>NC_045635.1:107411243-108036243 GCF_009829155.1 Mustela erminea | reverse complement strand
ATGTATGGAATAGAGAAAGCCTGGAGAAAGAGTGAGTAGATGGTGCAGGGAGAAAGAGAGAAGAAAGAAATAATGAGTTTGTGTTTTGGGCTGAATGTGTTCCCCCCAGTTTCCTATATTGAAGACCTAACTCCCAATGCTATGGAATTTGGAAGTGGAGACTGTGGGAGATAATTCAGTTTAAATGAGGTTATAAGTGTGGACCCTATGATGGGATTAGTATCATTATAGAAAGAGGAAGAGACCAGAGCTTACTTGCTCTCTCTCTCCACCATGTGAGGACAGACTGAGAAGAAGGCAGATATCTACAAGCAAGGAAGAGGGCCTTCACTAGAGACCAGATTTGCCAGTACATTGGTCTTGGACATCCCAGTCTCCAGAACTGTTAGAAATGCTGCTTAAGTCACCCAGTCTATGGTATTTTGTTATAGCAGCCTGAGCTGACGGGGGGGGGGGGGGGGGCAAAGAAGCAGGGAGATTAAAAGACAAAAGACGATTTCACCCCAAAGAAAAAGAGATAGATAAAAGGTGTCTTTGTTCTGATTAGCCTTGCAGTTTTTGGTTCCAGGTCCTCATGAAATCTCCATAACTTAGAGTCTGTGACATACTCCTATATTCTTTTAATAAAATTTTAGCACCCTTTTTTATCTTGGCAAATTTAATTCGCTTTTTAGTCCTTGATTACAAACGAACTTTAAATAGGATAGGCACTTGGTTTTTATCTTGATTTACATGAAAAAAAGCAAACACAAAATATTTTAAAATATATATTTTTAAAACTGGATGGATATTTTTTACTGGGATTCTTCCTAGTATTAACAAGGTTCATATAAATAACTGACTTTTATGTATGGGCAATTTTGTAGAAAATACAAAGATAAATTATTCCATTTCCTTTTCTATTTTAACATTATTGGGAATTATGGGTTTTTTTCCAACATTTTTTGAGATTGGAGCATCTTCAATCTAAATACTGTGAGACAGTGCATTATATGAATACACACGCATATCACATTACCCCATTTACATTCTTAGTGAAGATATTTAAAGGTCATGTTGCCTTTATGATTTTAGCACATTGTTGCTAGAGACTGCTGATCTTTAATTGAAAGGTCAGCTCTCTCATTTTCCTTTAGTGACTTATGATTATTTTCATTTCCAATGAGCTGAATTTGTATTACTTAATAAAGCTATATTTAAATAATTATTTAATTTTTAGATCTGTGGAAAGATTTCTGAAGGCTAAATTATAGTTAAAATATTCCATTTTGTTTAAATACCTCCTTCATTAATACCATTGTTATAAATCTCTGAAGAATAGTTTGATCAGCACCTTTCCTCTCACCAATATGACCTCTTGAAAACCATATCATCTTTAATTTCTTTATTCTTGGATTAGAACCAAGGCTGAAACCACATTTGACTTTGTTGCCCAGGACCACCCAAGGACCTAATGCCTTCAGACTCCTTTTGGCTACTAGATATGCTATCTTCTCTAAGCTATGCCCTCTTCCCAAATCTCACTATTTACCACTTGCTGCCCTATAACCTAATGCAAAAATACACTGAGTGACTGAATTCTCATCCTATAGGAGCTCTGTTTTATCTGCTGTGATCCTGTGGTAAATCAGTTCTCATATGTTGTCCACAATTACAGGTGATTTAACAGTTTCTTCTACCCTGGTGCAACTGAAATTGAAATTAGAATTGTAACTCTAGTCTCATAGACATTCAATGACTTAACCCATAGAAATAAATGATAATGAAAACTTGGGCATCTGGGGTATGAGGGAGGTCAAGGTGGTTTCCTATAGGCTTTCCCATTTAATGTGGTAGAAAGCTCTTTCTTCTTTGAATCCTGGTGTGAACTCTGGGGGACAAAGACAGAAGTGACCTCATGGTAGTACAGGAAGAAAATAGAGATTAAACATTTGGATATATTATTTTGTTATACTTTGATACTCTAGTGAGGACTTCATTCTATGTTATAATTTCATTCACTCACTTCATTCATTCATTTATCCAACAAATCTTTACTTAGCATCTACTCTATTTTGCTAGGCATAGTGCTAGCTGCTGGGAATACAGTGATGGCTAAAACACACAGTTTGCCCTCAACGAGTGTGTAGCTAGAGATAGGGAGAGAAAGAAAAAAATATACACACATTTTTATGTTGTCACATTATGTTAAAATTGTCGTTGGTTAAAAACAAAACAAAAAACATAGAAGGAGGGGTAGCTCATCTATATACAGGTGTTCAGGGAAGGCTTCTAAACAAAGTGACGTCTAAGAGAAGCATGTGTGTGTGTGTGTGTGTGTGTGTGTGTGTGAGAGAGAGAGAGAGAGAGAGAGAGGAGAGGAAGAGAGAGAAGAGTAAAAGTTTTGTTAAAGGTAGGGGCAAGAAGGAGAAGAGAATGTGCAATGTCTTTGAGATCTTTTAGGGAATGGAAATTAATTTGACAAGGTGGGAGCCTATACTAAAAGGGTAGGCATAATCCATGGAAGAAGCTGAAAAGAAAAGCAGGGCCCAGAATGCAAAAGGCTTTTTATACCATTCTAGAGGGTTTGAACACTATCCTGAGAAAAATGGGGTAATTTTGAGAAGTTTTAAAGCAGAAAGTCTTTGGGTTTTGAACCTGGAATGGACTTGGTGGGGCAAAGGAAAATTCTGGGAAACTAGGTAGAAGGCTGTTACAGTTGTCTGGGTGACGGAAGTGGCAGTGGGGATTGGGGAAAGTGAATTGATTCACAGTGCATTAGAGATCAAGTGTAGATTTTGAGGCCATCTCTGTCTAATATTTACACAAATAAGTATCACAGAGTAGATGTTCAATTAATATTTGATGAATGAGTGAATCAAGGTGGCTAGGGGAAGTCTAGGTATAAACCAAAGCCTTTGTGGGAATGAGTGTATATAGGGAAAGACCTAAATATTAAGTATATAGGAAGAAAGGACTTAGGACTGAGCCTTGGGATCTGATCATGTTTATGGAAGGAAAAAGCCAGTGAAAAAAATGAAGAAGAAATTACAAAAAATAGAATGAAACCTATAGAGAAAAAAAGTAAGGGAATTGAGGCTGAGGAAGAAGAGATAGCCTATATAGCTTTTTCCCCCCAAGGTATTTGATAGTTTGAGGTACATGAGAAATAAGAATCTGGGTATAAAATGGTCCTTCCAAGAAAGGGTTATTTTCTAAAATTTATTTTTAATTTTTTATTTACATTCAATTTAGTTAACATATAGTGAAGGTTTTTTTTAAAGATTTTATTTATTTATTTGACAGAGAGAGAGAGAGCACAAGCAGGTAGAACAGCAGGCAGAGGGCATGGGAGAAGCAGGTTCCCTTATGAACAGCAAGCCTGATGTGGGGCTCAGTCCCAGGACCCCAAGATCATGACCTATGCCAAAGGCAGATGCTTAACCAACTGAGCCACCCAGGCACCCCATGAAGGTTATCTTTAATGAGTGAAGACACGAGCAATTTTTAAGTTCAAAAATCAAAGAAAAGAAACAAGAACCAAAAAAAGGCAGAGCTAGATGCCAGAGGCAAGTTAGATGGGAGTGGGAAAGTATATTATAGTAGACAGATTAATGAACCTTCCCCAACATCCACATCCTAATCTCTGAAACCTGTGAATGCATTGCCTTACCTGGCAGAAAGGGCTTTGCAGATATAATTAAGTGAAGGACCTTGGGATGGAAAGATTACTCTGGATTATCAGAGTTGAACCCAATCTCATCAAAAGGGGCCTTAGGAGAGGGAGATATGATGAGGAAAGCAGAGCTTTAAAGTCAGAAAAAAATGTGAAGATGCTACCCTGCTGGCTTTGAAAAATAGAGGAAGTGGGGGTTGGCTGTGTGGCTTAGTTAAGCACCTGTCTCTTGATTTTTGGCTCAGGTCATGATCTCAGGGTTGTGAGATTGAGCCCTGTGTCAGGCTCCATGCTCAGCAGGGAGTCTGATTGAGATTCTCTTTTCTTCTTCCTCTGTCCTTACCCAACTCTTTCTCAAGTAAATAAATCTTAAAAAAAAGAAAAGAAAAGAAAATAGAGGAGGTGGGTAAGGACCAATGTATGTAGGTGGCTTCTAGAAACTGGAAAAGACAAGGCAATGAGTTTTTGCCTCGGACATTTAGAGTAAAACACAGCTCTGCCAACACTGTGATTTTGGCCCAGTGAGACCTGTGTTGGACTTCTGACCTCTAGAACAGTAAGATAATAATTTTGTATTAAGCCACTAAGTAACTTGTTGCAGCAGCAATAGAAAACTTAATACATTGGGGTGCCTGGGTGGCTCAGATGGTTAAGTGTCTGCCTTTGGCTCAGGTCATGATTTCCAGTTCCTGGGATTGAGCCCCATGTTGGCCTCCTAGCCCAGCAGGGAGTCTGCTTCCCCCTCTTCCTCTGCCTCTCCCCCTGCTTGTTCTCTCTCTCTCTCTCTCTCTGATATGAACAAATAAAATCTTTTTTAAAATACAAATACCATTTATTGAGAGACTGTTACAGGTACATACACACATACTCATTTTTTTTCCATAAAAAAAGCCTTTGGGGGTTGGTTTTTTCTTTCTTTCTTTTTTATTATTATGTTATGCTAGTCCCCATACAGTACGTCATTAGATTTGATGTAGTGTTCCATGATTCATTGTTTGAATAAATAAAATATTAAAAAAAGAAAACTAATACAGGCACCATTGAAGCTATGTGCCTTGAAAAGAGGACTACATCTTCTTGTGAGACTGGAGAAAGCACAAAGTGAATAATGCAACAGGAGAGTTTGAATGGAGTTTGAACAGTTTGAAGGAGGTATAAGAAGTAAAGGGCTAATGAGAATTTGTATGTGTCCAGAGAGGCTTTTTCATAAATGCTAGAAGTTCAACTGAATGAATCAGGACTAGTTAACTCAGACCTAAATGTAAAAAGCAGGCATTATGCCTCTTTGGTTGTGATCATTATAATGTGAATTGGCTCTATTTCAAGTAAACATAATATACAATGATTGAAATAGTCCAAATAGATAGCTTGTACTGCTCAGAAGGATTACCTTTTAAACTGTAGATTTTCCACTTGAAACTCCATGAGGGCAATGAATCACATGTCTTTTTACAATTATTTCCCATGCCTAGCACAGTGCCTGGCATATTACATGTGTCCAATAAATATTTGCTACATGAATGAATAAAAGGAGATGCTTTACCATTGGGAGTCTCCAACATATTAAGAAACATTTAATACAAATTTTATTTGCACACAAATTTTCATGAGGATGGATGCTTTTTCCAGTTTTATTGAGAAATAATTGACATACATCATTATATAAGTTTAAGGCATACAGCATGAAGGTTTAATGTATGTATATTATGAAATGATAGCCAAAATAAGTTAAGTTAGCCTCCATCTTCTCATATGCATAAAATAAAAATAAAAGAAATAAAGCAAAAAGAAAGATATTGTCCTTGTGCTGAGCACTCTTAGGATTTACTCTTAGCAACCTTCCTATATATCATACAATAGTGTTAACTATAGGCATCATGTTGTACATTATGTCCCTAGGACTTACCTTATAATTGGAAGTTTGTACGTTTTGACCACTTTCCCCCAGTTCCCCTTTTCCCCAACCTCCACCTCTCATAACCATAAATCTGGTCACTTTTTCTATGAGTTAGTTTTTTGTTTTCTGTTTTGTTTTTAGATTCCACATACGAATGAGATTATACGGTGTTTGTCTTTCTCTGACTTGTTTCACTCAACATAATGCCTTCAAGATCTATCCATGTTGTCACCAACAGTAGTATTTTCTTATTTTTTTTTTATGGCTGAATAATGTTGCATACATTTGCACACATACACCTACCATAACTTGTTTATCTATTCATCCATCAGTGGACCCTTAGGTTGTTTGTGTGTTTTGGCTGTTGTAAATAATGCTGCTATGAGCCAGGTATTCAGATAGATTTTTGAGTTAGTGTTTTCATTTCCTTTGGATATATTCCCAGGATCATATAGTAGTTCTATTTTTAATTTTTGAGGACCATCCTAACTTTTCCATTGTGGCTGTACCAATTTATAATCCTAAATACAGTGCACAAGTGTCTGCTTTCTCCACATCCATACCAGCATTTGTTATCTTTTGCCTTTTTGATGATGGCCATTCTAGCAGGCCTGAGGTAATATCTCATTGAGGTTTTAATTTGCAATTCCCTAATGACGAGTGTTATTGAGCATCTTTTCATGTACTTCTTGGCCTTTAATATATCTTGTTCAGAAAAATGTCTATTCATGTCTTTTACTCATTTTTTAGTTGGATTATTTGGATTTTTTTCTGTTCAATTGTAGGAGTTACTTATATATTTTTAATATTAACACCTTATCAGACATATGGTTTGAAATTTTTTTTTCCATTCTGTAGGTTGTCTTTTCACTTTATTGATGACTTCTTTCTGCTGTGCAAAAGCCTTTTGTTTGATATATTTCCAAATTATTTTTAATTTTGTTTGTGCTTTAGTTGTCATATCAAAAACATTACCATGACCCATGACAAGGAGATTTATTCATATGATTTCTTGTAAGAGTTTCATGGTGTTTAGTAATAAATTTAAGTCTTTAAGCCACTTTGAAGTAATTAATTAATTAAAATTAATTGATTTAATTAATTAAATAATTAAAAGACTGTCTTTTCTCCATGGCATATTCTTGGCTCCCTTGTCAAATATTACTTGGTCAGATATGCTTAGGTTTATTTCTGAGCTCTAGATTCTGTTCTATTGGTTTATTTGTCTGTTTTTATGCAAGTATCAGATGTTTTAAATGACTATAGCTTTAGAGTATAGCCTGAAATCAGAAAATGTGATACCTTTTACTTTGTTCTTCTTTCTTATGATTTCTTTGGCAATTTGGGGTCTTTTGTAGTTCCATATAAATTTCAGGATGTTTTTCTACTTCTGTAAAAAATGCCATTGGAATCTTGATAGGGATTGCATTGAATCTTTAGATGGCTTTAGATAGCATGGACATTTTGACAATATTAATTCTTCCAATCCATGAACACAAAATATTTTTCCATTTATTTGTTTCTTCTTCTATTTTGAAGATTGGTTTTACATAAAGAGAGAGATGCCAGCAACTGAATTTATCATTTACTCAGCATAATGAGCATTTTGTGCTTTTGCTCTCTGCTCTAGTGATAGAGGATACAGCAGTGAACAAAACCCAGAGTTTGCTCTCATACAATGTTTAGTATTTTAAGGGGAGAGAGATAGTAAATAGATACACTATGGATTCACAAGTACTTCTGTACCTCCCACAGGGAGATGACATTTTTTATCCAATACTAATAGGATGTGATCTCTGAGTGGTTTTTAAAAAATGGGTTTGCAGTCATCTGTATTTTTATATAGTTCCCCTTTTTATTAGGTTCTACCAAAGGGTGGTTATTTGATAGAACAAACACATTCTATGTACCAAGTTTTGTGCTAGGTTCTCTCTATCTCTCATCTACCCACCTAAAAAGTATGTGCTATTTGCTACTTTAAGATAAAGTTAAAAGTGGTTTACACACATTATTTTTATTATTATCCCCATTTTATGCATGAAAAAACAGACTTAGAGATGTAGGGTAATTCACAAGAACACACAGTGAGTAAACAGTAGAAACAGGATTTGACTGCTTGCTTATCACCGGAACCTATTATATACAAACTATCAGACCACTGTGTTTAGCCCAATTAAAATTAAAAACATGACCTAAACTTTTTTTTTAAAGACCTATTTATCTGAAAGTGAGAGAGAGTGAGGGAGAGAGAAAGATTGAGTAGGGAGAGAGGCAAGGTGAGGAGAGAAAGAATTTCAAGTCCACTCTGTGCTGAGCACAGAGCACAGCACAGGGCTCAATCTCAGAACCCTGATATCATGACCTTTGTTGAAATCAAGATTCAGATGCTTAACCAACTATACCACCCAGGCACCATGACCTAAACTTTTTTACTCCTATATTTTAGCAAGTTACAGTAAAAAGCTCTTGAGTTTTCAGTTTGAATTGGAGTTATAATAAGGCACTGTATAACATAACACTGCTGTGAAGAAAGACTTTGATTCACTAAACCAAATGTTTTGAGGGAATGGCAGATGTTGGAGGTGTGAAGCACCAGTGCTGTTGAGGCCAAGTCCACCAATGCCCTAACTAGTGTGGGAATCTAGAGGATGTTTCTTAATATCCTTAATCTAGAAAGGTATGAGTCATACATTTTTTCTGGGCCTCCCTTCCCCTGTAACAAATTTTACCTTTGCTTTTACTTACTGACTTTCTGGATTTCACAATGTCATTAATTGCCTGGTCCAAGCCCCTGCTGCCATGCTGTGAGTGGAGAAACATTACAATCTGTCTGTGGTCCTGAGGAGGGGCTGGAGCTCAGGGATGGGAGGCAGCAAGCTGCTTTTAATCAGCTACAGCTGATTTCCCATAACCTAGATACAGTTCTGTAGTGTTGCAGCTCAGATCGTTTGAATAACAGGCTGCATTGACTGAGAGCTCCCATCCCCTGATGGGAGTCTATCTAGTTGGAGGAGCTGATGTGATTAAGTGTGGGGATTTTTGATTAGGTGGACTTTGACAAGGCTTATTTGATTATGTCAAGCTGGGGTTTCTTGAGGAATTGCCTCTGTCTTGAAATTGAACCACAACTTGACATGTCTGGGAACTTGGGATTTCCAGGTTGTGAGGGTGAAGAAATTAATTTTAATTGGCTAAAAGTAAGGACAGAGGGATTCAGAATACCATGCAATCCCCCATTATTCCAACCAACTATTTTTTTCTTATGTACCCCAATTTAAATGACATTCACAGGCTCTGAGGATCATTTTAATCTCTTTACGGTGTCTGAGAGTGACAAACGTACCCAGCCAGAGAAGTTCCTTGGCTTCACCCTGCAGGATTCATACCTGAGCCATGTTTTACTCAAGCATCCTTAATAGAGCCTCTAGGCAGGACATCTGCAGCAAGGTAATGGAGAGAATAAGGGAGGTCAAAGTGGGCTCAATGTTTACATTATGTGCAACTAATTACTCATTTCACTAAATGCTGTAACATTCTGTCCTTACTGGGTAGTGAAAACCTATGGGGCCTGCCATAAAGATCAAGTTCAGTAGTTCCTTAATTACTACAAGGCTTCATCTTACTGGCAATTCATAAGAATTCCCAGGTTACTTCCCCTTTTAAAGTCAGGAGAGTCCTTTCTCCCTCTCCCTCTGCCTGCCACTCTGCCTACTTGTTCTCTCTCTCTCTCTCTCTCTGTCAAATAAATAAAAAAATATTTTTTAAAAGGAGGGGGTGCCTGAGTAGCTCAGTCAGTTAAGCAGCTGGATTTGGGTCAGGTCATGATCCCAGGGTCCTGGGATAGAGCCACACATTGTCCTCCCTGTTCAGTGGAGAGCTTGCTTCTCCCTCTCCCTATGCCTGACTCTCTGACTACTTGTGCCCTCTCTCTGTCAAGTAAATAAATACAATCTTTGAAGTCAGAGAGTCTTAACATTATGGGGAATGGAGTACCCACATGCACATATTTCTTATGTTTGAATGTTGTTGATCATTTAGTCTTATATATAAAAACACAAGTGGTGGGTACTGGGGAGGGCACATATTGCATGGAGCACTGGGTGTGGTGCAAAAACAATGAATACTGTTATGCTGAAAAGAAATAAAAAATAAAAAAAATACACACTTGAAAAAAAACATAGTTGTACATATTTCTTATGTTCATTTACTGTTTAATTTCTGACAGGGGACTTGGCATAATTTGGGAAAGAGTGGGACTCTCTGAGATAAGGGAAATTGATCTCATGTTGTAGGTCCCTTTATTTTGAGCAACAAGTTATTAAGGCCCACCTCAAAGCTCTTAAATGGACCCCGCTTCCCACTGAACTAACTCCACAATGGCTTTCCAGCCTTCCATCACCAATAGCATCTTCCTAATGACACAGAACCTTAAACCTGTTTTTGTTTGTTTGTTTGTTTTAAGGCATGAATATCTGTTGAATGAGAGCTATTTTTGAAGAGAAGCAGATGTAACACTTAAACTCAGTTCTTTGGGTGATTCTATAGTAATTGTATGCCAGATGTATATATTTCCCCTCTTTTCTGCTACCGACTTATAAAAAGCAAATGTCTAAAGTAACACAAAAGCTTCAATGATCCATCCATAGAATTTCATCAGTAGCCATGTCAGCAAAGTATAGATAGTGAGACACCATGGTTACTGATGTGATGCTCTCCTAGTATTTCTAATTCCCTGAAATTTTGGAGAAACAGCCAGCCATATATACACTTTCTTCCATGCTTCCCTGGTCATAGGATCTTCCTTATGAATTAAAATTAAGAAAGATTAATTAGTTTGCTGCTGTAGAGCATGTGGAAGATGGCTGCTTCCATGATTGCATGTAGAGAGGGGGCTGTAGGCCCATGATTCATTGCTCTGTCAGGAGTGTGAGATACACTGTATGAAAATGCCATATAAATGCAAATACAAATACAAACACCACCTTCCCCTGTTGGCTAGTGATAAGGTGCTCATCCAGATGAGACATTAAGATTTAAAAGCAGAAAAGTAATAGCTGGGAGGGAAAAATACACAATTACTCCTCAAACAAAGTTTCCTTTTTAAGAAAGTCATTAAAGTGCTTGTTGTCCCCCTCTCCCAAACAACGACAGTTATTCACACAATGTAAATGGGTAGGCCATAGTCAGAAACAATGAATTTGTGATTAATTCAATCAGGAAGGGGAGAAATTCAGAAATAGCATTGGGAGATGGGTGATTCAATATACAAAATGAGGTTGTTTTCTCCAGAGGTGAGCACCTTACAACCAAGTTGCCCCTGATGTGGGCTTCAGTCATAGACTTAATAATGAATCTGGGTCTTACTTTATAATCCCTTACATTCTAAAGCGCTTTAGATAGAAGGGGATATAAAAGCAACAAAGCATCCCTGTGAAGTTCTCTGCTATGTGCCTGGAACTTTCTTCCTAAGGAAGAGGGGTTTATAGAGAAGCATTTTTTCAGTTGTGTTTCCTGATTATGTGTAGTTTGTTGGCTTACTCTTGATATAAAAGGAAATCTCTTAAGATGAATGTGAAAGGAGAATGAATAATGGAATTATGGAATTATTACAGCTGCAATGGACCTTAGAGGATAATTACCACTATACCTTAACTGAAAACTTAGCCAGATTCTGTCAATAGTGAAGCTTTCAATCCAATTAGAATTCTTGTATAGGAGCCTGAAAAGTCCCATTCAGGCTTCATCTAGTCTAGAATTACAAAAACTGGGACTCCAAACCAAAAGATATCTTGGGGGTAGACCTGCTTGGCCTTCCTGACATCATCCTCAAAGCTAAGGGACCTCCTAAACAACCCACATTTCCCTTTATAACCTATTTGAAAGATGACACTCAATTATTGAAACTCTTCTTAACCCAATTTATATTACCTGCCTGCCCCCTGTCTTGGAACAGTGTGTTCATGACATCTTCAGTTTATTGGTTCCAAAGCTATTTTTGTTGAGTATCACGTTTAGAATGTGGCCGGGTAGCTTAGCTTTAAACTTTTGGGAATATGTGTCTTTCCTTTTAGGCTCATAAACAAGGAAACCATTGTCAACAATGTCATTCAGATGATCTTAGTGTTGTCACTTTTCTTTGCTTAATACTTGCAGTGTCCTCTAATTGTCTACTGTATCTAAGGAACATTGACCAATTTGGCATGCAGAACCTGCCACTAATTTAATTGTTGATCATTTATATCAGGGCTCAGCAAATTTTGGTCCATGGGCTGGTCACCTGTTTTTACAAATAAAGTTTTATTGGAATACAGCCATGCTCTTATTTATATATTATCTTTGGCTTCTTTCCCACCACAGCAGTATAGTTGCGACAGAGATTTTGGCCCACCCTATGAAGACAAAAATATTTAAAATGCAGTCCTTTACAGAAAAAAAGTTGATAGCACCCAGTCTGTATCACTGATTTTTTTTTATTTTTATTTTTTATTTTTTAAAGGTTTATCATCATCTTTATTTTTTTAATTTATTTTCAGCATAACAGTATTCATTGTTTTTGCACCACACCCAGTGCTCCACACAATCCGTGCCCTCTCTAATACCCACCACCTGGTACCCCAACCTCCCACCCCCCCGCCCCTTCAAAACCCTCAGATTGTTTTTCAGAGTCCATAGTCTCTCATGGTTCACCTCCCCTTCCAATTTCCCTCAACTCCCTTCTCCTAACTCCCCATGTCCACCATGCTATTTGTTATGCTCCACAAATAAGTGAAACCATATGATAATTGACTCTCTCTGCTTGACTTATTTCACTCAGCATAATTGGTTTTTAATTAGAGATGTACAACAGAATCATCGGAGGGGCTTTTTAAAAATGCAAACTGCTAGAACCCTACCTTGGTTCTATTAAATAAGAATATCTACCTATGTTTATTGCAGCATTATTTAAAATAGCTCAAAATAGTAGTAACCTAAGTATCCATCAATAGATGAATGGATAAAGATATCCTCACTCAGTGGATTATTAGTCATAAAAAAGTATGAGATCATACCATTGACAAACATGGATAGACCTAGAATGTATCATGTTAAGTGAAATTAATCAGACTAAGATAAATAGCATATGCTTTCACTTATATGTGGAATCTAAAAAACAACATAAATGAATAAGTAAACAAACAAAAAGCAGAATCAGACCTGTAAATACAGAGAACAAAATCATGGTTGCCAGAGGGAAGGAGGGTAGGGGTATAGGCAAAATGGGTGAAGAGGAATGGGACATACAGGCTTTAGTTATGGAATGAATAAGTCATGGGAGTAAAAGGCACAGCATAGGGATTGCAGTTAATGACATTGTAATAGCACTGCATGGTGACAGATGGTAGGTACACTTGTGGTGAGCATAGCATAACATATGGAGAAGTTGATCACCATGTTGTACATCTGAAATTAATATAACATTTTATGTTAAACATACTGAAATTTTTTCAAAAAAAGGACATTCGTGGGTGCTACTTTGGCTTGGTGTTTTGAAAAAATAAAGTCCAGGTGACACTGATATACCCCAGGCAGGAAGTACTGTTTTCTGTGACCATTACAACTTATAACAAAAGTTTATAGGTTCAGTTTGCATTGCATTAAAAATAACAACAGAAATTTGTCTGAGGGGCGCCTGGGTGGCTCAGTGGGTTAAGCTGCTGCCTTCGGCTCAGGTCATGATCTCAGGGTCCTGGGATCGAGTCCCGCATCGGGCTCTCTGCTCAGCAGGGAGCCTGCTTCCTCCTCTCTCTCTCTCTGCCTGCCTCTCTGCCTACTTGTGATCTCTCTCTGTCAAATAAATAAATAAAATCTTTAAAAAAAAAAAAGAAAAAAAAAAAAGAAATTTGTCTGATTCTTGCCAAATTAATGACATAGGATCTTCATATCCCTTCCAAGGTCACACCTAAGATATTTTGGGGAGTTCTAGGGGTTTTTACATGTTGTCTTTTTTAAATTGAAGTTTAAATGAAAGACAAATGTGTAGCCTTGAATAAGTTTGACATTGCTAATTTCTACCTGCCACCAATTACCATAAATACGCATTGTGTGTCCTCATGTCCATAAAGCACTATCCACTCTGCCAGGTATTACCTTGTCTGTCAGGTACCACTGTATTGTCACAACTGATAAAAAGATATCATCAGCCTCCAGGATGTCAAAGATACACTAGGTTTTCAAAGAATACAAGAACACTAATTTAAAGGGATACATGCACCTTTATGTTTATAGCAGCATTATTTATAATAGCCAAGTTATGGAGGCAGCCCAAGTGTCCATTGGCTGATGATAAAGAAAATGTGATACATATACACATGCCCACACATGCACACACACACAATGGAATACTATTCAGCTATCAAAAGGAGTGAAATCTTGCCATTTGCAATGACAAAGAATGAGTTAGAGAGTATAATGCTAAGAGAAATAAGTCAGAGAAAGACAGATGCCATATGATTTCACTCATATGTGGATTTTAAGAAACAAAAAAGAAAAACAAGCAAAGGGAAAAAATGAGAGAGAGAGAGAGACAAAACAAAAAACAGACTCTTAATTATAAAGAATAATCTGATAGTTATCAGAGGTGGGGGACATGTTAAATAGGTGATAGGGATTAAAGAGTGTACTTGTCATGATGAGCACAGGATGATGTTTGGGACTGTTGAATTACTACACTGTACACCTGAAACTAATACTTTATGTTAACGAACTGGAATTACAATTAAAACTTAAATTTAAAAAAAGATATACTGGGATTTATTGCAAGTATAAACCAATCCTTCCTCTCCCTTCTGTACTTCATTATATTCCAGGCATACCTTGGTACTGATGCTGATCCCACAACATCTTACAGAGTTATTAGTAAAACATTTACTTGTTCTTTATAAGTCTCAAACATGAATCTAACATGGACTGGTTCAGGAAATGAACCCATTATACTCAGACTCATCTACTCTTTGTTTTTCTATTATGTTTGTTATGTTTTCCTATTTTTTCACTTTGAAGAATTTTCTTTTAAAAGGTTTCTCAGGCCCCCAGGTAAATAGGCCACTGACTTCCCAGGCCTGACAATATGCCAGAATCCCATTATAGGCTCATGCTGGAAAACCATTCACTCCATTTGCCTCCAGTTCTTACCCCACAGACCTCAGAGGACTTTTACCAAAATTTCAATTCTATAATTAGCATGAAGTTGAAATAATTTCAGTGTACACTTATTCTTATCAGAAAGTGAGTCATAAGAGTTCTGAAGGAAAGAGCTGGGTGGCTACTCTTTTCTTTAAATGAATAAAGACAAATGAAACAAATCATATGTTGAGAGTTACTGCCAAAGTTGAAAGTATCTAGAGAAGGCTGTTCAGAGTATTTAAGTTTGGAAAATATTTTAATTGAGGAAATGGGTATATTTACCTTCAAGAAGAGGAGCCAAAAGAGAACTACAATAGATGACTTCACATATTTGAAAGGACCTTTTTTTTTTTTTAAAGATTTTATTTATTTATTTGAGAGAAAGAGAGAGCATGAGAGGGGAGAGGGTCAGAGGGAGAACCAGGCTCCCCACTGAGCAGGGACCCCAATACAGGACTCGATCCCAGGACTCCAGGATCATGACCTGAGCTTAAGGCAGGTATTTAACCAACTGAGCTGCCCAGGCACCCCAGGAACTTGTTCTTTATAGCTGAATTTAGCCAGAACTAGGGCCAGTAAATGAAAACCAGAATGAAACAGAGTTGACTTGAGTCTAAGAAAAGGACTTTGTGACATTAGAATAGACTCCTCTTAAAAAAAAAAAGGTAGTAAATTTCCCTTACTGTATATACTCTAATTAAACCTAGATGGCCAACTGCCTGGGATTTAGCACATGGGACTCCTGCACTGGATGGGAGACTCTGCTAGATCAATAGATTTCAGACTTCTCTGAGAGGCCCTAAAGTTTTCCTCATCAGTGCATCAGAAGCATCTACCTATGTAAGAAGTGGAGAAGGTAGGAGAGAAAAATAAAAGTAAATTTGCAAAAAGAAGAGATGACAGAATAGTATTGTAGAATCATTCTTGACCACTATTGCATCCCTAGTCCCTAGGATACCATTTGATATATAGTAAGTCCTCAGTAAACAAGCAGTGAATAAATTAGTGAATTAATGAATGAGAGAAAATAACTCACTACCAATAACAACAAGGACAAAGAAGTAGAATACAAGAATAAAGGAATGCCAGCAATATGTGTTTGTGTTGTTTGCGGGGAAAGTGTAGAGCAACAGTGAATCTACTAATGAAGATTCCTGGGGTAGAAGAAATTGAGTTTCAAAGTGAACTGGAGTTTTGAAGGAGATGAAATGGCAGAAGATGAAGTAAGAGAAGGCAGAATAGCAATACAAGTTCCCTAATAGGTGCTTTATCTGTCTTGTTTACTTGTGCATTCCCAGTGCGTGACTGAGTTCCTAGCATGCAAGTAGGTGAAAATATACATTTGTTGGTAGACATGTGAAATAGAATAGAATTTGTTAGAATACAGGCAAAATATACCTTTGTCAAATGAATACATGCATATATATGTAGTGATGGAAATGAGTCATGTATAGCACACCATGGGTTGATCTTGGAAATTCAAATATGAAAGGTGTGAGTAGTTTTCAAATGCATTGTTTCTAAACCTCCACTTTAAAATGATATTGTAGAATATCTTTTTTTCTGGATAAACATTGTTAGTTTCTCCAACCATTCTCCACGCTATATTTTGGTTATGCCACATGTTAGCTCTGTGTTCTTAAATAAGTTTATAACCACTTTGAAATTCTGTTTCCCTATCTGTGAAAGAGAGATAATAACAATGATACCTTATTGTACAGTTGTGAGGATTCAATGAGATAATTTGTGTAAAGTGTTGACACATGATACACGATCTTTTTTTTCTTTTAAAAGCCAAACATGGTATAGTGGAATCATCCAACATTGGCTCCAGTATTGGCAATACATAATAGCTGTTTGAACTTTGACATGTTATTTAACATCTCTGCACCTCAGAGTAGCCTTGTTCAAAGGATTTTTGGAAGGGATAAATGAGAAAATACATAAAAAGTATTAAGTACAGTGCATGAAAAGTGCTTAATAAGTAGTAGCTGTTATGCTTATTATTTGGCTAGATCTCAAGCGTTTCTGTTCTGATCAGCTTTTCCTGAACACATTCTCAGTTGGTGCACAGTCTTCTGAAAGAGCGGTGGCCAGAAGTAGCAAAATACAAGGTGGCCTGACCAGAGGGTAATGGACCAGTCCTATTATTTCCTTTAATATCATACATTTGATACTGTAAGTTAGACTGCATTATCTTTTTTGTTAGTCCTTGATCAGTGCTGGTTCAGATTGAACATACTGGGAGGAGTATCACACTCTCCCTATACTTCTCTTATCTATGTGAATGTGGTTTCTTGGACACACCCTTATGACTTTTGGGGTCATGAATCCCAACTATTTACTTTCTAGCTATGGACCAGAAAATTAACTTTAGAGAACTTAGCTTCCCAGTTTTAGGGTGGGTGCAATAGTTTGCATCCACCCCAGCAAGGTGTGAAGAGTTGATAAATTTAAAAAGTCCTTAGAAATTTTCTACAGGTTATGAAGGAAACCCTGTTACATGAAGTAGTAATGTTTCTTCTGGAATGGTTAGCTATATTTCATTGCTTTTTGTAAATACACAGTGGGACAATTCAGATGTTTCTGAAGGACATTATTTATTTAACATGCCATTACACTTGCCCCGCCAGGTTGTATTGATAACACTTGATCTTGTACCTTGGAAAGTCCACTACTAAGAGGCCACTGAAGTCTGTGGGAAGGGCAATTAAAACTTGAGCTCTCAACTGAAAACATTTTTCTAAAATTGTAGGCAATGGGGAATTTCTGTCCTTATGGGTACCTGTATTTGTGCTGTACTGTGAACAGTAATAAATAGTGTATCATAGAATTTTTAAGAGCATGGACTCTGAAAACAGACTGCTTGGATTTGAATTCTAGCTATACCAGATACTAGCTGTGTGACCTTAGCAGATTATATGTGTCTCAGTTTCTTTATCTATAAAACTGGGAAAAAAGTAGTAATTATCTCATAAATCTCATAAGGTTGTTATGAGGATTACATGAATTTATGTACATTTAGCACTTAGAATAGTGCCTTGTATGTAGTTAGTGTTATATGTTTGCTATAATTCTTATTCTAGTATTACTATAATTCTAGCTACAATTCCAGTATTCCTCTCCTGCTGGGTGTTCCAGACCTGTTAGTGAGCATGAGACCCTCACCTGATATCCTAATCCATTAGGAAATCCTGTTGGTTCTACCTTCAAAAGCTGTCCAAAATTTCAACACTTCTCATCATTTCCACCTCTACTGAGCTGATCTAAATCACTATTGTCTCTTTTTCTAAATATTTCAGTAGCCTTCAATTAGCTTTCTACTTTCACTCTTGCTCTGACCTCCCACCTCCCACCAATTTTTTATCAACACAGCAAATGGCATGACTACTTAAAGCTAAGTTAGATCATGACTTTCCAATGTTGAACACCCTCCAATGACCTTCATTTCAGAGTAAGCTCCTTATATGGCCTTATAAAGCCCTTTGTGATCAAGCTTCCATGACCTCACCAGTTCTTCTCAGTCTCCCTCTCATAAATCCATTCCTATCATCCTGTCATTTTTGCTATTTTTCAAACATATGAGGTGTGCTCCTCAGGGACTTTGCATTTGATTTCTTCTCTGCATGGAAACTCTTCCCCCAGATATCCAAATAGATTTCTTTCTTACTGCCTTCAGGTCTTTGCTCAAAGCTCATTTTCTTAGTGAAGGCTTTCCTGAACCTATGTTTAAAACTGCATCCCTTTCAAAAACAGCATCCCCTATTTTCTGACTCTGACTTTTTTTTTAACATAGTGTTGGACACCGTTGGGTACAACATAGTATTTAGTTTATTTGAATATAACTGTTTCTACCCTTATCCACAAAAATGTAAGTTCTTTGAGATCAGGTACCATGAATGTCCAGTGCTAGATCTGAACTTGGTTGTGTAGGTACCCGATAAATGTTGGGTAATATTTATGCAATTCTCTGGATGCAGTCAGAAGGATTTCATAGTATTTAGAATTACTAGATACTGAATACCTTAGGTTTTTATATACTCCCTAATGATCTTGAATTATTCTTCACTTTCAGAAACAGTGTTACCAGTCATAGTTAATAATGGAAGGAGCTCTATGTATCTTATTGGAATTTAGAGTGTGAGTGAGTATGTAGTAGGAAAGGAACAGGAGCTTGGGTATCCCGGTGGGATGAGCATCGCAAAGGAGTTAGAAAATCTAAAATAATAGAATTCTTAAGCAGAAAGAAGCCTAAAGACTTTAGGGGACATAGAATTCCTTACTTGACAAATGGGAAAATTAAGATGCAAAACGCTCCCTGGTTCATCAGCAACACATTGAGCTTTCAGATTCTAGTCTAGATATCAATTACAATGCCGTTTTTATTGTATGTGATCCTTATTTCTAGGTAGAGGACAGTGTAACACCTAGTTAAGGAACATTCAACATATAGAAATAAAACAAACTTGAGACCTACTTTAAAACTAAGTATTAGAGAGGGCACAGATTGCATGGAGCACTGGGTGTGGTGCAAAACCAATGAATACTGTTATGCTGAAAAAAAATTAATTAAAATAAAAAAAATAAAACTAAATATAAGGGCAAAATAACATTATAAAACCTGGATACTGAAGTGGGGGGAAGAATGGTCAAAATGGATATGGATTTATCTGAGGTGTTTCCTGAAAGACATGCATTTGACATATTTTTGATGGAGATAAAGTCTTGAACTGGAATGGGGGAAGAGCATATATGTAGATGAGTAAAGAGGTATGGACTGCTTGAGATCTTTTGAGCAGGAATTAACAAGTCAATACTTTTTGTTTCTTTGTGTGGGAGTCAAGGTTACAGCAAAATATAACCTTGCTTAGAGGGAAACTATCAAATCTTTGCAAAGTGAGGCTTATTTCACTAAAAACAACTTGCTCTCTGGGCTCATACTTGACTACCATACAATTGATGCTAGGAGATGCTGTTAAGCAGTCTTTAAATGACTGTGTGAAAGTGAGGTTAGTGGATTGCTGGTCCTGAGAGAAGGCAGGAATTGGCTGGATTGTTTTGCTTTTGTGGTAGGTACAGGCCAACCAAATAGATGTAGGGAGGGGAATGGGTTTAGAAGATTAGGAAGTGAGGCCTAATTTTTGGAAGAGATAAAAGGAAATTTGAGCATCCTTCTTTATTACCTCATTACATTTTGCTTTTTACCTGGTTGTAACAGAGATACACATTAATATTTTCTTTTTCAAATCCATGTATCAGTTCTGCCATTTTTTAGATATGTGACATTAAGCAAGCTTCTTAATCTCTCTAAATTTATATGTCCTTATCTCTCAGATAGATGATAAATACCATAGCTACACCTTAGTAGGTGACGATGATAACTGAAGGAACTGATGCATTTAAAGCACTGCCTGGCACATAGTGGGTTCTAAATCGTATGTAGCTTTTTCTGTATAATGGAGTTTCCAGTTTGTATTATTTGTCATTGAGTATACAGCATGATAATATACATTCTTACTTGTTTCTCACATAAAGCTGGTGAGGCAGATGGCATTTTGGTGGTGGTTATTGTCAATAATTTTTATTTTTAAAAAGGGCTATTTGCTTATCATTATCATCACTTAAAAGCAGTTGCTAGAATATACACAAAAAGGCATACCTTTTCAGTTGCTTTTCTATATGGTATCATTCTCTTTACTATATTATTTCAAAATTCAGGACCAATGCCTACATCTTTCTTTTTTTTTTTTTAAAGATTTTATTTATTTATTTGACAGAGAGAGAAATCACAAGTAGGCGGAGAGTCAGGCAGAGAGAGAGAGAGAGAAGCAGGCTCCGCTGAGCAAAGAGCCCGATGCGGGGCTCAATCCCAGGACACTGAGATCATGACCTGAGCCGAAGGCAGCGGCTTAATCCACTGAGCCACCCAGGTGCCCCATGCCTACATCTTTCTAAGTGACTATTTCTGCAGTCACTTACTTCTTTATGTCAAACAAACATGGACACTCTTTAAAGGGCACTATTATGTTTCTGACGTTTAAGAAGCTAAGAATTTTTATCCAAAAGGAGGATGATATCTGCTTATTTTTTAATTTCTTAAAATATTTTATTTATTTATTTATTTGGCACAGAGAGAGATCACAAGTAGGCAGAGCAGCAGGCAGAGAGAGAGAGGTAAGCAGGCTCCCTGCTGAGCAGAGAGCCTGATGCAGGGCTAGATCCCAGGGTGAGCCACCCAGGTTTCCCTGATATGTGTGTCCAGTTAAATGATATAGAGGGTTGTTGATGTTGAGTGCCATATGCTGAGTCCAGGTTGGTCTTAGAGTTTATTTAAGGGTGCTGGAGGATACAGTTGAGAAAGAGCTAAAAACACATGGACACATATTCCTTATGTAACATCCATCAAGAAATAAGCTTTCACATTGTGTATAAACAGAGATGTGGGCAAGAGAAATAAATGACACTGTGAACACTGAAGTGAAAAAATAGAATCAAAGTCTCTGAATACTATTGGAGCTCACTTTCTCAAATTCTTAACTCCAAGAAATACTCTCTGCAATATTTGAGATAGAGTCTAAGACTGTATCTGTTTGAGAAAAATACAGAAACAAAGAAACACACACACACACACACACACACACACACATTCACAGTCACAGACCAAAAAAACCAGAGTCAAATTAAGAAAGACAGATTGAGTTAGAGACAGACTGGGGAAAATGTAGGCAGAGAGAAACAGACCTCAGAGAACTCCATTATTCTACGTATTAATGTAGACCTCTGTTTGTCTAGAGTTCAGAGTGAGACAAATAACTTGCCATAAAGACTGCTTATGAAACCAGGAGTACAATGTGTACTGAAAAATGTCATTATGAATACTGTTATGCTGGAAATAAAAATAAATAAATAAATTTTTAAAAAAATGAGAAAAAAAATGTCATTATTCTGCTGAGAGGCACTGGAACCACATGAGACATTTGGGGGAAACTATAATCTGAAAAATCCATAATGGGAGGTGGGGATAGGAGTTCCTAAATAGCTATAGAATTTAAAATGCCTCTGGAGTCACCAAAATAATCAGATTCTAGTGGCCAAGTTTCCTACTCTGCATCTAGAAGGCCGGAGGCCAGACAAAGCCATCAGGCAAAATTATATGTACAACCAGAAATAAATTGGTCTTTCTATCCAAGAACGTAGAATAGTGGGGAGATAATGGAATGATGAGTCTTAAAGATGTAAGATGCAGGCACGTGTAGCAAAATGGGGAGGAGGAGGGGAGGAACATAGTACAGAAAACATGGATAGAAATGATCTAAATATGTAAAATAGGTATAACTGAGCTGATATATTAACAATAATTTAGAAAAGTGATAAAATAGTAGATAGCATAAGATTGAGACTAAGAAAGCAAAAGAAGCTTTAATCTACATATCTTAGTGGGTGGTTGCTTATCCAACCAATGAATAGATTTAGATCTGAAGAATGCTTTAGTTGTCTTGAAAGTGATTATCTTCAATTAAGAATACCAATCCTAATATTACCTTCAGGGAATTCAGATAAGAAACTTCAGTGATAACTCTGGCAGAAACCTTCCTATGTAGAAGTCAGATTTCTTCTATAACAGTAACAGCATTGGTAATTATTTTTATTTTTATTTTATTTTATTTTATTTTATTTTATTTTATTTTATTTTTTTTAAAGATTTTATTTATTTATTTGACAGACAGAGATCACAAATAGACAGAGAGGCAGGCAAAGAGAGAGAGAGGAGGAAGCAGGCTCCCTGCTGAGCAGAGAGCCAGACGTGGGGCTCGATCCCAGGACCCTGAGATCATGATCCGAGCCAAAGGCAGAGGCTTTAACCCACTGAGCCACTCAGGTGCCCCGGTAATTATTTTTAAAAATTAGAATTAAAATGGGACATCTGGGTGACTCAGTCAGTTGAGCATTGGTCTTCTGATCAAGTCCTGATCCCAGCATCCTGGGATCAAGCCCCACATGGGGCTTCCTGCTCCATGGGAAGCCTGCTTCTCTCTCTCTCTGCCTGGCATTCCCTCTGCTTGTGCTCTTTCTGTCCCTCTCTGTCAAATAAATAAATAAATAAATAAATAAAATCTTTTAAAAAATTAGAATTAGAACAAGTCATACAAGTAAATCATGAAAATAATGCACAGAAACATACAAAACAGACATGGGAAGGAAAAATTTATTAAGACCACCCTTCTTGCTCTCATTGTCCAGAGCTGACAAGTGTTCATAATTTGGTATCTGTTTTTCAAGACATTTTTATCTGCATATATGTAATATGCACGCATGTATTAAAAAATATAAATCATAATATACTATGTATACTACTGATATTGCCCTTCCATATAAATTCATACAGTCTTAGGAAGTACCTACATCATAATTTGTATATGTATATACAAATATATAATGCACACATTATACATATATGTGTATAATGTATATTATATTTATTACATAAATAAATATACATATATACAATTCATATATGAATATACAAATATATAATGTATACATTATACATATATGTGTATGTATACTGCATGTACATATATGTATAATGTATGCATTATATATTTGTATATACATATACAAATTATGTGTGTGTGTATGTATTTATGTATATGGGAATGTATAATGTCCCATTGCATGAATGAACCACATCCATGAATGAAAAGGGCTTAAAAAGACTTTCGCATCTGTTCTCCACATGGTAGTTTGACCGCTAACTTGATTACCAATACACTTTGTTTTAGAGAACCCACATGGTTCAGTGAAAAGAATACTGGAAGAAGAGTCTGCAGACCAATATTGCTTTTTTAACTGAGTTGGTTACTATTTGTAACTTAATAGGCATATTCACCCCACAAAGATAGGTTTATAGAAAGGGAGGGATAAAGGTTTTCATTTACTTTGTTTTCTAAATTCCAGCTGAACTCTTTGTCTACCTCAGTGGAGGGAGTAAGAGCAATTTACATTAGTCTGTGTATTTGATTTATATTTGGGCATGTTTTTAAAATGAGTGCCAGAGCAGTTGCCCAGCTGGCTTTCCCTTAGTCTGATTCTGTCTGCTGACTTACATGTGCCTCAGAAAATAGGTTCTGTGGCTGGAATAGGGAAGTTTCTTTAGCTACACAACCCAGCAAAGTCATTGCCTTCAAATAGTTTCCTTGTCAACATTTATCCAGTTCTGCCTTGGGGTGCACAATGACAAGGGGTGAGTAGCAGTGGGGTTAAGGGGTGGAAGACCCTGTATAGGGACAGAAGTTTCCTTGATGGCAGTCATCTCCCTAAGCACAGAATTTGTGTCTGTTTAGATCACCAGTGATCCTCTCACAAAACCCAAATGAATTTGAAAATTACACAGATGTAAAGAGATGACCCAAACCTTTGTCCTATCCTTAATAAGCTCTTGCTGCTCTCCCTTTTCCATGCTGTGCCTCTCTTTGCCACCTCCCTTTATCATATTCTGTCTTCCTTCCCACTATCTGTGTGTGCCTAGATCACCAGGCCTAAAGCCCACTTAACGTTTTCCTAATATCAAAGTACACTGTATTTATAGTATTGTATCCAAGGGATAATTGGTATGTTCTGAAAGTATGCAAGCCCACAGTCTATTCTCCTATTTGTCTTTGATAATGTGACTAAGCCAGGCTGGCTAGTTAATGAGACAATTATTTTTGGACAAGCCAGCAGATCTGAACACATAGTTCTACAGCTTTGAGGTTTTATTTTTACTAAGGCCTCCTTTCTTCAGGGCTTTCCTTTACCATGGGAAGCTCTTCATGAGAGTCAGAGGCCAGCACTGCAGGTAACTAACTTGAAGCAATGTGACATACAAATATTTTGAATCCTCTAAAAGATAAAACAGGAAATTTGAAGAAGGGCATTGCTTCCCTTTCTTTCTCTTTGTGTATATACACACACACACCCCACACACAGTTTAATGTTACTTTATAATTTGCCTCAATGTGATCTAAAATTTTGATAATATATATACCCTTTGCCCATGTGATTCTACTTCAAGGAATTTATGCTAATTAAATAATCATGGATATGTGGCCAAAGATTCAATGGAAGGAAAGTTCATCTAAGCATTGTTTATAATTGGAAAATCTTAAATGTCCAGTAATTGGCAACATGTACAACTACTATGATGTCATTAAAAATAACATTAAAAATGGAAAATATGTTAATATTGTTAAAACTGAAAAATATAAGTTCTTAACAGTATGTAGTATGAACATGTGTGTATGTGTGTGTGTGTGTAGTTTGTAATGATTGGATATATATACACCAAAATATTTGAAGTGGTTTTCTATGGTATTGGGACAATTGGAAGCTAATTTTTCAAAATTCTTATTTGAAGAATTAAAAACTATTATCAACTATCCTTACATAAAACCCTCAAAATTTATAATTATCAACATTGTTACTTTATTTTATCTTTTCATAAGTGAAAGAAATAAAACATTACTAATATCATTGTCTCTCTATTTTCCCCCCACCCCCTCATCCTGAAACATACAAACTAGTAAATTCATTATGTTTTTTTCCAATTACTATGGGAAGTATTTATTTTCTTTTTGTCTTCATTTTTCTCACTTGTTACAATAAAAGAATATTGCTTTGGTTATGAGGAAAAGTTATTAAATCTTCTCCTGATGCATTTACATTTTGATCTAATTTACAAGAACAAATGATCTCTTCTTAACATGAAATTATATGAAGTAAAGTATAACCTATGGTAGATTGATCTAAGTATATCTAGGTATATATTGCTAATTGACATCATCTCCTATAAACTATGGAGTCTTGGGAAAATTACTTATTTTCTTTGACCTTCATTTTCCTCATCTGAAATGGGGATAGTGATAGATTTTACCTCATAAAGGTACAGATTAAATGAGGTAATATATGTAATTGGATGGGTATCCAGAACATAAGAGATTTTGAATACAACATAGCTATTGCTATTATTGCCATCTTTGCCAATCCAAAAGGAATGAAATGGATTATATAGTGTGGCACTTTTAAAGTATAGCCACGAATTCTTTGATCTTTCTCATATTGAGGTGTGGAATCTAGCTTCCCTCTTGTTGAATCTGGGCAGACTTGTGACTGCTTTGAACCACAGAGTGTGGTGAAAGTTATGCTATGTGATCTCCAAGGCTGAGTTTTAAAACCCATGTAGTTTCACCTTTTCCTCTTGGAATACTCTGAGATAAGCCATGTAAGAACCTTGTAAGAAGTTCAACTATTGGGAAACTACTATGTTAGAGATGCCACATAGGTGGTCTGGTATAAACTGAGCCCAGCCTTCTAGCCATCTCCACCAAGGCACCAAGTGTGTGAGTTAAGCTGTGTTGGACCCTCCAGCCCATATATCCACTAGCTTTGTACCACTGAATGACCATAGTTGGATGTCACAGGGAACAGAAGAAATGCCCAGCCAGCCTTGTCCAAATTCCTGACCTACAGGCTATTTTTTTAAAAAGTTCTAAATTCATTGACATTCCTCATATAGAGAGGGTAGTCCCCTCCTATTGAAAAAGTTGGGCTTATGACTTCTTTCATTTTTTTTAAATTTATTTTTTATTTTCAGCATAACAGTATTCATTATTTTTGCACCACACCCAGTGCTCCATGCAATCCGTGCCCTCTATAATACCCACCACCTGGTACCCCAAACTCCCACCCCCCCCGCCACTTCAAACCCCTCAGATTGTTTTTCAGAGTCCATAGTCTCTCATGGTTCATCTCTCCTTCCAATTTCCCCAACTCCCTTCTCTCTATCTCCCCATGTCCACCATGCTATTTGTTATGCTCCACAAATAAGTGAAACCATACGATAATTGACTCTCTCTGCTTGACTTATTTCACTCAGCATAATCTCTTCCAGTCCTGTCCATGTTGCTACAAAAGTTGGGTATTCGTCCTTTCTGATGGAGGCATAATACTCCATAGTGTATATGGACCACATCTTCCTTATCCATTCGTCCATTGAAGGACATCTTAGTTCTTTCCACAGTTTGGCGATCGTGGCCATTGCTGCTATAAACATTGGGGTACAGATGGCCCTTCTTCTCACTGCATCTGTATCTTTGGGGTAAATACCCAGTAGTGCCATTGCACAGTCATAGGGAGGTTCTATTTTTAATTTCTTGAGGAATCTCTACACTGTTCTCCAAAGTGGCTGCATCAACTTGCATTCCCACCAACAGTGGAAGAGGGTTCCCCTTTCTCCACATCCCCTCCAACACATGTTGTTTCCTGTCTTGCTAATTTTGGCCATTCTAAACTGGTGTAAGATGATATCTCAATGTGGTTTTAATTTGAATCTCCCTGATGGCTAGTGATGATGAACATTTTTTCATGTTTCTGATAGCCATTTGTATGTCTTCATTGGAGAAGTCTCTGTTCATATCTTCTGCCCATTTTTTGATATGCTTGTCTGTTTGGTGTGTGTTGAGTTTGAGGAGTTCATTATAGATCCTGGATATCAACCTTTTGTCTGTACTCTCATTTGCAAATATCTTCTCCCATTCCGTGGGCTGCCCCTTTGTTTTGTTGACTGTTTCCTTTGCTCTGCAGAAGCTTTTGATTTTGTTGAAGTCCCAAAAGTTTATTTTCGCTTTTGTTTCCTTTGCCTTTGGAGACATATCTTGAAAGAAGTTGCTGTGGCTGATATCGAAGAGCTTACTGCCTATGTTCTCCTCTAGGATTCTGATGGATTCCTGTCTCACGTTGAGGTCTTTTATCCATTTTGAGTTTATCTTTGTGTACGGTGTAAGAGAATGGTCGAGTTTCATTATTTTTTTAAAAGATTTTATTTATTTGACAGAGAGATCACAGGTAGACAGAGAGGCAGGCAGAGAGAGAGGAAGGGAAGCAGGCTCCCCGCTGAGCAGAGAGGCCAGCACAGGGCTCGATCCCAGGACCCTGTGATCACAACCTGAGCTGAAGGCAAAGGCTTAACCCACTGAGCCACCCAGGTGCCCCAATATATGACTTCTAATTCTAGATTTTAAGAGACAATGTGGCTTCTTCATGGCTTTCTTGGAGAAAGGTAGGTTCCATGTAGGAACTTCATTTCACTACCCTGAAAATCACTATGCTGGAGATGCCATATGTTAGGTGTTCTGAATGTCAGTTCCAGCTCTAGACTCTGACAGAATGCAAGATATGTGAGTGAAGTCATCTTGGTTCCTCTAGATTACATTATTTTCCAGCTGAGTACCAGTAAGTGACCTTAGTTGATCCATATGGATCAAATAATCACTCAGTTGAGTCCTGACTGAATTCCTGACATGCAGAATTCATGAAATACAATAAAATACATATGGTTTCATGTAAATACCTTTTGGGATATTTAGTTATGAAGTAAGAGTAATTTAAACATATAGATTTAGTGTTACTTGCTAAATAGAATATGCCTTCATATACAAGAGAAACAAAACGTGATATCTACGTATACCTTCAGTATTCACTTTTAAATGACTCTTCCTATGGCCAACAGACAGTTGACATTCTTTGTTGCCTGTAGTGTTGCATGGAATGTGGGATACCATAAAATGTTACTAGTTCCAAGATATCTTCCAGCCACTCTGCCTTAGTGTCTGAAACTTCTTTTATCTGAGTTATTGCTTTGGCATAAAGTATCCTGCATCTAGGAGTCTTGGAGCAATGAAAAAACTGCTGCAAAAGAGATGGGGAACCATTATTAGTCATTGGCAACCCAATGCAGATATTTTAATGATACTTTCCCCTTGCTCATTGAAAGCAGAGAGAAAGGCCCTGAAGAAAGGGGTGTAAAAATAAGGTTAATGAATGAGAGAGTGTGAGATCCCAAACATGGGATGGGGAGGGTAATTAAAAAAGGCAGCCCTAGGTTGTGATACCCTGAGGTAAGCCTTAGCAGTTGGACATGGCCTGAGAATACTAGGTGTCTATGGGTGGGTTTGCAAAAAGAAAGATTAATTTATTCATTATCATGTCTCAAGGACCAACCCTATATTGATTTTTTTTTTTGTGGAAACTTTCAAATAGTAATATATAAAGCTGAGAGGGGGAAAGCACGAGAACGGGGGAGAGACTTTTGGGTGTTATTGCCTTAATAATATTATTTCCTCGTATTTGGATAGTTTTATGAAGCATATTTGCATGCTAGGAAGGAGCAAAATATTATAATCTCTTTATATTCTCATATGAAGGAACAACTTTTTAGAAAGATGAAATGACTTGCCCCAAGTCACAAATTAGTTTATACTGGAAAGATTATTCTTGAATTCATGACTCTTGACTCTTTTTTTTTTTTTTAAGGATTTAATCTATTTATTTGACAGACAGAGATCACAAGTAGGCAGAGAGGCAGGCAGAGAGAGAGGAAAGCAGGCTCCCTGCTGAGCAGGTAGCCCCATGTGGAGCTTGATCCCAGGACTCTGGAATCATGACCCAAACCAAAGGCAAAGGCTTTAACCTACTGAGCCACCCAGGCACCCCAACTCTTGATTGTTTCTATTATACTACCTTTAAGACTCAAGTTGTTTCTTTTTGTACTTATCAATGTACATTAATATAGAATGCGCATAAAGCAAAATATAGTGTATAGGCACTGCTAATGCATTTTTTTCTCCTTGCTAACTCAAACTGAAATGCTCACACTACATCATTTTAACAGACTCCACAAACATTGTCTAGACTGGATTTAGAGCCTGGAATGCAGAATGTTTAAGCATTGTATGAATCTTAGAAATCTTTTAATTATACCAGGAATTCAGTTTTAATTTTTGATGGGTTATATCTGTGAGAAGAAATAAAATTTAGAGTATAGATCAAGTGTAATTAAGTATTTAAGGTAATTGTAGGTTTATCTGGGTGACTTAGTTGGTTAATCAACTGTCTTCAGCTTGGGTCATGAGCCTAGAGTCCCAGGATCAAGTCCCAAATTGGGCTCCCAGCTCAGTGGGAAGTCTGCTTCTCCCTCTGACCCTCTCCCCTCTCATGCTCTCTCACTATCTCTCTCTCTCTCTCTCGAATGAATAAATAAAATCTTAAAAAAAATAAGGTAATTGTGAAAAACACAACTTCTGCTCTTTTAAGGCTGCCATGTTACATGAACACAGAAAACATTAAAGGTCCCTAAAATAAATGTCCCTAGGGATGAAGCCATTGGATAATTCAACACAGGATCAGGACAAAGATTGGATCACATTTAGGGGAAAGCTGTATGGCAGGGCAGTAGAACATGTGCAGCCCCATAAGGCAAGAATTCTGGTTTCTAAATTGCTTTCATTTAGACTTGTTATGTGGTTTAGGTAAGTGATCTATGAGCTTCAGTTGCCTAATCGGCAAAGTGAGGACTTATTTACCTGCTTGAAATCAAATAGGTAGTGTAGATGGTCTCCTGAAATCTCTTCACATTTTAAGGTCTAAGATTACAAGCTTTCCTCTCTGGTTTCCCTTTTCCCCTCTATGAACTTTTAATTCATGAATTTATCTAAGCCCTTGTAACTGATTTATATTTTGGCCTTCAGGGTAATAAATTACACTGAAGTTCTAATTCCTTTTTCTGTGTAACTCATTCTTTTAAGCACTGTGGAGCTGTGGAATGAAACTAGTACTCTAGGACTTGGTCCAATCTGTCAGATCCTTGGTAACACTAAATCCCAAGCTGATTAGAACATCAGAAATTCAGGAGAATAGCTGTGGATAAAGGAGAAATCTAAGCCCTGTCTTCTTTTCTTTCATAAATCACTTGTATTTATAGTCTATGAAGCATTTTCTTTGTGAATTTAAATTTAACTTCTCCAATCCTTACTTTGATAAAAATTATTTTAGTTTATTTTCATTGTTGTCAGATAACTTGCATTTCTCAGGGCTGACATTTATGATTCTTAATTACATTATAAATTTTTATGATCACCACACCAAAAAATAACAGTATTATGTAACATGAAAGAGTGAGCCTAAATTACAGTGGAGGAAGATAATATGGAAGTAAAGTATATTCATAATCCAAGAAATGGAACTTGCCTACAGCAAATATTAATTATGGGAACAATCATCTGAGTAATAGCACTTACTTGAGGGACAGGAAATAACCCTGAATCTCATGCCAGTATTGTTTTACAAATCAAATGATATTTGTTTTGATTCAGAAGATAACATGTGGTTTTGAAATTGAATTATTTTTTAAAATAAATTTTCTTTTAGATTTTAGTAAGTCAGAACAATGAATAACTGTATTAGTGGACATTCGAATATATTTCTCTAACTAACATAAAGTCACCTCAAATCTTAGGCAGGGTTTCAAATTAGAAATGCATGTCATGATTTATGTTGTATGCAGAAACAGTCAACCCATGTTTGTTCTTTTATTTATTCAGCAAATTGTTTTAAACTATCTGATTTGTGGCAGACACTGTACTAAGCACTGGAGGTATTATTGTGAGCAAGACAGATGTGGCTCCTGACCTCATGGGATTTAAAGTCTAGTAGGAAGACAGTCACAGCACAAGTAATTACAAGTGTTTGTTGAATTACTAAAGATAATTCAAGATGAGGTGTAAACCCATGCTCAGGCTATACACATCAGCTTTGTGTTCTCAAACAAGTTACCTTCTCAGAAGCTTGAGGTTTTTTTTTTTTTTCCTTTTCATTTCTAAGAAAGGAATAACAGATACTGGTACAATAAAATTAGAAATTCCATAGATAAGTGTTCTTTAAATTGTGAAGCAGTCTATACATGTTAGCACCATTGCTGTTATTTTTGATATACATTTATTTGTTTGAGAAGTTGATAGGCATGTTTAGACCATTTAGATTCAGATTGGTGAGAATTTTTGCATCCTTGTTCATCAAGGATATTGGTCTGTAATTTCCTTCTTAATGGGGTTTTCATCTGGTTTGGGGATCAAGGTAATGATGGCCTCATAAAATGATTTTGGAAGTTTTCCTTCCATTTCTACTTTTTGAAACAGTTTCAGGAAACTAGGTGTTAATTCTTCTTTAAATGTTTGGTAGAATTCCCCTGGGAAGCCATCTGGCCCTGGGCTCTTGTTTGATGGGAGATTGTTGATGACTGCTTCAATCTCCTTACTGATTATGGGTCTGTTCAGGTTTTCTATTTCTTCCTGTTTCAGTTTTGGTGTTTTATATATCTCTAGGAATGCATCCATTTCATCCAGATCATCAAATTTGCTGGTGTATAGTTGCTCATAATATGTTCCTATAATTGTTTGTATTTCTTTGATGTTGGCTATGATGTCTCCTCTTTCATTCATGGTTTTATTAATTTGGGTCCTTTCTCTTTTCTCTTTGTTAAGTCTGACCATGGATTTATCAATCTTAATTCATTCAAAGAACGAGTTCCTAGTTTTGTTGATTTGTTCTGGTGTTCTTTTGGTTTCTATTTCATTAATTTCTGCTCTGATCTTTATGATTCTATTCCCATGCTGGGTTTAGGCTTTCTTTCCTGTTCTTTCTCTAGTTCCTTTAGGAGTAGGGTTAGGTTATGTACTTGAGACCTTTCTTGTTTCTTGAGAAAGGCTTGTATCACTGTATACTTTCTTCTCAGGACTGCCTTCACTGTGTCCCACAGATTTTGAACAGCGTGTTTTCATTATCATTTGTTTCAATGAATTTTTTCAATTCTTATTTAATTTCCTGTTTGACCAATTCATTCTTTAGTAGGATGCTCTTTAGCTTCCATGTATTTGAGTTCTTTCCAACTTTGCTCTTGTGATTGAGTTCTAGTTTCAGAGCATAGTGATCTGAAAATATGCAGGGAATGATTCCAGTCCTTTGGTACTGGTTCAGACCTGATTTGTGACCCAGGATGTGATCTATCCTGGAAAATGTTCCATGTGCACTATAGAAGAATGCATACTCTGTTGCTTTGGGAAGGAATGTTCTGAATATATCTGTGAATATAAGTTTTTCTGCTTAGTCCTTTTATCCAGATAAGAATAGATGAATGAGAGAACCAAATGCTAAAAGAGTAGCTATGACCCCTGGAAGATATATACTAACCAAATTAGAGGAGACCTGAAACTGTGGGAAGAAAGGCAGAGGAAGAAAAAAATATATAAATATAAAATATAAATATAAATATATATACATATATTTTTATAATATATATAATATATATTATATGTGATATATATATTAGACTGAGAAATAGAAAAGAGCAACACACTTGATTTTGTGTGTATTTTGTTCTGTTAGAAGAAACCACCTCCTAAAATTTTAAGGAAAGAATTATATGTATATATATATACACATATATACACACAAAAATAAGTGTAAACATGATGAAGTCATGGAATATAACTGTAAAGATGAAAATTTAAAAAGATTTTATAAAGGGAATTGACAAAATCAATTGGTTAAAAAAAAAAAGAAAAAAAAGAGGAGAGAATGTGATCAGGCTGCAGACTAGAAGAAAGCCATATGCTAGATTTAGGGTATATTTTGATCTATTAGGAGAAATTGTATCCCAAAATTTAAAAAAATATAAAACTTATATGTATATAATAAATAAGGTTAAATAAAATGAAGGGATAACATATGAGTATAACAAAGCAAATTAGAAAAGATTTTTTAAAAGGTATTGATAAAATAGTTTAAATACTTTAAAATAGTACAGAGGAAATATTTTACAAAGTATAATAATTAAAAAGTGAAATTAAAAAAAAAATAACTTTGAAAGACTAATGGGTCATGGGAAAAAAGCCATGAATTCTATGTGTTGCTTTTCCCTAGCTCTGGAGTTCTGTAATTCTCATTGATAGGTGAATTTGGTCTTGGTTAGATGTTCTTGTTGATCTTCTGGGGGAGGGGCCAGTTACCGTGATTCTCAAATGTCTTTGCCCAAGGTGGAATTGCACCACCCTTGCCAGAGGCCAAGCTAAGTAATCTGCTCAGGTTTGCTCTTGGTCACGTTTCTTCCTTGATCGTCTTCTATACAGCTTTGTAGGACTGGAATAAAGATGGAAGCCTCCCAATCTCTGGGCCCATAGGAGCTGAGAGCTAAGGGACCCACTCTTTAATGCTCCCTCAGAGAAAATTAGTCAATCCCTCCCATCTCCCTGGTCTCTAACCACACTCTAAGCTCATCCAACCTGTGACTGATCATTTCTATCTCAGGTGCATCAGCCCAGCTGATTCCTGCAGTGCACTCCCATGCCACTCCTGGAGATGAAAAGTGAATCTCCCCAGTTTTGCTCCTTTTTGGATCCCTGCCCAGTGACAGGTGGCCTAACTCTGCTGCAAATCATTAAGGTAATCCCGAGCTGAAAGCCCACTCCTCTGCTCTGTCTCTGCAGCTGGCTTTCCCACTCTGATACCTGGGAGCTCTGCCATACTCAGATACCCCTGGTCTTTTTGTGACCCTGGAGGTCTTGAGTCTATACTATTCCTGCAAGGGCTCCACCCCTGGCTTAACTCTGGTGTGACATCCTTCAGTGGAGCAGTCTTCTAAAAGTTCTGATTTTGTGCTCTGCTGCTCTGTCACTTGCTGGGGGCCAGCCCCTCCCCCCATGGTCTATCTTCCAATGTTGCATCGGTTTCACTTTTCCACACATTCCACCTTCCACAAAGTGGATGATTTTATGTTCCTACAATTGCTATTCTTCTTCTCTTCTCTCTCCTGTTGAGTTTGTAGCTGTTCAGGATGGTTTGATAACTATCTAGCTGAACTCTTGAGACCTGATGATATTTAGGTCTCCTACTCCTCCACCATTTTGTTCCTCCCCTGGGAATGATTTCTTATATGTTTCTTTGGCCTTTGTCTTTTTTTTTTTTTTACCTATCTGTTGTGAATGTGGCATTTTTTGGGTATCCGCCTCTGTCCTTACTATGGAGATGAAAACAGTGTTTTTTTTTAAATTTTATTTAATTATTTGATAGAGAGAGAGAGTGAGTGAGGGAACACAAACAGGGGGAGTGGGAGAAGGAAAGAGGGTTCCCTTCCCAGCAGGGAGCCCAGTGTGAGGCTCGCTCCTGGGACCCTGAGCTGAAGCCAGACACTTAATGACTGAGGCACCCAGATACCCTGGAAACAGTGTTTAAATTCTCTACTTATCCTGGTAGAGAAACTAACTTCCAGATTGCGTCTAAGTTACAATGAGTGAAGCTTGCATGCCATAACATTTCCTACTTAATACTATTAAACATTCCTTCCTGGCTATATCATTTTAGGATTTTATTGTTCTATACATGCTGTGATGTGGACTATATCTAATCTTGGTGACACATAAAACCAGCCATGACTTCTGCTTTCTTGACCATAAATCCAGATTGACTGAGGTGTAGAAAAGAACCAGATCCTAAGAGAGGTAGTGCTTGTTCTACTTAGATATGCTTTCTAAGTGTGGTGGCATTTGCAATTGAGGCTGCAATTAATGTATTTTTGCAGATTTTAAAAACTGGTGTAGTGGTCCTACTAGTGAGTCCTTGGGCAAAGGATGAAGACTAGGTTAGAGAATATCTGTATTACTCAATAATATATTTGCATGGTAACTTCTATTAAAACCTCAAATAATCCCGAGTCCAATTAAGTATATTTCTCAGTTTATTGGGATATTTAAGTGATGTTTCAGATTTAGGAGAAAATGATGGATATATGGAAATAATTCCACATCAAGCATCTAATGAATTATTTATTTATTCATTCATTAACTTAGTATTAGGCACTGGCTATAATGACAAAGGACACAATTGTTTCTATTCAAGTAGAAAGAGACAAATGGACAAGTGAATCATTATATTGAAATGTTATAAGTAAAGCCCTAAGCAGAGAATGTTACAGAATGCTTAGGATATGCAACCATGGGGATATCAGGAATGGGTTCCTGAGATGATGACATATGAAGCTAATTTCAGAAGATTAATAAAATTAGACCAAGTGAAACAGTAGTTATAGTGCAGCTGTCACTACAGGCCAACAATAAACGTTATGGAACAAGGCATATAGTAAGAACTACAGGTAGTTTAATATGCCTGCGGCACACAGTAAGACATGGACAGTGGAAGAAAAGGAAATTGGATCGGTAGACAGAAGCAAGATTGTTAAGGAATATGTGTGTCATGTTAAGACATTGAGATCGTATCTTGAAGGCAATGGAGATTTAATGAAGAGTTTTCAGATGTAAGGGGTCATGGCTGTATTTGCAGTTTAGACAGATACTTCTGATGCAATGTGGAGGTTGGGTTGCAGAAGTTAGGAGAGGAGGAAAGAAAAATAATTGTTTGGCTATTGTATTAGGCCAGATGAGAAATAAGGAGATGGCAGTGGGAATGGAATGGATAAGGACAGATATTCAGAGAGCGAGAAAGAATTGTGAGGTTAAATGGATAAGATACAGTAATTTGACACACAGACTGAGATGTAGAAAATAAGAGAACTAGCAGTATAGGGAATGGGAGAAAATGATAAATTTATTTTTGTACACAACAAAAATACTTGGAGGTAGAAATAACATTTTCTGTGAACTTGGACTTTGGCTTGGACTTTGGCATACAGTTTGACAATCCTCAGGCCTTGCACCAGCCTCACTTAGCAACGGGAGAGTCAAATGTGTCCACAAGATAAGACTGATTAAAGAAAATCTCAGATTAAGGTTCACCTGCACACCAATTTAATTAGAACCCACCATTCCCTTAACATCTCACTTATTAAAGTTCTATTGTACTTCTTAGAATATAAATCTATCTTGGAGTCAGATATTTTATAATATCATTGTCACTTTGGCTTTTTCATTATTTCTAAAATGCATCAAGTTTCCCTATTCACTGCCAAGGAGACAAGGAGCAGTCCTCCACTTTATAATTTATCAAAATCTCTTTAGTTTGATTTTTTCATTCTCTGTTTCTCCCAGAGTATATCTTTTGCTTTTTCCTTGACCCTTCACTCATATTTATTATTGATTTCTCCAGAAGGATGGCAAAGCAATTACTCTCTACCCTTTACTTCATCCTCAATGAAAGGATCTCAGATAGCTTCTTAGGGTCCTATAAAATCAAGGGTTGTTTACACCAATCATACAACTCAACATTTTTTCTCAGTTTTTCAAGATAAAAGTTTAAAGTGCCTCCTGATTAAAGTGCTTCTGTGATTGTTGCTCTGCATCAAGTTCTATACTTCCCCATTCTTTCCTTAGAGCTTCTTTTTGTAGTCCAAGAAGCAGCCTCAAGGAAACAAAATGCTGAGGAAAAGGAGGAGTTCAGAGTGGTGTGATTTCCTAATTAGCTGTTTAAAAAGTACAGTTAACTCTTGCAATATGCTACATAGTCAAAAATTCTTATATAACTTTTGACTTCCCCAAAAGTTTTGACTTAACTACTAATAGCCTACTGCTATAGGCTTACTGATAACATAAACAATTGATTAACACATATTTTGTATGCTATATGTATTATATACTGTCTTTTTCCAATAAAGTGATCTAGAGAAAGGAAAACATTATTAAGAAAATCATAAGGAAGAGAAAAAGTATATATAGTACTGTATCAAAAAAATCTACATATAAGTGGACTCCCATGGTTCAAACCTGCACTGTTCAAGGGTCAACTGTGGTGAAAACTCCTTTGCTTATACTGATAATCTTTAGAGTATCTGAATCTACATTGTTGCCTGGTATGTCTATGTTAGTGAATCACATTGAATTTACCTTTGATGTTTCCTTTGACAAGTGGTCTTTGCAGGACTGCCAACATCATTCTGAGATTTGTTGATCATTATCAGTTAAATATGAAAAGAACATGATAATAAGTTCAGATAAAGGAGGTATTTGACTCATGGTTTCATCATTTACTAGCTGTGTGACCTTAGCTAAGTTGTTTAATTTTCCTGAGCTCCCCGTTTCCTCATCTGTAAAAAGAAAAAAAAAAAGAATCATGTACACTCCGGTTTCCTCTTCAGATTGGTGTGATTTTCAAGTCAGGAAAGTATTTTACCTATTCCCAGACACAAACACATGTAATTTGGTAGTTTTTGGCACATTTAGAAGGTATGGAGTTAAAAATTGAGAAGTTTCATTGCTGTTCTCTGAAAATTACAGTGAAAATGTATAGTGATCTGGCAGAATTTAAGTGTTAAAGCAAAGGTATCTGCAGAAAGCATTTTTTAAAAAACAAAAACAGGGGCGCCTGGGTGGCTCAGTGGCTTAAGGCCTCTGCTTTCAGCTCAGGTCATGATCTCAGGGTCCTGGGATCGAGCCCCGCATCGGGCTCTCTGCTCAGTGGAGAGCCTGCTTCCCCGTCTCTCTCTGTCTGCCTCTCTGCCTACTTGTGATCCCTGTCAAATAAATAAATAAAATCTTTAAAAAAAAAACAAAAAAAAAAAAACAAAAACAAAAACATGAGAGCCAATATTTATTGGATGCTTGTTATATGTCAAGCAATGGTCTGTACGTTTTAAATGGATTCTATCATTTGCTGGTCACAAGAGTGAGCTTGTATTATTGTTCGGGGAACTTTATAGATGAGGAGACTTGCTCCAGTTATCCAAATAGTACGTGGAAGAGAGATGGCATTTAAATCTGGGCCTGATCAAAACCTGGTGATTTTACATGCAATGTGGTTGGCTCTCATAGTCTTGATATAAGCTTGTTTAATTTTGATTGCAAAGCTATCATATAACTATATTGCACCAGAACAATCTAGGTTAATTGGGATACAAGTTTTTACTGTGCACAGGTGAAGAGATAGAAAGGTCCAGCAACGATATAATACAGTGGGAGTGATGGTTCTTAACTTTTAGAAATCTTGTTCACTAATTTCTATGTCAATTGTGGGAGTAGATTTAACAAAGTCCAGGACAGATACTCAGAGAGAAAACTGTTGAAACTACTTTTGCTCACTGGACTTTAAAGTCATAGGAGGAAAGGAACATACTCCTGGTAGAGAGGTTGACACATAGCTGGCATCCAATGCGTGTTCTTCTCTCTTATTTCTCAGCAGAGCTTTTATCTACCCTGACTCCCTATTGACTGTGGCTAGCTGTATAATTAAGAATATATACAGAAACCAGCATAAAATTAGATTCAAATGTAGCATTTGTTTCTACCAAGCAGTTCTTAAAAGTTTCTGTACATAAGAAGATTTATGTTTGATCAATTGTGAAGCATAACCAAAATATATAATTTATTTGAAAATAATCTGTGTTTGGTAAATGTTTAGGAAATATATGGTACATCACATTGAAACAAAATTTGTATTAGTTAACTTTAGATGCCATGTTTAAGACTGCTAGAAGGACTCTTGAGAGTTCACATAGATCCTATCCCCTACTCCAACTTTACCTTTGAGTAGCTCTTTGCCTAAGCTTTACAAAAGTTTCTGAGAAATTACATGATGGTTAGGACTAGTTGCAAATGGATTATACCAGTTCCTTATTAAAACATTTCCATGTGTTCTTACCTATGCTATTAAAGTAATGATTTTCAAATGTAATCGAGAATCAGAATCGCCTAAAACAACAGTTCTCAAATTTGTTCAATTTATGATTCCTTCATGCTCCTAAATTCTGAGGCCCCCCAATTTTATTTATTGATTACCTAAATAATCTAAATTATATAGTGTTATGAAAAGCAATCCTATTTTCCAGAACAAAAAATATATACAATGAAAGAATGGAATTGTTTCACATTTTTGCATTTCTCTTTAGTATCTACATAACAGAAGGCAGCCATATCAGTCTGTTGTGGTATGTTGTTTTGTTTGAAGTATTGGAAGAAATTCTAGCCTCAATCAAATACATAGTTGGAAAAGAGAATAGTATTTTGGGAGCCTGGGTGGCTCAGTTGGTTAAGCTACTGCCTTCAGCTCAGATCATGATCCTGGGGTCCCAAGATTGAGTCCTGCATTAGGCTCTCTACTTGGTGGGGAGTCTGCTTCTCCCTCTGACCCTCCCCCTTCTCATGCTCTTTATCTTTCTCATTCTCTCTCTTTCTCTCTCAAATAAATAAATAAAATCCTAAAAAAATATCAAAAAGGTAATAGTATTTTAAGAGTATTTTTGAATAATTGTGAATATATTTCTTTGATACTACACCAAAATTCAACAGGTGGAAATTTTCTAAACGTGAGTTACAATATTGCATTAGAAACCATATTAAATGGACTTTTCATACTCTGTTTCATAAACATCCAACTGTGTAGCTTACACTCTGAATGGATCCTTTACTAATGCATCATTTTGCAATACCATTCACTGGTCATTTGGAAAATTTTAATTCACCAAGTTACACAGATCTTCTAAATGTTTGCACATTTTATTATGCCATATCAACAATCACATTCATTAATATCACCACTGGTCTTCTCAGCAAAATCTTTAAAGGTAAGAAACTGTCTTGCTTATGGTTGCAGCTACAAGTTTTCCAAAATTTGAATTTTCACTTGAAAGCTTGAATTTTTTCATATGACTTTTCATAAGACTTCCAGTTGTTTCCTTGAAGTGACAGTTTTACGTCATTAATTTATCACGAAAATATCAAGAAATATGCAAATCTGAGTAACCACAGTTTGTCTGTCTTTCTTTTAAGTGAAAAATAGTGTCCTATGAGAGAAGTAGCTACTTCATCTGTCAACTCAAGCATTAACAGAAGTACTTTTCCTTGAGACAACTATCATACTTTGGTGTGGATCAGAGGTGCTTTATGCAGATTTTATATTTTGTTATACAGACTATAAAAAGACACATACCCAAGAACCAAGATTTAACAAAATTTATAATCTTAATGCCTTGCTGAGGACATTTTAAAGTGTAACTGGCTTTTTTGTCATGCATTTATTGCAAATGTATAGCAGTGAAGAATACTACAATTTCTAGTACTATATTGTGCTACAGCCTTGATTCATACTAAGCTACCATAAGTTTTACTCAGCATTGTTTTTGTGTCAGAACAAATATCAGTGAAAACAACAATAATTATTATTACGAAAATAGTTTTAAAGTCTCTCTGACCTGAACCACTGAACTTCTGGGGTCTGCAGGCCACACTATTGAGAATTCCTGACCTAGAGAATATCTTTAAAATGCTGGTTGTTTTTTGCCAACTTCCAGAAGTTCTAATTTAAGAGTTTGGGAGAAGAGTCCAGTAATGTGCATTTTTAACTAGCACTCCAGAGGATTTTGAGAAAGTTGGCCCATGGAACACAATTTTAAAAATTGGAGCAGGAGATGAACCATGAGAGACTATGGACTCCAAGAAACAAACTGAGGGTTTTAGAGGGGAAGCGGGGGGGATTGGTTAGTCCCGTGATGGGTATTAAAGAGGGTACATATTGCATGGAGCACTGGGTGCTATATGCAAACAATGATTCATGGATCACTACATTAAAAATTAATGATGTATAGTATGGGGACTTGTCGCTCTCGACCCGCAAGAACGACCCGTAGGCGAGGTGAGTGGCAAACTTCTTTATTCACAATCTTCAGCCGGGGACCCCCCCCAGTCTAAGACCCCCAAGTATATCTCCACCAAGTGCGAACTATATCCAATCAGAGTATACCACGACTAACAAAACTACCAATCAGAAGGACTATCTATGTGCACGCATCGTGCTCGTGAGCACGTACGTGACTCCATAGGTTTTCTTTGTTCTACAGATCATGCGCCTTTCCCTTGACTCCTGGTATCTGTCACCCGCGAATGCACTCACAGTCCTTGGGTTAATCTCTCACTCCTCCCACTCTTCAGGCCTCGCTTAGTACGAGACTCCCTGCATCTGCTCGCATTCCTTAGGCAAACTATCTACAGCCTTGGCCTCTCATGCCTTGCTTAGTACGTGACTCCTTGCTCCTGCTGCATGGCTCTCCACAGGGACTAACATAATATAATAAAATTTAATAAATAAATAAAAATAAACATCCAGCATTATAGAAGAGATACTGTCACTTTGGCTATGATTATGCAAACTGGAATACATACCTGCCTAAAACAGCTAATTATTTAATTTCATAAAATTAGACATTCTAGCCACTTCATTGACTTTTTTGTTTGTTCTATCCAAAAGATTGAATTGATAGCCCTTTCTTGTGTACAGTTTTCTATCTCACATATATACTTCTTTAATTATCTTTTGTTTTCTTTAACTATTTCTGTGCTAGGTTGTAAAAGTTAAAATTGGACAGAGATGACATTCTGTAAGGCTTTGACCATGCTAGGAGAAAGTTATTGCTTGTTTTCACATCTTAAAATGATGACTGTTCTTAGTTCTTCCCTCTTACCTGTAACTTTCTAGCCTTCTTTCTGCCCCTGGAATTCTGACCATTGCTGCCATGCCTGTGGAAAGGCAGAGGATGAGTCTTGCCCAGGACTTCTGTATTTGAACAGCCTGGATTCCTTTCCTTAGTGCTAATACACTGAGGTATGCCTGACAATGTGGAAAAGACGAAGGTTGAGTTGGAGATAAAACTTGAAATTGAGCATGAGCATTCCTTATGTAATTGCCCTACTTTTCTTCCTTTTCCTAGCAATGAAATCTCTGAAGCTAGCATTCAGCCACTCCTCTGATTTCTCTTCATCTTCCCACCTTTTTTTAAAAAAAATATTTTATTTATTTATTTAACAGAGAGAGAGAGGGAGAAGAAACACAAGCCAGAGGAGTGGGAGAGGGAGAAGCAGGCTTTCCGCAGAGCAGTGAGCCAGATCCAGGGTTCAATCCTAGGACCCTAGGATCACGACCTGAGCTGAAGACAAACACTTAATGAAGAGCCACTCAGCTGCCCATCTTCATCTTTCCATCTTGAGATATCCTGCAATTGGCTGCCTGGCCTCAGAGCTTTTTTGAACTTGGGATACTTCATGCCCCATTGTTTTGCCTTGCTAAAATGTACAAGAAACTTGCAGAGCTCAACCCTCTAGGCTTAAAATCTTCCCAGGTGAGAGGAGACTGTGTAAGTCTTGTTTGCATTTCTGCTTGGCCTGTTAACCTCACCTTTTAGGCCATTTGATTTCTGAGGGCTCACATTTTATCATCTCAAATACAATTATGTTACTATTAATTTCCAAGACAGTTGGGTAGTGCTAAGGAAAATTTGCTACCCTAAATGCTCAAGTAGGCAATATGACACACCAGTGAGATGGACTTTTGATTGCAAAGCTGCTTTGCTTTAAACCCTTGCCCAAGGTTCATAATTAGTGTGCTGGTGCTGTTGATGTAATTTAACTGAAAAGACTGTTGTGTATGAGAAATTTTGTTAAAAGAGTTGCCTTCCTGGTTGAAAACTTTTCAGAGGTTTTTAATTAATGGGTATGGGACACTGAGACATTTAGTTCTTTGTTTTTCAAATCTGTCTTTCATATGAATATTGCTCTTTATTCACTGACCTTAGTCCATGCATAGATATGCATATATGTACACAGTTGTTTAAACTTTCAAGATCAAGCACTGGTGCATGGGTGCATGTAAGAAACCTACAGCAAATAAAAAGTTCCTGATTATACTTCTGTTCCTGAAACTACTTATATATTTGTGCAATTAATGCTTTCAGGCTTCATCCGGTGTTAGCAAATATATGTATTTGTCCAACTTGCCCTCTTTGGTATAAAATTCAAATCTATTGGTGGCAAGGCAAGCACATTTTTGTAATGATGATTCCAATCAAGTCAGGATCTTTCATAATTAAACAACCACCAATCACAATAAAAACAGCTTTGGGAATAGAAACATAAACAAAACCATAACTCACATTTGCAATTTTTTCTTCCATGCAATAGGAATTAAACTGAATTGTATTTTTTCTATGATTTCTACTGACTTATTTGTGACAGGAATATTTATTGTGGTAATGATTTTTAAATTATTGTCATTGGAGTGGACATTTTTTTTTCCTTTTCTATGCTGAAAAAATAGCCAAAGCTTTTATTATCTCTGCCATAGTCAAAGTGAGAGTGGATGACTATTAAACTTTGAGTAACTATAAGTAGTAGTTTCCAAAAACACAGAATGTGACCACCATCTAGACCATTTAATTTTCAAAAACAATTTACTGGAAGGATTGTTTAAGAGGAAGAAAAGTTTCAAGATATGGAGAAGGTGGAATAAGGCCAAAAGGAGCCTTTGGATGCAGCTTTCCTAAGTCTGACGATAGGGATTTTAAGGTTTTCAGAAGTGGGGGAAAAGGAATGCCCTTGCTAATAGGGCTCCAGGTGGGGAATTACTGCAGAAGGACTATGAAGCATGACTATATGTATCATGAACTTAAGAACAATGGTGAGGCTCTTTGGGAGTGAATTGGGTCGGTTAGGCCTATTATTATAAAAGACACTCTGAATCCCATCAGAGCAGAATGACTAAATTAATTTGGAGGGTCTCTAGTGGATATATGTTACCTAAAAGAAAACTTAAAAGATGATAACTATAATGTACTATTGACTTATATCACCCCTCAATTTTGAATTGCCACTTAAGCCTGGAATTCTGGTATCACCCTGTGAAGGTTGCAGGGAGACGTTTCCAAAATGACTAGTGTCCAGGATGGTGGACAGTTTGGGCAGGCTGCACAATAGGGAAATGTAATAAAGGAAGACATTCCTTAAATCCAAATATTGTGGAATAAAATCACATCTGTCACAAATGACCCTACACAAAAAGGTGATCACCTGGTAGTGATATTTTTCTTAGTCTACTTATTTCCACAATTTACAATAGTTCACTTTTTATTAAAGTACAATGCTAACTCTAATTTACATGTAATCCTGCTACTGAGGAAAAGATACTCTTGATCCTTTTGAAATACTGTGATGGCATTTTATTGTTATTTTCTGACCACCTATTATAGTGACATAATTAAATTAAAGCATAATTAAATTAAATTAAAGCAAAACACAATCAATGTGGGGGGATTGAATCTTGTATGGTAAATATTAATTTTTTAATTTTTAAAAAGATTTTATTTTTATTTATTTGTGTGTGTGGGAGAGAGAGAAAGAGAGAGGCAGAGAGAGTGCTCAAGCAGAGGGAACAGCAGGCAGAGGGAGAAGCAGGCTCCCCACTGAACAAGGAGCCAGTGCAGGGCTGGATCCCAGGACCCTGGGATCATGACCTGAGCTGAAGGCAGATGCTTAACTAACTGAGCCACCCAGCTGTCCCAGTAAATATTTATTTTGATTTAGATTTTGTGGAGAATAGAATAATGGAAACTTAGATTTCAAAGAAAACAGGTATCATTTATGTCTCACACTGTTGTCCGAGGTGACTTGTTCAGAAATCTCTAAGAACATAAAGTGACTTTTATGCTCTGTTCTTTTCCTCTGGGACATACAAGATTGGTTACTATATACTGTAAAATGTGTGGTGTGTATAGATAGAAAAGTGGTCACCTAAAAAACTTATTTGAACTTAATGGAAAATTGCCCAGTTCATGACATGGGTATAGGAAACTCTAGGAAAATATTGTACAGCTAGCCTAGTTTATTTTGTTGAGTGTTACTTGACTTCACATAATAAACCCCAAACTGAAGGCTTTAAGAGTCTGCATTTCAGGGCACCTGGGTGGCTCAGTGGGTTAAGTCTCTGCCTTCGGCTCAGGTCATGATCTCAGGGTCCTGGGATTGAGCCCAACATTGGGCTCTTCTCAGCTGGGAGCCTGCTTCCCCCCACCCATCTGCCTGCCTCTCTGCCTACTGGTGATGTCTCTGTCAAATAAATACATAAATAATCTTTAAAAAACATTCTGCATTTCTGTCGCTAGATCATGTAGTAAGTGGTAAACCATGCATTTTATATACAAACACATCTCCAAATCAGGAAAGAGGTGTTTAAAAGAGAACCATGCCTCTTCCTGCCTCTTTGTCCATATTCAGTTATCAAAGACATTAACTCAAGAAAAGCAAAACAAAATACAACAAAAACAATACTAAGTGGCTTAGTTCTTTGTTACAGACATTAACTCTGGAAAAACAAAACAAAATACAACAATGAAAACAATACTGAATGGCTGAGTTCTTTGTTGCTGACTAATAGAAAAATACAGTCAAATCATGGAAGATCTTGAATTCCCACTCAGGAGTTTTTATTTTGTCTTTTTGGGCACTGAGAAGCCACCAGAGTTATTTGAGATTAGGAAATAGAAGTGGCATTTTAGGGAATAATCTTGCAGTAGTGTGCAAAATAGATGGGAATCTGAAATACATGGGAACACTGGGAGACCAGTTGGGGGAGTACTACTAAATTAAAACTATTACTTGTTTGTATATTAGGCAATTTATAAATTGTAAATGCAATTTATAATACTGGATAAGATTATTACACTGTTCAACTATTCCTTTCAATTTCAAGTTTTGAATTTTTTATCTCATAAATATTACTTGAATGCATACTTCCTGAGTGTCAAAACACTCACTATAACTGAGAAACAAAGGAAGATGTGCTATAATAACATAATTACTCATTTTTTAAAGAGTATATGAGCTAAAGTATGCTTCATTAATAATAGAACTGAGAAAAATACTCTTGTAGGCTAATCTAAATTTTTAAAAACAATAAATCATCTAATAGAATAAATTATTTTTGCTAGAGATAGACTACCTAAATTTATTCCAAGATGAAAAAATGGATTTGATAGAATTTCACCCTCAAATATTAAAAGTGAAATTCTGAATTTTGAATTTGAATTTAGTCTGAGCCAGGAGTGCTTAGAATTTGATGTAAAAAGGTCAGTGTTCTAAACCCAGCCCCACTGCTGATGTATTATGTACTTATATATTATCATAAGAATAAGTCACATGATCTCAAAGGCATCAGTTTTGCTATTTAGAAAAACAATATTAAAAGTAAGATGTTACACCCTGTATGGCAGGGCTAATGACTCATTTGGCTTTTGTATACTGCTTATTTGTGGCACTTGCGTCTCCAATGCATACCTAGAAGGAGTTGAATAAATATTTCCTGAATGAATAAATAAAAATTAAACAATAGCCTAAGTGTAAACAATATCTAGTTTGTTCACTGCTGTACCCTCAGTACTTAAATTCTTGGCACTTGTAGGAAGAATGAGTCAACTTTAAATCTCTTTGAAGAAAATCAGTAACCCAGTACATTTTTAAATAGTTAAACCCAACATTATATCTCACTTGCAGGAAAACAAAATGGGATTTACTTTTTCAACAGACTTCTTCCTTTTGTATCAATAACCAAACTGAAACACTGAGACAAATTGGTCATTGCAGGTACTTAGTAGCAATAGAATGCTATGCAGACTGGTGACCATGTCTACAGGACACATATGAGAGCTCCTGAAAGTTAACTGGCTACATAACAGACTTTCCTTCTATAGGATTATTTGGGGACAGGGGGCTTTTTAAATCCAGAGGTATACAATTCCAGGACTTCTTCTAAGACTACTTATGTGAATACGCAATGGAGTGACTATTGTCTCTAGTAAATAAATCCTTTGGAGCTTAAGTGTGCTCCGGAGCATCTTATTTCCTAGCAAATTCAAACCAGGGTATACCATATTAAAAATGTGTACTAGGCAAAGGACCCAGAGTTCATGCTAAGACATACATGTTCTAGGAATTTTTGATTGATTGTAATGATTGTGATGAAGAGGAAGAAGAGGAGGTAGTAGCTGTAGCTATAGCAGTAGCAGCAGCTACCACCGAGAGAGTGCCTATGATGACCCTAATACTATAACATGCTTTTCATGTAATCTTTATATTGCATTTAATCCTTATACTTGCCCTGTGAGGTGGTGGTTATTATAATCACCATTATACAGGTGAGGAGACTTAAACACAAATATACTTAGTAAGTTGCCCAAGATCACACAGATAGCAAGTTGGAAGAGCTGTGATATAAAACAGGCAGTCTGGCTTCAAACTCTTGAGCCTATTCTAATGTGCCTCCCAATCAGGTGCTTTTCAGACATAATTTCTTTGAAATGTAAAGGGCTATAATTTTACATAGAAATTTTATATAGAAAGCCAATATGCTGAAGTTTATGGTCTTCCAATTTTTCTACCTCAGGAAACTAAAATCTGAAGGCTTTATTCCATATGCTTCAGAAATAGCTATATAATTACTTCATTTACTGCTATTGCTTCCTTGAGGTCCAAATTGGAATCCTTGCTTATTTGGAAGAGTTTGTGTTTTCTCTTTGCCTCAGATTACCTTGATCAAGCTGAAATTCTAGAAGTTTCTATCAAGCTTTCCCTGGCAAAAGGGAAATGCAAAAGTACTGTGTATTTTGCTGTAAAGGTTGTTTGGAGGTATGCTCAAAACAGGAAATTTTCAATCTGTTCTTCTTTTTAAATTTTATTTATTTATTTGACAGAGAGAGAGAGAAAGAGACCACAAGTAGGCAGAAAGGCAGGCAGAGAGAGTGCGGGAAGCAGGCTTCTCACTGAGCAGAGAGCCCAATGCAGGGCTTGACCCCAGGACCCTGAGATCATGAACTGAACCAGAGACAGAGGCTTAACCCACTGAGCCACCCAGGTACCCCTCAATCTGTTCTTTTTTAAAATTTAAATTCAATTAGCCAACATATAGTACATCATTAGTTTCAGACGTAGAGTTCAAAAATTCATCAGTTGCATGTAACAATTCCCAGTGCTTATCACATCATGTGCTCTGTCACCCTGTTACCCAAACCCCCCACCCACCTCCCCTCTAGCAACCCTTAGTTTCTTTCCCATAGTTAAGAATTTCTCATGATCTGTCTCCCTCTCTGACTTCTTCCCCATTCCTTTTTTCCTCCCTTCCCCTATGATCCTCTGCACTATTTCTTATATTTCTCATATGAGTGAACCCTCATGATAATTGTCTTTCTCTGACTGACTTATTTTGCTTAGCCTAATACTCCAGTTTCATCCACATTTATGTAAATGGTAAGATTCCATCCTTTCTGATGGCTAATATTGCATTGTGTGTTTATATATATATACACACACACACACACCCCACATATTCTTTATCCATTCATCTGTTGATGGACATCTCCTTTTTGTTTAATAATAGTGGCTTTTACTTAAAGCTATTGAAATAAAACTGTAAGTAACTGATTTGTTGTTTGTTTACTTGTATTTAGCACTTTTATGTAAAAATTATTATTAATAGTTAATTCTGTTCCCTACAAATATTCTTGGTGAAACAATGTGATGCTTGTATTTAATTTCTTTTTTTTACTTCACATCCAGAATTTTAAAAAAATTTTTATTTTATTAATGTATAATGCGATGTTTCAGGGGTATAGGTCTGTGATTCACCAGCCTTACACAATTCACAGCATTTACCATAGCACATACCCTCCACAATGTCCATCACCCAGCCACCCCATCCCTCCCACTCCCTTCCACTCCAGCAAACCTCAGTTTGTTTCTTGAGATTAAGTCTCTTATGGTTTGTCTCCCTCTCTGGTTTTGTCTTGTTTCATTTTTCCCCTTCCTTACCCTATAATCCTTTGTCTTGTTTCTCAAATTCTTCTTATCAGTGAGATCATATGATGACTGTCTTTCTCTGATTGACTTATTTTGCCCAGCGTAATACCCTCTAGTTCCATCTATGTCATTGCCAATGGCAAGATTTCATTCTTTGATGGCTGCATAATATTCAGTTGTTTATATATACCATATACTATTTATCCATTCATCCATTGATGGATATCTAGGCTCTTTCCATAGTTTGGCTATTGTGGACATTCCTGCTATAAACATTCGGGTGCATGGGTCCCTTCAGATCCCTACATTTGTATCTTTAGGGTAAATACCAAGTAGTGCAAATCCTAGGTTATAGGGTGGCTCTATTTTCAACTCTTTGAGGAATCTCCACACTGTTTTCCAGAGTGGCTGTACTAGTTTGCATTCACACTAACAGTGCATGAGGATTCCCCTTTTCTCCACATCCTTGCCAACACCTGCTGTTTCTTGTGTTGTTTATTCTAGCCATTTTATGGATGTGAAGTGATATCTCACTGTAGTTTTCATTTACATTTCCCTGATGGTAGGTGCTGATGAACATCTCTTCATGTGTCTCTTGGCCATCTGAATGTCTTCTTTGGAGAAATGTCAATTCATGTCTTCTTCCCATTTTTGAAATTGGATTATTTGTTTTTTGGCTGTTGAGTTGTATATATTCTTTATATATTTTGGATATTAACACTTTATCTGTTTTGTTATTTGCAAATAATATGTTGCTTTTTAAAAGAGTAATTTGATTATGCCTGGATCTAAATTGTTTTCTAAAGAGACACATAATCAATTTTATAGTGGAAATTAATGAAAAAAGTTGAAATCCTATGTACAGAATTATGCATTAAAAGAAAGTTCTGGGATACATGTGTCTACTTGAAAGAGGGAGAAATTTTTATTCTCTCTAGTTTCCCACTGTGGCAAGCCTTAGTGCTTATGAACTTTGCTTATTTTTATCTTTTTAGGGAGTAGTGTTTTTTGCTTTATTCAGTGATGTTGAGGCCAGATTAAAAAGTAAGTAGGTGAAAGTTTCAATGTTTAACAACACCACAGATTATAAATTCTCAGAGAAGTTTTGGGTCAGTGGTCCTCTCTGAAAATTATAATACTTATTTGTGAGTCAATTCTAAAATTATCCAGGCTCTGTCGTAATTAGAAGAAAATACAAGTGTTTAAAGCTACCTATTGCCTGCTCCTTCAGATTGGGAGAGATCATCCTGGTACATTATTTACCATGCTTGATTTTGTTGTTCATCTCAGTAATAGCAGGTACAATATCTCTTTTAATGGAAAGCTTCTGATTGGTCAAAAACAAATTTATATAGACTCCTGTCAGTAATGGACCTTGAAGCAATTACTTCTGAAAAACTCCTCTCAAGAGAATAGATCAGGGATTAACAAACTTTTTTTCTATAAAATGCCATAAATGAGCCATATGGTCTCTGTGATAACTATTCAAATCTGCCCTTCCAACATCAAAACAGTGAAAGACAGTACATGTAATTTTTATGTATCATGAAATATTCTTCTCTTTATTTTTCAACCATTTGATAATATAAACTTGCAGATTATACCTAAAGTGATTATAGGACAAATTTTGCCCATGGATTACATTTTGCAAGCCTCTGGGATATAAAAAATGAATTTTTATGATGATCTTTACATCCCTTCATGCTTCTCATGCCTTTTAACCCTTGCCATAAAATGAAACTGAAAAGACCAGATCTTGTCTCAAAGTAAAGGTAGAAACTATTGGATGATCTATAGATGTTTCCTAATGAAACTAATCAAATTCTTATTTCAAAAGACGGTATTAACAGCACCATTATCATAATAGAACCAGATCAAACAACAGGTGTGAATCAGAATCAGACTATAAAGTGTTGGGCATTATTTCTAGCATATGTGTCCATTACAGGCCCAGCAACTAGAGTTGATGGATCGCAGTACGAGTAAGAATATGAGTAAGGATGTTCTTTCGAAAAAACACATTGGACAGCTAAAACTGTGGCATTATGGATCCTGGGTAATCAGGTTCAGTTTTCAGTTAGTGAAAAGTCTTGGCTTTGCATGGAATTACTTTGTTAGGAGATACGACTATGATATTTTTTGTAGATACAATGGAAAACAAATAAATTCAAGTCATTTTCCCCCTGTGATTAAAACTATATTCTAGGAGTTTTTTTATTTATTATTTTATTCATTCAATAAATATTTATTGAGGGGTGCCTGAGTGGATCATTCAATCAAGTATCTGCCTTCAGCTCAGGTCATGATCCCAGGGTCCTGGAATTGAGTCCCATGTCAGGCTCCCTGCTCAATAGGGAGTTTGCTTCTCCTTCTCCCTCTGCCCTCCCCCCCCCCGCTCATGATCTTTCTCTCTCTCACTCTCTCTCAAAGAAAATCTTAAAAATAAATCTTTAAAAATAAATCTTAAAAAAAATCTTAAAAATAAATAATTTTTTTTTTGAGAACCCATATGTACCAGGCACTATCATAATCATTTGATACATATGATTTCATTCAGTCCCTTGCATCAATCCCCCCTTTTCAGGTGAATACAACAAAATATATAGAGGTTAAATGACTTTCCCAAGGTCACCTAGATGGTATGTTGTAGTTATCAAATAACTAATCTGTGTTGGGACCAATATAGGGCAGTTGACCACTACTACAAGAACACATGTAATATTGGAGTTCTGGAGACAAGACTGATTTAAAGAGAAGAAAGAATTGGAGTAATGGCAAGTACAGCTCAGTTTTTTGTTAAATGGAAGTCCATACTTCTAAATTATGATCTTCTGTGCATGTATGTGTGTGTGTGTGTGTGTGTGTGTGTGTGTGTGTAGTGTTTAGAGCTCTATGTTTTGTCTGGTTGGTATAACAATTCTGATATTTAATCCTAAATTCTCTATTGACACCTTTCTTCTATCCTCTTTCATTCCAAATTCAGCTCCCTTATAAAGACTTGAAGACATCCCCCCCAGAGCAGGCAGATTTTTTCAAACAGCTGACTTCCTTAGTGGAAGATTGGTCTATACTTGTCAATATGAACTCTAAGGATTGGAACTATTCCCAGGGCACAGTTACAGTCAGTTTTGTAATTCTTGGGCACAACTTATGATCCCTAACAGTAGATAGAGAAGTCCCTTGGAAAAGAGATGCCAAGTTCCATTATGAAGTATCAGGGTTAGGATCAGCCTTTCTTCAACTTATCTACGGGAACCAGTGCTTTTAATTGGTTATTGTATTGTCCAATACGGAATTTGAACACTCTGGTTTTATTAACAGTTATGTGGGGTATTTCCTTTGGGTCAATCTGTATAGGCCCAGATTGCTGAGGTATGTAAAGCAAATATTCGAGTCAAAAGAAAGAGTCCCTAACTTGATATTTGGTTTGTAGGCAGTTTAGTTTAGTTATTAGGATCAGAGAACTGTGGAAATAGATTGTCTTGGTTAAAATACTAACTCTACTGTAAACTGTGTGACCTTGGCCAGTTTACTTAATATGTCTGTGCCTTAGTTTCCACATTGGTGAAATTGGTATAATTGTACCTACCTTACAAGATTTTAGTGAAGATTAAGTGAGTTAATACTTATAAAATAGAATAGTGTCAGACTTACAGTAAGATCACTTTAAGGCTTACCTATAATTCTTTCCATGGTTATATAAGTTATGTCATTGACTTGATCAAAAAGGAACTTTGAGGCTTAACCTGCTCAGAAAGTACAGTAGATAGACTAAATAGCACTGATCTAGGAGTCAGAATGTCCTGATTTGAGTCCTGGCTCTGCCACTTGTAACATGTATGACTTTGGAAAAAGAAGCTCTGACATGAGACTGCAAATAATGAGAAGGTTATTAAACCTTCTCTTCAAATCCATCAGACCATAAATGATGGGTTTGAAGAGAAGATCTAGAAAAAGATTAGGGTAAGGAGATAGGGAAACATCATTCTTAGACCAGGATAAAACAGAGAACATTATCTTGGTCTACTACATCAATAGCCTTGAACATTATAGACATCTGTCTTTAAACCTCAGCTCTAGTACCTTTTAGCTAAGTAACATTTTAAGTATATCACTTATCTTCTCATCTCTACAGAGTGGATCATAAATAATGTCTTGTCATGGAATTGTCCAAGTGAAAATAATTAATGCTTATAAAACAATTATAAAAAATGATGTTTGCATATAACAAAGGTTCAATAGATGTTTATTATTATTATTACTGTAATTATTATCATCATCATCATTATATTATCTTTGAGACTTCATGTTAAAGATGAAGATACTGAAGGCCAGGAGAGGTGATTTTCCAAAGGCACAAAGTAACTGAAGTGCAGATCTCCTGACATCTTAGTCATTAATCCTTCTGTTGCAGCAAGCTTCCTCTTAACTTACTGTGTAAATAGAACTTGTTAAATTTTGCATTGTATCTAGAATATCCATGGGGAGCAGAACCCCTCCTTTTCTATTTTGGAGGATATCTTGCTAATGGGAAGTTTAGTCTTACTCTCTTTCATGCCTGGGGATGAGGGAACTCCATTGCCGGCTCATGGACCCATCTGTAGATGTTAATTACCATTGGTGACCATATGCAATAATCTACATGAGATTTGATATTACCTCAGCCCTCACTGAAGTGCTCTTACAGGATTATTTCCCAGTGTTAATCTTTCCCTGAGAACTTCCTGCTCCATCAGTCTTCCCCAGACCAATGTGTTGGGCTATAAATAAAAGAGGCAGTGTTTCTTAATTGAGAATAAACCAACTCTTAGAACAATAGTATAGTTTGGAGAAACTGAGGTTCGATCTCCTTGTGTCAAACAAGGGGAAGTCTTTTTAGGTTTGGGCCTTTGAAGAAGAGAATCTTTCTACTCACTTTCCCTTCCATTCTACAGAGACCACTCTTTCAATTCTCCTAGATTTGTGTCCTGTCCCTCTCCTTCCCAAAACCTACTTCATTTATGGAAAGGCATATTTTTATTCTACAGTTTCTTCTTATGTTTTGACAACCTGAATGTTTTAGTTTTTTCCCAAGTGACTAATGAATTTTTCCTCTGCTTCGGAGGGTGGAAGGGACTGCCTCTAGTCTAGTCAAATCTCTGATTCAAGTTCAATCCTCCCAGCAGAGAGAGCTTGGGGTTATTTTCTCACTAAATGCCCTAAGAATTAAGCATTAGAGACAATTTAATCTATCCTGACTAAAAATAATACTTTTTCCTAGCAGTAGGGTTTTCCCTGGATCCTAAAAAAATAAGTAAACACACACACACACACACACACACACACACACACACACAAATAAAAGCAGAAAAAAAGAGTCTGCTGTTATTAGGCTAAGAAACATTTGCCTCTTTTTAAGGTATGCCTTGAATTATAAGGCCTTCTATCTCAAGTATTTCTCAAGGTGAAGGTCACTCAGTTGGACCAATGTATAGGGATATAATCCTTACTAGTAAAACATTTAAGTAGGCATCTCTGGAATATTTGGACACTGACCTCAAGAATATGTCCACTTAAATCATCCTTTCCTGTGTACACTGAGGTGTTTTGATACAGATACTACAACAGCTTATTCAAAGATTATAAGCTTACTCTGGATAAATTGTCAGTTTACATATATTGGATCATCAGACTAGGTCTACACCAGCAAAATAAAGGTGATAAACTGAGTTAATTACATTTAAATTGCTTCAATTTCCTGGACCTATCACATAAGAACTTATTTTGGCTTGAATTATTTGGATAAATTTCTCAGTTTAAAATTCCCTTCTGACAATGGATCCCTAATGGCTTTGAGTCCAGTAAGTATTAGTTACAGGCATGATAGAAAAAAAAATGTGCATGGGCTTTGGCACCACATTACTTTATTAAGTCTCCTTGTAGTGCCATGTTGGAATATCTTAATGGTGAAATGCAGCACCATTTTCTTAGAAAAGAAGAAAGAAAGTATCTAATAAAGATGGTGGGTGCACTGAAAAAGATGAGTGTAAGCAAAAACCACTCTTTCTCTGGGTAAGAATAAGGAGAACTGACTAAAAGTTTTACTATCACTTATTATCATTAGCGATGCTATCACTAGAAATGGATTGATTTGCTTCCTTCTTTATTTTGTAAGTTGCAGTGAATTAAGATATGAGTACAAGACAGAGGTAAAACCTGTTGCAGGCAACATGATTAAGTAGATCAGCTTTGAGTGCTGTGTTCTTCTTTCCCTTATTTTGCTTTTCCTAGTGTCTTCATAGACATCCAGAACATTTCTCTTTGCTATACTGTCCTTTTTAACATCTGCCTATGTCACTCATCACTCTAGGGTCTGATTCTTAATATGCTTTCTAAAAACTACATCTGCACTATCCTTCATTCAAAGGAATGTCAAGTGGGCTTTCCAGTCATTGTAGTAGAGGTAGTAAGAGAGAAACTTAAGGTCAGGGATGTCTTTTCAGTATCCATCAACTCATCACATACAAGTAACTACCTAGCTTATCTAGATATAAAGATGAATCTAGACAAGGGCTATGTATAGTATGTAGCAAAATACACAGAAAGAATATAAAGCATTTGGTTAGGTGTGTGGATATATATTTTGCTATGCTGTTCCTTGAGTTTGAGCTTGTATTTATAACAATATTTAAACGTTAACTAGAAGACTTTTTCAGATAGAGTCTAGAAAGTAATGCTTTGTGACCTTAATGCCCTTAATGAATCACCTGAGAGAATCTTATTAAAAAGGCACATTTAGGGGCACCTTGATAGCTCAGTTGGTTAAGCATCTGCCTTTAGCTCAGGTTATGATCCCAGGTCCTGGGATGGAGCTCCACATCAGGCTCCTTGCTCAGTGGGGAGTGTGTTTGTCTCTCTCCATCTGCCCATCCTGCTTGTGCTCTCTCTCTATCTCTCTTTCTTTCTCTTTCTCAAATAAATAAAATCTTAAAAAATAGATCAAATGCAGATTTATATTCATTCTAAGATGGGACCTGAGGTTCTGCACATCTAGCAAGCTTCTAGATAATGCAAATGCAGCTGGTGGGTGGGCCACACTGAATAGCATAAGTTTTCCATAAAAGCTATTCTCAAAATGGATCTCATGGAGCCTAAGATTGTATGTAGTTGCCTCAGGGACTCAGAAGGGTGAATGGGTAGCCAAGGATATGATACTCTAGACAGTTCTTCCTTCACTTAAAAAAAATATGCTCAGGAGAGACAAGATGGCGGGGAAGTAGGAGGAGGCACCGTTTCAACCTGTACCCAAAGTGAGCTGATTACCTACCAAAGAACTCCAATCACCCATGAAGTCAGCCTGAGATCAGAATTATACACGTCTGGATCTCTATGGAGATCCAGACACCAGTGGGCAGGTAAAGGGGAGTGGGAACATCAGACTGATATGGGAAGATAAACAAAAGGGGGAGGGAGCCACCAGAGGCGACCAACTGGAAAGTAATACCCCAATACGAGAGTGCCCTGCATCTGGGGATCATCATTAACTTGGAGTCTGGTTGAAAGCACTCAAAAAGAACATAGGATCACAGGGGTAAATTGTGGGAATCGGGGTGGTTAGGGACAGGGGCTTACGTCCCCAGATCCAGAACAGAGAGAGTACAGCGGTGAAACCAGGTCTTGGTCCCTGAGCCACCAGCGTGCCTGAGAATGCGTGGGGTCTGGCTCCTGTGAGGGGCTGGGAGCCTCACCAGATGGCAGAACGCCATGCCACTGTGCTATCAAAGCCTGAGACACGCGCGCCCCACACCTTCCCCTGAAAGAGGTGCATGAAGGCCCAGCCTGGCGCTCTTAGACCTGCGCCTTGCTATCAGAGCCTGAGACGTGCGCGCATCACACCCTCCCCTGGGAGAGGTACGTGCAGGTGTCAGCCCAGTGCTCTCAGACCTGGAAAGACCAGGCAATCCAAGCCCGGGCCAGTGGGAAAATCTGTGTGCGATCGCTGCTTGGAACCTCTCTCGCGGTCTGGAGCTGCCCAGACAGCCACTGCTGCCATGGATTTGGGTACAAGCAGGAAATCCTGCATCCACAGGGACCACGATTCGGAACCTGCTCTGCCAGCTCTGCAGCACCCACGGAGGAACAGACTGGGGCTTCTCTCTGAGAGGGGGTTGGGGTGCAGTTTGCTTTCCTCTAAACCTCCAAAACCCATCAAAAGCTGTCAAGGTGAGAGAAAAAAAACAAAAGCAAAACCAAAAACCCAAACCAAAATGAACAAACAAACATAAAAACCTCCAGAGAACAAAAGCCTGAAAATACCGGTTTCCTCAGAGCCCAACCCCTTGAGGGGGGCAGGAGGACTTAACTCGGAGAACATCATTGACTGAAAAAATATGTGGCAGGCCTCTCCCCCAGAAAACCAACCAGGAAAAAAAAAAGATGACAAGAGAACAACCACCTCTACTTCATAGATACAACGTTTATTTTTAATTCATTCCCACTATACTGGTTCATTTTTAGATATAGATTTTTTTTTAACCTATTGACCATCACAGTGAGATGTCTAGTATGTCAAATTCCATAATAACCTTCTAACCTGAACTTTCTGATACATACACCCATGTTTTTCTTTTGCTTTTCTATTTTTTTTAATTTCTTTTTCTAAATTTTAGTTTACTTTAGTCTATTTTATTCTTTTTAAATTTTTATTTTCTAATATTCATTTAGAGTTAAACTTCAAGGTAACCCCTTTTCCCCAATCAATGCTACCCCCATAGGTAAACCAATTTTTAATCCCCCTTTATCTTAGGAAAGTTGAGTTCTTTAACAAAGATATCATGATACATCCAGGAAGAATCAAAATAACCTTCCTCACCCACACTGAGAATTTATAACCACTCTCCCATCTTTTCCTTCCACCAGTGTTTCTGTGTATTTGTCTTTGTCCTGATAGTATATAAATCTTATACTTGGGGTTCTTTTTGAGGAGGTTCTTCCTAAAGATATATATATATATATATTTTTCTCTTGTCATATACTTTTGTCAGTCTTTTTGTTTGTCTGTTTTTGTTTGTATACTCCATAAATCTTACCTTGGGGCCCATTTGGGCTGAGCCTTCTCTTTTATCTTCCATTTTTTACCTCTCTCTCTCTTTTTCTTTTTCTTTTCTTTTTTCTGTCATTTGGGTGAGGAATCCTGATTGCTCAGAAATGTTCCAGGGTGCACATTGACTGCACTACAGTCAGTACATCCAGCTACATCCCTTCAGTCATCTCTCACCAAAATGACTGGGAGGAGGAATGCCCAACAGAAGAAAAATACAGAGGGTGGGCCTTCTGCAACAGAGCTAATGGCTATTGACATAGACAATATGTCAGAAAGGGAATTCAGGCTAACAGTTATCCAGGCAATAGCTAGGTTGGAGAAAGCCGTGGATGACCAAATGGAATTGATTAGGGCAGAACTGAAAGCCACCAGGGTTGATGTTCACAATGTTAGGGCAGAACTGAAAGCCACCAGGGATGATGTTCAAATGCTCTCAATGAGTTCCAATCTAATCTAAATTCTCTAAAAGCTAGGGTAACTGAGACAGAAGGTAGAATTAGTGATCTGGAGGACAAACATATAGAGAGAAAGGATCCAGAGGAAGCCTGGAACAAACAGCTTAGAAGCCATGAAAACAGAATCAGGGAAATAAATGATGCCATGAAACATTCCAACGTCAGAATTACTGGAATCCCTGAAGGGGAAGAGAAAGAAGGAAGCCTAGAAGATATAGTGAAACAAGTTGTCCATGAAAATTTTCCCAATCTCACAAATAGAGCCAGCATTCATGTAATAGAGACAGAATGGTTTCCTCCCAAGATTATAGATTCTCAAAAGTCCTTGAGACACCCAACAGTAAGAATGAAGAATTGTAATTGTAGGCAGACCCTCTTGAAAGCAGCCAGGACAAAAAAGCTCCTTAGGTACAGAGGAAAGCCCATCAGAATAATGTCAGACCTGTCCACAGAGACCTGACAAGCCAGAAAGGGCTGGCAAGATATATTCAGCACACTAAATGAGAAGAACATGCAGCCAAGAATACTTTATCCAGCAAGACTGACATTCAAAATGGATGGAGAGATACAGAGTTTCCAAGACCGGCAAGGCTTAAAAGATGATGCAACAACTAAGCTGGCACTGCAGGAAATATTAAGGGGGGGTTCTATAAAAGAGGAAAAATTCTAAGAATAGCATTGAACAGAAATATAAAGACAATCTACATAAAGAAAGACTTCAAAGGTAACACGATGTCAATAAAAACATATCTATCAATAATCACTATCAATATGAATGGCCTAAATGCATCCATAAAATGACACAGGGTTGCAGATTGGATAAAATGACAGGACCCATCCATATGTTGTCTATAAGAGACCCATTTTGAACCTAAAGATACACCCAGACTGAAAGTGAAGGGATGGAGAAGCATCTTTCATGCCAATAGACCTCAAAAAAAGGCCGGGATAGCAATTCTCATATCAGATAAATTAGATTTTAAACTAAAGACTGTAGTCAGAGATACAAAAGGACACTACATAATTCTTAAAGGGACTATCCACAAAGACGATCTAACAATTGTAAATATTTATGCCCCCAATATGAGAGCAGCCAATTACATAAGAAAACTATTAATCAAGATAAAGTGTCATATTGATATGAATACATTAATAGTAGGAGATCATAACACACCTCTCTTAGTAATAGATCATTGAAGCAGAAAATTAATAAAGAATCAAGAGCATTGAATGACACATTGGACTAGATGGACTTCATAGATATATACAGAACATTTCACCCTAAAACAACAGAATACTCATTCTTCTCAAATGGAAATGGAACCTTCTCCAGAATAGACCACATACTGGGTCACAAATCAGGACTCAACCTATACCAAAAGACTGACATTATTCCCTGTATATTCTCAGATCACAATGCTTTGAAACTGGAGCTCAATCACAAGGAAAAGTTCGGAAGGAACTCAAACACCTGGAAGCTAAAGACCACCTTGCTTAAGAATGCTTTGATCAACCAGGAGATCAAAGAAGAACTGAAACAATTCATGGAAACCAATGTGAATGAAGACACTTCAGTCCAAAACCTATGGGACACAGCAAAGGGGGTGCTAAGGGGGAAATACATAGCCATCCAAGCCTCCCTCAAAAAAATTGAAAAAATCCAGAATACACCAGCTGTCTCTGCACCTTAAAGACTGAACCAACAACAAATCAAACCAACTCCACACATAAGAAGGGAAATAATCAAGATTAGAGCTGAGATCAATGAGGTAGAAACCAGAGATACAGTAGAACGTGTCAATGAAATTAGAAGCTGATTTTTTGAAAGAATAAGATTGATAAACCATTGGCTACACTAATCCAAAAGAAAAGAGAGAAGGCCCAAATTAATAAAATAATGAATGAAAAGGGAGAGATCACAACTAACACCAAGGAAGTAGAAACAATCATCAGAAGTTATTATCAACAGTTATATGCCAATAAGCTAAGCAACCTAGGTGAAATGGATGCGTTCCTGGAAAACTATCAACTCCCAAAATTGAACCAGGAAGATTGACAACCTGAATATACCGATATCTAGTAACAAGATTGAAGCAGTGTTCAAAAACCTCCCCAAGAACAAGAGCTCAGGACCTGGCGGATTCCCTGGGGAATTCTAGAAAACTCTCAAAGAAGAAATAACACCTATTCTCCTGAATCTGTTTCAAAAAATTGAAGCAGAGGGAAAACTTTCAGACTCTTTTTATGAAGCCAGCATTACCCTGATCCCCAAACCAGGCAAAGACCCTACCAAAAAGGAGAATTTTAGACCAATATCACTGATGAATGTGGATGCTAAGATTCTCAACAAGATCCTAGCAAATAGGATCCAACAGTACATTAAAAAGATTATCCACCGTGACCAGGTGGGATTCATCCCTGGGTTACAAGGATGGTTCAACATTCGCAAATCAATCAATGTGACAGAACAAATCAATAAGAGAAGAGAGAAGAACCACACTGTCCTCTCAATTGATGCAGAAAAAGCATTTGACAAAATCCAGCATTCGTTCCTGATTAAAATGCTTCAAAGTATAGGGATAGAGGAAACATTCATGAATTTCATAAAATCTATCTATGAAAGACCCACAACAAATGTAATACTCAATGGGGAAAACCTTTCAGCCTTCCAATTGAGATCAGGAACACGACAAGGATGCCTACTCTCACCACTCTGTTCAATAGTATTAGAAGTCCTAGCAACAGCAATCAGACAACAAAGAGAAATAAAAGGTATCCAAATTGGCAATGAAGAAGTCAAACTCTCTCTCTTCGCAGATGACATGATTCTTTATATGGAAAACCCAAAAGACTCCACCCCAAACCACTAGAACTCATACAGCAATTCAGTAACATGGCAGGATATAAAGTCAATGTACAGAAATCAGTTGCTTTCTTATACACTAACAATGAAAATACAGAAAGGGAAATTAGAGAATTGATTCCATTTACTATAGCACCAAGAACTATAAGATATCTGTGAATAAACCTAACCAAAGAGTTAAAGGATCTGTACTCAATGAACTACAGAATACTCATGAAAGAAATGGAAGAAGACACAAAATGTTGGAAGACCATTCCATAATCTTGGATCGGAAGAATAAACATTGTTAAAATGTCTCCACTGTCTAGAGCAATCTATACTTTTAATGCCATTCCAATCAAAATTCCACCGATATTTTTCAAAGAGCTAGAGCAAACAATCCTAAAATTTGTGTGGAATCAGAAAAGACCCCGAATCACTAAGGAAATGTGGAAAAACAAAAATAAAACTGGTGGAATCACATTACCTGATTTCAAGCTTTACTACAAAGCTGTGATCACTAAGACAGCATTGTACTGGCATAAAAACAAGCACATAGACCAGTGGAACAGAGTAGAGAGCCCAGATATGGACCTTCGACTCTATGTCAAATAATCTTTGACAAAACAGGAAAAAATATACAGTGGAAAATAGACAGTCTTTTCAATAAATGGTGCTGGGAAAACTGGACAGCTATATGTAGAAGAATGAAACTCAACCATTCTCTTACACCATACACAAAGATAAACTCGAAATGGATAAAATACCTCAATGTGAGACAGAAATCCATCAGAATCCTAGAGGAGAACATAGGCAGTAAACTCTTTGATATCAGCCACAGCAACTTCTTTCAAGATATGTCTCAAAAGGCAAAGGAAACAATAGAGAAAATGAACTTTTGGTACTTCATCAAGATCAAAAGCTTCTGCACAGCAAAGGAAACTGTCAACACAACAAAGAGGCAACCCACGGAATGGGAGAAGATATTTGCAAATGAAAGTACAGACAAAAGACTGATACCCAGGATCTATAAAGAACTCCTCAAAATCAACACACACAAAACAGGCAATCATATAAAAAAATGGGCAGAAGATATGAACAGAGACTTCTCCAATGAAGACATACAGATGGCTATCAGACACATGAAAAAATGTTCATCATCACTAGCCATCAGGGAGATTCAAATTAAAACTACATTGAGATACCACCTTACACCAGTTAGAATGTCCAAAATTAGCAAGACAGGAAACAAAATGTGTTGGAGAGGATGTGGAGAAACGGGAACCCTCTTACACTGTTGGTAAGAATGCAAGTAGGTGCAGCCACTTTGGAGAACAGTGTGGAGATTCCTCAAGAAATTAAAAATGGAGCTTCCCTATGACCGTGCAATTGTGCTACTGGGTATTTACCCCAAAGATACAGATGTCGTGAAAGAAGGGCCATCTGTACCCCAATGTTTATAGCAGCAATGGCACAGTTGCCAAACTGTGAAAACCAAGATGCCCCTCAATGGATCAATGGATAAGGAAGATGTGGTCCATATACACTATGGAGTATTATGCCTCCATCAGAAAGGATGAATACCTAACTTTTGTAGCAACATGGACAGGACTGGAAGAGATTATCCTGAGTGAAATAAGTCAAGCAGAGACAGTCAATTATCATATGGTTTCACTTATTTGTGGAGCATAACAAATAACATGGAGGGCATGGGGAGATGGAGAGGAGAAGGGGGTTGTAGGAAATTGGAAGGGGAGGTTCCATGACCTCTTCCATGGAACCTCTCATCTTTCCATGAGAGACTATGGACTCTGAAAGACAACCTGAGGGTCTCAAAGTGGTGGAGACTTGGAGTTTGGGGTAACCAGGTGGTGGGTATTATGGAGGGCATGTATTGCATGGAGCACTGGGTATGGTGCAAAAACAATGAATACTGATATGCTGAAAAGACATTAAAAAAAAAGAAAGTTAACAATAAAAAAATTAAAAAAATATGCTCTACCTTGGCCCTTGAATGTCTCAGTGGGTTAGGTGTCCAACTCTTGGATTCACCTCTGGTCATGATCTCATGGGTTGTGAGATTGAGCCCACACTGGGCTCCATGCTCGGCAGGGAATCTGCTTGAATATTTTCTTTTTTTGCCCCTCCCCCACTCTCTCTCTCTCTCAATAAATAAATTAATATTTAAGAAGAATACTCTACTTTTAACTGTTTAATATACAGTCAATTTTTGAGCAACATGTGTTTGAATTGCATGGGTCCAATTATACACAGACTTTTGGGGATAAATACAGTAGAATGCTGTAAATGTATTTTCTCTTCTTTATGATTTTCTTCCATTTACTTTATCATAAGAATACAGTACATAATACATAAAACATATAAAACATGTGTTAATTGACTGTTTATATTATTGGTAAGCCTTCTAGTTAACTCTAGGGTATGAGTAGTTACGATATGGGGAGTAAATGTTTTACATGGGTTTTTTACTGTATGAAGGGTCAGTGCCTCTAAACTCTGTGCTGTTCAAGGAGTCCTGAACTGCAATTGAGTCCTGTATAAAATTTTATTAGCTAATATAGTTTGGTTGCTAAAGACGCAAACAACAATAAAACACTCATACCAAGTATTTCACAAGGTAAAGGTCATTCAGTTGGACTAATTTATAAGAATAAAATCGACTCTGGCAATGAAATATTGGTAGATATCTTCAGGATCTTTCAATACCAATGTGAATATTTCCTCATTAAACTCCTAATTTCCTAGTTGGCCTATCCGAATGGAAAAGTAGATTTGGACATGGTTCTACTGCTAACTGATTTGTTGTTATATGGGAAAGAAGATAGAATTAGATGTAAGGAGATCTTCCTTTTAGTTATGGTGCTACATTAATGTATGGATGGCCTAGAACAGGTTCTCATCTCCTTAAGTATGTCTTCTTCTTGGTAAAAGAAGGAAATGATCCCTACCTAATAACCCCAAATCAAGCTTTGTTTGAAGATGGACTAAAATGATAGGTAGACTGTAGTCAAAGGCAGAAAGATGCAGAGCTGTTAGGTGACTACTGCAGTAATCAAGAGGAGTGATGATGATAGCTTGGCTAGCATAGTAGAGATAAAAATGGTGATTAATACTAGTGAATAACCTTAGTGATAACACTTAATTGGAGGAGAGGAATCACTTGACCTAGTCCTCCCTGAGTTTCTATTTCACAGTATCATGAGGTATGATATGATGGTGGTTGTTTTAAGACAAAAAAATTGGCGTAATTTTGGCACAATTTGTTTTGAAGTAATATATGGTGTTAAGCCACTAAAGGATTCTAAACAAATAAGATACATGTCAAATTCTTAGGAAAAGTCACATATCTGATGAAACACTCAAATAACTGTTTATCGAACCTAAAGTGACTGGCACATAGCAGTCACACGAAAAATGAATAAGCCCAATGTGTAAGTAGCAATTTAGATTTTCCTACTTTCTGGGGTGTGTGTGTGTCTGTGTGTGTGTGTGTGTGTGTGTGTGAAACGGGGTATCCTGTCAAGGTTGCTGTGTTGGTAGAGAAATAAGTACTGAATAGTTAGAGAAGACCTAACTTTTCACCATCCTTTTGACTTAAAATTTTCTTACTTGTCACATTGGCAGGAGATTTAGCAGGGAAGATATTTTTTGAGTCACTTAGAGTTGCCAGCATCTCACTCTTTATTTTTTTTTTTTGAAGATTTTATTTATTTGACAGAGATCACAAGTAGGCAAAGAGGCAGGCAGACAGAGGAGGAAGCAGGCTCCATGCGGAGCAGAGAACCCAATATGGGGCTCGATCCCAGGACCCTGGGATCATGACCTGAGCCGAAGGCAGAGACTTTAACCCACTGAGACACCCAGGTGCCCCAGCATCTTGCTCTTTAGAGATCAAATTCCCAATTCCCTCTAATTCTTGGCATGTATTGCTAGTGGATTTTTCCCTCTGAATTTACTTGTAGCTTCCTTGTAGAGCAGTGAAAATCAGGCAGTTGAGAAAAGTAAAATATTGCCCTATGTGCACAAGTTATTCTCAACAAAATTTCAGTTTTAGAAGGTGCAGTAAACTATGAAATGTAACATCTGACTACTTGGTGAATGTTTAAATCCCTAAAAGCCCACTGCAACCTGGAATATGAACCATGAGGGCATACCTGATCAGAGAGCAATTTCAACATTTTCTTCTCATAAAATACCCCTAAAACAGATTTACACCCACTATCAGAATGTGCATTTAAAATATCCCCAAAACATATTAATGAACTATAAAATGTACTTAAAATGTGAGTATGGTTTTAAAATCCTTTCTCTACAACCTCTCCAACATCTTTTGTTTCCTGCCTTGTAAATCTTTGCCATTGTAACTGGTATAACGTGTTATCTCAATGTGGTTTTGATTTGAGTTTCCCTGATGGCTAATGATGACGAACATTTTTTCATGTGTCTGCTAGCCATTTGTATGACTTCTTTGGAGAGGTGTCTGTTCATGTCTTCTGCCCATTTTTTGATTTAATTATCTCTTTTTTGGGTGTTGAGTTTGAGAAGTTCTTTATAGGTCTTGGATATCAGCCCTTTATTTGTAGTGTCATTTATGAAGATCTTCTCCCATTCTGTGGGTTGCCTCTTTTTTTGTTGACCATTCCCTTTGCTGTGCAGAGCTTTTTATCTTGATGAAGTCCCAAAAATTTATTTTTGCTTTTGTTTCCTTTGCCTTTGGAGATGGGTCTTGAAAGAAGTTGCTGTGGTCAATGTCAAAGAGGATACTACCTACATTCTTCTCTAGGATTTTGATGGATTCCTGCCTCATATTGAGGTCTTTTATCCATTTTGAGATTATCTTTGTGTATGGTGTAAGAGAATGGTCCAGTTTCATCCTTCTGTATATAGCTGTCTAATTTTCCCAGCACTGTTTATTGAAAAGGCTATCTTTTTTCCATTGGTTATTTTTTCCTCCTTTGTTGAAGATTATTTGGCCACAGAGTTGAGGATCCATATCTGGGCTCTCTACTCTGTTCCATTGGGCTGTGTGATTGTTTTTGTGCCAGTACCATGCTTAGTGATCACAGCTTTGTAATATAGCTTGAAATGAGGCAACGTGATGCCCACAGCCTTGTTTTTCTTTTTCAACATTTCCTTGGTGATTCAGGGTCTTTTCTGGCTCCATACAAATTTTAGGGTTGTGTGTTCCAGCACTTTGAAAAATGCCAGTGGTATTTTGATCAGAATGACATTGAAGGTATGGGCAGGATAGATGTTTTAACAATGTTTATTTTTCTGATCCATGAGCATGGGATGTTTTTCCATCTTTTTGTGTCTTCTTCAATTTCTTTCATGAGTGTTCTATGGTTCTTCAAGTATAGATCCTTTATATCCTTGGTTAGGCTTATTCCAAGATATCTTATGGTTTTTTGTGCTATTATAAATGGAATTGATTCTCTAATTTCTCTTTCTACAGTTTCACTGTAGTGTATAAGAAAGCAACTGATTTCTATGCATTGATTTTGTATCCTGCCACATTACTGAATTGTTGTATGAGTTCTAGTAGTTTGGGGGTGGAGTCTTCTAGGTTTTCCATGTAAAGTATCATATTATCTGCAAAGAAAGTTTGACTTCTTTGCCAATTTGAATATCTTTTATTTCTTTTTCGTTTTGTGATTGCTGTTGCAATGGCTTCTAGTACTATGTTGAACAAGAATGGTGAGAGTGGACAGCCTTGTTGTGTTCCTGATCTCAGTGGAAAGTTCTCAGCTTTTACCCACTGAGAATGATATTTGCTGTGTATTTTTCATAGATGGATTTTATGAAATTGAGGCATGTTCCCTCCAACCCAATACTCCGAAGAGTTTAAATCAGGGAAGGATACTGTATTTTGTCAAAAGCTTTTTCTGCATCCATTGAGAAGTCCATGTGGTTTTTCCTTCTCTTACTAATTTGTTCTATCACTTTGATTGATTTGTGAATCTTGAATCACCCTTGCAGCCTCAGGTTAAATCCCACCTGGTAGTGGATAATCTTTTTAAGGTACTGTTGGATCATGTTAGCTAGGATCTTGTTGAGAACCTTGGCATCCATATTCATCAGGGATATTTGTCTTAAAGTCTCCTTTTTGATGGGGTCTTTGCCTTGTGTGGGGATCAAGGTAATGCTGGCCTCATTGAAATAGTCTGGAAGTTTTCCTTCTGTTTCTATTTTTTGAAAGAGCTTCAGGAGAATAGGTATTATTTCTTTTTTGAATGCTTGGTAATATTCCCCAGGGAATCCATCAGGTCCTGACCTCTTGCTTATTGGGAGGTTTTGATCACTGCTTCAATCTCATTACTACATATTGGTCTATTCATGTTGTCCATTTCTTCCTGGTTCAGTCTTAGAAGTTTATAGGCTTCCAGGAAGGCATCCATTTTTTCCATGTTGCTGAACATATTGGCATATAGCTGTTGATAATAATTTCTAGTTACTGTTACTATGTCCATGGTGTTAGTTCTAATCTCCCCCCTTTCACTCATAATTTTGTTAATTTGGGTCCTTTCTCTTTTCTTTTGGATAGGTTTGGCCAGTGGTTTATTGATCTTATTAATTCTTTCAAAGAACCAGCTTCTAGTTTTGTTGGTGTGTTCTACTGTATATTTGGTTTCTAATTCATTGATCTCTGCTCTAATCTTGATTATTTCCCTCTCATGCGTGGGGTTGGCTTAACTTGTTGTTGATTTTCCAGTTCTTTATGGTGTAAAGAGAGTTTGTGTATTAGGGATTTCTCTAGTTCTTTGAGTGAGACTTGGATGGCTATATTCTCCCCCTTAGGACTGCCATATCCCATAGGTTTTGGATGGATGTGTTTTTATTCTCATTGGTTTCTATGAGTTGTTTAAGTTCTTCTTTGATTTCCTGGTTGACCTAAACATTCTTGAACAGACTGGTCTTTACCTTCCAAGTGTTTGAATTTCTGTCAAACTTTTTCTTGTGATTGAGTTTCAGTTTCAAGGCACTGTGGTCTGAGAATATGTAGGGAGTAATCTCAGTCTTTTGGTATCAGTTGAGACCTGATTTGTGACCCTGTATGTGGTCTATTCTGGAGAATATTCCATGTGTGCTCTAGAAGAATTAGTATTCTGTTGTTTTAGGGGGGAATGTTCTGTATTTATCTATGAAGTTCTTCTGGCCCAGTGTGTCATTCAAAGTTCTTGTTTCTTTATTGATTTTTCTGACTGGATGATCTGTCTATTGCTGAGAGCAGACTGTTAAGGTCCCCTAAAATTAATGTAGTTTTATCAATGTATCTCTTTATTTTGGTTAACAGTTGGCTTATGTAGTTGTCTGCTCCCATGTTCGTGGCATAGATATTTATAATTATTAGATCTTCTTGTTTGATAGACCCTTTAAGAATGATGTAGTGTTCTTCTGTATCTCTGAATACAGTATTTAGCTTAAAATTTAATTTGTCTGATATGAGAATTGTTACCTCAGCTTTCTTTTTTGCTCTGTTAGCATGAAAGATTGTTCTCCATCTGGATGTATCTTTAAGTTCAAAATGAGTCTCTTGTAGAATCTTATAACATATTGATGGGTCCTGTTTTTATATCCAGTCTGCAACTCTGTGCCATTTCTTGGATGTATTTAGGCCATTCACATTGAGAGTGATTATTGAATGATATGATTTTATTGTCATCATGTTGTTTGTGAGGTCCTTGTTTCTATTGATTGTCTCTGTATATTTCTGTTCAGTAATAGAATTCTTATACATTTTTATAATTATAAAATTCAGGTATATTTGACCTATAACATCATATTGGATTCAGGTATATAAAACCGTTATTCAATATTTGTATACATTGCAAAATGAGCAGCACAGTAAGTCTAGTTTCAATGTGTTAGCATACAAAATTAACTTTTAGGACTTACTCTCTTGGCAACATTCAAGTGTGTTCTACAATATTATTTGACTGTAGTCACCATGCTGTACATTATATCCCTTTGATTTACTTATTTTATAACTGGAAGTTTGTACCTTCTGACCTCCTTCACCCATTTTTCCTATTCCCCAACCCCATTCCTCTCTGGTAACTGCTATTCTGTTCTCTGGATCTATGGTTTTTGTTTTATTTTGTTTGATTTCTTTTTTTTTATTATGCTCAGTTAGCCACAGCATAGTACATTGTTAGTTTTTGATGTGGTGTTCAATGATTCATTAGTTGCATATAACACCTAGTGCTCATCACAACATGTGCCTCCTTAATACCCATCACCCTGTTACCCATCCCCCACTCCCTCCACTCTGAAACCCTCAGTTTTTTCCCCCAGAGTCCATAGTCTCTTATGGTTCATCTCCCTTTCTGATTTCTCTCCCTTAAGATTTCCCTCTCTTCCCCCATTGTCCTCTGTGCTATTGCTTATTTTCTACATATAAGTGAAACCATGTAATTGCCTTACTCTATTTGACTTACTTCACTTAGCATAATCCCCTCCAGTTCTGTCCATGTTGATGCAAATAGTGGGTATTAATCCTTTTTGATGGAAGAATAATATTCCATTGTATATATGTACCACACCTTCTTTAGCCAATGTTCATAGCAGCAATGTTTATTTTCTTTTATTGTATAATTCCCTCAAGGTCTACTCATGTTATTGACAAATGGCAAGATTTCACTTTTATGGCTGAATAGTGTTCCATTGTGGTTTGTTTGTGTATGTATCCTATCTTCTTTACCATTTATTTATCAGGGGTCACATAAGTTGTATCTTGGTTATTGTAAATAATGTGATGAACATAGGGGTGCAGATATCTTTTTGAATTAGTGCTTTCATTTTTTTCAGATATTCCCAGAAGTGGAAGTGCTAGATCATATGGTAGTTCTTTTTAATTTTTTGTTGAGTCTCCATATTGCTTTCCATAGTGGCTGTACTAATTTATATTCCCCCCTGCCACAGTGCGTGAAGTTCCCCTCTCCTGCTTGTTTTTGAAAACACGTCTTATTTGTCTTTTTGATAACAGCCATTTTAACAGGTGTGAGGAAATATCTCATTGTGGTTTTGATTTGCATTTCCCTGATTAGTGCTGCTGAGCATCTTTCCATGTGTCTGTTGCCCATGTATATATCTTCATTGGAAAAAAAAATGTTTACTCATATCCTGTGGTCATTTTTTAATTGAGCTGCTTATTTTTGTGTGTGTATGTTGGTTGCTGGGTTGTGTGTGTCTGTTTCTGTGTGTGTCTCTGTCTGTTTTTGGTTTTTGTTTTGGTTTTGCTATTGAGCTGTATAAGTTCTGTATATATTTGGGTATTAACCCCTTATTAGATATTTTGTCCCATTTAGTAAGTCATCTTTTCATTTTGTTGATGGTTTCCTTTGGTGTGCAAAAGGTTTTTAGTTTGATGTAGCCCCACTTGTTTATTTTTGCTTTTATTGTCTTTGCTTTTGGAGTCAGATCCAGAAATTCATTGCCAAGACCAATATCAAGTACCTTACTGCTGATTTTTGGCTAGGAGTTTTATGGTTTCAGATGCTACATCCAAGTCTTCCATTTATTTTTAGTTAATGTTCATGTATGATGGAAGATAGTGTCATGGTTTCATTCATTGGCTTATGACTCTTCAGTTTTCCCAACACCATTTATTAAAAAGACCATCCTTTCCCAACTGGATATTCTTGCTTTCTTTGTGATAAATTAATTGACCATATATAGGTTTATGTCTGGGTTGTCTCTTCTGTCCCATAGATCTATGTATCTGTTTTTATGCCAATATCATTCTGTTTTGATTAATATATCTTTGTAATATAGTTTGAAATCAGGGAATGTGATCAGCTTTGTTCTTTCTCAAGATTGCTTTGACTATTTAGGGTTTTCCATTGTTTCGAAAAATTTTAGGATTGTTCTATTTTTTTTAAGATTTTATTTATTTATTTGACCAAGAGAGTTCACAAGTAGGCACAGAGAGAGAGAGAGAAAGAGAGAGAGAGAGAGAGAGAGAGAAAGGGGGATGAGGAAGTAGGCTCCCTGCTGAGCAGGGAGCCCTATGTGGGACTTGATCCTAGGACTCTGAGATCACAACCTGAGCCAAAGGCAGAGGCTTAACCCACTGAGACACCCAGGCACACAGGATTGTTCTATTTCTGTAAATGAAACCATATGAAAATTGACTCTGCTTGACTTATTTCACTCAGCATAATCTCCTCCAGTCCTGTCCATGTTGATACAGAAGTCAGGTATTCATCCTTTCTGGTGGAGGCATAATATTCCATTGTATATATGGACCACATCTTCTTTATTCATTCATCTGTTGAAGGGTATCTTGGCTCTCTCCATAGTTTGGCAACTGTGGCCATTGCTGCTATGAACATTGGGGTATATATGGTTCTTCTTTCACTACATCTGTATCTTTGGGGTAAATACCCAGTAGTGCAATTGCAGGATCATAGGGAAGCTCTATTTTTAATTTCTTAAGGAATCTCCATACTGTTTTCAAAAGTGGTTGCACCAATTTTCATTCCCACCAACAGTGTTAGAGGGTTCCCCTTGCTCCATATCATCTCCAACACTTGTTGTTTACTGTTTTGTTAATTTTGGCCATTCTAACTGGGGTATGGTGGTATCTCAATGTGATTTTGATTTGAATCTCCCTGATGGCTACTAATGATGAACATTTTTTCATGTGTCTGTTAGCCATTTGTATGTCTTCTTTGGAGAAGTGTCTGTCCATGTCTTCCACCCATTTTGTGTCATGACTATCTGTTTTTCTTAGTGTTGAGTTTGAGGAGTTTTTTATAGATCTTGCATATCAGCCCTTTGTCTGTAGTGTCATTTGAGAATATCTCCTCCCATTCCATGGGTTGCCTCTTTGTTTCATTGACTGTTTCATTTGCTTTTCAGAGTTGTTGTTTTTTTTTTTTTAATACATCTTGTTGAAGTCCCAAAAGTTCATTTTAGCTTTTGTTTCCTTTGCCTTTGGAGACATACCTTGAAAGAAGTTGCTGCACCTAATGTCAAAAACGTTACTCCCTATGTTCTACTCTAGGATTTTGATAGATTCATGTCTCAGGTTGAGGTCTTTTATCCATTTTGAGTTTATCTTTGTGTATGCTGTAAGAGAATGGTTGAGTTTCATTCTTCTATACATAGTTGTCCAACTTTCCCAGCATCATTTATTGAAGAAACTGTCTTTTTGCCACTGGATATTTTTTCCTGTTTTGTTGAAGATTAGTTGACTACAGAGTTTCAAGTCCATATCTGGACACTCTACTCTGTTCCACTGGTCTATGTGTCTGTTTTTTTTTTGCCAGTACCATGCTGTCTTAGTGACCACAGCTTTTTAGTAGAGCTTGAAATCAGGCAATGTGATACTCCCACCTTTGTTTTTCTTTTTTAAAATTTCCTTAGCAATTCACGGTCTCTTCTGATTCCATACAAATTTTAGGACAGTTTGTTCCAGCACGTTGAAAAATACAGGTGGAATTTTGATTGGGATTGTATTGGAAGTATAGATTGCTCTAGGCAGTATAGACATGTTAACAATATTTATTCTTCTGTTCATGAGGATGGAATGCTTTTCCATCTTTTTGTGTCTTCTTCAATTTCTTTAGAATTGTCTTTATCAATTTCTTTCATGAGTGTTCTGCAATTCCTCGAGTATAGATCTTTTACCACATTGACTAGGTTTATTCCAAGGAATCTTATGGTTCTTGGTGCTATAGTAAATGAATTGATTCTCTAATTTCCCTTTCTCTATTCTCATTGTTAGTGTATAAGAAAGCAACTGATTTTTGTACATTGCTTTTGTATTCTGACACAATACTGATTTGCTGTATGAGTTCTAGTAGTTTGGGGGTGGAGTCTTTTGGGTTTTCCATAAAAAGTATCACATCATCTGCAAAGAGAGAAAGTTTGATTTCTTCTTTGTTCATTTGAATATCATTTATTTCTTTCTGTTGCCTGATTACTGTTGCTAGGACTTCTAGTACTGTGTTGAACAACAGTGGTGAGAGTGGACATGCTTGTCATGTCTCTGATCTCAAATGGAAGGCTGTCAGCTTTTCCCCATTGAGAAGAATATTCACTGTGAGTTTTTCATAGATAGATTTTATGCAGTTGAGTAATGTTCCCGCTATCCCTATACTTTGAAGGGTTTTAATCAGGAATTGATGCTGCATTTTGTTGAATGCTTTTTTTCTGCATCCATTGAGAGGATCATGTGGTTCTTCTCTCTTCTTTTATTGATTTGTGAGTGTTGAACTACTCTTGCCTCCCAGGGATAAATCCTACTTGGTCATGGTGGATAATCCTTTTAAGGTACTGTTGGAGCCTATTAGCTAGAATCTTGGCATCTGTATTCATCAGGGGTATTGACTTGAAATTCTCCTTTTTGATGGGGTCTTTGCCTGGTTTAGAGATCAGGGTAATGCTGGCTTCATAGAGTCTGGAAGTTTTCCTTCTGAAACAGCTTTGGGAGAATAGGTACTATTTCCTGTTTGAAGATATGGTAGAACTCTTCAGGGAATCTGTCAGGTCCTGGGCTCTTGTTTTTTGGGAGATTTTTGATCTCTGCTTCAATCTTGTTACTAGGTATTGGTCTATTCATGTTACCAATTTCTTCCTGGTTTAGTTTTGGAAGTTTATAGGTTTCCAGGAATGCATCCACTTCTTCTAGGTTGCTTAAATTAGTGGCCTATAACTGTTGATAATAACTTTTATGAATGTTTCTATTTCCTTAGTGTTAGTCATGATCTCTCCCATTTCATTCATAATTTTATTAATTTGGGTCCTTTATCTTTTCTTTTGGATTAGTTTGGCCTGTGGTTTATCAATATTATTGATTCTTTGAAAAAACCAGCTTTTAGTATCATTGACATGTTCTACTATATCTCTAGCTTCTATCTCATTGATCTCTGCTCTAATCTTGATTATTTCCCTTCTTGTGCATGGGGTTGGCTTGATTTGTTGTTGATTTTCCAGTTCTCTAAGGTGTAAAGAGAGCTGGTGTATTCAGGATTTTTCGATTTTTTTTTCCCTGAGGGAGGCTTAGATGGCTATGTATTTCCCCTTTAGGACCACCTTTGCTATATCCCATAGGTTTTGGACAGATGTGTCTTCATTCTCATTGGTTTCCATGAATTGTTTAAGTTCTTCTTTGATTTCCTGGTTGGTCTAAACATTCTTGAGTAGGATGGTCTTTACCTTCCAAGTATTTTAATTCCTTCCAAACTCTTCCTTGTGGTTGAGTTCCAGTTTCAAAACACTGTTGTCTGAGAATATGCAGGTAATAATATCAGTCTTTTGGTATAGGTTCAGCCCTGATTTGTGACTCAGTATATGGTCTATCCTGGGAAAAGTTTCATGTGCACTGGAGAAGAAGAATTAGTATTCTGTTGTTTTAGGGTGGGATGTTCTGTATATATTTATGAGGTCCATCTGGTCCAATGTGTCATTCAAAGCTCTTGTTTCATTTTTGATCTGCTTGGATCATCTCTCTATTACTGAGAGTGGCGTGTTAAGATCTTCTAGTATTATTGTATTCATATCAATATGACTCTGTTTTGATTAATAGTTGGCTTATGTAAGCCTGCTCCCATATTGGGGGCATAAATATTTACAATTGTTAGATCTTCTTCGTGGATAGACTCTTTAAGAATGATGTAGTGTCCTTCTGTGTCTCTGATTGCAGTCTTTAGTTTAAAATCTAATTTATCTGATATAAGAATTGCTACCCCAGCTTTCTTTCAAGGCCCGTTGGTATAAAAGATGCTTCTCCATCCCTTCACTTTGAGTCTGGATATATCTTTAGGTTCCAGATGTGTCTCTGGTAGACAGCATATGGATTGGTCCTGTCATTTTATCCAATCTGCAACCCTGTGCCATTTTATGGGAGCTTTTCGGCTGGTCACATTCAGGGTGATTTTTGAAAGAGTTTTTTTATTGACATCATGTTTCCTGTGAAGTCCTTGTTTCTATAGATTATATCTGTAAATTTCTGTTCTATGTAACTCTTGGGTTCTTTCTTCTTTTGTAGAATCCCCCTTAATATTTCTTGTAGTGCTGGCTTGGTGGTCACATACTCTTTTAAACCTTGCCAGTCTTGGAGGCTCTTCATCTCTCCATCCATTTTGAATGTCAGCCTTGCTGGATAAGGTATTCTTGGCTGCATGTTCTTTTCATTTACTGCCCTGAATACATCTTGCCAGGCCTTTCTGTCTGGCCAGGTTTCTGTGGACAGGTCTGATGTTCTGATGGACCTTCCTATGTAAGTAAGGAATATCTTGGCCCTAATTGCTCTTAAGATGTTTTCCCTGGTTTTAAGATTTGCAAGTTTCACTATCACATGCCTGGGTGTCTTTCTGCCCTCCTTGATGGGGGTGGAGGAGGTGTCCTCTCTGCCTGTAGGACAAGAACACTTGTTTCATTTTCCAGATTAGGGAAATTCTCAGCTAGGATTTGCTCAACCATATCTTCTAGTCCTCTGTCTCCCTCTGTCCCCTCATGGATTCAGAAGTGTATAATCCTACATCTTGGGCTGATTTCATGGGTGTTCACAATGTTCTGGTAGATAATTAGCTCACTTTAGGTGACTGGTTGAAACAGGGTCTCCTACTTCTTTGCTATCTTGCCCCTCCTCCAACTTTCAATTTTCTTATAAAAATAGAGATAATAAAATATGTAACATGTCAGTTTTGGGGGAGGAATTATGATAAGAGCAGTAAGTATCTAGGCTAAAGCTTGGTATATAGCATGTGTTCAGCAAATATTAATGTTTATTTTCTTTCCTTTTGAGGTAAAGGTATGCCATTATTCATTTATTGAGATGTGCTCCTTATGTCCTGACAGTGGGCCACCTGTGGCTAGGACTTTTTGAAGTTAGCATCACATTAGTAAGAGACATATGGTCAGGGTCTAGGAACAGCTTAGCTTACAGCTAAGGCTTTTTAAAAAGTTATTTGACCCATAAAAGGCTAAACGCATAATCTTGGCTTTCTATTTATCTTTTTATTGCTGTGGAGGAAAAGGGAGAAAACCAGTGCTTTGTGTGATAACAATGATGATGGTGAAGAATTAACCCTATTTGTTTGTGGTAGCAGCCAAGCTCTTGTCCATTTCTCCTCCTTGAAGTTTAGTGGTATAGTTTTTCAAGCCTGTCTGGAAACAAAGGAACAGCATCTTTGATCTGTATAGAAACCTTGAGGGAGCTGCTGAGTCCAAAGTAGGCAGGAAAGGAGTATCCAGGAATGTTTTTCTCTTATACCTGAATTTGTATAAATTTGTTCAGTTTCTTAGGGGATCTTTTAAATTTAAAATGAGTGATTCCAATAGATACCCATGACTTTGGGTAAGCCAAACATGTTGGTCAAGCCAATGACTTTTGGAAGCTTGTCATGAAGGATCAGACACTCAGTGCTTTCTATGTTTACACCTTGCTTTGAGGTTGGCAGGTTTTAATTTTATTTGTTTGTTTGTTTATTTATAAAAATATTTTATTTTATTTGTCAGAGAGAGAGAGAGAGAGCACAAGCTGGGGAAATGGCAGGCAGTGGAAGAAGCAGGCTCCTCACTGAGCAAAAAGCCTGGTGGGAGACTTGATTCCAGGACCCGGGACCATGACCCAAGCTGATGGCATATGTGCTTAAACAACTGAGTCACCCAAGTGTCCTCAGTTTTTTTAGATAGGCACTGGGAAGTGGTCAAAGAAAAATGAAATACCCAACTCCCCAAATTCCATTCTATTTCTAAAGTGCAGGGTAAACATAGTTTTCTGGGCTTGGAGGGAACAAAATGTACTTTAGGCATACAGTCCAAACAGTCAGGGTCAGTGATCTCTCTTTTTGTGCCTTTGTCCCTTCTTGTTACATGTTGGAACAGAGAGGAAAGAAAAGAAATGACTTTTTAAAGGGCACATTTAAACAGTTCATACTGCTTTAGTGAGAAAGTGAAAAGCATAGCCTGAGGCTATGTTCTGAGCTCAGTGGGGATTCCAGATGAAATTAGTAACTCAGTCTGATTTTCTAGGAGTGTACCAATGCCTAAACTTTAGAGCCATCTATTGACATGACCATGTTTAACCTTAATACATAGGCTCTCTTTCTTTATTTCTTTCTTTCTTTTTTTTTAAAGATTTTATTTATTTATTTCAAAGACAGAGATCACAAGCAGGCAGAGAGACAGACAGAGGGAGAGGAAGGGAAGCAGGCTCCCTGCTGAGCAGAGAGCCCAATGCGGGGCTCGATCCCAGGACCCTGAGATCATGACCTGAGCCGAAGGCAGAGGCCTTAACCCACTGAGCCACCCAGGCGCCCCTAGGCTCTCTTTCTTATTCTTTGCATTCTAGTACCTAATTATCTGCAATCTATTGTTGTTCATATTAGGTTATGCCTACATCTTCTTTCTCCATTTATTTGTTCAACATTCATCTATTAAGAGCCTACTTTGTGTCACTGTCCTACTTTGGCACCAAGGATAAAGATATCAGTAAGACCCAGTGCTTGCCCTCAAAGAGCTTATATTCTACTGATATTTCAATTATTCTCCAAAATAATCTAGGACAGAATCCATGACTTCTACCTCTTAGTGCCTACATAAAAGTAGAAACACAGGATATGGTTAGGTAATATTTATTGAATTAAATCTGGTTGAATTTTATCTGAAAAATAGTTTTCTAGTTGGCTTCTTAGTAAGCAATGCAGTACATGAAAAAATGTACGTAGCCTAGGGTTCTATCAAGTTTTACTATTTGATGCAGCATCCCAACACCTTCAAATTCAGATTGATAAAAGATATATATTTTTATTGATAGGAGATTATCAAATAGATCTAGCAAGATGTCCCTGGGCAACTTCAGCTTCCTAGCTGAAGTTCTTCTATTTAAATATTTTTATCTTCTATTTAAGATAGAAGATATTTTTATCTTCTATGTTTTTATCTTTTATGTTTATATCTTCTATATTTTTATCTTCTATGTTCTTCTATTTAAATATTTTTATCCACCCTTACTTGTGTACACAGCCCTATTTTCTTGTCTGTGAAATCTCAGAGAGGAATGATCAGTTAGTCCATTCTTTTTCTAACCTGAATTGTCTTGTCTCCAGAGAAGACTGGTAAGTCACCTAGGTGCTCTAGTTTCCCATCTGTTACCTACCTAGTGATGACTTGAATTGTTATCATGGAATGAACAATAAATCAAGACAATGACTTTTGGAAACTTGTCATGAGAGATCAGGCACACAGTGTTTGCTAAGCTTATATCTTGCTTTGAAATTGACAGTTCATTTTATTTATTTATTTTTAAATATTTTATTTATTTGTTCTTTACAAACTCTCTTAAACATAATGTAACTTTCCACAGCCTTAATTTATTAAGTGAAACAACTTGTCAAGGCAACACTGGCCAAACCAAGAGTTCATGCTTTGGTTTTTGTTAAATTAAAGATCCTAAGGAAAACAGAACAATCTGGGGATTCAGAAGTATACTTTTAGTAAAGATGAAATGGGTCACATAAAATCTACCTATTGCCTACACAACTGGGATGTTTCATAAATTTCCCTACAAAATTCTGAATTGCCTTCTTCCTTCTTCCTAAGCCCTCTACCAGGGGTTATAAACCTGTGAGCAAAGAAGCATTTTTTTTAAGGAAGTAGTAGTTTAATTCCACCCATTAGGAAAAGACTGAGCTCATATCCAATGCAAGAAGGCTTCAGCTCTAATGTTTGTCAAGTTTTCTTTATTTTGCAGGTATCCAACAAGGTGGGTCATTTGAATCATGTTGGCAAGTTTTTGAAAAGCTTATTTTGAACTGATGGACTTAAACAGTAGCAATTTGTTACATCAACACCTTTTGTACATCTACAAAAATATAGTTCTTTGTATATACATTGTCTCCTCTTTCTTGAGGACCTGCTTTTATCTTGATATTTTTCAGATGAAATGAAAGGAATGGAAAAATTTAGGCCTGAATAGAAGGTCAAAATTGATTGATTGGCTAAAAACTAGTCTTGGATATACAGATTAGATGGTAGATCTCTCTGAAAACATAATTTCTCACACACACACACACACACACATACACACCCCAAAATAAAAAATCTAGGAAAATAATTTTCTCTTTGAAATAGTATATGTAATTTTATTTTGTACTTCTATAATAGAGATGCTTTGGAAAATGTATTTGTAGATCTCTTTTTTAAAATCATCTTCTTCAGTTAACATATTTGAATACTTTAATACTGGTTTAGAAATTATTGTTTTAGTGCCCAGGAAGATTATGAGAAACTTATAATTATGGCCATGAAAAATTTTTATATGTATATATGTATGTAATATATACAAAAACATATACTATATATAAATTGTTAAATCTATTTAATTCAGTGTCTGACAAAGAATAACTGAATTCAAAATTTTGTGTGTGACCAAAAATTAGACAAGTATTTTGATCATTATATTCTGAAACAGATAAGTCTAATGGCCTCTATGGGGGAAACAATTAAAAAAAACATAAAACAAAAATGAATGAGGTCAGTTAATCTGACAGAACCATGTAACTATTTTGGATTTCAAGTGGAAAAAATAAGATATAATTCAACTTTGGTAAAACCTATGGTTCCTGAAATTGATACAAAAATGGTTACATTCATTTAACAACCTGATGTAATTTTTTTCCTGATATAATTTTGTGATATGACTCTCTTGTTAAAGTGCCTCAGTAATTGCATTTCAAACAACTCAAGGGTAAACTCATCCCTGTCACTGGATAAGATGATAGTGACAATCCAATATGGATCATCTGAGTAGGAGAATTCAACCTCTAGGCAACCAAGAGTGAAAGTGAACCTAGCTTGAATTTGATTAGTCTGTCATGACATCGTGATTATAAATGGGATTCTACCAAGTATACCATGGGGCAAAGATAATAATGATCAGGTGTACTGTTAAGTGTAGAGGATATTTCTGTGTAAGTATGTATTCTCACTATCTTTTTTATAACCTTTCTGGAGGATAATTTCTTTTTTCTCAGTTTTATTGAGATATAATTGACATACAGCACTGTATAAGTTTAAGATATACAGCATGATGTCTTGATACACAAATATATTGTAAAATAATCACCTCACATTGTTAACATGTATTACCTCAAATAATCACAATTTTTTCCTTGTGATGAGAGCTTTTAGGATTTAATCTTTTAACAACTTTCAAATATGTCATATAGCATTATTAGCCATAGTCATCAGGTTATACATTATATTCCCAGTGTTTATTTGTCTTATAACCAGATTTTTGTACCTTTCGACAACCTTTACTCAATTCCCCTACCCTCCATCCCTGCCTCTGACAACTACCAATCTAATCTCTTTCTCTATGAGTCTGTTTTTTTCAAGATTCTACATATAAGAGAGATCATACAGTATTTCTTTTACTCTGACTTATTTTATTTAACATAATGCCCTCAAGTTCTATCCATGTTTTTGCAAGTGTCAGGATTTCCTTTTTTATGGCTGAATTGCATTCCATTGTTTTATTTATCCATTCATCTTTATCCATGGGCAGATAGATTATTCGCTGTCTCAGCTATTGTGAATAATACTTCAGTGAACATGAGGGTGCAAATACCTCTTTGACAGTGATTTTCTTTCTTTCAGATATATACCCAGAAGTGAAATTACAGGATCATATGATAGTTCTATTTTTAATTTTTTGAGGAACTGCCATACTATTTTCCATACTGGCTACACTAATTTCCATTTCTACCAACAGTACACAAGGGTTCCCTTTTCTTCACATCGTAGACCGGATTTGTTATCTCTTCTCTTTTGGGATTATAGCCAGTCTAAATGGCATGGGTGATATCTCATTATGGTTTGATTTGCTTCTCTATTGATTAGTGACGTTGAGGACCATTTCATATACCTGCTGGCCATTTGAATAACTTATTTGGAAAAATGTCTATTCATGTCTTTTTCCCATTTTAATTAGATTATTCATTTTTTTGCTATTGAGTTATATGAGTTATTTATGCATTTTTGGATATTAATCCCTTATCAGATATAAGATTTGCAAGTGTTTTATTCCATTGGTTGCTTATAGATACTTTATCCTCATCTCAACTACTTTCTTTTTCTCTGCCCACTGATTTTTGCCCACTGATTTTTCTGCCTCACTGATTTTTGCAAAAATGTGTTGACTCATCAAGAACTCATGGTTGAAAATATTTTGTTTTAACAGTATAATGTACCATACTGTAATTGTACTACATATATTGATACCTGCTCACAGAGAGAAACATTTCAGAAATTCAGAAATTCGTGACATACAAACTATGCCCTTTTGTATGAGATGTTCATTAGGTGTCTCTGATCACTTCTTTTGCACATTAGTGCTTATGTACATTTGTTTTACATGACATTGTATATGTTTCATAGTGCTATTTTACTGGTTTTATTTGACCATAATTTGTCTCTTCATCTAGACTTTTAAGTCCTTGAGTTCAGTAAATATATTTTCTATTTTCCCTGAATGCCTTACTAGGATTAAAGAAGGAAAAGAGAGAGAAGAAGTTACTGCTGAATTACAATGTGCCAGGCAAAGCACAACTGAAGATGGGAGAGAAGTGGTAGAAAAAGGTATATTTACTTGAAGCTGAGAGATAATTTTAGCACATCTGCCTCCTTTTTTTTTTCTTTTTTTTCCTGGGGCAGAGTTCAACTAAACTGATTTGGTGTCTTTCTGGAAATGATTACCAGTTATAAGCTCAAGGCTCTTACTTTCCATTAGTAAGTATAAAATAGGGCAGAGAGCAAATCATCTCTGCCTAGGGTTAAAGTTCAAATCTGCTCATTAATGCTGATTTTTTTGTGTCCTTTAACTTTCTGGACTCTGAATCTTGTCTGATTACTTAGCCATTTATGACCTGCTTGCTGCTCCCCACCTTAGCCAACCTCTCTGAACATAACCCCTTTATAGCCTACCTAGATGGGTCTCCCACTTATTTAATGAAAGATATAGTGCTAATACTTCCTGGCCAGCTATATCTTTTTGTCACTCATATTTCAAGTAACAGAAGCTTAAATGTTCAACTGCACATCTTGAGTTCATCTATACATAGAAAGATTAATTTCTGGCTTGGGAATTAACAATGTAGATTGGGGGAGATTTCATGTTTATAACAATATTTACTTTATAAGACTGATAGGACTATTAAAGGAGTGACTCCATACACATGGGTTGGCACATGGTAAGTACACAATGAATGCTATTTTAGTTTTTATAATTTTTTTCTAAAGTTTTCATCTCTTCTTTCCTAAGATCGGAAACATTTAAAATACCCTAATGATAGACACACACACACACACACACACACACACACAGGAGAACATTAGCAGTAACATCTTTGACATCTGTCACAGCAATTTCTTTCATGAATTATCTCTAAAGGCAAGGAAAACAAAAACAACCATGAAGTTTTGGGACTTCATGAAGATAAAAGGCTTCTGCACAGCAAAGGAAACAGTCAACAAAACAAAGAGGCAGTCCACAGAATGGAAGAAGGTATTTGCAAATAATATTACAGGCAATGGGCTTACATCGAAGATCTATAAAGAACTTCTCAAACTCAACACTCCCCAACAAAATAATCATATCAAAAAAAGGGCAGAAGACAGAAGCAGACACTTCTCCAAAGAAGACATATGAATGGCTAACAAACACTTGAAAAAAAAATTCAACATCAGCCATCAGGGAAACTGAAATCAAAACCACATTGAGATACCACTTTACACCACTTAGAATGGCAAAAATTAACAACGCAGGAAACAACAAATGTTGGAGAGGATGTCGAGAAAGAGTAACCCTCTTATACTGTTGGTGGGAATAGAAGTTGGTACAGCCACTTTTTAAAACAGTATGGAGGCTCCTCAAGACTTTAAAAATAGACCTTCCCTATGACCCAGGAATTGTACTAATGGCTTTTTCCCCCAAGGATACAGATATAGTGAAAAGAAGAAGCACATGCAACCTAATGTTCATAGCAACAATATCCACAATAGCCAAACTGTGGGAGGGACCAAGATGGCCTTAAAAGATGTATGGATAAAGAAGATGTGGTTCATAAATACAATGGGTTATTATTTAGCCATCAGAAAGGATGGATACTCACCATTTGCATCAACATGGTTGGAACTGGAGGGGATTATACTAAGTGAAATAAGTCAAGCAGAGAAAAACAGTTATCATATGATTTCACTCATACATTGAGCAGAAGGAATAGTATGGAGGATGTTATGGGAAGGAAGGGAAAAATGAAGGGAGTGATAATCAGAGGGGGAGACAAACCATGAGAGACTCTGGACTCCAGGAAACAATCTGAGATTTTCAGAGGGGAAGGGGTTGGGGGATGAAGTAGCCTGGTAATGGGTATTAATTAGGGCACATGTTGTTATGAGCATTGAGTGCTATACACAAATAATGAATCACTGAACACTAAAAAAAAAAAAAAAAAAGAATATAAGCATTACTGGAGTAGGTTTCTCTTATGTAAATCACCACTATATTCCTAGTGCCTTGAAGACTACCTGGTATGTAATAGGTTCTCAGTATTCTTTTTTTGAATATATGAATGATGTAATCCTTATTTTAACAAGGAAATGCACATTTTTTGTCTGCATCCCTGAGTAGGGGAAAGTGTTTATTTGGCTCTTGGATTCAACCAAGTTTATCAGACTCTTGCTTGATTTCTTACTAAGTACCTTCTTGGACCTTTTAAGCTTCTGAAAACTTAGAAGTAAGCAGCTTAAAATACATGCAGGGTGGAAACCTTGAGTCTGGATGGCAGTGAAATATACCAGAGTGGAATGTTTTGATAGCCTGGCAACCAGACTCATCAATTTGTGTAGACTGGATGCTTGAGGATAAACCTAGTTTCCCATGATGAAATAAACTTTACCTGAGTATCCTGATTGTAAAATAAAAAGCAGTGAGTAGCACTCCAGGAAGACCATCAGTATTAAAAGAAGTAATCTAAATGAGAAAAACAAAAAAACCCAAAACAAGAATAGTAACAATATAGTGATGGAAAGTAAATAGATTCTGTCCTAGAGTTATTATTTATTCATTTATTTTCAATTAAATATTTATGAATGCCACAATATACACATACACATATAAATTAGTCCTCAGTAGAGATACTGTTGCACATTTGCTGAACATTCAATTTTTACCAGATTCAACTTTCATGTTCCTAGGTTTATTTGAATTTCTGATCTCAACCTATCACCTTCTCTAATGTTAGTGTTTTATGCTATTCTTCTAGATTCTCTAAGATTGCAAAATTTCATTCATCTATTCATTGAGTCAACAGAAAAATGTTTAATGGTGTATATTACTAGGCATTGAAATGATAGTGATAAGAAAACATAGACAAACCCCTAACTATCCTGGAGTCTTTCCTTTTCCCCATGCCCAGACATGAAACACTGTCATGATTTTTGTAAAAAAGTGCTTCTCTTTCATCTCTTAACAATGCATTTTTATCTACTAAACATTGATTTCCTTCCACTTTCTCAGTATTTATTTGACTTGTTTACCTAAGCTAAGTTTGTAGGAAAAAAGGGTTGTGATGCTTAATTTTATGTGTCAACCAGACTGGGCCATAGGGTGGCCAGTTACTTGGTCAAACTTTAATTTGGATATTTCTTTGAGGATATTTTTGGATGATATTAACATTTAAATTGGTAAACTGAATAAAGCAGATTGTTCTCATCCCATCAATTAAAGGCCTAAATAGAACAGATAGGCTGGCCTTCCTCCAAGTAAGAGAGAATTCTTCCTGCTGATGGTCTTCACACTGGAATACTGTTTTTTTTCCCCCTGCCTTTGGACTTAAACTAAAACATCAGCTCTTTGTGGATTTCAAGACTGCTGGCCTTTGGACTCTGAGCACAACTAAATCATCATCTGTTCTTGGATTGCTAGTACTTATCTTGTAGATCTTGGGATTTGCCAGCCTTCACAATCATGGGAGCCAATTTCTCGGAGAATCCTGATTACTATAAGGAGCTTCTGAGAAGAAGTCTTCTCCCATAATCATATTTATCAAGTACAAAGTTAGCCTTGGTACGAAGTATAAGAACATAAATCAAGCCAATACTCTACCTTTCCTGGCCATTATCAGACTTTATTCATGTTGTGTCTTACCAAATTAGGATAATAACTTTACCTAATTAATCAGATAGCTTAGTTGAGCTAATCATGCCCCCATACCATAAAATATTTATAACATGATTTGGACATCCAGATTAATCATTTTGAGATTTTAAATTTATTAGTGATCTCAGATACTGAACCAATTCAGCAATGAAGATTCTTTTTGGCACCAATACCTTTCCCACAAAACTTTGTATGAGTGGGGCTATCCCTGTTGACTGCCTATATCACTAAGCAGTGTCAGTTAGACATTGAACATATTTCCAAATTATGGCAAAGTGTTAAAAGCAATTTGTAGTTAAGGCCATGGAATCTCAGTATTAGTAAAGCCCGCCCTTCCTTCCTTCCTTCCTTCCTTCCTTCCTTCCTTCCTTCCTTCCTTCTCTTTTATTTTTGTTTTTGTCTGGATAGACACCAACTCATTTTTCATGTTGCAGTTTAGCCATGAAACAGCAGGACTATCATGCAATGAAATCGGTAAAGATTTTCTTCTACAAACTGTCAGAATATATTTAACTGAATTGATTAAAAATGACTGATACCTTATATGAATACTTAAAATATGCTGAATTTGTGATATCTCTTTCTTGTCTTCTCTGCCCCAGTCTTTCTACTCCTAAAGGAAGTAATTCCTTGGGTCCTGATAACTTAGTTAAAAATGATTATACTAAGGAGGCATTAAACTGGCCACAAAAGTGATAACATTAGCTCTTCCAGGCTATTGCACATCCCATTTCTACTTTTAATGATTCGTATATTTTCCAAATCTTTATATAATTAATATTACTTAATCAGTATGAAATTGTTCATAGGACATTCATCCAAGAGGATGAAATATTTTTTAATGGCTGCAATATAAAACTTTAAGCAAATGGGTTTCTCAGATGATACTGTTCTGTGTGTCAAAGTATATATTTTCACATTGTGCACATTAAAATTTCAACTGTAGGTTTCACCTTCAATGTATGCTTCACTAGCTGTTGGGGGCTGGGAAAAATCATTACTAATTGGTAGGCTTTAATGACCTGAGAGCTTTCAGAGCTGGGTGAACCCAAGAGAAACACTAATACGTAGATATTTGATTTTAATTATGTCTAGTACATGCCAAAAGTAGACCCACTGTGATAGTTATATCACTGTCAAATTGCTAAACTTCAGGTTTCCTACTAATTTGAAACTATTAGCAAATATTATCTTACTGAATTCATCTAAAGAAAAGTGGAATAAAGGATAAGGGTAGAGAAAAGTAGGGCTTAATGATCTTTACTTGCTATAGAAATTGCTGAATTAGAGGAAAAAGAAGGTAAAAAAATCAAACCTGAACTTAGTAAATGGTATTAATTGACTTTATCCTTAATTTCCTTTATGGCCTTCATACTACAAACTTGAAAATGGGAATAGCAGAAATAAATTGTTTGTTATCAAAATCCTCTTAAAGAACTGCATCTGTTTAGTATTTCCTGGGTAATTTAGATTTCTGTGAAAATTATTACTGGAATCTGGGTTAATATCTGCTTTTTCAAAACTGAAAACTGTGGTGACACTTGTTTGGATGCATTTTTTTTCTTTAAAACACTGAATTTATTAGAATCTGAATTCCACAATCATGTTTAGACAAAGAGGAATTTCTCCTATTGAACAGTCTTTTCTTTTGATTCATACTAAAGAAATATTATCTTACTAAAGGTAGAGATGCAGAAGATTCCTAGTATTAAGTCTCTTTTCTGATATTGGGACTACTATGTTCTTATCTGTCTGTGGTGTACAATGTAGACAACAGGAGAGCACTTATGACTGAAATAGTCAATAGAGTAAGGTCAGGAGTGATTAAGAAGGGACATGAATGGCACAGGTTTTTTTTGCTTTATTCACCCCCAACTTTGTTTTGGAAAGAGAATGATCCAGACTGAGTTTAGCCAGGTTGCAGAGAAGGGAGGGATCAGTTGAGGCTGGAGGTTTAAGGAAGACTTCTGGGAGGAGGTGGAATGGGAGGGATATCCTCTTGGTCAGGTAGGATTCCATAGAGATGTGTGTGAAGAATGAGAAGGGTAATCCAGAGAAAGGCAGCAGTGTGGCCAACAGTAAGGTAGTACAAATGACCCTCTGGAATTTGTAGGAAGGAAAGATGTGTGGGACTGGATTTGGAAGAATGGAGACATATTATGAAACACCTTCAGTGTCTGCCTCTGGAGTCATAAGCCATAGGAACCCCTGAAGTTTTCTCAGCAAAACAGTGATAGAACATGGATCGAACCCCCTGGTTTAGTAAAACATCATGGTGACATTTGACCTGCTTGGAAGCAAATACTCGCCATATAGTCTCTTACTGTCCTTTTTTTTAACATCTTTTTAACATTTTTTTTTTCAGTGATCCAAGATTCATTGTTTAAGAACCACACCCAGTGTTCCATGCAATTCGTGCCCTCTTTAATACCCACCACCAGGATCACCCTTTCCTCCACTCCTCTCCCCTCCAAAACCCTCAGTTTGTTTCTCAGAGTGCACAGTTTTTCATATGTCATCTCCCCCTCCAATTTCCCCCAATTCACTTTTCCTTTCGTTCTTCTAATGTCCTCCTTCTTATTCTTTATGCTTCATAAGTAAGTGAAACCATATGATAATTTACTTTCCCTGCTTGACTTATTTCACTCTGCATAATCTCTTCCAGTCCAGTCCATCTTGATGCAAAAGTTGAGTATTCATCCTTTCTGATGGATGCATAATATTCCATTGTATATATGTACCATATTTTCTAATTCATTCATTTGTTGAAGGGCATCTTGGTTCTTTCCACAGTTTAGCTATTGTGGCCATTGCTGCAATGAACATTGGGGTGCATATGGTCATTCTTTTCACTACCTCTGTATCTTTGGGGTAAATACCCAGTAATGCAATTGCAGGGTTATAAGGTAGCTCTATTTTTAATTTTTTGAGGAACCTCTACACTGTTTTCCAAAGTGGCTGCACCAACTTGCATTCCCACCAACAGTGTAAAAGGGTTCCCCTTTCTCTACATCCTCTCCAACACTTATTGTTTACTGTCTTGTTAATTTTGGCCATTCTAAATGGTGTAAGTTGGTATCTCAATGTAGTTTTGATTTGAATCTCCCTGATGGCTAGTGATGATGGACATTTTTTCATATGTCTGTTAGCCATTTGTATGTCTTCTTTGGAGAAGTGTCTGCTCATGTCTTCTGCCCATTTTTTGACATGATCATCTGTTTTGTGTGTGTTGAATTTGAGGACTTCTTTATAGATCTTGGATATCAACACTTTGTCTGTACTGTTATTTGCAAATATCTTCTCCCATCCCGTGGGTTGCTTTTTTGTTTTGCTGACTCTTTCCTTTGCTGTTCAGAAGCTTTTGATCTTGATAAAGTCACAAAAGTTTATTTTTTCTTTTGTTTCCTTTGCTTTTGGAGACGTGACTTGAAAGAACTTGCTGTGGCCAACGTCAAAGATGTTAATGCCAATATTCTCCTCTAGGATTTTGATAGATTCCTGCATCACATTGAAGTCTTTCATCCATTTTGGGTTTCTTTGTGTATGGTGTGAAAAATTGTCAAGTTTCATTCTTCTACATATAGCTGTCCAATTTTCCCAGCACCATTTATTGAAGAGACTTTTTCCACTGTATATTTTTTCCTGCTTTGTCAAAGATTAGTTAACCATAGAGTTGTGGGTTCATATCTGGGCTCTACTGTGTTCCACTGGTCTATGTGTCTGTTTTTGTGCCAATACCATGATGTCTTGGTGATCATAGCTTTACAGTAAAGCTTGAAATCAGGCAACAAGATGCCCCCAGCTTTGTTTGTCCTTTTCAACATTTCCTTAGCAAATCAGGGTCTTTTCTGGTTCCATTTAAATTTTAGGATTGTTTGTTCCAGCACTTTGAAAAATGCAGGTGGAATTTTGATTGGGATGGCATTGAAAGTTCAGATTGCTACCAGGCTGTATAGACATTTTAACAATGTGTTTTCTCATGGTCCATGAGCACAGAATGCTTTTCCATATTTTTGTGCCTTCTTCAAATTCTTTCATGAGTGTTCAAATTATTTCATGAGTGTAGTTCCTTGAGTACAGATCCTTTACCTCATTGGTTAGGTTTATTCTGGGATATCTTGCCATTCTTGGTGCTATAGTAAATGGAATCAATTCTCTAATTTCCCTTTCTATATTTTCATTGTTAGTGTATAAGAAAGCAACTGATTTCTGTGCATTGATTTTGTATCCTGCCACATTACTGAATTGCTGTATGAGTTCTAATAGTTTGGGGGTGGAGTCTTTTGGATTTTCCATAAAAAGTATCACATCATCTCTGAAGAGAGAGAGTTTGGCTTCTTCTTTGCCAATTTGAATACCTTTTATTTCATTTGTTGTCTGATTGCTATTGCTAGGACTTCTAGTATTATGTTGAACAAGAGCGGCGAGAGTGGACATCCTTGTTGTGTTCCTGATCTCAATGGGAAGGCTGTCAGTTTTTCTCCATTGAGAAGGTATTTGCTGTGGGTTTTCATAGATCGATTTTATGAAGTTAAGGAATGTTCCCCCTATCCCCATACTTTGAAGAGTTTTAATCAGGAACAGATGGGGTATCTTGCCAAATGCTTTTACTGCATTGATTGAGAGGACCACGTAATTCTCTCTTCTATATTGATTTGTTCTATCACATCAATTGATTTGTGAATGTTGAACCACCCTTGCCTGCCAGGGATAAAAGCTACCTGTTCATGATGGATAATCGTTTTAAGGTACTGTTGGATCCTATTAGCTAGGATCTTGTTGAGAATTTTGACATCCATATTCATCAGGGATATTGGTCTGAACTTCTCCTTTTTGATCAGGTCTTTGCCTGGTTTGAAGATCAAGGTAATTCTGGCTTCATAGAAAGAGTCTGGAAGTTTTCTTTCTGTTTCTATTTTTTGAAACAACTTCAGGAGAGTAGATATTATTTCTTCTCTTATTATTTCGTAGAATTCTTGAGGGAATCCGTCATTCCTGGACTCTTGTTTTTTGGGAGGTTTTTGATCTCTGCTTCAATCTCATTACTAGATATTGGTCTATTCATGTTATTAATTTCTTTCTGTTTCAGTCTTGGAAGTTTATAGGTTTCCAGGAATGCTTCTATTTCTTCTAGGTTGCTAAACTTATTGGCATATAGCTGTTGATAATTATTTCTGATGATTGTTTCTATTTTTTTTCTACCTACACTGATAGGCTCTTATTTTAGTTTTCTTAAAGGGTTAGAAAAATAGGGGCATCTGAGTGTCTCAGTCAGTTAAGTGTCTGACTCTTGATTTCTGCTCATGTCATGATCTCAGAGTTATGAGATCAGGCCCTGAGTTGGGTTCTGCACTGGGCTTGGAGCCTGCTTAAGATTATTTCTCTCCTTCTGCCCCAGCCCCCTCTATAAAAAATGTAGAAGAGTAGACTTTATTACCTTTCTCTGACTTGAGATGTAAGGAAAATATAAATTGTTTTGGAAGAAAATCAAAAGCTAGATGTTAAGTCTTTTTTTCCTATGCAATCATTCCAGTACTTTCTAAATATGCCACATATTGAACAGGAGAATTTCTGACTTTTTCCTGGTACAATTCTGTATCTGGAAGAAGACAGAGTTATTTCAGATTCACCATCTGAGTAAGCTGTAGATGTGAAGCTATATTAGAGTCTAAAAACTTCCAGATCTCTTTCTCATGACCATCAAATAAAAGAGATCAAAGGGACCCACTTAATACTTTAATCCAAACTTCAAGCACTGGATAAATCTTGGATCTACAATTGGTCATAATTGAGATTCTGAATGTCTTTCATGATTAGCATCAATTTAATAATGCAAAGTCATTGACCTCTAAAAGATAAGGCTTTCAATATTTTAAAACCTAGAACCCCATTAATGAACAAGTCAAGTGCTCTATCATTTATTAATTCAATAAATAATTATTGAAAAATGTGAAAGTCACTATCCTTAAGTGCCTTGGTATATGATATGTCTTCTGTTCACAAGGAGGTGTATAGTGCAGTATGAGGAATAAAGTATATACACAGAAATTTAAAAAAATAAACAAGATGTGATAAATATCATAGTCATATAACTATAATGGTCATATAACATATTGTCTAAATTGGAATGCTTTGGAGAGTGAAAGGATATCTATATCTATATCAATATCATCTATATATAAGGTAAACCATGTTCTTACTCTGCCTATGAATGATACATACAAAATGATCTCAGAGTTCTTAGATGGTCAAGAGCTCTTCAAGCTAAAATAATTATGGAAGTCTTTGTGGAGCATATAGCATTTGAGCTGAAATTTGAAGGATAGATATGATCTTGATAGATAGCTGTAGGAGGAGAACATTCTAAGATGTAGGATTCCTATGAACAAAGTCCTGGAGCTAGGGATGAGTGCTTTAAGAAAAGCAAGCAGTATAACTTGAATTAAAATAAAAGATAATAATTAGAATATGAAACTGAAGTGGTTAGTAAGGGACACAAATATATGGGTCCCATGGCTTTGAATTTCATGCTAAGGAATTTAGATTTTATTTCAGTAGGCATTGTGGCCTATTGCAAGGGCAATTTTGTTACTCGAATGGCCAGTGATCATTATTGACTTAACTATTTAGGATTGGATATATTTTCCAATTAGCCTTAGGAGAAATCAATATCTTAAAGGAAATCCGCATGAAATGGGCCTATTTGATAGGCTAGGAGATGGTCTTATTGGGACATTTAGTGCAAAGTCCATCACCATGAGGCAGAGAGCATGGGAATAAACTGCTGTGGAGCTACACTGTATGTTGTAAGGAACAAATGTACATTTTCATCTACCACTGTTATTATTTCTTAACTTCTTATTGGATAGATGAATAGACATTCTGTCCTCATGCATCTTATTTGCTTTTACAATTTCACCTCTTTTATTTTGTTGAGTCAGATTTTGCTTTTCTTTCTCTCAAATTTGACTTTTGTTTGGTATGGACAAATGTAGCCTTATCTTTTTTTTTATTAGGTTTTTATTTAAATTCCAGTTAGTTAATATACAGTATAATGTGATTTTCAAGTGCAGAATTTAATGATTCAACAGTGGCATAAAATACTCAATGCTAATCTCAAGTGCTTTCCTTATCTTTTTTTTTTTAAATCAACATTTTATTTCATGTAGCATGCTTTAGTTCACCATATTTCATAAAGACATTTATGATTCTTCTTCAAGTTCCTCCTTTCATATCTGCCTGGTATAGTTAGTTTTCAAAAAATATGCAATGGTTAAGATAGACAAATACATTTTCCACCTTAACATGGAATCATTTTCAAATATTTTTACTGAGAATCCTTTGATAAGAACATTGTAAAGTCTTGCTATCAAAGATTGTTTTAAGTCTGCTATTCAACTTTATGTTGCTGATGTGTATGACTTTAACTCTGGGCTTAGATCTTAGTCCAGGTTAATAAAAATCAATTATTTCAATTTGACAGTCAATTATTTTAATTTGATAATCAATTATTTCAATTTGAGGTAAATTACAATGATATAAAACAAAAAAGAAAGAAAGTAAATCAGTCCCACACAGCTTGGTTTTCATGTATGAATTTGAAAAGATTTTTTAAATTTACCCCTAAATTTCAACTCTTGCTCTTGTACACAATAGCTCTTAGAATGTATCATTCATTAAACAATGGCACTAGCCTTTATTCAAGTTCTGTGTACTGACATCTAATTTACCCCCTCTTTAGCATGCTCTCATATATCTTACTTCATCATCTACCTCACTTGATTATCTATCAAAATGTGTTTGTTTTTCTTCATTAAGAAATACATAAGAGATCTAGATAATAGCCAGAGAAAGAAAGAGTGACAGTAAGAAATTAAGGACTTCTGTAGATGAAGATCCTGAAGAGTAGTTTCTTCAGTTTCAGAAGATAAAGTTGAAGAATTATAGGCTAAGAGTAAATGAAATCACAAATGTTCTTGAGAAGGTGAGTGCAAAGTTTGTCCCCACTTCCTAGAAAGTAAGTTCTTGAAGACCATGTTATATCTTGTACCAAATTTTGAGATATTGTTCAGCATCTTTTGTCACAATTTAGGAAAATCCAAGATTCGTGCTGGGAGGCACTATTAAAAACTGAGGAGGTTATGACTAGGAGGGAAAGGAGGCTAAGAAAAATGTGACTCTGGAAGTTGATCAGTGCAAGAAAACTGGGGAGTATAATGCAGTATTCAGATAGGTGTGGATAATATGGGCTTACTTTAAAATGGTATTGGTGTCAAGGTATTTCAACCTGTAGGGTGGGACATTTCATCTAGAATCCAGGAAGCAAGCCATATACTGAGATTGGTCAATGATGTTTTCACAGTTCCTAGGAATCAATACATTTATAGCAAACCCAGTTAGGCTGAAACATTCTGTCTTCATGGGTGCATCAGAAGCAGGCAATAAAATTTGGGCAGAAATCTAGTTATGTGGCCTGGAACAACTCTGTAGGGAACAAGGGAATACTGAAATTTGGAGAATAGATGGACATTCAAGGCTGACCAGTTGCAAATCAGATTTCATGTCCCCCCACCAGTGGTACTTCTTATTGGGAGATATTTGACATACGATATTAGTTTCAGATTTACATCATAGTGATTTGGCATTTTATACATTGGGAAATGGTCACACAGTAAGTCTAGTTACCTTTTGTCATCTTACAAAGTTAATGCATTATTTATATACTCCACATTGTACAATACATCCCCATGACTTATATATTTTATAATTAGAAGTTTACTTTTTATTCCCTTTCAACCATTTTACCTTTACCCAATATTTCTCCCCTCTGGCAACCACCAATCTGTTTTCTGTATCTAAGAATTTGGGTTTTGTTTTGTTCATTTGTTTTGGCTTGTGGATTCCACATATAAGTGAAATCACATGGTATTTCTCTTTCTGTATGACTTATTTCGTTTAGCATACTTTCTAGGTCCAACCATGCTGTTGCAAATGGTAAGATATCATTCTTTTTTATGACTGGGTAGTATTCCATTGTGTTTGTATATGTACATATATACATATATATATACCTCACATCTTTATCCATTTATCTATGGATGAATGCTTGGGGTGCTTTCATAGCTTGGTTAATGTGAACGATGTTGCAATGAACATAGGGAGGGTGCATCTATCTTTTTGAATTAACATTTTCATTTTCTTTGGGTAAATACCCAGTAGTGAAATTACTGGATCATACTATTTTATACTCCACACTATTTTATACAGTAGTTGCACTAATTTACATTTCCACTGACAGTACATGAGGGTTTCCCTCTTTTCTACATCCTTGGCAAACACTTGTTATCTTTTGTCTTTTTCATACTAGTCACTCAAAGATGTGAGATGGTATCTCATTGAGGTTTTGATTTGCATTTCCTCAGTGATTAGTGATGTTGAGCATCTTTTCATCGTGTGTCTGTAGCAGGGCTGCAGGTGTTGGGAGTGTTAATTCATTCGGACAATTCTCTTATAAAGTGTGGACAATTTTTATAGTGATTTGGAGTTTTACTTTGCAGTTTATTTTGTTTCCTTTATTTAACATCCAGATTTCTGGCTATTTACTTTCCACTGGTCTCTCTTTTTTCTTTTCTCACTGACTTGTTTCTCTTTATTACCTTTTTCTTATTTCTCTTCACTCAGTCTCCACCTTCTTCTCCTTTCTCTTCTCTTCCCTTTGACATCTTCTATTCAGTGTCCTCACCATTATTTCCCACTTTTTGTCTGTTAAGTTTTCTACATCCAACTTTTTAGAAAATGTTTTTTCTCCACTTCTCTTTTGATTTAGTGTTTCTTGACTACTCAAAAGAGATTAGGGTAGGAAGAAGACCCTGTGATAATTTATTTTAATTTAAGATGAGGGTAGTTCTGAAATATAAAGCCATGGATCTAACAGAAAGATGTGTAATTTTCTGAACAAAAGTTTGTAGAAAAGCAACATAAATTAAACTGGGTTAAGATTGAGTAACATACTTCCACCATACAAAATTGCTGTTGCCTGGGGATGGGCGGTTGGGGTACCAGGTGGTGGGTATTATAGAGGGCACGGATTGCATGGAGCACGGGGTGTGGTGCAAAAATAATGAATACTGTTATGCTGGAAATAAAAAAATAAAAAAATAAAAAAAACCTACAAAAAAAAAAAAAAAAGAATGAGATGTGAAAACAAAAACAAAAAAAAAAATAAAATAAATGCCCACACTTTAAACCATTAGGGATTTAGAAAACCTTTATACATACTTGGAAACTTAAAGTGGTTTAGCTTCCTTGTATCTGACTATTGCTTGTCATATCTTACCACACATGTGCTCGTACACACACACACACACACACACACACACACACACGTGCACACCAGATTTATTTTGTGACTGAGATTAGTTCCTTTACAAGTGGATTGCATATAAATTTGTTAATTTATTGACTACTGAAAGAAGATGCCCTTGCACACAACTGAGGATCAAGTGTGAGTTGCTAAGCCCACAGGCATGTAAAGGTTGCTACTTGCTTCCCAAAATTAATAAAAATGATTGGTTTTCAAATGATTTTGCCTCGGTCTATTGTAACAATTTCCATTGAGGGAAGAATTCTAGAAAGCCTCCTTTGTTGTGTTATATGATTTGGTAGAGGAAAGGAAATGTTCAGATTACAGTTTGTAATGTTCTGAATGCCAGAGGGTTGATGTTTTTAAAAAAATAGTTCTATTGATGTACAACATATAAACAGAAAAGTGTACATAACATAAATATATAGCCCCATGAATTTTCAGATACTAACCATTTCTCAGATTAAGAAACATTTCTAGCACCCCAGAAGACCACTAATTTTCCATACAGCTCATGGTAATCATTAACTTAAGTTCTTGATTTCTAATGCCATAGATAAATTTTGCTTATTTTTGAATTCATGTAAATATAAAATATGTATACAGTGTGTACTGTGTGTTCAACAGTGTGAGATCCATTCATCTTAAAGTAGGTAGCAGTGGTTTATTTATGTTGTATATAAACTTAATTGTAGAACTGCTGGGTCATAAAGAATGCTTACTTTCAGCCTACAAAGATATTGCCAAAAATTTGCTAAAATGGTTATGCAATTTTTTTTTAATTTTTAAGATTATTAATTTATTTATTTGAGAGAGAGTGAGAGAGAGAGGGAGCATGAGCAGGGGGGAGGGGCAGAGGGAAAAGCGGACTCCTTGCTGAGCAGGGAGTTCAATGTAGGGTTCACATGAACAGACATTTCTGCAAAGAAGACATCCAGATGGCCAACAGACACATGAAAAAGTGCTCCATATCACTCGGCATCAGGGAAATACAAATCAAAACCACAATGAGATATCACCTCACACCAGTCAGAATGGCTAAAATAAACAAGTCAGGAAATGACAGATGCTGGCGAGGATGCGGAGAAAGGGGAACCCTCCTACACTGTTGGTGGGAATGCAAGCTGGTGCAGCCACTCTGGAAAACAGCATGGAGGTTCCTCAAAATGTTGAAAATAGAACTGCCCTATGACCCAGCAATTGCACTATTGGGTATTTACCCTAAGGATACAAACGTAGTGATCCAAAGGGGCACATGCACCCATTGCTGCACACATAGCAGCAATGTCCACAATAGCCAAACTATGGAAAGAACCTAGATGTCCATCAACAGATGAATGGGTCAAAAAGATGTGGTATATATACACAATGGAATACTATGCAGCTCTTGCCATTTGCGACAACATGGATGGAACTAGAGCGTATCATGCTTAGCGAAATAAGTCAAGCAGAGAATGGTTATGCAATTTAAGTTCCTGCAAGTGGTATGAAAATTCCAGTTACCCTTTGTTCTCCACAATATTTAGTATTTGGAATCTTCACTTTTTTTTTAAATCTGATAACATACAGCACATAATTTACCATTTTAATAATTTTAAGTGAACAATTCAGTGGTATTAAGTATATTCACATTGTTTTGTAAGCATCACCAGTATCCATATTTAGATTTTTATCATCCCAAACTGAAACTCTGTCTATAACAAACAATAACTCCATAGTCCCTTCTTTTGCTATCTCCTGGTGACCATTATTTTACTTTTACTTATTTTACTCTGTCTATATGAATTTGACTATTCTATATACCTCATGTAAGTGGAATCATAGAATATTTGTCCTTTTGTATCTAGCTTATTTCACTTAACATAGTATTTTAAGATTCATCCACACTGTAGCATATATTAGAATTTATTCCCTTTTTAAAGATTTATTCCTTTTTATGTTCCACTGTAATATACTACATTTTCTTTATCCATTCATCTGTTAGTGGATATTTGGGTTGTTTTTACCTTTTGGCTATTGTTAATAATGCTGCTATGAGCATGGGTGCACAAATCTCTTTGAGTCCCTGCTTTCAATTCTTGTGGGTATATACCTAGAAGTGGAATTTTCTGAATCATATGATCATTCTATTTTTAATCTTTTGAGATGTTACCATAGTAGTCTTCTAGTTAGAGCCATTTTGATATATGTATTAATGCCATCTCTGGGATTTTAATTTCCATTTCCCTGCTAACTAATTAATTTTAGTATCTTTCATTTCCTTACTTGCAATTTGTATGCCCACTTCTCTATTGCATTGTCTTTTACATACTGCTCTGTAGGATTTTTTTTATATATTCTGAATGTGAATCTTTAATAGAACAAATAAATTGCAAATATCTCTTTGCAACACTGTGGGTTGCATTTTCAGTCTCTTAGTTTTTTTTTTTTTTATTTTAAATGAAGAAATGTTCTTAATATAGTCCAGTTTGTCAGTATTTCCTATATGACTGATGCTTAAATTTCTTATTTATAATCTATTTGAACCTAAAGATAATGGAGGTATGGTGCTTTGTTATATTCTAAAGACTTTGTTATGTTACCTTTTAGATTTGTATGCACAATTTATTTAGAATTATGTTTTTTAAACTTTTATTTTTTTTTTTAGTGTTCCAAGATTCATTGTTTATGCATCACACCCAGTCCTCCATGTAATAGATGCTCTCCTTAATACCCACTACCAGGCTCACCCAAACCCTGACCCCCCTCCCTTTCAAAACCCTCAGTTAGTTTTTTATAGAGTCCACATTCTGTTATGATTCATCTCCCCTCTAATTTCCTCCAACTCCCTTCTCCTCTCCTCCCAATATCCTCCGTGTTATTTCTTATGCTTACAAGTAAGTGGTGCCATATGATAATTGACATTCACTGCTTGACTTATTTCACTCAGCATAATCTCCTCCAGTTCCATCCATATTGATACAAAATTTGGGTTTTTTTTCTGATGGAGGCATAATATGCTATTGTATATATGGGCCATATCTTCTGTATCCATTCGTCTGTTTTGTATATGGTATGAAATAGAAGTCAGTATTTACTTTTTTGTATGTGTAACCAAATGATGTCTTCCACTTGTTTGGGGGAAAAAAAAAACTGTCATTAATCCTGATATCTCATTACATATCTTGCCTTTGACATAAATCAAATTCCTTATATATTTGGCTTTCTTTCTGAGATTTCTACTAATTTTATATTTATAGAAAATATGAAATTTTCTGCCTTTATAGAAAACCCTTTGCTTTAAATATGGTGATTTAATAATTTTTAATATCCTGTAATATAAGCCTTCCCATTTTTATTATTTTTAAAGATTGTCTGAGTTGTTCTTTACTTTTCACATTTGTATGAAACTATTAAAATTAACTTGCCAACTTAAAAAACAAAAAACCTGCTAAGCTTTGGTTTAGTTATAACTTCATTTCCACAGAATTGTCATGTTTACAAATAATGACTCTTCCAGTCCATGACTTCGGTATATCCTTCCTTTGATTTAGGGTTCTTTGATATCTGTCAATATCTGCATGTAATTTTCTGTGTAGAAATATTGTACATATATTTTCTTAGATTTATCATTAGGTGTTTGATGTTTTTTATGGTTTTACAAATGTTAATCTCTTTTTTTAAAAATTTATTTTTATTTATTTTAGAGAGAGTGAGAGAGTGGGAGATACAAAGACCATGAGTAGGGGGACGGGCAGAGGCAGAGGGAGAAAACCCTCATGCAAACTCAGATGGAGCCTACTGGGGGGCTTGATCCCAGGATCCTTAGATCATGACCTGAGTCAGAGCAAAGAATTGGATGCCTAACTGACTGAGCCACCTAGGGACTCCAAATGTTATCTATTTAAAAATATATGTAAGAATAGAATGGTATCTTTATAAAAATTAAATTTTAATGACTTATTTCTAAAATGTTGAAATTTAATGTTTTTAAAAAAGTTTGACCTAGTACCCAGTGAATAGACTACATTCATTTATGAATTCTAATTTTTTATCTATAGGTTATTTTGGATTTTCTATGTACCTAATCATGTCACCTGAGAATATTAACTATGTATATTATATATATTATATTTTACTTATTGTATTGGCTCAGACCTCCAGCATAATGTTGCATATATTTGGTGATAATAGTAATCCTGGCCTTATTCCCAATTCCAGTTTAAAAGATTTCTATATTTTACTATTAAATATAAACCTTGCTATATTTTTGTATATATCAGCAAATTTTTAAGTTCTCTCTTTCCCTTTGTTAAATGTTTTTATTATTATTATGAATGGATGATGAATGGTATAAAATGTGTTTTCATCATCTACTGACAAGATCATATGATTTTTCTTCTTTTGTTACAGTGATAAATCATGTTGTTTGCTTTTTAAATGCTAATTACCCCAATATTCTGGGGGGCAACCCAGGTGGGGACTTATCCAAAAGAAAAGAGAAAGGACCACATTAATAAAATTATGAATGAAAGAATGATCATGACTAATACCAAGGAAATGTAATCAATTATTAAGAAGTGTTATCAACAACTATATGCCAATATAATAAGCACCCAGGAAGAAACGGATGTCTTCCTGGAAACCTATAAACTACCAAGAATGAAATTGATAATCTGAGTAGACCAATAACCAGAAGTGAAATCAATTAATTAACTAATTAATTAAAACAGTATTCAAAAACTTCCAAGAAAACAAGAGACCAGGGGAATTCTATCAAACATTTTTTTAAAAATATTTTATTTACTTATTTGACAGAGAGATCACAAGTAGGCAGAGAGGCAGGCAGAGAGAGAGAGGGGGAAGCAGGCTCCCTGCTGAGCAGAGAGCCTGATGGGGACTTGATTTCAGGACTTGAGGTGTTGACCTGAGCTGAAGGCAGAGGCTTAACCCACTGAAATACCCAGGTGCCCCTCTACAAAACATTTAAAGAAGAAATAATACCTGTTCTCCTGAAGCTGTTTCAAAAAATAGAAACAGAAGAAAAACTTCCAGACTCATTTTATGAGGCCAGCATTACCTTGAACCCAAAGCCAGGAAAAGACCCTATCAAAAAGGGAAATTACTGACCAATATCCCCAATGAATATGGATTCCAAAATTCTCAATATGATCCTAGCCAAGAGGATCAAACAGTAATTAAAAGGATTATCCATCATGACCAGGTGGAATTTATTCCTGGGATGCAAGGGCAACTCAACATTAACAAATCAATCAATATTATAGAACACATTAACAAAAGAAAAGACAAGAACCCTATGGTCCTCTTAATTGATGCAGAAGAAGCATTTGACAAAATACAGCATTCTTTCCTAATTTAAATTCATCAGAATTAGGGATAGAGAGAAATTTCCTCAATTTTATGAAAATATCAGTGAAAAGCCTATTGTGAATATCGTTCTGAAAAGCTGAGAGCTTTTCCCTTAAGATCAGGAATATGACAAGGATGCCCACTTTTGCCACTATTGTTCAACATAGAACTTGAAGTCCTAGCATCAGCAGTCAGACAAAAAAGGAGAAAAAGTACTCAAGTTAATAAAGAAGTCAAACTCTCTTTGCAGATGACATGATATTTATGTGGCAAATCCAGATTACTAGAACCCCCAAATTGCTAGAACTCACAGCAATTCTATACTGTGGCAGGATACAAAATCAATGCACAGAAATCAGTTGCATTTCTATACACTAACAATGTAAATGTTGAAAGAGAAATTAGGGAATCCATTTCATTTACAATAGCACCAAAGCCCATAAGATACCTAGGAATAAACCAAACCAAAAAGGTAAAGGATCCATAATCTAGAAACTACAGAACACTTATGAACAAAATTGAAGAAAACACAGCAAGATGGAAAAATATTCCATGCTCATGGATTGGAAAAATAAACATTGTTAAAATGCCTATGCTCCCCAGAGCAATCTACACTTTCAATGTCATCCTGGTCAACACCAATGACATTTTTCAAAGAGCTGGAACAACCAATCCTAAAATTTGTATGAAACCAGTAAAGCTCCCAAATCACCAAGGAGTGTTGAAAAAGAAAAACAAAGCTGGGGATATCTCATTGCCTGATTTCAAGCTATATTACAAACTTATGATCATCAAGACAGCATGGTACTGGCACAAAAACAGACCCATAGAACAATGGAGCAGAATAAAGAGCCTAGACATGGACCCTCAACTCTATGGTCAACTAATCTTTGACAAAGCAAAAAAAAAAAAAAAAAAAAAAAGACAGTTTCTTCAATAAAAGATGCTGGGAAAATTGGATAACTATATACAGAAGAATGAGGTTTGACCATTCTCTTACACCATACACAAAAATAAACTCTAAATGGATGAAAGACCTGAACACAAGACAGGAATTCATCAAAAAATTAGGCAGTAACCTCTTCGACATTATCCACAGCAATTTCTTTCAAGACAGGTCTCCAAAGGCAAGGGAAACAAAAGCAAAAATGAACTTTTGGGACATCATCAAGATCAAAAGGTTTTGCATAGCAAATGAAACAGTCAACAAAACAAAGAGGCAACCCACAGAATGGGAGAAGATATTCACATATGACACTATAGATAAAGGCTGATATCCAATATCTATAAAGAACTTCTCAAACTCAACACCCAAAAAAGAGATAATCACATCAAAAAATGGGCAGAAGACATGAACAGACACTTCTCCAAAGAAGACATATGAAGACTAACAGACACATGAAAAAATGTCCATCATCACTAGGCATCAGGGAAATTAAAATCAAAACCACATTGAGATACCACCTTTAAACCAGTTAGAGTGGCAAAGATTAACAAGGCAGGAAACAACAAATGTTGGAGAGGATGTGGAGAAAGGGAAACCCTCTTACACTGTGGGAATGCAAGTCGGTGCAGTAACTTTGGAAAACAGTGTGGAGGTTCCTCAAAAAGTTAAAAATAGAGCTACCCTATGACCCTGCAACTGCACTGCTGTGTATTTACCCCAAAGATATAGAGGTAGTGAGAAGGGCCATATGTACCTCAATTTTCACAGCAGCAATGTCCACAATAGCTAAACTGTGGGAAGTGCTGAGATGCCCTTCAGCAGACGAATGGATAAAGAAGAATATGGTCCATATATACAGTGTAATATTACTCAGCCATCCCAAAGGATGAATACCCAACTTTTGCATCAACATGGATGGGACTGGAGGAGATTATGCTGAGTGAAATAAGTCAAGCAGAAAAAGTCAATTATCACATGGTTTCACTTACTTGTGGAGCATAAGGAACAGCATGGAGGACATTAAGAGAGAGACAGGAAAAGTGAGGAAGGGGAAATCAGAGGGAAAGATGAACTATGAGAGACTGGATTCTGAGAAACCAACTGAGGGTTTTAGAGCACAGGGGGTGGAGGTATTGGTGAGCCTGGTGGTGGGCATTAAGGAGGGCACATATTGCATGGAACACTGGGTGTTAAACATAAATAATGAATCTTGGAACACTACTTCAAAAACTAATGATGTATTGCATGGTGACTAACATAGCACAATAAAAATTTTTAAAAAATCAAAAGCAAGTTACAAAATTTCTTCCCATGAAAGCTGTAAAATGGAAATGAATGAAAGATTATACTTTATGTAAAGTAATTGGGATAAAGTGGATGATTATTTTAGTAGTTATATAAATGTTTAATAAATTTTCATCTAGTTTGCCAAAAAACTCCAAAAAACCACTTTGAGATATCACCTTACAATGACAAATGTTAAGGCATGAAACAACAAATATTGAAGAGGATGTGGAGAAACGGAACCCTCTTACACTCTTGGTGGGAATGCAAGTTGGTAAGCCACTTTGCAAAGCAGTATGGAGGTTCTTCAAAAAGTTAAAATTAGAGTTCTGTATGACTTGGCAATTGCACCTCTGGGGATTTACTGCAATGATACAGATGTAGTGAAAAGAAGAGGTACATATACCCCAATGTTCATAGCAACAGTGTTCACAATAGCTAAATAAATGGAATGCTGTATGTTGACTACAATAACATAGTAAAAAACAAAAATTTAAAAAAATATATTTCAGGGCTGTCTGGTTTAGTGTTCAAAAACTCTTTGGTTTTTTTCTGAATGACCTTTTGTCTTTCTACCTATTCTGTATGATAGAATTTTTAGAAAGCATATTATTTGTTGCTGATTTGTCCATTCCAGCACTTTGAATATATCTTGCCAATCCCCTCTGTCTAGCAAAGTTTCTGTTGAAAAATTCCCTGATTGCTTTATGGCATTTCCCTTTTATGTAGTTGTCTTCTTTTTTTCTCGCTGCTTTTCTTTATCATTACTTTTTTTTTTCATATTTATTACAATTTGTTTTGCTTTATATCTGCTTTTATTGATTTTGTTGGGGCTTCTCTGTGCCTCCTGGATCTGCATATCTCTTTCATCTCCCAGATTTGGGAAGTTTTCAGTTATTATTTCTTTAAAAAACTTTATATTCCCTTTTCTTTTTCTCCTTCTGGGATCCCTATAATGTGCATATTATTACATTTGTGGGAGCCACTGAGTTCCCTATGTCTATTCTTGTTTTGCTTAGCTCTTTTCTCTCTCTGTTTTTTAGCATGGTTACTGTTTATTACTCTGTCTTCTAGTCATTAATTCTTTTCTTTGCCTCTTTCTATAGCATGTTGCTCATTTAATGTATTGAACCCTTTTTATCTGCAGTGTTATTCCTTATCTCTGTGTTAAGTGTCTCACTCATGTCCTCCACTCTTTTCTCAAGTCCAGTTAGTATCCTTACGATCATTACTTTAAATTCTCTAGCAGGCATGCTACTTATATTTGTTTCACTGAGATCTCTGGCTGTGGCCTTGTCCTATTCTTTCATTTGGGACATATTTCTGTCTTCTCATTTTATCTAATAATTCTCTGTGCCTGTGTCTTTGTGTTAGGAAAGTCCCTGTGAAAGGAAACTATGTTTCCTTTTCTGGAGGGTAATGGCCTTAAGCAGAAGAGGTCCTGCAGTGCCCTGCAGTGTAATGTCTATTTCCCAGGACCTGATGCTTCTCGGAGTGCGTCCAGTGTGTGTCATGTGTTTGCTGTTGTCTCCTGGTTGCTTTATCCTTTAGGCCAGTTTCTGCCAAGGTTCTCTTTGCCTGCTGTGCACAGTGTTTGGACCCTGGCCTGAATGTGGTGAGTTTTAACTGGGTGTGCTTTGGTCTACTTGTGAACTGAGTCCTGTCACCATTGCTACCATAATGAAGGCCCTTCAAAACTCCTGGGTTGGAAGATGTGGTGTTGACAGGGGGTTTTGCCAGTCTCCTGTGGGAGGGGTTCTGCTGTACTGGACTGAGACAAGCATGATTGGGACAGGCATTTCCACTGGAGCACAGTGAGGGGTGGGGGTTGGTGTAAGCAAGTTATGTAGGGAGTGTCATTGCTGTGCTGGTTCTCCCAGGTAGCTCTGTGTTTATACTAAGGGACAAAGGAGGGAAATGGTGCCTGCTAGTCCACTTATTCCCAGAGGGGTCTCTCCATGAATGGTGCCTCTCTGTGACATGCCGTGAGATGAGCAAATAACCTACGCACTGTCTGCCCCAGGCACTCTTCAGATTGCTGCTTCCACACTGTATGTCCATGGGCAATTTGTCTTACTGTTTCTCCTAGAACAACTCCTATGCCCTCTGTGTTTCTCTGAGAACTAGTCCCACTGATCTTTAAAAACTCAGGCTTTAAGCCCTGCTCATTTCAAGAACTCACAAAATACAACCCCTTTTGCTTTCCAAGTCAATTGTTACGGCAATTTGTCTTCCCTGTATGGGCTCTTCCGTGTGCTAGTCTGTCTTTTGGCCTTCTCTGGGACCCTGGCTTCTTTCCAGCAACAGTAGCCATAACCAATTTCTTTCTCAACTCACATCTCTACACTTTCTGTCTTCTTGGGTGTGGCCTCTTCTCTGCCTTCAGTTGTGGAGTTTGTTCTGCCTAGCTTCAAGTTGATTTCTGGGGTATTTAAAATGATTTGATTGCTGTTTAGTGGCATTTGTGGGACAAGGTTTGCCTAGGGTCCTCCTACTCTGCCACCATCTTCCCAACCCACTCCCACAATAACTTAACTTTGACCACATATAAGAACCCTGTTATTATAGTTGTAGTTAATTTTGAGTTCTGTGCTTTAACCTTTATGCAAGACTTAAGTGGTAACACCCCATATTGCAATATTAGAGTATTCCAAATCTGACTGTATACTTAACTTTTACCAATGTGTTGTGTATTTTCATATGTTTTCATGTTACTGGTTAGAGTCCTTTGATTTCAGCTTGAAGAATTTCTTTTAGCATTTCTTATAAGGCAGGTCTAGTGACAGTGAGCTTTCTCAGTATTTATTTGACATAGAAAGCCTTTATTTCATTTTCAGTTTTTAAATATTTTGCTGATCAAAGTATTTTTGGTTTGCAGGTTTTTTTTCCCTTTTTAGCTCTTTGAATATATCATCTCATTCTTTCCTCACCTAGAATGTTTCACTTATAGACTTGCTGGGAATGGCCAGTAATTCCTATAGGGATGGATGAAAAGTTACTCCAAACTTTGTTCTGTAAGAGAGGAGAAGGCAAGTAAGTGGTCAATGCTCAGAGGTGAAGACCCTTTGCTCTTCTTTGCTCCCAATTTTATTGGTCCTTCAGGATAATCACAAATCCTTATCACTGTTTCTCAATTATATGATGTGTGACAAGGGATCTTACCAAAACTAGGAGGATCTGTTTATGGGAAAGATATGATATGCTAATCTGCGTGTTCTACTAAACATAGCCTAAGGGACAATGCATACATCTCTTAGATCACAGGATGACTGTTTGGGCTAAGAAAACTTCTGGGAAGGTAAGTTCCCCTGGCATTCCAGTGGAAGAGTAGTCAAGTAGGCCTGGGCATTCCAAAGGCCTACAGCCTTCTCTGAAACCTTCCTTTGCCCCCAGCCAGTTCTGTGTTACATTTTAGCAAACCAGGTATTATGGCTGATTTCATTCTACGTTAACACCAACGTAGACTTATGATGGTTTCCTTAGATGAGACAATTTTTTTCTTGTTGCTTTTAAAATTCTCTCTTTGTCTTTTATTTTAGACAGTTTCATTATGTGTCTTGGAGAAGATTGTATTAAATTTAAATTTGAGGGAGGTCTGTTAGCTTTATGAATTTAAATGTCTAAATATCTGCCCAAGTTTGAGATTTTCTTAGCCATTATATTTTTAAATATATTTTCTGTCCCTCTTTCTTCTCCTTCTAGAACTCCTGTGATTATTAGGCTTTTTTTCTTTTTTTTTTTTTTAAAGATTTTATTTATTTATTCATGAGAGACAGAGAGGCAGAGAGGCAGAGGCAGAAGGAAAAGTAGGAGCAGAGAGCCTGATGTGGGACTTGAGTCCAGGATCCTGGGATCATGACCTGAGCTGAAGGCAAAGGCTTATCTACCTGAGCTAACCAGGCGCCCCTTAGACTGCTTTTCATAATGGTGCCCTGTAAGTCCCATGGGCTTTCTTCATTCCTCTTCATTCTTTTTTCTTTCTGCTCCTTTGACAGGATAATTTCAAATGATATCTTTGAGATCACTAAATCTTTCTTTTGCTTGATCCAGTCTGCTCTTCAAACTACTGAGTTCTTCAGTAAAAACATTGTGTTCTTCAGCCCCCAAATTTCTGTTTATGTGTTGTAAATCTTAATTGAACTTCTCATTTTGTTCTAACATTGTTTTTCTGATTTCATTAAATTGCTTATCTGCCATTCTCTTATAGCTGTAGAGCTCTAGACAATATTTTGACATATTTATCTGGAAATTCATATACATCCATTTGTGGTCAATAACTGGAAATTTATTGTGTTCTTTTGGTTGAGTCATATTTTCCTGATTCTTTATGATTCCTGTAGCTTTTATGTAAGTGGCCAGCCTTTGAAGAAGTTACCTCTTCCAGACTCTGTGAACTCACTTTGGTAAGAAAAGACCTTCATTTGTAAGGGGGAGGGGGTGGATCATACTGCAACCTGACATGGCCCAGGGTCTACTGATTCAGGATACAAAATATAGGGGGCATATGGTGAATCAAAGTCCCAGGGGCATATTTACTTCTTGTCTCATGCCAGTGGGGTCCACAGCATTGACAGCTGTGTGGACCTTGGTGAACACTGCAGGTCATTTGGCACAGACTATAAGGGCAGTTTGATTCTTCAGTAGTGATTCCAGGTCCAGTGTCTAGGGATTAGGGTAGGCATTGGTAGTGGCTATATTAAGTGACATGGACATGTTTATCTGTGGGGATTAGCTGCTGGTCCCTATGTAGTGGCAGGGGCTGTTTGGAAACACACATTTAGTGTTGAGGGCCAGGAAAAGCAGCAAAGGTTAGGGCCAGCTGCAGGCACACTGGCAGATACAGGGACCTGTGTTGTTAGCATCCACTACCACAGCTTCTGGTTCTCAGCATGGACACATAGTAGTGGAGGCCAATGTCAGGAGTCATGTTGAGGACATGCAGATTTACAGCTGGAAGGGCTAACAGTAAGTGAATTCAGTGGTACAGGTCAGTGATAGGAGATAGGGCTGAATCTGGGCTCACACATAGCTGTAGCTCTTTGCAAAAGTCCTATGATTACACAGTCTCTCCATAGACATGTACACATTAGTGGAAGCCCATGACAGGTCAGGCCAGGAGTGTACAGGTACAGAGATAGGGGGAGTAACAGCAAGTGGGCCCAGTAGTGCAGGTTGGTGATAGAAGACAGGAATATAGCCTTACAAGTAGCTGTGGGAGCCCTGACTATTAGTGTGCAGTCCTAGGGCTGCATGGTATCTCTCTGGGTATTTACATAGCAGTAAAAGGTTGTGATAGGAGCTAGAGTAGGGGTGTGCTATGGGCATCTGTTGTGGAGTTGCAGGTACATCTCATGGTATAGGCCCATGACAGGATAGGCTGAATTTAAGCCCATAAGCAGCTTGAGAACTTTGGCTATTGATGTACACTTTTGTGGCTATAAGATATTGCCATGGGTGGATACACGGCAATAGAGGCTGGTGACAGTTGTCAGACGAGCAACATGCAAGCACACAGGACATGGGGCTACCCGCCCCCCCCAATGTGTATGTGGTAGTGGGGAGTGGTTGCTCTCTGGTTCTGGGCTGGTGTATTGCAGTCACACAGTTGCAGATGCCTGAGTTAGCTTGTGGTGTGAGTTCTGGGCTCTGGTGGGGTTGAAGTTAGAGAGTAAGAGAGGGCTCAGGTAGCTGGCATCAGCAAACACGAATACCGTGGAGCAAAACCCAGTAAAATCTGTGGGGGTATATGGTAGTTATGCTGGCCCATTTTGATTTCTCCAGTGGTGAAATTTGCTAGGGCCATCCACAGAGTAGGTCACTAGGTACTCCCACTAGGTTGTGTAGCTGATATTGGTAACCCCTGATTTTCTTCCTTTTTCTAGCTATCTTCAGTCAGCTTCGCCAATGTCTGGGTGGAATGATACCAAATTGTGTCCTTCATATATTGCCTCAAAAAGCTGGGAAGCTGTTCACTCATTCCTCTCTCTATCTCCCAGTGAGGGGAACTCTTTCTAGCTGAGAGTACCTTCCTGGCACTGAATGATCATGGGGATGGAATGGTGAAAGCAAAATGAAGCTGTTCTTACTTTTTTGTGTGTGGTTACTCTCAGGTTTTTTTGTTCCACTGTATTGAAGTTCCTTAAGTAGACTCCAGAACTTCTCTAGAGCTGTTTTTGTTCATGGATAGCTATTTAATAGTTAAGATCACTAATCTCACTATTTGTTGGGAGACAGAGGCTGGGCTCTCCATGTATTTTACCATTTTGATGATGTCATTCCTTTCTCAAGATACATTTTTTTTTTATTGTTTGTTGATTTCTTCTTTGAATCTTTGATTTTCCAACAAGATATTTTATCAACAGAGAAATGGAACTTTAGTTAAATCTAGAATAGTTATGAAATCAACAAATTAATATGCTTAATTTATATGAGTCATGAACAATTAAAGAACGACAAATGTTCATGTCAAATCTTCTTCCAGGCCAGACACTTCCAAATTCCTATCAGTTTCATGAAGTTATTGTCTTTTTCTTCTTCAGTTGAGTATTTTTCAAAGAAATTGAGCAAGGAATGAAATATATGTATCTTTGTTAGTAAATATGAGGGGAGCATGCTGAAGTCTTTTGAAAATAATGTGTCTGGAACACTGAAAAGAAATTTAGAAGATAAATAAAAATTAAAAAAAAAAGAAGACATCTGAGCTACTCCCAGGTTTTGGCTATTAAAACTAAAGCTGCAATGAGCAACAACAACAACAACAAAATAATGTGTCTTCAACTCAGGAACAGATGCATCATTTTGTTGGGTCTAATAGGGATCTCTTTATTTTTTGATGACAATCTCTTTATTTTTTGATGACAATCTCTTTATTTTGATGACAATCTCCTTCCAGGGTTCACTGACGGAAATTGGTAGTAAACCTGCCAATTTTGTTTCCAGCTCCAGAAACTCCTTTCTCACTACTCATCCAGACAGTTTTTCAGTTTTTCTTTGGGGTGCATTCTCTGGCAATAGTCATCCAACTTCTCCCACATTAAATTGTGAACTCCTTTCTGAGGAAAGTCCATTTTGATTAATCTTATGTATTTCCTTCTAAAAACCTAGCATAGGATCTGACACAGAATAGTTGCTCCATAAATAATAGTTAAGGAAAATCAAAGCAATCTAAGCATGTTATCCTCTTCAGGGCTCTGTGGTCCTTAGGAGAAAATGATTATTGATATGTTAATCAGGTAAAAACATATGCAAACTAGTTTATGTTACCTCTCTTGAATAAAAGACAGCTTAATCTACTTACAATGCGCATATTTCCAGAAAGGCTCTTTCCAAATGAATATAATTGTGTAGATATCATACTGGCAGAAGAGAGTAAATGTAGCAAATTTTCTATAAAGACAGAATTCACTTACTTTAGATGTAAGACCATTCCTGCTTATAGGCTGCCTTGAAACCATAGCCCACACATCAGAATAATCTGTAGAGCTTTAAAGAATTGAAAGTTTAGATTCATTTCTCAGTAACCATATTATATATTGATATGTACTATCTACCAAATTTTAGAGATATATTTACATTTGCCAATTTTGTGGGTTAGAGCTTGTTGAAGTTGGTTCTGTGCCTGCATTTCAAAGATCATTCTATGTACTATACAACAAATTTTCATAGATCCTAACAATGTTTATTACTACTCCAAACAGGCGGGGTGAAAAATGTATATTTGTAAAAGGCCTAAGTACAGAGTTGCCTAGTGTGTCTGAGGTAGTCAGTCACATTGGTGTCACCATCAGGAAAAAGTAGCAGTGAGCCAGACATCTTTCAGCCATTGGTCTGGCACATTTTCCAGAAACTGCTAAAGATGAAACTTGGCCCCTTGCATCTGATAAAGGCTCTAATGAAAGCAGATGAGGCAAACTGATATAACTCCTCCAGTTTTCAGAGTCATATGTAAATGGATCAATTTTGCATCTTAGTGAAAAGGCTACATTTTACTGAAGTAAAAATGTGAACTACCAAGATTTCCACTTATGGAACAATGGAAACCAACAGGACACATGTAAAAGAGTTGTTGAAGTTAACATCTTTTGTGCCGCCTTTTTTTTTTTTTTTTTAAAGATTTTATTTATTTATTTGACAGAGAGAGATCACAAGTAGATAGAGAGGCAGGCAGAGAGAGAGAGAGAGAGGGAAGCAGGCTCCCTGCTGAGCAGAGAGCCCGATGCGGGCCTCGATCCCAGGACCCTGAGATCATGACCTGAGCCGAAGGCAGCGGCTTAACCCACTGAGCCACCCAGGCGCCCTGTGTCGCCTTTTTAAATATGGGATATAATTACACACTTTGCAAAATTTTATATATATATATATATATATGATATACATCGCCTTTTATTCTCCAGGGAAACACCCTCCTAATGCCTATGTCCACCACTCATTGGACTTTGTGTTCCTTGAGAAAATAAATAGCATCTGAATAATACCCAGTGCATAGTAGAAGAACTTTTGTGAGGTATGTTTTCTCTGTATGTTTGTTAAATTTCTGAATAAGGAGTTTATTAGAATTTTTGAATAAAGAGTTTACTAATAAGCAGAGGCAACCCTGCCCATATTTCTTCTCTGTAATAATCAAAAGTTAGGAATTTTTCATGTAAGTACTATTCATATATTTATAAAATATTTAAGTATCTATAGTTCATACTCTATTTTGCTTACCATCTAGCAAATTACCATCATTATTCTCAAGGTTAAATATTTCTTAATTCTTCTATTAGAAACTAATACTAGATACCTTACAGCAAACAGATACTTTGTCCTAACGGAATCTGCTATTTAAAAAAAAAAAAAAATTTGTGGTAAAATATTTTCTAAAACAGAATTGCAGAGTTGTAGAATCTTGTAGTTAGATGGAACCTTAGAGGTTATCTGGTCCAATTCAATCTTCTAAATTTCACTGAATATATCACAGTTATATTCTTGACAGGTAGGCATTTAGTCTGCTTAAACATTTCCACAGCAAAAGAGTTCAATATTATACAAGGTGATCCATTCTGTTCTGACCATGGACCTCATTACATTGAATTGGAACTTACCTTCATTTAACTTCTCATTGCTCCTGATTCTACTTCAGGAGCTACACAGAATAAGTTTGTATCTTCTTCCACAAGATAGTTGCTCAGATAGGTAATGGCCATTCTTGTCTGACTTCTGTCTCCATTTCTTTGTTTGCCTTTGCCATCCAGACATTGTCAGGTTTTCAGAAATTTTTTATTAGTCATAGTTTTAGAATTACTTAGCCCAGTCCTTGGGCTTTCTCTTAATTTTCAATATCCGCTTGAAAATGTGAGGACCACATCTAAATACCTTACTCTGGATTGGCTTGACCAGGTCATAGAACAGATAGCCTACTAACTTCCTTCCACCACTAGTTGGGGAAAGTTTTTTTTTTTTTCTCAAGTGCAGAACTACTCTTTATTAAATTATATCACTTGTTCTATCATTCCATTCTGTTAAGATACCTTTGAATCATAATTCTGTCATACTAATTATTTTTTTCTACCTTAGCTAATTTGTAAATGTGGTCAATTAGTGAACTTTTGGGGACTACTCCAAATTATTGATAGAATGGAAAATATCTGTGAAAGAAACCTGTTTGCCCAGACTACAACTAACTTATTCTTTGGGGTGCATTCTCTGGCAATAGTCATCCAACTTCAGAAGTATCTACTTACCTGAATCCAGTCAGCATCATTCTGTGTGGTTGCCAGAGTTATTACAGCCATTACTGAAATCTACATGAACTCTAATTGTAGAATTCAGCAAATCTGCCAGCTAAGTAACACTGTGGAAAAAAAAAAAAAGAAGTGGACATGAATTTTCCAGAGAAGCCATATTTTCTGCTTTCATAAATACCTAAATGTCATCTTCTTAATACTCATTCTTGAATTTTGCTAGAAATCAACATTTATCTCTCTGGATTTTTTTTCCCAAAATCCAACATTTTCCTACCTTTTAAAATGGAGTCATTTACCCATATTTAGTCTTCATACCTAGCACCTTTCTCATTGCTGGTTATTTCTCAAAGACTAATATGACTAGTTTAGCAATTGTAAGTACATATTTTTTCTGTCTTTCACAATTGAATTAATCATAGTCTTATTTATATCAACCTAGAGCTATTCTCTTACTATCTCCAGACCTTACTTAGGGCTTAATGCCCTCCCCAAAATACTTCTTGAACACCTCCAATGTGTGGAAACTCATATGGAATTTATGTCTATCTTTTACTTCTTTAAAATTGTCCTGCATTTTCAGAGTTTTCAATCTTCTTCACACTTACCATACACCAACAACTTCCTTATCTTTCTCATCCTTACATACCCTTTTTATTGTGCCTTTTGCAGAGATGCAGCACACAGATATATATATATATGGCACCCTCTTAGTTACCAGCAGAGCTTTACGTTTCTTCTCTTCATTCTACTAGTATCTCAGGGCTATCATACTGACTTCAGAACTCTCGGGACCTACTTATGGTGTTCCACTATGCCTAAACAGGGTTTCATACTTCAGACATTCTCTTAGGCTACTTTTTTCACAGCACTGAATAGCCCCTTGGGTTCTGCTCTCTACCAGCTGATGGTAATTAGTTTCTACAACTAAGTTAGCTAAATGGGATGTCACCCATCTCAAGTAACAGAATGTCTGAAACTTGGTGAAATGTGTGACTCTAAAGACTGTTAAATGTTCTTTGGATGTTATTAATTGTAGGTATCAAGTCGTATTGGGACAGGCGAAGTGGGAGAAGGAATATTTTAGAACAAATAAGCATTCCAGGGGTGTGTCCTAGAATGGAACATAGTTTATAAATACTCACTTGCTCTGCCATGACACTTTGCAGGCAGCCATGAGTTTGAGGCATTTTTCACTGACTTAACACCATGCTTGTGACAAATAGGACAGAGACAATATGACAGGAAATGTTTCTGACTCAACAGATTGAATTTCAAACACCAGTCTCCTCTAGGCTCTTAACTGCAGGCTATGGTCTGTTTCCTGGGTTACAGTGTTGGGCTCTAATGTTTTAAACTTGGTTCTTTCTTCTCAAGAGATAGTGAATAGTCTTGTGTCACCTTCTTGTGCCTCAGTTAGACATACAGGCTGAGAAAAGACTATTCTCAGTCCTGGTGGGGAAAGGAAGAGTTAATTAGAACAGAATGACTTTTTTCTCTTCCCTACTGCAGCTTAAATGTGCTTGCATTACTCTGCTGAGCACAGAGCCCTAGGGGGCTCCATTCCAGGACTCTGAAATCATGACCCAAGCTGAAGTCAGAAGCTTTAACCCACTGAGCCACCCAGGCAGCCCAAAATGTTTTTGTATTACTTCTGTATCACCTTTTCTTATTTCTGAACTTTCAGGGAGAGGTAAAAGAGGTGATAGTTTCTACCTTTATAATAAGACACATGACCAAGTTAGCAGCAATTCTGAAAAATCTAGGTTTTGGTATCTGTGTCGTATAATTGACAATATCTCATTTTGACAATATCTCATTTAATCACATCAATTCACACTCAGTAATTATTAAGGAAAATCTTAAAAAATACAGCTAGAGGGGGAGACAAGATGGTGAAGAAGTAGGAGGAGGTGCGTTTTTAACCTGTCCCATAAAGTGAGGGGATTACCTACCAAAGAACTCTGATCACCCATGAAATCAGCCTGAGATTAGAATTACACACTTCTGGATCTCTATGGGGGCAGAAGACGCCAGTGGGCAGGTAAAACAGAGTGGGAACATCCAAATGATATCAGAAGATAAACAAAAGGGGGAGGGAGTCACCAGAAGCTACCCATTGGAAAGTAATACCCCAATACAAGAGTGCCCTGTGATTGAGGACCAGCATTAACTTGGAGACTGGTTGAAATCACTCAAAAAGAGCAAAGGATCCTCGGGGGAAATTAGGGGAATCGGGTGGTTAGGGACAGGGTCTTAAGCCCACCAACCCAGGACATCTACTGCTGGTGCTGAGCCAGAGAGAGTGCAGTGAAGAACCCAGGTCTTGGTCCCTGAGCCGCCAGCACACCTGAGAGTGTCTGGGCAGTGGCATCCCTGAGGGTGAGGGAACCTCACCAACCCAAAGAACCACAGCCTTTTGCACTCTGCACACGCGTGTGTACTGCACAACCAGAGTCTGAGTCCCACCCTACACCATTCCCTGAGAGAGATCCCTGCAGGCACCAGCCAGCCAGTGCTCTCTAGGACTGAGAAAGTCTGAGCACTCCCAGCCCTGGCCAGCATGAAAATCTCAGGGCACTATTCCTGCTTGGGACCTCTCTGGTACTCTGGAGCTGCGCAGACAGCTGGGGCTAGTATTTCTCATGGTTTGGGGTACAAGTGGGAATTCCTGTGACCCCAGAGACTGTGACTGGGGACATGCTCTGCCAGCAGCAGAGGGGGAATTTATGAGCTCTGGAGCACCCAGAGGGGAACAGACTGAGGCTTCTCTCTGAGAGGGAAGTCTGGGTGCAGTTTTCTTTCCTCTAAACCTCCAACAAACTGCCAAAAGCCACCAAGGGGAGAGAAACAAAGGAACAAACAAACAAAAAAAAACCCCAGAAAACAAAAGCCTGAAAAACCCCGTTTCCTCAGAACCCACCCCCTTGATGGCGGCAGGAGGACTTACCACAGGAAACACTGCCTGAAAAACAACTCAATAGGCCTCTCCCCCAGGAAGCCAACCACAAAATAAATAAATAAATAAACAAACAAAACAAAGACAAAAAAGACAAGAGGACAACCACCACTACTTCATAGAAACAACTTTCATTTTTAATATGTTCCCACTATTCTGGTTCTTTTCTTTTTTTATATACATAACTTTTTAACCTATTTACTACCATCACAATGAGATATTCAGTACATCAAATTCCATAATAATCTTTTAACCTGAACTTTTTGATACGTATACCTGTGTTTTTCTTTTGTTTTTCTATTTTATCTTCTTTTATTTTATTTAATATTCATATAGAGATAAGCTTCAAGGTAATCCCCTTTCCCCAATCAATGCTACCCTTATATGTGAACAAGTTTTAATCCCCCTTTATTTCAGAAAAGTTGAGTCCTTTAACAAAGATATCAAGATATATCCAGGAAGAATAAAAATATACTTCCTTGCCCACAATGAGAATTTATAACCACTCTTCCATCTTTTTCTTCCATCAGTGTTTCTGTGTATTTGTTTTTGTCCTCGTAGTATATAAATCTTATACTTGGGGCTCTTTTTGATGAGGTTTTTTTTTTTTTAATTAATTAATTATTTTTCTCTTGTCATCTACTTATGTCGGTCTTTTTGTTTGCCTGTTTTTGTGTTTATACTTCATAAATCTTACCTTGGAGCCCATTTGGGCTGGGCCTTCTCTTTTATTTTATCTTTCTTTTTATTTCCTGTCTCTCTCTCTCTCTTTTCTTTTTTCTTTCTTTTTGGTGGGGACTCTCGAATGCTCAGAAGCATTCCAGAGTGCACCTTGCCTGCACCATGGTTAATACATTAGCTACATATCCATTCAGCCATCTCTCACCAAAATGACTAAGAGGATTGCCCAACAGAAAAAAAATTCAGAGACTGGGCCCTCTCCATCAGAGCTATTGGATATGGACATAGACAGTATGTTGGAAAGGGAATTCAGGATAATATTTACCCAGGCTAGGTTGGAGACAGCCTTTGATGACAAAATGGAATTCATTAGGGCAGAAGTAAAAGCCACCAGGGATGATGTTCACAATGTTCTCAATGAATTTCAATCTAATCTAAATTCTCTAAAAGCTAGGGTAACTGAGGTGGAAGATAGAATTAGTAATCTGGAACAGAAATATGTGGAGATGACTTATAGAAACAAAGACTTCACAGGCAACATGATGCCAATAAAAACATATCTATCAATAATCACTCTCAATGTGAATTACCTAAATGCACCCATAAAATGACAGAGGATTGCAGATTGGATAAATCGACAGGACCCATCCATATGTTGTCTACAAGAGACACATTTTGAACCTAAGGATACATCCAGACTGAAAGTAAAGGGATGTAGAAGCATCTTTCATGCCAGTGGGTCTCAAAAGAAGGATGGGGTAGTGATTCTCATATCAGATAAATTAGATTTTAAACTGAAGACTATAGTCAGAGATACAGAAGGTCACTACATAATTCTTAAAGGGACTATCCAGCAAGAAGATCTAACAATTGTAAATATCTATGCCCCAAATATGGGAGCAACGAACTACATAAGAAAACTATTAATCAAGATAAAGAGTCATAATGATAGGAATACATTAATTGTAGGAGATTGTAACATGCCACTCTCAGTAATAGACAGATCATCCAAGCAGAAAATCAATGAAGAAACAATAACATTGAATGACACATTGGACCAGAAGGACCTCATAGATATATAAAGAACATTCCACCCTAAAACAACAGAATACTCATTTTTCTCGAGCGTACATGGAACTTTCTCCAGAATAGACCACATACTGGGTCACAAATAAGGGCTCAACTTATACCAAAAGATTAAGATTATTCCCTGCATATTCTCAGATCACAATGCTTTGAAACTGGAGCTCAACCACAAGGAAAAGTTTGGAAGGAATTCAAACACCTGGAAGCTAAAGACCACCTTGCTTCAGAATTCTTGGATCAACCAGGAAATTAAAGAAGGACTTAAAAAATTCATGGAAACCAATGAGAATGAAGACACTTCAGCCCAAAACCTATGTGATACAGCAAAGGCAGTCCTAAGGCGGAAATACATAGCCATCCGAGCATCCCTCAAAAAAATTGAAAACTCCAGAATACACCAGCTCTCTTTACACCTTAAAGACTGGAGAATCAACAAAAAATTAAGCCAACTCCACATACAAGAAGGGAAATAATCAAGATTAGAGCAGAGGTCGATGAGAGAAACTAGAGATACGGTAGAACGCATCAATGAAACCAGAACCTGGTTTTTTGAAAGAATTAATAAGATTGATAAACCATTGCCCAAAATAATCCAAAAAGAAAAGAGAGAAGGCCCAAATTAATAAAATTATGAATGAAAAGGGAGAGATCACAACTAACACCAAGGAAATAGAAACAATCATCAGAAGTAATTTTCAACAGTTACATGCCAATAAGTTAAGCTGCCTAGATGAAATGGATGTATTCCTGGAAAATTATAAACTTCCAAAATTGAACCAGGAAGAAATTAACAATCCGAATAGACCTGGCAATCTAGCAACGAGATTGAAGCAGTTATCAAAACCCTCCCAAGAAACAAGAGCCTAGGACCTGATGGATTCCCTGGGGAATTCTACCAAACTTTCAAAGAAGAAATAACACCTATTCTCCTAGAGCTGTTTCACAAAATGGAAGCAGAAGGAAAACTTCCAGACTCTTTTTATGAAGCCAGCATTACCCTGATCCCCAAACCAGACAAAGACCCCACCAAAACCGAGAATTTCAGACCAATATCCCTGATGAATATGGATGCTAAGATTCTCAATAAGCTCAGAGCAAACAGGATCCACCAGCACATTAAAAAGATTATCCACCATGACAAGGTGGAATTCATCCCTAGATTTCAAGGATAGTTCAACATTCACAAATCAATCAATGTGATAGAACAAATCAATAAGAGAAGACAGAAGAACCACATGGCCCCCTCAATTGATGCATAAAAAGCATTTGACAAAATCCAGCATCTATTCCTGATTAAAATGCTTCAAAGTATAGAGATAGAGGGAACATTCCTGAACCTCATAAAATCTATGAAAGACCCACAGCAAATATCATCCTCAATGGGAAAAAGCTCACAGCCTTCCTGTTGAGATCAGGAACATGACAAAGATGCCCACTCTCACCACTCTTGTTCAACATAGTATTAGGAGTCCTAGCAACAGCCATCAGACAACAAAGAGAAATAAAAGGAATTCAAGTTGGCAATGAAGAAGTCAAACTCTTTCTCCTCACAGGTGGCATGATAGTTTATATGGAAAACCCAAAAGACTCCTCCCCCAAACTATTAGAACTCATACAACAATTCAGTAATGTGTCAGGATACAAAGTCAATGTGCAGAAATCAGTGGCTTTCTTATACACTAACAATAGAAACATAGAAAGGGAAATTAGAGAATTGATTCCATTTACTATAGCACCAAGAACCATAAGATACCTGGGAATAAACCTAACCAAAGAATTAAAGGATCTGTACTCAAGGAACTACAGAACACTCATGAAAGAAATTGAAGAAGACACAAAAAGATGGAAGACCATTCCATGCTCATGGATCGGAAGACTAAACATTGTTAAAATGTCTCTACTGCCTAGAGCAATCTATACTTTCAATGCCATTCTGATCAAAATTCCACCAGCATTTTTCAAAGAGCTGGAGCAAACAATCCTAAAATTTGTATGGAATCTGAAGAGTCCTGAATTGCTAAGGAAATGTTGAAAAACAAAAACAAAACTGGGGGCATCACGTTGCCTGATTTCAAGCTTTACTACAAAGCCCTGATCACCGAGACCACATGGTACTGGCACAAAAACAGACACATAGACCAGTGGAACAGAGTAAATAGTCTAGATATGGACCCTCAACTTTATGGGCAACTAATCTTCGACAAAGCAGGAAAAAATATACAGTGGGAAAAGGACAGTCTCTTCAATAAAAGGTGCTGGGAAAATTGGACAGCTATCTGTAGAAGAATGAAACGCGACCATTCTCTTATGCAAAGATAAACTCGAAATAGATAAAAGACCTCGACATGAGGCAGGAATCCATTAGAATCTTAGAGGAGAACATAGGCAGTAACCTCTTTGATATCAGCCACAGCAACTTCTTTCAAGCTATGTCTCCAAAGGAGAAGGAAATAAAAGTGAAAATGAATTTTTGGGACTTCATCAACTTGAAAAGCTTCTGCACAGCAAAGGAAACAGTCAACAAATCAAAGAGGCAACTCACAGGATGGGAGAAGATATTCGCAAATGACAGTACAGACAAAAGGCTGATATCCAGGATCTATAAAGAACTTCTCAAACTCAACAAACACAAAACAGATAATCATGTCAGTAAATGGGCAGAAGACATGAACAGACACTTCTCCAATGAAGACATACAAATGGCTAACAGATATATGAAAAAATGTTCATCATCACTAGCTATCAGGGAGATTCAAATCAAAACCAGATTGAGATACCACCTTCCACCAGTTAGAATGGCCAAAATTAACAAGACAGTAAACAACATGTGTTTGAGAGGATGTGGAGAAAGGGGAAACCTCTTACACTGTTGGAAAAAATGCAAGTTGGTGCAGCCACTTTCGAGAACAGTGTGTAGATCCCTCAAGAAATTAAAAATAGAGCTTCCCTATGACCCTGAAATTGTGCTACTGGGTATTTATCCCAAAGTTAGAGATGTTGTGAACAGAAGGGCCATCTGTACCTCAATGTTTATAGCAGCAATGGCCACAGTCGCCAAACTGTGGAAAGAACCAAGATGCCCTTCAACGAATGAGTGGATAAGGGACATGTGGTCCACATATATTATGGAGTATTATGCCTCCATCAGAAAGGATGAATACCCAACTTTTGTATCAACATGGATGGGACTGGAAGAGATTATGCTGAGTAAAATAAGTCAAGCAGAGGGAGTCAATTAGCACATGGTTTCCCTTTTTGTGAAGCATAAGAAATAACTCAGAGGACATGGAGAGATGGAGAGGAGTAGGGAGTTGGGGAAAATTGGAAGGAGAGATGAACCATGAGAGACTATGGACTCTGAAAAACAATCTGAGGATTTTGAAGAGGCGGAGGGTGGGAAGTTGGGTGAGACTGGTAGTATTTTGGATGCATTTTGGACATATTTTGGACGCATATTTTGAGCCTGGTATTTTGGACACATGCATTGCGTGGATCACTGGGTGTGGTGCATAAACAATGAATTTTGGTACAGTGAAAAGAAATTAAAAAATAATAAATAAGTAAGTAAATAAATAAATACAGTTATATGGCCCAATACATTATTCTCTGCATACAAAATGCATGCATCTCACACACACACACACACACACACACACACACACACACACACTCACATAGACATATTCCACAAGCATAAACATATGAACGGACTTCCTCAATTTCTCCATTTTGTCAACTTTACCTTCATAGAGTCTGAATTTGGAGTCAGATGGAAAGGGCAAGGTACAGAGTTGACTTGATATAATAACTTTGGAGTTTTTGTGGCCTCATTTTGCCTCTTTTCTATACTTCAGCATAGTTCCACTTAAATTTCTGATGTACTTAGGCAATGCATTGGGTCATGTAGAATGTACTAGAAATTCTGAATTTAGAGAATTTCATAATTGGGAACACTGGGGAACTGATATGATACAGGTAGATAAAAGTGTTTGCAATAGGTTCATTTTATTCAGAGCCTCATACCAGGAGCTTTAAAGAGGATAGTGATTAACAGTAGAAAGAACTGGATTTAAATCTAGTTTCCTGAATTATCTTGACTGAATGAACATCCCTAAGCCCCTATTCTGTCTATTAATTGTAGAATTATTATGAATACTAAAGAAGATATCTATATATATGTATAGATATAGATAAAGATATCAATATAGATATATCTATTTACTATAGATATACATATAGGAAACCCTATTGTAATTTTGGCCACAAAATAACTATTAAATTAAATTATTTTTCAAGCAAGTAAGGGAAAAGGTAGTAGAAGAAGAATCAATCAATATTTATTGCAATTCTACATGATCATTCAGAAACAAGGGCCAAGGTGACATGGATTATGTAGGTTTTGGAATTCTTATCTGTTTTCTATGCTAGACTATAGCTCACCTATGGCATTCATTGGATAGGAGTAAATATATTTAAAATGGTTCCCTGCTAACTACATAAGTTTGAGGAGCACCGTAATATTTCTGCTGCAAATTAAAAGTTTTCAATAGCAATCACTATAAGTGGGATTCTGCCCATATCCTTCTCCCAGACAAGTTTGGCATCTTGATTATTATGACTATAGGGTTCAACCAAGCTTTATCATATTCATCTTTATGTGACCAGGTTTTATCTTCGGTAGTTTCTTTATTTTTCAAGAAAAACTCAGAGTTGCTATAGTGTCTGAGTTTTTGCTTGCTTAAGACATTCTGTAGCCTTTATTCTGCAGAGCAACATGGTGAGTACTTGGGTCACCCTTTATTTTACACAGAACTTGGTAGATAATAATTTACCAACTCCTATCATTGAATGTTGTGGAGGATTTTGGTATCAACCAATTCTTTCCTTTTGTACATAATCTGTTTTGTGGCTAAATGCTTGAATGTTTCTTTTATTAACATTGAAAGTCAATGACTCAACCAAATTATGTGTTGATTTGAGTCTCCTATGTCAATTTCTTTATCACTTTTTTGTGGATCATGATGTACCAATGCCTTCTGCAGAGTTAGTTCTTTTTTTCAGAGGTATTTTCTTGTAAAGATATGTATGTATATATATTTCTTGATGGGATCATCTTTGCCTAATACACACACATATACACACACTTATAATCTTATCTCTAGTTGCTTTATTATTTACTTTCCTGGATGCCCTGTGATTATCTCAGGTACTTCCTTTTTCAATAATTAGATTTTAAAACATATCTAGCCTGTTTTATGAATGTTAATGTTTATTAATTCTGTAATGTATTGTTTTGATCTGACTGCTTTGTTATCTCAACAGTCTCACTTGTCATCTCAATGTGGTATTATGTATTCTTGTCTCTGAGATGTTATTTTACTGAAATAATGTTCTTAGTAAATTATTCCATAGCACAGAAGCACTCACAGGGAATTTTCTTCCTTTTATTGGGATGTGTATTTTTTCCACATTGTATTATTAAATCTTCTTTCCATTTTTTAAGATTTTATTTATTTATTTGACACAGAGAGAGAGAGAGAGATAAGAGAGAGAGAGAGAGAATAAGCAGGGGGAGCTGCAGGGAGGAGAGGGAGAAGCAGACTCCCTGCTGAGCAGGGAGCTTGATGTGGGGTTCCATCCCAGGACCATGAGATCATGACCTGAGCCAAAAGCAGATGCTTAATTGAGTGAGCTACCCAGGCACCCACCTCTTTCCATTTCTTAAGATGGGTACTCTAGAAGCATCCCTTGAGAGGGAGGATTCCAAGGTAAGGAATTTATTAAAGAAAAAAAGTACTGCCAGGGGAAATCCCAGAAGAAGCAAGAAGAAGGAAGGAGGGAAACCATGCAATAATGTGCTTTAGGCAAAACCCTATAGAAAGTAGATTTAGCCCGTTCATGCAGGAAAATTCTAGAATGTATGTTACAGCTCAGGGTTCCCTCAAACCAAATTAAAGAAAAGAGCTTTCATATTCTTTTCACTCATCAGTCTTTGGATGAACCTGAAATTGTTTGGGATAGATGGAGAAGGAGAAATACATTTTTGGGTGCTTTCATTTCTGCTGGACTGTAGGCAAAGTGACTCAAGTAGCCCAAGGGCAGACCTCTGAAAAAGAGCCATAGATGCTGGTTGTTAGAAATAGATTCACAACAAAGCAAAGAACACACACACAAAAACTTGTAAGAAAGGATTTAATGGAATCTGGGAAGAGCAACAGCAGTATCTGCTATACTTGTATTATTTTCATCCATTATTTTAAATAGCTTATATAGTTGCCAAGGAGTTTCTTTTCATATCATCTATTGGTCAGCTTTACCATGTATAAGCTCTGTCCAGATCTTTTAGTTATTCTTATATAGGGTAGACTAAATCTCTTTTATATCCTTCCTACTGTTTTTGAAACCTATCATTAACTCCCAAGTATATTTTCAGAAATAGAGTACAGAAAACTGGAGGAGGTGGAAGGGGAGGATGTCTACTGTGCATGGCTATAGCTGTGCTGATGGTCTGGATTCCACTGTTTCTTAAAAGATTTTATAATAGGTTCTATATCTGGATTCAGTCCACCAATTTGGGAGAATATATCATAGTATATATAGTATATATCAGGATCTGCTTGAACTTTTAATTTAATTTATTTATTTTATTAAGTTTAATTATCTAACATACAGTACATGATTAGTTTTTGATGTAGTGTTCAATGATTCATTAGTTGCATATAACACCTAGTGTTCACCTGATCATGTGCCCACCTTAATGCCCATCATCCAGTTACCCAAACCCCTATCCATCTCCCATTTGCAACTCTGAATTTCTTTCTGGGCTCTCTATTCTGTTCCACTGATCTGTGTGTCTCTTTCTCTGCCAGTACCAAGCTGTCTTGATGTTCATAGCTTTGTTATACAGCTTGAAGTCAGGCATTTTGATGCCCCCAGCTTTAGCTTTGTTTTTCAATATTCCCCTGGCAATTCAGTCTTTTCTGGTTCCATACAAATTTTAGGATGGTTTGTTCCAGCTTTTTAGATCCATCATACATTTTTTCATAAAGCCCTGAAAATGTCAGGATTTTCTTTGCCTGTGATGAATCTTGATGATGGTAGGCAAGAACTTCTACTCTTAAAGATTATACCTTGACTTTTCTCATGGATTTCTTAATCTATTTTTCTCCAGATTTCGGGCTTACTCATGAAAATATTCTGTATCTTACTGATCTACTGCCTTTCCTCAGAATGGAATTTATACAAGCTCCACAGAGCCACACCATATAATGCTTTCATTCTTTCTTTGGCTACTACTTTTTAATGTTTATAACATATGGTTTTATTATATTACCTGGATGATGCTGTGGAATTTCTTTTGTTCATTTATTTATTTACTTAGAAGAGAGATTATGTGATCTAGATTTAGTCTGTCATTACAACTAAAATATTTACCGTCTTTGCAATTAAAATTCCCCTGTTAGTTTTGGTAAAGTAGATATAATCCCTCTTGTCAAACCTCCTTCATATATTTACATCTTTACCTGGGTCTTACAGATGTTGAAAATAATGTAATTGTGTTTGGATTGGTCAACTTTTTCAACTTACCTAAATTGCCTAAATACTTGGAATTACAAAAATCCAATTGAATAATAAAATGTTTCTTAAGGCATTTATTCTCTAATCAGAACAAATAATTTTCAACAAAACCTTAACCAAAATTAGAAATCATTTTAGTCATAAATTTTTAGTCTTTTTACCCCAAGAATGCAAAGGAGAACCATAATCATCCCTCCTTGTGAACATATCATGTCGCTAAATAAGAGCATATCAGCCTGCTCTGCTTTGGTTCAGATGTCACTGAAATTGAATGAATATTGCATATGTGGTGTCTACTTTCCTCTCTCTTGATAATGTATAGGCTGCTGAATATGCTATGTAGATGAAATAATGGCAGAGAGGATGAAGAACTAGAAAAGGACCACTGAAAGGTTTCCAATGTGGAAAAGGGGAACAACTTACATAAATATCTGTGAACATTTATTCTTTAAATAAGATGTAAAATTCTCCATTGTTTACTCCTGCAATGATCACAGACATCATGTGGTCAGTAAATTTTTTGAAGATGATATGTCCTATTGGTGAGATAGTCCTCTGAAGTCACAGCTACTCTAAAAGGAAGCCTCATAACTATAACAATTTGAAGAGGGTCTTCTTTTGGACTGTTGTTAAAAGAAGGCAGCCAACTAAAGTTTGGGGATGCCTGAGATTTTGAAAACGAAAGGAAAACACTGGGTTTTACCCATGTCATTTGTTATACTTGTGATACAATTTTGCAAGAAAATTCTCTTGTACCTATTTATTTCTACTGAGGCTTCCTCAATTTTAAGGGTATGGACAATAAGAGAACTCTGAACTGGAATAAATTAGATCACCAAAAAGGGAAACCTAATGAAGAGGTAATGAGTATTTTTACTGGAATTTTTTTTCAGACAAAATATTTTTAAAAATACTTGGGATATGTATTTATTATTCAGGTCAGATTTTGTTAGATTATTAGTAGTAGCTAAACATTTTTGGGATATGTGTTGGTAGTTTCTGTTTGTTTCCAACAGACAGATGTGAATGATTCTTTTCTGTCAGCTTTCCCATTCTCAGAAAACTAGATTTGTCATCCTGTTGTTGGGGTCATAGAACCAACTAGTCATCAGATGCTGTTTGCCTATCTGCTTTGACAGGGAAGGAAATTGAAGGTGTTAGTAGAGGTTATTTAGGGTCGCTCAGTGAGTGTATTGAAAAGAAACCACAAGAAGTGCTTTGGCAGATTTGAGTTTGGAGGAAGATAAGACCAAGTAGAAAAACAGTAGTTTGGCTATCAAGTGCCTTTTTATAAAAATGATTGAACAGTATCATTTCCCCTGTATATCCAAGAATGTATATTTTGCCTGCCTTTCCCAACAATCATAATGTAAAATATGAAATGATCAAATGACCAAATTGGCATTTGTAGTTTTCCAAACTATTTTGCTATACTCCTACCACAATGAATGTGTATATGTATGTGCATATGTGTGTGTTTTATAAATCATATGAAATTACCTTTGCTGTAAGTCAAAACAGTCAAATATTGGCATTTTCATATTGTTTTTTAATATAATGTAGATGATTCAAATGTTCCCAGCTTTGGATATAATTCATGAGTCATCCAAAAAGTTACTTTTAGTGACTTTTTTAAATCTATTAAGACAAAACTTTAAATTGCATGTACTATATATATAAGGCAAGTCTATCTGGGGGAGTCCTTAACTAATGAATGACATAGTCACAAGTATTAATTAGCTTTCATAGAAAAATAACATTGCTTTAAATGGAAAAAAATACTTTTCATCTATTACTATAGATATATGGAACAAAATTAGTGATGGTTTTTAGTTGGACAAAAGAATTTATTGATATATTGAATAATAAAGCATTAGGTTCTATGGTAGCTCAGTCTATGATGTGAATAATTTACGCTATGCTCGTAGGTCTTATATGGACTAAGAAAATTTCATTCCTGAAATTGTTTCAGCCAGTGCTGCAACAAGTGCCAAAAAAAAAAAAAAAAAGTTTACTGAGAGAAAAATTGTTGATTGCTAAACGGACAGCTTGGTTTTGCTCTCCTGGATTTGCTAACCACTATTGATTCTCTCTTCTTTTATATAACAGTACTCTAAATTTCCTTTAGGAACTGCCCTGTCCCTAGCCCTCCCATGTTCTCAGCCAAGTGATTTACACGAGATTGATTCTATGTCCAAATTCAAGTGAGCCTAAGACTGGCCTAAGCTAATCAGTGTATGACATTCACCTAATAAATGGGTCATTGGTAGGCACATGATGTGATCCAGGGCAATCATAATGAATCTCAGAAGTTTTGCTGAGAATGCTGGAAAAAAGACTTTTAGAAATCAAAACCATCCTAACCAATATAGGTGGTTAATTTGAGGTTTGAGGAAATACATAGGAATTGTGATTCTCAATAGGAATATGATTTGAAGGAAAGCCAGGGAACTGTTCAGACATGTCTATGATTTAACTAGTAGGAGAAACACCAAAGTATCTTTTAGAACAGATCTTCATTGTGGGTAAAATTTGGATAAATAATTAAAATGTACATTTCATTAATCATTTTTCCTGAGTATAAAAGCACATAACCATAAAAAAAAATAAAATGGCAAGTTAAGGGTAGAAAACATCAGTCACCTATAAGTCTACCATCCAGAGGAAAACACTGTTGTTATTTTAGCATATCTGTTTCAATTCTTCCTTCCATTTTTATGCGGTAGATATCACACTCTATATACAATTTTTTCCTGCTTTTTTTCATTCAACACCAAATACACAGTTTTCTACATCATTAACAAGTCTTCATTTTTTACTTATTTTTAAATTTTTTCAGTTACCCAGCATATAGTATATCATAAGTTTTTGTTGTAGTGTTCAATGATTCATTAGTTTCATATAACACGCATGATGAACATGTTTTCTTCCCAATAAAATTACACTTAATATAGGGATATGAACAAATACACATGGAACAGTGAATAGTGTGATCAATTGCATAACAAAATCAATTTGAGAATATAACTGTTGTAAATGCTAAAAATAATTTGAGTGTTTTTTTTTTTAAAGTTGAATTTTAGAAAATCGGGAAATTTTTTATGGTAAAGGTGGACTTTATAAGGGAATAGAGTATGGCTTGGGAGCAGGGAAAGGATGAAACAGTATAGACCAAGAGAATTGCATTTAACATATATTCCAATCCAGTTGGGACATGATTTATGTAGAAGGAACAAAGGTGGGGCTTCCGGATGGCTCAGTCAGTTAAGTGTCTCCCTTCAGCTCAGGTCATGATACCAGAGTCCTGGAATGGAGCCCTTCATCGTCTGTTGCTTTCTGCTCAGGGATGAGGCTGGCTTCTTCCTCTTCACCCCACTCCTGCTCTCTCGTGCTATCTCTGTCTCTCTCAAATAAATAAAATCTTAAAAAAAAAAAGAAGGAACAAAGGCTAGGATAAAGATTTAGTAAGAGTAAAAAATGAGTAGATATATAAAATGTTTAGATTTTGGAGGACCTTATGAATCAGGCAAAAGTTTTCCATTTCTGTAGACCAATAAGGTGCATATAAAAATCTGGATAAATCTAAGAGTTATTAGTCTCAGGGTCATAAAGAGGTCCATGTTGTCTTAAATGACATATTTTACTAAGAATTGTGGAGGAATTCTTTATAGATCCTGGATATCAACCTTTTGTCTGTACTGTCATTTGCAAGTGTCTTCTCCCATTCCGTGGGTTTCCTCTTTGTTTTCTTGACTGTTTCCTTTGCTGTGCAGAAGCTTTTGATTTTGTTGAAGTCCCAAAAGTTTATTTTTGCCTTTGTTTACTTTGCCTTTGGAGACATATCTTGAAAGAAGTTGCTGTGGCTGTTATTGAAGAGGTTACTGCCTATGTTCTCTTCTAGGATTCTGATGGATTCCTGTCTCACGTTGAGGTCTTTTATCCATTTTGAGTTTATCAATGTGTATGGTGTAAGAGAATGGTTGAGTTTCATTCTTCTACATATAGCTGCCCAGTTTTCCCAGTACCATTTATTGAAGAGACTGTCTTTTTTCCACTGTATATTTTCCTGTTTTGTCGAAGATATTTTGACCATAGAGTTGAGGGTCCATATCTGGGCTCTCTACTCTGTTCCACTGGTCTATGTGTCTGTTTTTATGCCAGTACCATGCTGTCTTGGTGATCACAGCTTTGTAGTAAAGCTTGAAATCAGGTAACGTGATGCCCCCAGCTTTATTTTTGTTTTTCAACATTTCCTTAGCGATTCGGGGTCTCTTCTGATTCCATACAAATTTTTGGATTATTTGCTCCAGCTCTTTGAAAAATAGCGGTGGAATTTTGATCAGAATGGCATTAAAAGTACAGATTGCTCTAGGCAGTAGAGACATTTTAACAATGTTTATTCTTCCGATCCAAGAGCATGGAATGGTCTTCCATCTTTTTGTGTCTTCTTCAATTTCTTTCATGAGTGTTCTGTAGTTCCTTGAGTACAGATCCTTTACCTCTTTGGTTAGGTTTATTCCCAGGTATCTCATGGTTCTTGGTGCTATAGTAAATGGAATTGATTCTCTAATTTCCCTTTCTGTATTTTCATTGTTAGTGTATAGGAAAGCCACTGATTTCTGTACATTGACTTTGTATCCTGCCACGTTACTGAATTGCTGTATGAGTTCTAGTAGTTTGGGGGTGGAGTCTTTTGGGTTTTCCATATAAAGAATCATGTCATCTGTGAAGAGAGAGAGTTTGACTTCTTCATTGCCAATTTGGATACCTTTTATTTATCTTTGTTGTCTGAGTGCAGTTGCTAGGACTTCTAATACTATGTTGAACAAGAGTGTGAGAGTGGGCATCCTTGTCGTGTTCCTGATCTCAATGGGAAGGCTGCAAGTTTTTTCCCATTGAGGATGATATTTGCTGTGTGTCTTTCATAGATAGGTTTTATGAAGTTCAGGAATGTTCCCTCTATCCCTATATTTGAAGAGTTTTAATCAGGAACAGATGCTGGATTTTGTCAAATGCTTTTTCTGCATCATGGAAGGACCATGTGGTTCTTCTCTCTTCTCATATTAATTTGTTGTATCACATTGATTGATTTGCGAATGTTGAACCATCCTTGTAGCCCAGGAATGAATCCCATCTGGTCATGGTGGATAATCTTTTTACTGTGCTGTTGGATCCTGTTTGCTAGGATCTTGCTGAGAATCTTAGCATCCATATTCATCAGTGATATTGGTCTGAAATTCTCCTTTTTGGTAGGGTCTTTGCCTGGTTTGGGGATCAGGGAGAAGATATTTGCAAATGACAGTACAGACAAAAGTTTGATATCCAGGATCTATAAAGAACTCCTCACACTCAACACACACAAAACAGATAATCATATCAAAAAAATGGGCAGAAGATATGAACAGACTCTTCTCCAATGAAGACATACAAATGGCTATCAGACATATGAAAAAATGTTCATCATCACTAGCCATCAGTGAGATTCAAATTAAAACCACATTGAAATATCACCTTACACCAGTTAGAATGGCCAAAATTAGCAAGACAGGAAACAACACATGTTGGAGGGGATGTGGAGAAAGGGGAACCCTCTTCCACTATTGGTGGGAATGCAAGTTGGTGAAGCCTCTTTGGAGAACATTGTGTAGATTCCCCAAGAAATTAAAAATAGAACTTCCCTATGACCCTGCCATTGCACTATTGGGTATTTACCTCAAAGATACAGATGCAGTGAAAAGAAGGGCCATCTATACTCCAATGTTTATAGCAGTAATAGCCACGGTCTCCAAACTGTGGAGGGAACCAAGATGCCCTTCAATGGATGAATGGAATAGGAATATGTGGTCCATATATACTATGGAGTATTATGCCTCATTCAGAAAGGATGAATACTCAACTTTTGTAGCAACATGGATGGGACTGGAAGAGATTATGCTGAGTGAAATAAGTTAAGCAGAGAGAGTCAATTATCATATGGTTTCACTTATTTGTGGAGCATAACAAATAGCATGGAGGACATGGGGAGTTAGAGAGGAGAAGGGAGTTGGAGGAAATTGGAAGGGGAGGTGAACCATGAGAGACTGTGTACTCTGAAAAACAATCTGAGGGGTTTGAAGTGGCGGGGGGAATGGTTGGGGGAACCAGTTGGTGGGTATTATAGAGGGCACAGATTGCATGGAGCACTGGGTGTGGTGCAAAAATAATGAATACTGTTACGCTGAAAATAAATAAAAAATAAATTAAAAAAAAAAAGAATTGTGGAGGAAAGAATCAAATAACATGAATGGGACTCTTCCAAGAAGGCACAATGGAAACTGGTGTTGTTTTTTCTAGAGAACTTGAAATCAAGCATTAGAGCTGAATTATGTACTTTCTTAAAGTTGTACTGTACTCCTGTATGCTTACATTATTTTTTTTTCTTCACTGTAGACATCACTATCATCATTATCTTTACTTCCTAAAAGAAGAAACTAAGGCTCAGAGAAATTTCAGGGATAGTAAACCAGCTCAAACTAGGTTCGTCTTGCTTAATATAAGTATAACTATAAATTTGAACATGAATATAATTTGAGTCAGACTATTGGCCTTTGTAACCAAATAACAATTATGTAGTTGGGATTCCAATATGGGTTTTTTTTCCCAATCAGTCCTATGTTTTTTCTACCAAACTTTACTGCATTGCTAATGTTAATATTATGTCCCTGTATCTTTAACTGTGATAGCAAAATCATCAGTCTTTTCATATCAGTACTTCCTTGTTTGTGAATTATAAATATTCATTTATAATTTTGGCAATGGCTGTATAGTCCAATCTTTTATTTAAGATATCATATATTATAGTACAATTGAAACTTTGTATTGTCCTATGAGCCTTTGACTATCTGAGATGGTTTCTTTATACATGAAAGATAATTAGGCTTAGTATATAATTCTTAGTTCACAGTATTTCCCCTCAAAATTCTGTTGGTTTTGCTTCATTTGTTGCCTTTTGAAACACAGTGTGTGTCTGAGATGTTTGAAGCTAGCTTAAATTTTGTAGCTTTATTGGTAAACTCTTTTGCTTTTCTCCATGGATGCTTATAGGAATTTTTCTTCATCTTTCTAATATAAATTTGTTTTGGTCAGCATATGTCTAAATACAAATCTCCTTTCACTGTCTTTAAAAAAGAGTTTTCTTCAGTCATATTTGATTATTACTTCTGATATTTTTCTAAGTAACATCTGTAATTCTTGGGTTGGATTTCTTTGTTCTCTATAGCTATTGTTTTTCTTTTGTCTTGTTTTCATGCTTACCTATAACATTTTACTTGTGGGGACCAAGTGTTTTCTAGGAGTTTATGTCTCTGGATTTAGACAGAGAAATAGAAATGGTGTGAGAATGGAGACAAAAAGCACATTGGTCACTTAAGACATATGTATGCACTAGGTGGTCAGCACTTGCTTTACTGAATCTTGGGTTGGACTATGAGGGAAGGATATAGTGTGTTTTGCTCTTAAATTTCAAATGAGATATCTGTTCCAGTGGGATGAGACAGATGGACTAGTATATGCATTTTCTGTACTATACAGGAATCCCAAATATGAGCTGATCTTCATCATGATCTTTTGTTCAGATTTGCAAAGTCAGGTTAGTTCTCTTTAACTGGGAACAAAATAAGATAGTTTATTTTAGTATCCAAAATAATTTTCATAGCTTTATAAATGATTGTTGCCCTATTGTTATGGAATTGTAAAGTGTCTGAAGTTTTATTTGTAACATTTTAAAAGAAAAATTATATAATATAAGCTTACAAATTTGGAATACATGTAAGTTGCTGGATATGTACCTTGGGAATGTCAAGGCTCTACTATATATGCGATTATTTGAGATTATGTATTTTACAGATTATGTGTAATAGTAGTTAATATTTATTGAATGCTTGGTAAATACTATGCAATTGACAAGTATTTTACATATACTAAATCATTTAATCCTCATTAAAAGTGCAGAAAGATAGTAACACAAGATTATTGCAAAGATCTAGGACTAAAACTCTATCTTCTGAAATACATGATAAATCATGATGGTGAAACTTGATTGTTGCCAGGTATTCCTCATTTGCAGAAGCAGACAGTTACAGATTTGTTTATGATAAGGCTAAGGCAAGCCTGTTGCCCTCTGTTGCTTCTTAGAAAAGAAGTTAGAGTAATTGGGAAAAATCTGAAATGAGGTAGCTCTAGATTCTGAAGTCATTTTTCTAGGTACTGTCCTCTGGACAGTACCATCAAGGCTCTCTCTGTCAATCAAGGCTGCAAGAGTGTTTGGAATGCTTATGAGTACAGGGGTTCTCAAGTATTTTAGTGACTATCAAACTGCTTCAAGCTTTCTTTCTTTTTTTTTTCCATTTCTTTTTATCCATTTCTTCACCTTATCAGCTATATCTCATTTCCATAACACAGTAGAATGTCAGAAATACCCTGAATGCTGCAGTATGGTGGCAGGGCAGTAACAAGACGAGTGTAAGGAACCTTCAGAGAAACTTTGCCTGTTTTGCAACTCTGCATTACTAATAACATTTCTTTAGTACCTGTAAAGTATGTCCCTGGGAATGGGACTGATTAGAACATATTGCTTTTAATATCTATTATTTGAATCATGCCATGTCAGTGAGTAAATGAACATTTGGCTAATCTATGCATACCTTCCTTTCATACATCCGGACTTGAAACATTACAGAGTCCTGCTAAGGCCTTAGACAATAGGATTTGTGCATCTGCAAAGTCAGAATCAAAGACTAATCCATACTTGGCTATTCTGAGTACACTAAAACACAGCAATTCATTTTCATTATAGATCGGGCATGCTGAGGAGAGGAACTGATCCATTACTGAAATCTGCTATTCTCCATTAAGCTTGCTAAGGGAAGAGTCAGTCTGACACTTCACTGTGGGAAAGCCGTGGGGAGGAGGATCGTCCCCAGGAGTGTGAAGTTGGCTGGGGTAGTTTGCATTGTAGTTTTAGGCAACCGAAAGTGTACTTACATGGAGCACTGGGTGTGGTGAAAAAATAATGAATACTGTTTTTCTGAAAATAAATTAATTAATTAAAAAAAAAGAAAGTGTACTTTAACTGAATGGCTTCTGTCAAAGCCTTCTGCAGTGGTAAATGTGTGGGATGATAACTGAGGAAGCTGCATGAAAACCAAACAGATGTGGAAAGGTTGTCTTTATAGAACATATAAACTAATATTTAAATACCTATTTCATTTCTTTATAAATGGATCCCTATGGGCTAACACAGATTCCAGTGGGATAAAAGGGTCATGTCCTCTGCTGCTCTTATTGTTCTTAAGTGTTTGAGAAGTATTTTAGCAGAGCTAATTTAAGAGTAGTTACCATTTCTTTCCAGGTGGTTACCCACTGTCAAGCTTTCTGGGCTGTAAAGTTTTTTTTTTTTAATTTTTAATTTTTTTATTTTTTAATTGGTCCACGCAGCTCTCATGAACTTATATTGCACTACAACTTTGAACATTTTGTTCCTTTGCCTTGTCATGTCCTTAATGTTGAGTTCATGTGTATCTGTGATGGCATGTGCATGATGAGCACATATATGTATATCTTTGCTCTTCACTTAAAGTGCAAGCTTCTAACATGCAGAACATCTGGTTATTTTTCTTTCTTTTGCATTCACCCTGTGCTTTTGGATCCCTGTAGCACAAAGCTTGCTATAACTCCCTTTCCCACCAGACTGTGTTGGAAAAAGCAAATGCAGAAAAGCCATTCTTGAAATTATATCACAGAGACAGACTGGAACAAATGAAAGAAGGTAGTAATGAATCCTGAGTTTTAACTCTGGGTATGCCACATTCTGCCAAAATGACCTGAGGCAGTTCTGTTTCTCTTTCTGTATCTCAAATTTCTGTTGGAAGAAAATTAGAGGATCAGACAGCATGATCTCTAAGGCCTCTTCCACTTCAATCGTCTGGAATCTATCATGACTATTTTTTGTTACAGGTATATGGAATTGAGCTAGGGAAGAAATCTACTATAGTAAGTCATATTCTTACCCTTGAATAGCTTAGTCAAGCTACTACTTACTGAGAACCAACTACATACAAAATGTGATTCTGCTCCCTTTATATGCATTTAATCCTCAAAAACAATTATATGAGGCTGACACTATTTTCAGAGGAGAGTTTAAGTAATTTTCCCACTGCTATATGGGTTAGAAATCTCTAGAGCCAGAATATGAGTCCATCTCTGTCTAACTCCAAAGCCCATGTTTTTAACTACTGTACTATACCAACTTACTGCACTATGCTTTTTCCAGTTAAGTTTATAGGACAGATTCAGTCATACAAACACACAAACACATATACAGATAAAAGAACAGCAAGAGGCCAAGTGTGAACCTGATATGCTGTGATTATCTGTGAGTGGGTACGCTTTAACCCATTTCCTAAGAGTTGACCTGTGATCTAGGCTTGAACAGATCTGAAGTTAAAGCTGTTCCACCATTTGAAAGTAGCCAGGAAGGGAGACGCTAAAAAGCAACATGGAAAATAAGGAGTTTTAACTAAGGGCACAAGAGCACAATTGCAGGAAACCCCGCATTTGTGTAAGGAAAAAAAAAATAGCAGGCAATAGCATGAGGAAGGTCAGAGGAGAATGAGACAACAGACAATGGAAAGCTATCCACTGTATTGGCTCTGTGTATTCCTTTACTACTTGTATTTCAAGCCCTTAGCTCCAGTGATTTCTGCTGTAACCTAAACAGAAATTTCAAATTTTCTTAATCAGCTAATGATGACATACAAATAGTGGATGAACATGAAAAATTCTTGTGTCTTATCCATAGCACTAAAATGGAGGCAGCTTGTAAAGAGGAAAAGCCTGACTGTTCCTAATTTAACATTGACCTGTGAGATTGGGCAAGGAATTACCCAACAGTTAAATGAGGGCTCAACCCTAGTACCACGGATAATACGATAGAGTCACTTTCTCCCCAGCCCTCAACTCCACATTGAAATTGTAGACCTTTTATTAGGCCATTTATTTTTTTCCAAAGTGTGAATAGATCTCAGTAGCCCATTTGGTTTGAGAAGAAAAAGGGGCTAGGGGGTGGTTGGAGATCTGGGACATAATATAGAGAGAAGGAAATTGCATGACCATTTCAGCTATTCTTTAAGGCAGGCATGCCGTGAAGTTGAATTGTACTTTAGTTGAAGGAGCTCCTGGGGTGAAAAGTAATGACCCAGGTAAGATCAAATGTTCTATCTTTGACCTGGGTCTATGAGGGAGGATCTTAGGGGCATGGTGAGTAGATTTAGAAGGATTGCTTGTAGCAGATTAGAATGAGAAAGAGACTAAAATCTGTTTTGTGTAGACATCTCTACCAAGAGGCTATTTCTCTGGGTGGCTAGAGTGCAGCCATTGTATGAAGGTTAGCCATTAAGTCCTTCCTTCATATGACTTCAGGTCTTCCACGTCCTATATTATTCAGCAACTCTCAACAAAGAGCAGCACATTTTCTTAGGTCATTTGTCTCACTAAGAAGGACCAGCTAAACTGAGATGTTAAGAGGATGGAGAAAGGCAGGAAGAAACTTTCAGAAAGGAAAGGAGAGCAGAAAGACTTAGCAAATGTTCCCTGGATCCTGAGAGGGCAGTGCCAGAAAGATGGCAAGAATATTTCTGGGGAACTAATGGCATCAAAATGAAGAGTCTTTTTGAGAAGCCCAAAGTTAAGAATAGAAAGTTATTTTCAGTAGGTGGAAGGGTTATTTATTATCCTACACACCCCCTCTTGTGTATAATGTTACTTCTCAACTGTTTCCATGTGTATAGTTCACTCTATTGATTAGCTGCTGCTGCCAATTTAGAATGCTCCAGATCCAAAATTTTGAGTCTTTTTTTAAAAGATTTTATTTATTTATCTGACACAGAGAGAGAGAGAGAACTAACAGGGGGGACAATGGGGAGAGAGAGGGAGAAACAAACTCCCTGCCCGAGCAGGGAGCCAGATGTGGGGCTCGATCCCAGGACCATAGGATCATGACCTGAGCCAAAGGCAGATGCCTAACCATCTGAGCCACCCAGGCACCCCCAACATTTTGAGTCTTATAACCCCATAATTCTCATTAGTAAAAGTACTAAAGTTACAGCAAAGAAAACATATATGTACAAGTTTCATACATCTCAAAGACAGATATGAATCTGTATAATTGCCTTTTTTAGAATTTCTGTGATTCACCACCAAAACTATGGAAAAATAAGAATTGTTTGGCATGCAGTGTAGGCCTCTTCAGATAAAGAAGAAAGCAACGAATAGCTAAGTTTTGATTAAGATGATAATAATTGCACACAAGTTATGCTGTCCCTTTAGCCTCGGTAGAACATTGTAACATTCCCAATTGTTACAGCTGCATGCCAGGAAGCTCTTTATTTTACCTCATGGACACATAGCAAAATAAGATTTTCCTGGTATCTTTAGGGGGGAAAAAAGCAGTTTTGACCTGGTAGTCCTGTGAGAGGCCTGAAATACATGTCTGGGGAAGCAGTTTTATGTTATATTAAAGTACAAAAGTGATTATACAACAGTGAACCACTGGGTGCCACCTAGTTGAAGCAGAAATACAGAGTTTGATCTGATTTTTCTTCCTTCCTATGGAGACAAGGTGGAGACCTGCAGCATTTCTTTCTCTGAATTAGTGACTTGTGCTACCAGTGTGACACAAGATCAGTTGGAGATCCCTGACATTCTAAAATAATCCTTATAAAGGGAATTCCAGAGGCAAGGTAGACTCTCTTTCCAGTCTAGGTCTGAGTTAAGTCCAGGGATCACGGACACCACCTGCAAATGTGAGGTGAGGTTCATACAACCTGGTTTTTGCCTAAATTTGGAACTGGACTTAAGGTACAATCAAATGAACCTGTGGTATGCCTTTTCTGGGTTCCATCTGTTTTTTTTTTTAATTATTATTATTGTTTCCTAGATATAAGAATTCAGAGAAAGAATGATGATCACTGACATTTAGGTTGTGGCTGATAGTTTTCAAATTATTTTATGTTGCACTTCTTTCTTATTTAGCATTTATGAAAACCTACCACATGCAGATACCATGCTTTCATAAATATTGCATAATTTAATTATATAGATCCTATCCTGTGGATCTGATTATTCTCATTGTACAGATGAATTAACTGGCTTTAAAACATTTAAATAAGTTGCCTAAGGTCCTGAGGCTTTTATATATGTATATAAATATCCATCTACATCTGCTTGATTCAAAAATGGGTGCTGGTTCTATCACATGCCATGCCAATTTTTGTGACAGGTGGTTATGATTCAAAAGAGCACAGAGAGAGCTTAACACACATTTCTTTCTTCTCTGTCTTAACATGTTCACCTCATTTTGACTGCCTTTTCATGTCTCAGTTTGTTCTGAGCTGGATTCACTAATCTCTCTATTTATAGTATTGCTCTGACTCACTTCCAAGATGCAATCTAGAAAGTTCAAGAAACTAGTAGCAGGAAATACTTTTCATCCCATTAATAAATTGGCAGTAACTGCTTAAAATACTTTTGAGTTCTTATGTGGTGGTATCCAGGAATGGGTGCTGTGATCAATTACTGATTCCTATAGTAGGCATGACAGTGCAGAGGACATGTTTTACATATTTGATATTCCTAATTTAAGCAATCTCAAGCTCCACTTTTGGTGCAGAGAGAAGTAAGTGTATGTGTCAGTAATTTATATTACAACCTTTGACAGAGTTCTTGCTACTTTGACCAATGAATCCTCATGTAGTTCCCTGAGTTAAAGTTAACTGTTTCTCTTGCCGCCCACTTTTACTAATACTTTTATTCTGATAAGGCAATAACTTTACTCAACTTCTAAAGGATAATTTATACTTGAGTTAATTTTCATGACTTTCTATTCCTTGACAGTGAATGACTAAAACACTGAACATGAAAGCTGCCTGTCTAGAATCTGCATCTCAAGCCTTTAGAACCTCCTAAAAATTTCATTCTGTTTTAAATGCCACATAGTTCTATTTTTCTATACCTCAATTGAAACTTACTGTAACTTGAATATAAACATGACTTGATACACAGTCTAATTTTCTACTATAATTTCATCCTTCTCCATATCTGCCTATCTTAGTGGAAAGGTATGGTGCTATATTTTATCCTATATGGATACAGCTTCTGCTGGATCTAGATGAATGAATGTTTCTGTGATATAGGGATTTCAATTCTGGATATATCAGGATGTATTGTTTAAATAACTAAGATTCACTACTCACGTTATTTTTGGTATCTATAACCTTGGGTCTTTGATAACTATAGATCAAATTCTGTAAAACTAAAATTGGGCCCAATTTCAGATACCCTTACACCAGTGAAATCATACTAATAAGCTCCAGATCTGATTCTGAGTATTTAAAAATAATGAAAAAAACCTCGATACAGGTACATAGTGTGAAAAGTCAAATGTTACTAGGCACCTATTACCGAAAGCAGAAACCTTTCCTAGCCTTTCTTTTCTACTCTATAAAGTGGGGATTAAATCTTCCCAACAGGTTGTTGAACCAACATATTAGCACAGTACTTTGCCTGTCTAATAAGCATTAAATGACTAATCATTAAATCATTAATATTAACCTGTATACCCTAGTAAAGACTGAAGTGCAAGACAACTTACCGCCATATTTAGCAGAGATCTCTATGGATTTCATTTTCCCACTCAGTAAATGGGAATGAAAACCTGAAAGCACTGAGAAATGAACTAGCATGTTTCTTTAACCAAACAGAAAAATTGATTTAAAAAAGAAACTTTTACACTCCCTATTCCCTCCCTAAGTGTCTTGAAGGACCCTATTGACAAATACAAAGTTGTCAAATATAAGGCAAAGAATATGATGATTTGATTGCTGAAGAGAGGTTTACCTAGCAAAGGATCATTCTGAATATAAAGGGAGAGAAAATCCCCTTTCACTTTCTGATTAATATTCTTCTTGCTTAACAGACACTGATGCTTAGGAAACTGGGGAATTCATTTGCTTTTGCAATTTGATCATACCTTCAGATTATCGGATGATAAATTTGTTATAAGAAATGATAAAATCTGTAATTCTTCCCACCCACAGAAATGCATAAAACCAATTTCCCTCTTTAGGTTCCTGAGAAATAAACATGCCAAATGGAAAGTCTATTTATCATGACTGTCATAATTAGGTCCAACTGGGGAAGTCAGTTTCCTTTTGCAAATGACGAACTTCAAGTTCCAACTAACAAACACCATTTCGCAGGACACGTTTAACAACCTTCAATCATTTATCACTACTCCCAAATGCCAGGGTCATCAGACACAAGGCAGGCATTCCTCATTCCAGTTCATTAACCTAAAATTGTTGCATCATTTTACCAGTATGAAGATAAAAAAAAAACTGAAGTGGGGATCAAAGAAACTCCAAATTTCTTCTGTTGCACTTCTTGCCAGCATAGTGAAAGAAAGAGAGCAATGCATGGCTGGAGCAATTGCCAAACCACTGAATAACAGGTCAGTGATTTGTAATGTCTGGACTTATGAACCAAATATAGAACAGAAATTTCTGCTTAAAAATCATAAAGATCATACTATATGCATACAAATATATCCATATACATATATATGTATGTGTATATAATATTACCATTTCAATTAGCACGAAGTATCAGGGATTGTGTGTGGGGTGGGAGAGGATGTGATTGAAGAAGGATTCTATTTAATGAGATAATATAATAAACTGAGAAATCCCATTTGTTTTACTCTCAGGATTGAAAATCTTCCCAAAATGATGCATGCTTCCTTTATAATAAATGTAGTTTAGTGACATTTATGGGTTCACTAAAGAAAGGCAGCTAAGGAACAGTAGACTTAGCATTAGCCAATATGCCACAAACAAACTGGGTATAATTGGGCAAGTTGTTCGATTTTTCTGGACTGTGATTTCTGCTTTGGTTTGGATAAATACTACAACTCTTATGAGAAACCAAGAAGACAATGCATGTGAGGCAAGTAATATATTACATAAGAAGAAAGCAAAACTCAGAAACAGTGAGTGACTTTCAGAAATGATGTGTGACAGTTGGTTTACGCAGTTAATACAGCGCAGAGTCAGACTGAACCCACACATAGTTAGCTCCACCACCAGTATTCATTCTTCTATGATTTAGAGGATTTCCCAAGGATTAGAACCAAATCAAAAGCCTTATATGGTTTAATTTGGCAAAAGAATGACATCTCCTTTGTAACGCCACAGCCTGAAAGGCACCTTTCTATCACTGCACTTAATTCATTGTATTATAGATATCTATTGCTTGTCAGTCTCCTCATTACACTTTGAACTCTTCAAGGACAGGGACTATGTGTCATGGATCTTTCTATAACCACAGCCTAGTGTGGTGTTCAGCAATACAGGGAGCATTCAGTTAATGCCTGGGGTAAGAAAAAAAAAAAAAAAAAAGAAAGGAGGAAGGAATAGAGGGAAGAATGAGCGATTTCGAAGGCACTTTGGACACCTTCCTTGTTGTTACTTTTTCCTGGAAATAATTCTGACTCTTTGAACTTTCTGGCAGTTGGAGTTCTGGATAAATGGGAGTTTACTAGGATGCCTAACTAATTGGAACATCTTGAATGCTTTAGTGATAAAGCAATCAGCTCAGCCCAATCCCGGGTCATATATCAGCTAATCAATAGGGATGTTTAGGCTACACCAAGATTTTCTAACAGCTGTCAAGGCTGATGTGGAAGAGAAAAACCTTTCTTTTCTCTTGCGGATTTTGTATGAGAAAATGCCCTAGGTAGGAATAGGGTGATTCAGTTCTCAAATGACCTAATTATTATTAGGAAAACTATAAAAATGAAGAAGCAGGGAGGAGGAAGGGGAAACAGAGGGGGTTAATAATGCTCTCATTTCACCCTTACAAACAGATATAAAAATATATTAGACCCCGGGCACCTGGGTGGCTCAGTGGGTTAAGCCACTGCCTTCGGCTCAGGTCATGATCTCAGGGTCCTGGGATCGAGTCCCACATCGGGCTCTCTACTCGGCAGGGAGCCTGCTTCCCTCTCTCTCTCTCTGCCTGCCTCTCTGTCTACTTGTGATCTCTCTCTATCAGATAAATAAATAAAATCTTTAAAAAATATATATATATTAGACCCCTAACTTGCTAGATTCTCTTAGAGGACTATAGGAAGTGAATAGTCGGGAAGAGAGAGATGGTTAGGAAATTAAAATAAGAGAGAAGGTAGACACAGAAATAACAGTAGTGTGTGGTGCCCACACCTCCTAAAGGACATGGGGGAAAAATGGCTCCCAGTAGCTTTACCCTTTTTAAAATACTCCCTAACAGGATCAATGAATTTGAATTACTATGCACACTTCCCACCCCCATTCCTTAAACACACACAGACTTATAAATCTTAGCTTTTCCTGTACCACCTGACATTTTCACATTCCTAGAGCTGAGAGTATATATCTTTACTTCTGATTTAAAGTTATTTGTAATCCCCTCATTTAAATGTATCTGTTTAAAAAATAGTATTAAGGATTTTTTTGGAAGGGGTGGGAAGGCAAAAGTCCTTTGATACATACCCACAGTTTGTCATACAATGGGGAAGGAAGAAAGTTGGTAAAGGAAAAGTATGTTGATATTTGAGTAGATGTTGTAAGATTTTATTCTTGATATTTTGGAGAGAGTTTTTCTCTCTTCATAATTCAAGGAAGATTATGGGTGAGCTCTACCTCTTTCCAAAGTGATGAAATCAATGTTCATTGCCATGGAATAGATTCAGATGTCATTGGGAAGACCCAGTTGCAAAAGCTGTTAAGATTCCAACTATTTTGCCAGAAATAGGTGTATATATCTCAAACAAGTTCTATACTCTGTGAAAAGTATGATTATGTTCAAGCTGTAGTGCATAAATAATGCCTTTCATCAGTTTGTGAAAATAGTTATATGCCCATAGTCTTGAGAGTGGGTAAATGAGAGGAGACTACTATTTTTTTTTAAGATTTTATTTATTTATATGACAGAGGTCACAAGTAGTCAGAGAGGCAGGCAGAGAGAGAGGGGGGAAGCAGGCTCCATGCTGAGCAGAGAGCCTGATGTGGGGCTTGATCCCAGGACCCTGAGATCCTGACCTGAGCCAAAGGCAAAGGCTTAACCTACTGAGCCACCCAGGCACCCCTGAGATGACTATTTTTAAAAACACCAATTTTGTGCCCATGTGTTATAGAACCTGCATATGTTATTTTATTTAATCTTCACCAAAAAATAAGTGTTAGACCAATTTCCAACTGCAGAAACAGAGGCATCAGAGCTTGGGCCCAGTAAAATATTCAGATCTTCAAATTGTCTCCTAAGTCTGGCTATAGAAGTTATATGGATAGGGACTTGAAAAGATACTGTATAAATTAGTAGTCTATAGAAGAAGATTGGTAAAGCCAGGTAGTCTTTATTTTCAATGTGTGTGTGTGTGTGTGTGTGTGTGTGTGTGAGTGTGTGAGTGTGTGTGTGTGTGTGTGTGTGTGTGTGTGTGTGTGTGTTGGTTGAGGGTAAAGGGAATGAAATACCAACTTAGATTCTCCTCAGTGTGATGAAGCTTAGGAGCTGACAATCTATCACCACCTATGGAACACTAATTTAGATTCATTCATTCACATTGTCTTATTTTTTCTCCTGTCTCCCTAGGAGTTCCTTGAGCAAGGGTGGAAAAAAAGAAAGAAAACACCACCTGAGCAGGTTTTCCCATATCTGTTTTCAACAGCAGGTTCTAGAATAGCTGATTGCTTTACCCAAAAATTCATCCTTAAACCTCTTCATCTTTAAGACTCACTTCACTTAATTATATCCTTACTTCTGCATTTTCATCAATGCTCTCATGAGCTTTGCTAATCAAGAGAAAACTTTTGGGGGCACCTGGGTGGCTCAGTGGGTTAAGCCTCTACCTTTGGCTCAGGTCAAGATCTCAGGGTCCTGAGATTGAGCCTTGCGTTGGGCTCTCTGCTCAGCGGGAGCCTGCTTCCCCCCACCCCCTGCCTGCTGCTCTGCCTACTTGTGATCTTTGTCTGTCAAAAAATAAATAAAATCTTAAAAAAGGAGAGAGAGAGAAAACTTTGGGGCTTTGGAATGTGCTAAAATATGCCCAATATCCTGGGACAGGTAATAACTCAGTATACTGATAATGTCAACCCATTGACAAGTTGAAATACAATCCTCTATCCCTTAAAAGATGTCCCATCTCATAGAAGCCAGAACAACAGCTCAGTAGAGTCAGCCTCCCATGAGATGCTTAAGATAAAGTTGCCTCATTAGCATACTGCCCCAAACTCCATGCAAATGTGATGTGGTGACATTAAAAACTTTACAGATCACCAAGACAGCATGGTACTGGCATAAAAACAGACACATAGACCAGTGGAACAGAGTAGAGAGCCCAGATATGGACCCTCAACTCTATGGTCAAATAATCTTCGACAAAACAGGAAAAAATATACAGTGGAAAAAAGACAGTCTCTTCAATAAATGGTGCTGGGAAAACTGGGCAGCTATATGTAGAAGAATGAAACTCGACCATTCTCTTACACCATAAACAAAGATAAACTCAAAATGGATAAAAGACCTCCATGTGAGACAGGAATCCATCAGAATCCTAGAGGAGAACATAGGCAGTACGCTCTTCGATATCAGCCACAGTAACTTCTTTCAAGATATGTCTCCAAAGACAAAGGAAACAAAAGTGAAGATGAACTTTTGGGACTTCATCAAAATCAAAAGCTTCTGCACAGGTAAGGAAACAGTCAAGAAAACAAAGAGGCAACCCACGGAATGGGAGAAGATATTTGCAAATGACAGTACAGACAAAAGGTTGATATCCAGGATCTATAATGAACTCCTCAAACTCAACACACACAAAAGAGACAATCATATCAAAAAATGGGCAGAAGATATGGACATACACTTCTCCAAAGAAGACATACAAATGGCTATCAGACACATGAAAAAATGTTCATCATCACTAGCCCTCAGGGAGATTCCAATTAAACCCACATTGAGAAATCACCTTACACCAGTTAGAATGGCCAAAATTAGCAAGACAGGAAACAACATGTGTTGGAGAGGATGTGGAGAAAGAGGAACCCTCTTCCACTTGGTGGGAATGCAAGTTGGTGAAGCCTCTTTGGAGAACAGTGTGGAGATTCCTCAAGAAATCAAAAATAGAACTTCCCTATGACCCTGCAATTGCATTCCTGGGTATTTACCCCCAAAGATACAGATGTCATGAAAAGAAGGGCCATCTGTACCCCAATGTTTATAGCAGCAATGGCCACGGTCGCCAAACTGTGGAAAGAACCAAGATGCCCTTCAACGGATGAATGGATAAGGAAGATGAGGTCCATATACAGTATGGAGTATTATGCCTCCATCAGAAAGGATGAATACCCAACTTTTGTAGCAACATGGACGGGACTGGAAGAGATTATGCTGAGTGAAATAAGTCAAGCAGAGAGAGTCAAATATCATATGGTTTCACTTATTTGTGGAGCATAACAAAAAGCATGGAGGACATGGGGAGTTAGAGAGAAGGGGGTTGGGGTAAATTGGAAGGGGAGGTGAATCATGAGAGACTATGGACTCTGAAAAACAATCTGAGGGTTTTGAAGTGGCGGGGGGGTGGGAGCTTGGGGTACCAGGTGGTGGGTATTTTAGAGGGCATGGATTGCATGGAGCACTGGGTGTGGTGAAAAAATAATGATACTGTTATGCTGAAAATAAATAAATAAATAAAAATAAAAACTTTACAGAAATGGAGACCCTTTGTGAAAAGATGTCCGGATGTTCTGTCTATAGTTCTAAAGTTGCTATCAATAGTTGGCTCCTCCAAATCATCATATAACCATTTCAGAAGACAAAGCTGATTTTATCACTTCCCACAATAAGGGTAAATACTACTTCTACAAAACCCCAGCATGTCTCAGATTAGGTAAAAGAAGGGCCAGAATTTATTGAGAATTGGGAGTTTGATTTAAGGTGCGTCTTTCAATGTGGCAACTTGATTAGGAGTGGGTAAATATGATATGACAGCACAAGATAGATAGATACAGCAAATGAAGATTTTAAAATGAGGGATTGAAAAAATCATAGGGTTTTTTCCACAAAGAGTTGATGGATATTTCAGGAAGTTCCTGTAATGAACAATCTAACCATTTGTTTGGGCAGGACATTCCCAAAAAGGTAAGGGAATTTTGATGAAGTCAGAGGAATTGCAAAGCCATTTTTTAAGTGACTTTAGAAAGATTATACTAACATATTTTGCTGTTTATTTTGTATTTGATATAGTTTTTCTTTTTGTTCTTTTATAGACAGCAAACATTTTTTGTTGTTTTGTTTAGTGACAACCTACCTTTGCTATGGTGAGAGGTAAAAGATGGGAATCAGGGGCCATGTTTGGGGTAGAATGTTAGAGTCAGGGCTGAGGAGTCACCTCTGGGCCCTGAGCATGGTGTTGACTATAATTACCAAAGAGAGGAATAAGATAATGCACTAGGAAGGGGAAACTGGGTATTAGCTCCATTTCTGAGTGGTCAGCTGTTTGGAGATGCCTAGATAGCCAGAGCAGTCTGTTTTGTTTTACCAAGAATGAGTCAATTGATTCCCTTACTGTGTGTTTCAGTTGCTAAGGACAAATCATGTTTTTATGTTAGTAATGTCCTTAGTCCATTGTAACTTGACTAGGAACTTTTTCAGAACCCATTTCTTCTTTCCTGGCCCTGTCTCCATTCTGAAGTATTGTTTTCGAGTCCCACAGTGGATCATTGACTTCTTTCAACATCTGACCTGATAGGGAGATTGCAGAGGCTCTCCTGAATCTCTCTTACAAATGCTCAGAATTCAGGCCTTAAGAGACAGAAGCTTGCTTTCTGTATTAGAATTTACTACTACTATGGACCTTTTCATATCCCGTCTATCTTACCAGTCTCTATTTCTTTCTTTCCCATTCTAAAATTTTTATTGAGATATAATTGACATATTAATTGTATTATTTTGGGTGTACAATGTAATGATTTTATATATATATATATATATATATATATATATATATATATGCATTGCAAAATGATTACCAGAATAAGTTTAGTTAACAACCATTAAGACAGTTACAGTGCTTGCTTCGGCAGCACATATACTAAAAAAAAAAAAAAAAAAAAAAAAAAAAAAAAAAAAGACACAATTACATCTTTTTCTTCTAATAAGAATTTTTAACATCTATTCTCTTAGCAACTTCCAAATATATGTTATTGTTCGCTATAGTCACCATGCTGTACATTATCCCTCCAGATTTACTCTTCTGTAAATGAAAATTCTACCTGTTGATCAACTTCACTCATTTCATCCACACTAACACCCTACCTCTGGGAACCACAAATCTGTTCTCTGTATTTATGAGGTTTTATTTATTTTTTTTTTAGATTTCATCTGTTATATATACATATACATATGTAATATATGAAATGAAATACATATATATATACACACATATATATGGATAATATAGTATTTATCTTTCTCCATTTGACTTATTTCTCTAAGCATACTGACCTCAACATCAATCCCTATTGTTGTAAATGGCAGGATCTCAATTTTTATGGATGAATTATATTCCATTACACACACACACACACACACACACACACACACCCCTCACATTTTCTTTATCCATTCATCCATTGATGTACACTTAGGTTGTTCCTTCCCATGCCTTGGCTATTGTAAATAATGCTGCAGTGGACATGGGGGGTAAAGGTACCTTTTTAAGATAGTGATTTTCTTCCTTTCAGATAAAGAGTCAGAAGTGGAGTTGTTGTATCATGCGGTAGTACTATTTAAATTTTTTGAGGAATAACTGTACTATTTTCTATAGTGGCTGTACCAATTTATGTTCCCAGCAACAGTCCACAAGTGTTCCTTTTTCTCCATATCCTCACCAACACTTGTTATTTTTAGTCTTTTTGGATGATAGCCATTCTAGTAAGTATAAGGTAGTATCTAATTGTGGTTTTGATTTGCATTTCTTGATGATTAATGATTTTGAGAACATTTTTATGTACCTGTTGGCCATTTGTATGTCTTTAGAAAGATGTTTATTCAATTCCTCTCCCCATTTTTAATCAGATTATGTGTTTAATATTATTGAGTTTTATTAATTCTTTATATATTCTGGACATTAATCCCTTATCAGACATATGATTTGCAAATATTTTTCCCATTTGGTATGTTATCTTTTCATTTTGTTGATGTTTTTGAGATGATCATATGTTTTTTGCCCTTTATTTTGTTAAAATAGTGTTTTCACATTGATTTATAGATGCTGAGCCATCCTTGCTTCCCTGGAATAGATCCTACTTGATCATGGAGTACAATCCTTTTTAATATATTGAATTTGGTTTGCTGATATTTTGGTGAGGACTTTTGTGTCTATGTTTATCAGGGTTATTGGCTGGTAATTTTCTTTTCTTGTAACATCTCTACCTGACCAGCTTGGGTATCAGGGTAATGCCAACCTCATAAAATGAGTTTGAAAGTATTTGTTCCTCTTCTATTTTTGGAAGAGTTTGGAAAGGATTAACATTAGTTTTTCTTTAAATGTTTGGTAGGATTAAACAGTAAAGTCATATGGTTTTGTATTTTTATTTGTTGGAGGTTTGGATTATTGATTCAAGCTCCTTACTAGTAATTGGCTTATTCAATTTTCTATTTCTTCCTTGTTGAGTCTTGTTAGGTCATATATTTCTAGGAATTTATCCATTTCTTCTAGATTGTCCAATTTGTTGGTGTAAAATCAGTTACAGTAGTCATTTATAATGCTTTGTATTTCTGTGGTATCAGTTTAACATCACAAAGTCATTTTAATGTACACAGTATCAGGCTAAGTATAAGGGTGAATGGTTTTGGTTTTTATAGCCCTTTAGAGAAGTGGGAGATTGAAGTGTGTCTTTTTTCCCTCCATATCCTCAAAGATTTGACCATTCCAAAATACAGTTTAGTGCTTCTTTTTTTCTTCTTACTCTAACCCAGAGCCTATCATTACAATATATCAATGGGATATGTTGAAAGAGCACTGAATTTTTGGGAGTCAGTAATACTGGTTTCAAGTCTTGGCTCTGTTGCTAACATACTATGTTACTTTGGGAAGCATAATATACTTTCTGAGACTCAGTTCATTTGCAATCCTACTCAGACATGTAAAAATTTGTAAGTTGGATAGAAAAATCCTTAATGTCCATTCTAGCACTGATACTCTATAACACTGACTCTATTATTATTTGTATAAAAATGAGAGTCTAGAGCTGAATTTAAAGCTAAAAAAAATTCAGTTGGTTTATATCATGATTTTGAAAAGGCTTAGTGACACACAAGCTTCTCTGCTACTAAAGCTAGTCATCTTTGCCAGATGGAAATTCTAGAAACAATACACAGGGAAAAAGTTGTCTCTAAAAACTAGCCATTGAAAAACCACAAAGAGGGTGCATGGGTAGCTCACTGAGTTAAGCATCTGACTTCAGCTTGGGTCATGATCTTAGGGTCCTGAAATTGAGCCCTATGTTGGGCTGCCTACTCAGTGCGGTGTCTGCTTGTCCTGCCCCTCAGCTTGACCCACCACTTGTACTCTCTCTCTCAGGTAAATAGAACATTTAATAATAATAATAAAAAAAAAGGAATGGTGACAAGGTCAAACAATTTAAACAGGATGGACATTTACCAATAGTCCTTTTAGATGTGGTAGTTCTAATGCTTAATTAAACCAATTAGCTTGGCGAAGAGGCAAAATGAAGAATAAACTATTCAAATTTATTCTGTAGAAAAATTAATTATCCAGAAAAACATCCACGTTATACTGTCATTTGAAAAAATCTGGTAATAAGACAATAAGTGGTTTATATTTATAGTTTATCTAAAAATATTTAGATTTTTTTGGAATAAAAGACAAAGAACAAAAGACAAAATATATATTACAATGATTATATTAGTTTTAATTTCTTCTTTAGCTTTTCTACATTTTTCAATTTTCTACAGTGAACACAAAGTGAATTCTTATTCATATAAACCAATGTATGTTATGAATATATTGACTTATATGAATAAAAATTTATTTCAGTTGTATGTGGAAGCTAAAGAACAAAGTAAATGAATAAAAAAAAAGAAAAACAGAATCAGACCTATAAATACAAAGAACAAACTGATGGTTATCAGAGGGGAAGGGGTGAGAGGATGAGCAAAATGTTGATGGGGAGGTAAGAGATACTGGTTTCCAGTTATGAAATGTATTAGTCACAGGAATAAGAGCACAGCATAGGGAATATAATCAATAATTTTGTAATATCACTGTATGGTGACGGATGGTAGCTATGCTTGTGGTGAGTCTAGCATAACATACAGGGAATTTGAATCATTATGTTGTACACCTGAAACTAATGTAATGTTATGTGTCAGCATTACTCAAATATTTTTTTTCTTTTTTTATTATGTTATGTTAGTCACCATACAGTACTTCATTAGTTTTTGATGTAGTGTTTAAATTGTTTGCATGTAATACCCAGTGCTCATTGCAATACATGCCCTCCTTAATGCCCATCATTCTCAGGAACACATGAGAATGCCCACTACCTCCACTATTGTTCAATATAGTGTTAGAAGTTCTAGCATCAGCAATCAGAAAACAAAAGGAAATAAAAGGTATTCAAATTGACAAAAAAGAAGTCAAGCTTTCTCTCTTCACAGATGACATGATATTTGTGTGGAAAACCAAAAGACTCCCACCCCAAATTACTAGAACTCATACAGCAATCTGGTAATGTGGCCGGATACAAAGTAAATGAACAGAAAGATACAAAGGATACAAAGTAAATGAACAGAAATCAGTTGCTTTTCTATGCACTAACAATGTAACTATAGAAAGAGAAATTAGGGAATCTATTTAATTTACAATAGCACCAAAAACCATAAGATACCTAGGAATAAATATAACCAACGAGGTAAAGGATCTGTACTCTAGAAACTACATAACACATATGAAAGAAGTTGAAGAAGACACATAAAGATAGAAAAATAGTCCATGCTCATGAATTGGAAGAATACACATTGTTAAAATGTCTGTGCTGTCCAGAGCAATCTATACTTTCAATGCTGTCCTGATCAAAATACCAATAGCATTTTTCAAAGTGCTGGTACAAATAATCCTAAAATTTGTGTGGAACCATAGGAGACTCTGAATTGCCAAGGAAATGCTGAAAAAGAAAATCAAAGCTGGGGGCATCATGTTGCCTGATTTTATTCTATGTTACAAAGCTGTGATCACCAAGACAGGATGGTACTGGCACAAAAAGAGAAACATAGATCACTGGAATAGACTAAAGAGCCCAGAAATGGTCCCTCAACTCTATTGACAACTAATCTTTGACAAATCAGGAAAAAATATTCAATGGAAAAATCTTTTCAATAAATGGTGCTGGGAAAATTGTACAACTATATACAGAAGAGTGAAACTGGACTATTCTCTTATACCACACACAAAGACAAATTCAAAATGGATGAAAGACATCAGTGTGAGACAGAAATCCATCGAAGTCCTAGAGGAGAACATAAACAGTAACCTCTTTGACATCATCCACAGCATCTTCTTGCTAGATAGTCTCCAGAGGCAAGGGAAACAAAAGCAAAAATGAACTTTGGGGACTTCATCAGGATAAAAAGCTTTTGCACAGCAAAGGAAACAGTCCACAAAACTAAGAGGCAACCCACAGAATGGGAGAAGATATATGCAAATGACTCTACAAATAAAGGGCTGGTATCCAAGATCTATAAAGAACTTCACAAACTCAACACTCCAAAAAACAAATAATGCAGGAAACACTCCAAACACTCAAACAAACAAACAAACAAACAAACAAACAAAAAAAGACAGGAAACAACAAATGTTGGAGAGGTTGTGGAGAAAGGGGAAAACTCTTACACTGTTGGTGGGAATACAAGCTGATATAGCTACTCTGGAAAACAGTGTGGAGGTTCCTCACAAAGTTAAAAATAGAGCTACACTATGACCCAGCAGTTGAGCTACCAGATATTTACTCCAAAGGTACAGATAGTGAAAAGAAGGGGCACATGCGCTCCAATGTTCATAGCAGCAATGTCCACAATAGCCAAACTGTGGAAGGAACCAAAATGTCCTTCAATAGATGAATGGTTAAAGAAGAGTGGTACATATATACAATGGAATATTACTCAGCTATCAGAAAGGATGAATATATACCATTTTCATCAACATAGATGGACCTGGAGGGTATTATGCTAAGTGAAGTAACTCAAGCAAAGAAAGACAATTATCATATGTTTTCCCTCATATGTGGAACATAGGGAATAGCACAGAGGACCATAGGGGAAGGGAGGGATAAATGAAGGGGGAGAAATCAGAGAGGAAGATGAACCATGAGAGACTGGACTCTGGTTAACAAACTGAGGTTTTCAGAAAGGAGGGAGTGGGGGGATGGGGTAGCCAGGTAATAGGTATTAAGTAGGGCACATGTTGTGATGAGCACTGGGTGTTATATGCAATTAATGAATTGTTGAACATTGCATTAAAAACCAATGTGTACTATATGGTGGCTAACTGAACATAATAAAAATTTTAAAAAATTAAAAAGGAAAAATGCTTAGCATTTTGAATGATAATCATTAAGCACTGAATTAAAAGTAGTAATTATTTCATCAAACACTGCAGTGGATGCACATGTTGGATTATCCACAGACAGAAATACACAAAAATATAGCAGAGATCAATGTAGCTCATGTATCTGCTGAAGACTGACTCAACCTAAGTCCTCAAAAAATTGTCAAATATGGGTATGGTCTACTAAAGACACCGTGCTCTTGCTGTCAGTTTTGCTGTCTACAGTACGGTAAGACAACTGGCACCAGAATTTGACAAGGACCTTTTATTTAGGTAATGAAATGTTTTTCCACAGAATTAATTTTAATTAGTGATAGATTATTCTATCATATTGATACATATCTATCTTTGTTTAATCAAAATCTTGGACTTCTGGTTATTTGTAATGTTTCATTCTGACAGACACTGATAGATCTGCATCAATCTCCACCCTCCTTTTACTTATTAATTGAACCCTTAACTTAAGCTTAGTTCATGGCTGCTGCATTTAAAAACTACCTTTCCCATACTCTTTTGTAGCTTTGGCCTTGTGATTATATTTTGGCCAGTGGGATGTGAGTAGAAGTGGTATATTCCACTTCTGATTTTTACCCCTAAAAATGAACTAGTGCTCCATGCTCTTGTAACTTTCTTACTTTCTTGGCTGAAAGATAATGAGAACTAAAAGAGTAGCTTTGGTTCAAGAGATCAAAACTATATGTTAAGATTAGAAGTGCTCTTTGTCCAGTCCTGGACTACTTGCTTTGCCAAAAAAAAAAAAAAAAAAAAGAAAAAAAAAAAAAGAAAAAGGTCTACTTGTGCCATATATTTGGGAAGGGGGGTTTCTTCTTCTTATATAACTTATAACTGAAATAACTTCTTAAGCAATGCTTTTATTATTGCTTTTATATCAGTGAACTTGTAACTACTTCTGTAGGACAAATTCTTAGTAATGATAATTTTTACTCAAATACTATATATATTTTGAGGGCTCTGTGACATATTTTGAAATAACTCAGCCACAATGTATAAGTGCCAATTTTCCTGTGCCTACACATACTCTAGTCATTGTTATTTTTGTTTTTATCATTGTCAGGTGAGAGGAGAAAAATAAACTATTTTAATTTGTGTTTACTTGACTACTTGTGAAGTTGAAAGTTTTCCTTTCTTGAAATATTTTTTAAAAATTTTGAGACTTTTAAACCATTTTTTTACTGTCTTGCATGTCATTTGATTCATTTTTATTTTTTTGTTTCAAGTTTTTATTTAAATTCCAGTTAGTTAACATATAGTATACTATTCATTTCAGGACTAGAATTTACTGATTCATCACTTATATATAACATCCAGTATTCATCACAACGAGTGCCCTATTTAAAATCCATCACCCATTTAATCCATCCCACCACCCACCTCCCCTCCAGCAACCCTCAGTTTTTTCTGTATGGTTAAGACTCTGTTTTATGGTTTGGTTTGCCTCTCTCTCTTTTTTCCCCCATGCTTGTTTCATTTCATAAATTGCACATATGAGTGAAATCATTTGGTATTTGTCTTTCTTTGACTGATTTATGTCCCATATGTCAGTCATAATGCACTCTACATGTCATAATATACATGATACATGTCATTGCAAATGGAAAGATTTCATTCGTTTTGATGGCTGAGTGATACTCCATTATAGATATATACCACACTTCTTTATCCATTCACCAGTTGATGGACAGTTGAGTTCTTTTCATAGACTGGCTATTGATAATAGTGCTATAAATATTGGGGTGCATATATCCCTTCTAATCAGTATGTTTGTACCCTTTGAATAAATAATAAGTAATAATAAGTAGTGTAATTATTGGATCATGGATAGTTCTATTTTTAACTTTTGGAGGAACCTCAATACTGTTTTCCAGAGTGTCTGTACCAGTTTCCATTGCCTACAACAGTGTAAGAGTGTTCCCCTTCCCTCACATCCTCACCAACATCTGTCATTTCCTGAGTTGTTAATTTCAACCATTCTTGCAGGTGAGATGATATCTCATTTTCATTTATTTGTATTTTGTATTTATTTTTCTTTTTTGGGGAGAGACAGAGGGAGAGGGAGAGAGGGAGAATCCCAATCAGGGCATGGAGCCTGACATGGCGCTCAATCTCACAAACCTGAGATCATGACCTGAACCAAAATCAAGACTTGGACACAACTGACTAGGCCAGGCAGGCACCTCTGATATCTAATTTCTTAAAAAATATACAGTGGAAAAAAAGACAGTCTCTTCAATAAATGGTGCTGGGAAAATTAGACAGTTATGTGTAGAAGAATGAAACTCGACAATTCTCTTACACCATACACAAAGATAAACTCAAAGTGGATAAAAGTCCTCAATGTGAGTCAGGAATCCATCAGATTCCTAGAAGAGAACATAGACAGTAACCTCTTCGACATTGGCCACAGCAACTTCAAGATATGTCTCCAAAGGCAAAGGAAACAAAAGCTAAAATAAACTTTTGGGACTTCATCAAGATCAAAAGCTTCTGCACAGGTAAGGAAACATTAAACAAAACAGAGAGGCAACCCACGGAATGGGAGAAGATATTTGCAAATGACAGTACAGACAAATGGCTGATATCCAAGATCTATAAAGAACTCCTCAAACTCAACATACACAAACAGATAATCTTGTCAAAAAATGGGCAGAAGACATGAACAGACGCTTCCCCAATGAAGACATACAAATGGCTAATAGACACATGAAAAAATGTTCATCATCACTAGCCATCAGATTCAAATCAAAACCACATTGAGATACCACCTTACACCAGTTAGGATGGCCAAAATTAGCAAGGCAGGAAACAATGCGTGTTGGAGAGGATGTGAAGAAAGGGGAACCCTCTTACACTGTTGGTGGGAATGCAAGTTGGTGCATCCACTTTGGAGAACAGTGTGGAGATTCCTTAAGAAAGTAAAAATAGAGCTTCCCTATGACCCTGCAATTGCACTACTGGATATTTACCCCAACGATACAGATATAGTACAAAGAAGGGTCATCTATACCCCAATGTTCATAGCAGCAATGGCCACAGTCACCAAACTGTGGAAAGAACCAAGATGCCCTTCAACAGATGAATGGGTAAGGAAAATGTGGTCCATCTATACTATGGAGTGTTATGCCACCATCAGAAAGGATTAATACCCAACTTTTGTATCAACATCGACAGGACTGAAAGAGATTATGCTGAGTGAAATAAGTCAAGCAGAGAGTCCATTTATCATATGGTTTCCACTTACTTGTGGAGCGTAAGGAAAAACACGGATTACATAGGGAGAGGGACAGGAGAAGTGAGTTGGGGGAAATTTGAGGGGGAGATGAATCATGAGAGGCTGTGGACTCTGAAAAACAATCTTGGGCTTTTGGAGGAGTTGGGGTTGGGTGGTTGGGTGAGCCTGGTGGTGGGTATTATGGAGGGTGTTATGGAGGGCATGTACTACAAGGGCACTGGGTGTGGTGCATAAACAATGAATTCTGGAACACTGAAAATAAATTTAAAAAAATAAAATTTTAAAAAGATAAAGTTTTTTTTATAACTTAAAGATATTAACTCTTCATTTCAGTTCTACCTTGAAAATACTTCCCCAGATTGTCATTTACCTGTAATGTTTGTTTAGGATTTTAGTGTTAATAAAAACCAGAAATCTACCAGTGTTTGTCTTTATAATTAGACCCACTGTAATCATGATCCCACAGCCCAAGATTATTAATTATTTACAATACTGTTCTAGTGTGATTTCAGTTTTAATGGTTAAATCTTTAATCCATATGAAATTGTTTTTTTGAAATTTACATTGTAACTTTTGAACATATGCATTTGAACAATTATCTAATCCTCTTTTAAATTATTTATTTATTTATTTGTTTGTTTGTTTATTTATTTATTTTCAGCATAACAGTATTCATTGTTTTTGCACCACACCCAGTGCTCCATGATCTAACTTTGTCTTTAGTGTTATTTTTATGGATGGGTAGTCGGGTTTTCCCTACCATTTATACCACTGCTACTCAACAATGAATAGTATCTTCCTACAAATGTGAATTTATAAATGTGTATATACTTTTTTGTATGTCACAACGACTAGGTAGTGCTTCTGACAATTAGAATCTAGGGATGAAGGATGTCATGTATCCTGCAGTATGTGTGAGAAAGCTGCAGAATAAAGAATTGTCCTACCCAAAATATAAAAAATATCCCATTGAGAAATGCAGATGTATTCTTGTCCTGGTGATTATAACTGCCAACTTTATCTTAGAATAAATTTCCAAAGATTATATATATGCATATATATGTAATCTGTTTTGTGTCATCTACTACCTCTATATTTTAAGTGATCTTTGTTCAGTCACACTGAATTATTTCATTACATTATTCTCCCTGTGTCAAAAAATCCCATGGCTACCTTCTTCAAGTATTCTTTAAAAGGAATACTTTAGTCAAATTCTATCTTTTCACTTACATAATTTTACATGTTGTTTCAAATGTGCCCTGTAAAGAATAAATTTTTTAATATGTTATGTTATGTTATGTTATGTTAGCCACTATACAGTACATCATTAGTTTTTGATACAATGTTCCATGATTCATTATTTGGGTATAACACCCAGTGCTCCATGCAACCCATGCCCTCCTTAATACCCATCACCTGGGTCACCCATTCCCCCACGACCCACCCTTCAAAAAACCTCAGTTTGTTTCTCAGAGTCCATAGTTTCTCATGGTTCTTCTCTCACTCTTATTTCTCCCACTTGATTTTCTGCTTCATTCTCCTAAGGAAGCATGCTGTTCCTTATGTTCCACAAATAAGTGAAACCATATGATAATTGACTTTCTCTGCTTGACTTATTTCACTTAGCATAATCTCTTCCAGTCCCATCCATGTTGATGCAAAGGCTGGGTATTCATACTTTCTGATAGCAGAGTAATATTCCATCATATATATGGACCACATCTTCTTGATCTATTCATCTGTTGGAGGGCATCTCAGCTCTTTCCACAGTTTGGCTATAGTGGACATTTTTCCTATGAACATTGGGCTGCATATGGCCCTTCTTTTCATTACATCTATATCTTTGGGGTGAATACTCAGTAGTGCAATTGCTGGGTCATAAGGTAGCTCTATTTTTAACACTTTGAGGAACCTGCACACTGTTTTCCAAAGTGGATGTACCAGCTTGCATTCCCACAAACAATGGAAGAGGGTTCCCCTTTCTCTGTTAGAAAGGCAAAAATCAACAAGATAAGAAAGAACAATTTTTTTTAATTTTTTTAATAATTTATATAAAAGTGTCTTTTTAATATTTTTTTTATTTTTTATTTTGATTATTATTTTAATTTATTATATTTATTTTATTACTGGTCCCAGGGGTACAGGTCTCTGAATCACCACATACACACTTCACAGCACTCACCATAGCACATACCTTCCCCAATGTCCATAACACCACCACCCTCTCCCTCCCCCCCTCCCCCTGGCAACCCTCAGTTTGTTTTGTGAGATTAAGAGTCTCTTATGGTTTGTCTCCCTCATGATCCCATCTTGTTTCATTTATTCTTTTCTTACCCCCCCCCACCAAGCTCTCCATGTTGCATCTCCACTTCCTCATATCAGGGAGATCATATGATAGTTGTCTTTCTCTGATTGACTTATTTTGCTAAGCATAATACCCTCTAGTTCCATCCGCATCATCGCAAATGGCAAGATTTCATTTCTTTTGATGGCTGCATAGTATTCCATTGTGTGCATATATATATATATATATATATATATATATATATATATATATTACACCATATATATACTACACCTTCTTTATCCATTCATCTGTCAGTGGACATCTAGGTTCTTTCCATAGTTTGGCTATTGTGGACATTGCTACTATAAACATTTGGGTGCACGTGCCCCTTCAGATCACTACCTTTGTATCTTTAGGGTAAATACCCAGTAGTGCAATTGTTGGGTCATAGGGTAGCTCTATTTTCAACTTTTTGAGGAACCTCCATGCTGTTCTCCAAAGCAGCTGTACTAGCTTGGATTCCCACCAACAGTGTAGGAGGGTTCCCCTTTCTCCTCATCCTTGCCAGCATCTGGCATTTCCTGACTACTTAATTTTAGCCATTCTGATTGGTGTGAGGTGGTATCTCATTGTGGTTTTGATTTGTATTTCCCTGATGCCGAGTGATATGGAGCACTTTTTCATGTGTCTGTTGGCCATTGGATGTCTTCCTTGCAGAAACGTCTGTTCATGTCCTCTGCCCATTTATTGATTGGACTATTTGTTCTTTGGGTGTTGATTTTGAGAAGTTCTTTATAGATTTTGGATACTAGCCCTTTACATGATATGTTGTTTGCAAATATCTTCTCCCATTCTGACAGTTGTCTTTTGGTTTTGTTAACTGTTTCCTTTGCTGTGCAAAAGTTTTTGATGTTGATGAAGTCCCAATAGTTCATTTTTGCCCTTGCTTCCCTTGTCTTTGGCAATGTTCCTAGGAAGAAGTTGCTGTGGCTGAGGTCGAAGAGGTTACTGCCTGTGTTCTCCTCAAGGATTTTGATGGATTTCTTTCTCAAATTGAGGTCCTTCATCCATTTTGAGTCTATTTTCATGTATGGTGTAAGGAAATGGTCCAGTTTCATTCTTCTGCATGTGGCTGTCCAATTTTCCAACACCATTTGTTGAAGAGGCTGTCTTTTTTCCATTGTACCTTCTTTCCTGCTTTGTTGAAGATTAGTTGACCATAGAGTTGAAGGTCTATTTCTGGGCTCTCTATTCTGATCCATTGATCTATGTATCTGTTTTTGTGCCAGTACCATACCGTCTTGATGATGACAGCTTTGTAATAGAGCTTGAAGTCTGGAACTGTAACGCCACCAACTTTGGGTTTCTTTTTCAATAATCTGGCTATTCGAGGTCTCTTCTGGTTCCATATAAATTTTAGGATTATTTGTTCCATTTCTTTGACAAAAATGGATGGTATTTTGATAGGGATTGAATTACAAGTGTAGATTGCTTTAGGTAGCATAGACATTTCCACAATATTTGTTCTTCCAATCCAGGAGCATGGAATGTTATTCCATATCTTTGTGTCTTCCTCAATTTCTTTCATGAGTACTTTATAGTTTTCTGATAATAGATTCTTTGCCTCTTTGGTTAGGTTTATTCCTAGGTATCTCATGGTTTTGAGTGTAATTGTAAATGATATTTACTCCTTAATTTCTCTTTCTTCTGTCTTGTTTTTGGTGTAAAGAAATGCAGAAAGTCAGTGTCTTTTATAAGGAATTACTTTGGTAACATATTTTTTAAATTTTACTCATTTTATTTTTTTCCATTTTATTTTTTTTCTTTTCATTGTTCCAAAATTCATTGCTTATGTACCACACCCAGTGCTCCGTACAATACATCCCCTCCATAATACCCACCACTAGGCTCACCCAACTCCCATCCCCTCCCCTCCAAAACCCTCAGTTTGTTTCTCAGAGTCCATAGTCTCTTTGGTAACATATTTGTTTCAACTTCTAATACAGTCAGACTTTTTTTAAGATTTTATTTATTTATTTGACAGACAGAGATCACAAGTAGGCAGAGAGAGAGGAGGAAGCAGGCTCCCTGAAGAGCAGAGAGCTCTATCCCAGGACCCTGGGATCATGACCTGAGCTGAAGGCAGAGGCTTTAACCCACTGAGCCACCCAGGCGCCCCAAATATTGTCAGATTTTTTAATGTTTACTTATTTTTCTCTTATTTGATAATATAAGCATTCCTTTTTGGTTGCTTTATATTTAAGAATTTGGAAGTTATATATTCTATTTTTATTGTGATAGCTTAAAGGATCAAAATAAAAATGGATAGATAAATAAAAACGTGCAGATGAGCTAAACAGACCATTCACAGTATAAGAAAAAAACATTAAATGGATAACTAGTATAGTCTAATTAATAGCATATTTTGAAAATGTATTTTTATTTATCGATTTGGAATAGATTTTTGAAATGGAAATGGTGTTCCTCTCATGCACAATTGGTGGGGGTATATGATCTTTGAAAGTTGATATAACAGTATCCAACAATATAAATGTACACACCCTTTGCTTTGTCCATATCTATAATTCTGTTTTTTCCCCAATATTTAATGAAAACAGTCTGTGGCCTGTGAAGAAATGATCAAGGATTTTATTTTCTTTTTATTTATTTATTTATTTTTTTTGTACCGGGAGTGGGGTACGAAAGATCAAGGATTTTAAATCTCACCTTACACCAGTTAGAATGGCCAAAATTAACAAAACAGGAAACAACATGTGTTGGAGAGGATGTGGAGAAAGGGGAACCCTCTTACACTGTTGGTGGGAATGCAAGTTGGTACAGCCATCTTGGAAAACAGGGTGGAGGTTCCTCAAAAAGTTAAAAATAGAACTTCCCTATGACCCTGCAATTGCACTCCTGGGTATTTACCCCAAAGATACAGATGTAGTGAAAAGAAGGGCCATCTGTACCCCAGTGTTTATAGCAGCAATGGCCATGGTCGCCAAACTATGGAAAGAACCAAGATGCCCTTCAATGGACGAATGGATAGGGAAGATGTGGTCCATATACACTATGGAGTATTATACCTCCATCAGAAAGGATGAATACCCAACTTTTGTATCAACATGGACGGGACTGGAAGAGATTATGCTGAGTGAAATAAGTCAAGCAGAGAGAGTCAATTATCATATGGTTTCACTTATTTGTGGAGCATAACAAATACCATGGAGGACAAGGGGTGTTAAAGAGGTGAAGGGAGCTGGGGTAAATTGGAAGGGGAGGTGAATCATGAGAGACTATGGACTCTGAAAAGCAATCTGAGGGGTTTGAAGTGGCAGGGGGGTGGGAGGTCGGGGTACCAGGTGGTGGGTATTATAGAGGGCATGGATTGCATGGAGCACTGGGTGTGGTGAAAAAATAATGAATACTGTTTTTCTGAAAATTAATAAATCAATTTAATAAAAAAATAAATAAATTCAATTTAAAACAAAAAAAATAAAATCTCACTTTCATTCAGGAGACTATAAATGTAATTTTATCTTTCCTATAGTATGGCTGGGATTTTTAATGGTAACTTAGAATGTTTTTAAGCAACAGAACTGGTTATTTGTAATTTCACATAATTTTTTAGGATTAAGGTCAAATTTTAGAAAACTTCTATGAAGTTTTTTTTTTTTTCTTATATGACCCATAAGATTTCAGTTAATTTTCCACAGACTAGCTTCTAGTTCCCATGCTTTTCAAACCTTGCTTCTTCTCCGCTTCTGAGGGCAGATGCTGGAGAGCAGGGGCATATTTACAGTGTCATGTAATCTGTGCTCTTTTATGCTATGGCACCATGAATACTGGCATAATAGGTAACACAAGTATTCCTGGAAGCCATTCCTACACTGGAATGGTTACTAACAACTATACATGGTAATAACAGTGAACAATAGTATATATGAGTGTGTATAACATATTATTGTATTACAATATTTGTGATATAAATTTATATGTTGTAAAGATCATATATACCAGTAAACTGAAACAAAATATATCTCCAACTCACTTTTCCTTTAGGTGACTCCCCTAAATGCTGATGGTTACTTCAATGTCACTTACAGAAGGGGAAGTTTTACAAAAGATTTTAGTTCTTTTATTTTTCCAGAAAGGGATTTTATTTCTTCAGAAAGGGAGTCTCTAATATCTTCCATTTTTTTTGAGCCCAGTTAGCAAATTAATAATCATCATTCTGAACTCTAGTTCTGACATATTACTAATGTCCATATTCATTAGGTCCCTAGCCATCGGTACTGGCTCTTTTTTTTTTTTTCCCCGTGGTGAGTTTTTCCACCTTGTCATTTTACCCAGATAAGCATAGAGGAATGAGAGAACAAAATACTAAAAGGGTTGCAAAGACCCCAGAAAAATATACACTAACCAAATCAGAAGAGATCAGATACTGGGGGGAGAAGAAAGGAGGGGAAAATTAAAAAAAAATTATATATATATATAATATTATATTATTATTATATTATATATTATTATATTATATTATATGTAAATATATATATATATATATATATATATATATATATATATATATATATTTAGACTGGTGAGTAGAACAGAGCCACCCACTTGATTTTGGGTATATTTTGGTTTCTTAGAAGAAACTACCTCCCAAAAATTTAAAGAAAGAAAAGCTTATATACATACAAAAATAAGGGTAAGCACAATGGAGGGATGGAATATGACCGTATAGATGAAAATTTAAAAAACGATTCTAAAAAATGAATTGATAACATAAGTTGCTTGGAAAAAGGAAGAAAAAAAGAGAGAATGTGATCAGGCTGGACACTAGAACAAAGCTATGTGCTAGATTTAGGGTATATTTTGATCTATTAGAAGAAATTGTATACCAAAATTTTAAAGGAAAGAAAACCTATATGTATACAAAAAATAAGGTTAAATACAATGAAGGTTAAAATATATCTATAACAATGAAATTTTTAAAAGATTTTTTAAAAATGTATTGATAAGATAGTTAAAAAATGTTAAAAGAGGAAAGAAGAAAATTAAAAAAAAATAGAGTAAGAAAACAATAAATTAAAAAAAAAAAACTAACATTGAAAGACTTAAGCATCATGGGAAAAAAGCCATGAAGTCTATGTGTTGCTTTCCCCCAGCTCTGGAGTTTCACAGTTCTCATTGATTTGTGAACTTTGTCTTGGCTGGATGTTCTTGCTGATATTTTGGGGAAGGTGCCTGTTGCAGTGATCCTCAAATAGCTTTGCCTGAGGTGGAATTGCACCACCCTTGCCAGGGACCAGACTAAGTAATCTGCTTGGGTTCACTCTTGGCTCTTGGTAGCGTTTGTTCCCTAAACATTTTCCATAGAACTTTGGAGGATGGGAATGAAAATGGCAGCCTCCCAGTCTCTGGCCCCATAGGAGCCAAGAGTTCAGCCCCCCTCTTCAGTGCACTCTCAGAGAAAAGCAGCCAATCTACCGTGTCTCCGGCTGCACTCTGTGCTCACCCAGTCTGTGACCAAGGATTTCTATCTCTGGCACATGACCTCATTTGGAGTCTCCAAACCCAGAAGATTCCTCCTGCATGCTCCCGTGCCCTCCCATGTTGCTCCTCCTGGAGGAGGAAGGAGGGGATCCACACAGGAGTGGATCTGCCACTTGTGGGGTTTCTGCTTGCAGAGCAGTGGCCTGACTTTGCCTTGGATCGTGGTCTAAGGTAACCCCAGGCTAAAAGCACACTCCTCTGCTCTGTCTCTGTAGCTGGCTTCCCTGCTCCAATACCTAGGAACTCTACCATACTCAGACACCCCCAGTCTTTCTGTGACCCCATGGGTCCTGAGACCACACTGTCCCTGCAAGTCTCTATCCCAGCTTAACCTCTAGTGCAATGTCCCTCAGTGGAGCAGACTTCTGAAAGTTCTGATTTTGTGCTCCACTGCTCTCTCACTTGCCAGGATCTTGTCCCTCCTCCTGAGGTCTATCTTCCCATTGCTTGGGCTTCACTTCTCCACATGTCCTACCTTCCAGAAAGTAGTCAACTTTCTGTTTCTAGAATTTCTGCTCTTCTTCTCTTCTATCTCCTGTTGAGTTTGTAGGTGTTCAGAATTGTTTGATAACTATCTAGCTGAACTCCTGAGACCTAAAGGTATTCAGTTTCCTACTCCTCCACTATCTTTCTTCTTTTTCATTAATGTTTAAAAGTTATTCCTAGGCATGGATTTGCTCAGCAAATCCTTCCTTTCCACAAACTGTTTTTAAATGATTTTTTTCTTAATCTGCTGTATCTTTCTTGGAATTTCATATATACATATATATGAACATGTTAGGTTGGTTAATAAAATACAGTAGAATTATTTAATTGTGCTTTAGGGTTTTGAATCAGGAAAACCTATTTTTGAGTCCCAGCTCTGCTATTTACTGGCTATGTGCTTTGGGAAAGTTACGTAAATTTCTTATGCCTCCATTTCCTACCAATAAAGTAATCATCATCATCATATCTACTTCATAGCACTGAGAGAAGTAAATGGGTCATAACATGTAACATATTTGTAACAGCTTCTACCATATAATAAGCACTCAGTAAAATTTTTAGGTATTTTTAGTTATTCCTATCCATCACATTTTAAGTTAAATAAGCGTTATTCATCTCCATTAAATCTTCCATGATTTTATTTTTTTTGTAGTCACTCTCTGCCATTTTAAAATATATTTTATAGATGTATAACACATTATATATTTTCTGAAAATGCACAATTATGGATTACAGATCTTCTAACATTTCCTCCTATTTTTATTTGTTTATTTCCAGCTTATTTTCTTTTAAGTAACTCAATTTCATAGATCATTACAATTACAGAGGAAATTTTCCCAGGAGAAGAAAACTGATAAACTTGCAGCAGACATCCTGTTGCTCCTTCATTCAATTTTATTCTATTAGAAAAAAACTCAAAGATCTTCACCTAAATTCAGTCTCTTCTTTTTAAAACATTTTATTATGTTGTGTTAGTCACCATACAGTACATCATTCGTTTTGGTAAATTCATTCTCTTCTGATGGTGTAACTGAGTACTCTCTGAAAGGTATATCTCAGAATTTCTTGTAACAAATAATTCTTAGCTAATAGAATATTTCTATGTGACAGTTGATTTCCGGAGATGATGAAAAGTTTTCAGTATTATTGACAAGTTGTTTTCATTGAGCAAGAAGAGTGGTCACAAACTGTTAACCCACTGATCGTATTTCATTTGACCAGTGCAGTATTTTTTTTTAATTTAAATGCTTTAGACACTGTATGTACTATTTGTTTCTCCACAATCCCAACTACTGTCAATTGGTTTTACACCAGGGCCACTTTACTCATTTCTAGAACTTGCTTTGATAGCACTTAAGATTGTGATTCTTAAATTTGTGTAATATATATGCAAGTGAACCTCAGTGTGAAGATCAGAATTAGAGAGGCCATAATGCATTCACCAAACATCCTTGAGAATCCACTATGTGCCAGAATTTGAGGTATGTGCTAATGATAGAGCAATGAAAAAAAAATATATATATATACATAGTGAGTGACCTTCTTGGGGCTTACAGTGTGGTGAAAGAAACAGAAAATGAACAAGTTCACACAGGTGAAAAATTGTAATGGTGATTTATCATTCTGGGAGAAAGTAGAAAATGAAAAGGAGAGAGACAAAAAGGAGTCACAGAGGGCACCTGAGTGGCTCAGTAGGTTAAGCATCTGCCTTCAGTTCAGTCACAATCCTGAAGTCTTAGGATTGTGTCTGCCATTGGGGTCCCTGCTCAGTGGGGGAATCTGCTTCTCCCTCTGACCTGCCCTGCCCTGTGCTCTCTTTCTCAAATAGATAAATAAAATATTATAAAATTAAAAACCATGATTTTAAAAAGGGAAACTGACTCCTGGGTGGCTTAATTGGTTAAGTGTCTGCCTTTGGCTCAGATCATGATCCCAGTGTCCTGGGATCTAGTCCTGCATCAGACTTCCTGCTCAGCTGGGGAGCCTTCTTCTCCTTCTCCCTCTGCCTGCTGCTCCCCATGCTTGTGTGGTCTCTCTCTCCCTCTGTGTCAAATAAATACAGTCTTAAAAAAATCTTTTAAAAAAGGAGACACAGAAAAGAAGCAAAGTGAAAAAGAGGGATAAAAGTAAAGGGAAGAGAAGGAAAGGGAGGGGTGATACTAAAAAGGAGCCGAACTTCAGCAGGAGACCAAAAATCCATCTAAACGTGTGGGAACATTTAATAGCTAAAGAATACCTTAGTGATTTGAATCTACATAGATATTTAAATGTGGAGGTTATATAATCCTTTACTTACCAGGACAATCACACAGTTTAACAATCTGGCTGAAGGTTTCAACTATCACCTCTTCATACCTATTGAATTTATTTTGTTTCAAAACAGAATATTTTTTGAGGCACCTGGATGGCTTAGTTGGTTAGGCATCTGCCTCTTGATTTTAGTCTCAATTCATAATCTCAGGGTCGTGGAATCTAGCCCTGCTTTGGACTCTGTGCTAAGTGGGAAGTCTGCTTGAGAGTCTCTCCCCGTCTCCCTCAAGCCCTCTGCCCCCCAAAAAAATCTTTAAAAAAAAAAGAACTTTTTTTGCTGATTATAAAATCACTTTTAATATGCTCACCATATAAACATGAAAAAACTAAAAGGCCTAAATCAAATGATAATACAAATTTGGAAAGATATTAAAACTTCATAGCACACAGAAGTTTTATTTTTCTAGCCCCTTTTCACTGGGATATATGCAGGATCAGAATGAAGATTTACATTCTTTATGGCTTGCCCAGCATGTGCATTCCAAAAATAGCAAGGCTATTGTCTCTAATTCTGGACCCTTAAGTAATAAAAGTTATTTTTTTCTGTGAATCTGGACGCCCTAACAAAAACAAATTTACTCCTGATGTCTAATACGCTGATGCCAGAAAATATGTCATGACCTTTGTGAACATGAAAAGTAATGTGTGAAAGATGCTGCCTTTTTACACCATGCAAAGACTAATATAAAAAGGCTTATTTGGTAATTTTTTAAAAGATTGTATTTATCTATTTGAGAGAGAGAGAGAGGGCGAGCATGAGTGGGGGGTTAGGGAGGGGCAGAAGGAGAGGGAAAAGCAGATTCCCTGCTAAGCAGGGAGGATGCTGGGCCTTGATCCCGGGACCCCAAGATCAGGACCTGAACTGAAGTCAGATGCTTAACCAACTGAGCCACCCAGGGACCCAGCTTATTTGGTTATTTTAAAGATTTTTCCCTAAATAATTTTTCTTTTACTTCAGCTAACCAACCCCCTGACAGTATTTGCAAAGGACAATTTTCTTTCCTTTTCCGAAATTTCCTTTAACAGTACCTACCTATACCTACTTACCTATTCAAACCTTTATACAGAATTATTCACCTGAATATTGGTGAACTATAACTACTTAAGTGCAGAGAAAAACTTGAATTATTGCTAAAACACGACACTCTGAAAAAATCTTGATTTTTTTTTATAAAGAGGTATTAAGAAGTAAATGTCTTCAATTAGACATAGATTTAAATCCCTTTTGTTTCACTTCCAAGCTGAGTGATTTGGGACAAATTACATAATTTTCCCTGCCTTTGTTTTCTGATCTATAAAGTGGGGACAAAAAACAAAACCCATAGGGTTGCATGAAAATTGAATGAGACTCTGCATGAAATGTGCTTATTAGTACATAACCTGTCTCACATTAAATGCTCAAAAATTACTTTTAATATTATTAAAATATTCTTCAAATTCATTAAAAAGTCATTTAAATTATTATTTTAAATTTTCTGATTAGCTGGTCCATTTACAAATGGATTATTTTCTGCACATGGCCAGTGACATAGTTCACTGATTCACTCATGTGATAGTAGTCCAGCTAATCCTTTCTATTAAACTTTGAACCAGCTGGCTTAACCCAAAATTTTCAGCCAGGAATTTGTTGAAGCAGCTTATAGTATTTATCTTTAATTTCCTATCTGTCTTGCTTAAACAGTATATGGCTTCCAGCCACATTGGTATAAGTTGTCTAATAAGTCTTGATTATAGTCCACTGCTTATTTTGCTGGTGACTTCAGTCCGGTGGTAATCTGATCAGAATTTATGTGTGTTATTAATAGACTGAGTTACTGATAGAAATTTGTCTGAATTCCTATAAGCATTCCCATGATACCTATTCCTGGTACCAGGAGGTATTAGTTATTATTGGTAAGTATTATATTTTTCAGTATGAGCTAAAGTTTTGCTCCATAGGCCTCTGTGTATGGACACAACTTTAGCTCAAAAACACTCAAAATGGAGACAGTGCCCTTGGCCTGTGGCTTTTCCCAGCAGAGTTAAATCTGTAATATACAGTTTTATTGGCCAGGTATTCTATAGAACAGCTTCTCAATTAATCAGCACTTGTGAACATCTAGAGCTTTAATAAGAGTAATAATAATAGTAATAGTGATAATAATAATATTATTAATAATAATACCTATTGGGTACTCATTATGTACAAACACTACAAAGATCATTTGCTTATGTCTTCATTATAGCTTTCTGGAGTAGAACTATTATCATACCCCCATTTTACAGATGGGGAGATGGTGAATCAGCATGAATTTCTCAAGATCTATGCTAGTAATTGAAGGAGCTGAGGTTTTCAACTCAGTTCTCCAAGGCTTTCAAACACTATATTTTCATAACAATACTGCTATCACCAGAATATTAGTATTTACATTGCACTGTAATTATGAAACACTGAAAGATACTAATGTGCCTTTTGAATCCTTAAAGCAAGGCTGCTTGTTTTTCCAAATTAGCAGTATATACCCTATGTATAAATTATTTCCTAGAAATACAAATATAAGTACAAATAGTAATTTATCATTTTTTCTATTTATATTACAATGTGATAAGGGCTATACTATCAGTTTGACAAAGAAATTTCAGAGTACAAACTGGTAATAGTATGGCAATTGGACCAGATAATGCCAGGAATAATTCTAAGCAAAGAACGGGGAGTAATGAGTTCCATCCAGGAGAAATATCATAAACAAAAGGTCAAAAAGATATATTCAAATAGATGGCATGTTTCAAGAAAAGGACAGGTAGTTTTGTTGTGGTTGGAGCACAATATATATTGAAAGTTGAAAGTGTGAGAAAAGGAGAATAAATTGTGAAGGGGCTTGGATGTTCTATTAACAGTGGTGTGTGTGTGTGTGTGTGTGTACGTGTGCACGTGCTTTGGGAGATGGTTATGGCTACAGCCAGTGGGAAATAATTTGAGTGATAATATTAGGCATGCAATATAATCCTTGATTTACTGCTTAGTTTATGATCTTGGAGAAGTTACTTAATGTTATTAAGCCTCAGCTTTTTAAATAGAGAATACAGTCTCTACCTCACTCTGCAACCTCTTATGAACTGATTATTAACTTGGTTTGAATATGCCAATATTCAATCCTGTTATATGCATAGCAGTTGAAAACCTATGAACCAAATTCTCCTAAGTTGAATAATTTCTAACTTATTTGTCTACTCATATGAGCCCTGCACGTACACTAATGTGACAGAGTATAAAGAGGAATAAGTTATCATGAAATAATAACTCAGATACCAAAGGATGAACCTGATGGATGATTACTAAGAACATCATTTCATGAATACAGACATATGTTTATCATTCACTTATCTGCACATTCATCCATTCACTTATCCAGTGAACATGTAACAAATACTGACTATATGCCAGGTACCATGCTAAGTGACAGTGATTCAGAGATATCTAAGAAATGCTTCTTCTTCTCACAGAGTTCTCTTAAATTCTAGTTGCATGTGGCCCATGATTCATTTCACCCACCTCTGAAATATTATTATACTCAATATTTCACTTCTCAGGAAATGTATATACTCAACAATGTATACATACCACCCATATATTTTAAGATTTTTTAAGACCATACTGAATGTCTAAGCATTTTGTGAGTCCACTATAAGCATCCAGTACTTATTGTTCAAATTTAGTCTTTAGTCTGATTCCTGAACCTCTCAATAATCTCTTTCAAGAATGCCTTTACCTCTTTGTCCACTGGAGGGAGGTCACTCTAAGTGCATTTTAACATGTACTGAAAAAAAGACAGCACAGCTGAAGCCTGATTGAAAATCTGATCTTCTCTCTAATGTCACAAGGACACCCTGAGACAATGACTGAAGAGCTATGCACTAGTACCCAGCTGGATCCCTGATACTTACATTGACAGATGCATTATCAACAGAGACATTGATTTAGAGTGAATTAAGTAACCAATTTCCATCAAGCCTCCAATTCCATTTTAGCACCAGGAGATATTAACCAGTATTCTTGTAGGTGAAACTTGATTGTGTTAAGGAGGGTGCCTGGACAATTGGAGGGAGCCAGGATAAGAAATTAGAGTTCTAAGTTTTATTACCCTCTCTAGTCTGCTGAGTCACCTTGAGAAACTCATATCATAACTGAGTCTTAGTTTCTAAAAGTCAAATAAATGTTACTTTCTATAATCCTGAAAGAATTTTTGGATTACTGACTTGCTATACATAACTCTCAAAGTAAGTATATGCAAGGAATTGCTGTAGATGCAAGATTTTGTAAATTATTGAAATGAAACACTGGGTTGGCATTGAAATATACTATTTTTCATTTGTATAGCCAGAAAACTAAAGAGCAAAGTGAAGCACTTTAATATTCTCATTTCTAGCATGATTTCAGTAGAACAGATTGACTGAGCATGGCAGAGGAGGAAGGGAGAAAATATCTTATGTACAAAGTCATTGTAAGGCATACAAAAATATTAAATTTGTGTAATAACTCTCTTGGGTATAATTATGCTACTTTAAATATTTTGAAGACATATTGATGCTATTTGTCATCAAAAAAATTTAAACAACAAAGGTGTAACTGGAATTATGTTGAGTCAAATTGTGAATACAGTTTTACCCTACAGTATTTTCTCTCATATACATACTTAAACTAATAGCATAATTATGTAGCATTTTCAATTCACATATAATTCAATTCATTTTAGTTAGTATTATTCTCTTTACTTCATAGTTGAAGAAATTGAAGCTGAGGGAGATTTTTATTTTCTAATATTTCCCAGCTAGTACTAAAACTTATACACTGCTAGTGATCTGTCTGCCACAGAATGCTGTATATTAAATTGTGGTACAGCTAAAGAAAATTATGATACCAGAGACATTCAAAAGATTAACTTGGGCCAAAGGCCTCAAGGAAAGATTTCATTACTGAAGTGGGATACTTGACGTATGGCATCTATTTATATTAGAGAACACTCAAAAACACATGGCACTTTACCTTATTTTTAACCTCATGATGATAGCCATAGTTTCTAAAAATAAATGGTTCCTGATATTAGTGGTGTGTTTTATAGGCTCTATTTGGGGGGAGTTCCATAAAAAACTAAGACAGACACCTTTGGGAAATATTGTATATGATATCCTTTATTTGGAGATTCATAGTGTATATCAGTAGATAAAATGTTCTGAGAAATCCTGTAGAAAGGAATTTTGTTCAAGTTTGTTAAACTTGGCTTTCCTTTTTTTTTTTTTTAAATCCAAAACCTATTAAATCTCTCTAGGAATACTAATATTTATGTGAAATGCAATTTGGAAAGTAGAAAACAATATTTCCATTTCTCATTAACCACATTCTTTTATTAACCACATCACTCTTTTTTTCTTCCATAATTATCCTTTAAGTGAAAACTAAAATAATCCAAGATAAATTGATGTGAATATGGCTGTACTCATTGTATCATTAGCATGGAAACTTAGAGAGGCAAAGATATGTTTTTCCTATGCTTACTAAAGTGCCTCACACATAACAGTTGCTCAATATATCCCAATGATGTTTCCATCCAGTTGACACATCAGTCTGTTCTGGACATTTTTTTCTATGAGAAGAATAAAATATTTTAAGACATCTTAGAAAATTAAGTATTTAGAGATGTTGGACATTTATCCTTCTAAAGGCTGAGAGCTAAGAAAGTTGGCCTTTGTACATTTCATATAATTTCAATAACAGAAGTCATTTTTATAGTATCTGTCCATTGTCCTTATTCAGCTCTTAAGCTTAATCAAATACTGGTTGTGAGGTAGTGACTTCTTTTTTCGCTTTCTGGACATAACCTTTTTTCAGCCTATTGGATTAGATTGAATGTTGCTAATACTGATGTACTTATCAGAATAGAGCCATATACTCATTGGGTTTGTGACAAGATCTCTCTTGAAATATGAAGTTCTCCCTGTTGTCCAACATTTTAGGAAAGGGGTATCTATTTCACAGAAGAAAGAGGAATTGAGAGGGAAAATTCTGTGTTATAGAATAGGAATCTCTCTCCTTTCAATTGATCAGGATGTCCAAGGGTATTCCTAGATGGTGTGTTGAAAGATTTTTCCTTTTACATGGTGGGATTTTGGAAGACATTAAATAAGAAATCTAGGCAACATGCTGTTGCTGGTGCACTAGATTTTTGTGGCCAAAGTACTGTGGTAATGAAGAGAATTGTTGCTACGTCTCTCAAACCATAGAAAAAAGCCATCCATGTTAGGATTCAAGAGTTGAATGTTTAGCTTTCCAGTTTCATTCCTTACCTCTCACTGTTTCATCAGCCTTCTTTGAAACAAATTTATTGAACATATTTCAGATTCTTGAATGGATTACTCTCCCTCCCCCTTGGTACTTTTCACATTCTATTCCCTCTACCTGGAATATATTCCTTACTCCCACTCTAATTTGATAAATTCCTACACACACTTCAATTCTTCCCTTCAGATGTTACTTTTTCTGGGAAGATGTTCTTTATCCCTACCTTCTCTCATTTGGGTTATAATTTGGTTGTCTCTTCTGCGTGATCTCATAGCACCCTGCAGTTTTGTCATCACTGCACCTATACTACTGTATGGTAAATGTCTGTTGAGTTTTTTTTCCCTTACTGAATGTTGACCTCTCTTTGGATAAAGACTGTTTTTCTTGTTTACTGTTTTAACAGTGCTTAGCAGATAGCAGATTCTCAATAAATATTAGCAGAATGAATACATATGATATTTTATTACTTTCTTATATGTTTTACTGCATTTTTTAGCTCTGGTTCTTATTCTAGATTGCCAGAAGGAATGGAGAAAAGGAGATAAGAGCCTGACTCTCAGAATTATAACATCTTGGAAATCCTGAGGAGAAGCTAGTCTAACAAAGTTTGTATCTCAAACTGAGTTTGTATCTCAAATTGAAAGACCAGGAACACTTCTAATTTTCTTCTGATGATATCTGTTCAAATTAGATCTTCTCTTTGTGATTCTATCTCTTTTATTCTAAATTATAGCAATTGTTCAACATTAATTCCAGAAATAAAAACAAACAAAAACAAAGAACTTATTTGATGATCTTTAAAGAGATATAAAGGAAATATTTGAAAATAGCCAGTTGTTTGGCTATTTTTGGAGAAAGGTTTTAAGACATTAGTCTATGTTGTTCTAGTGTTGACCTCAATGTAATAAATTCCTTTCTTGTTTCCATCACCACTCATCTCTCTGCCTTTGGATTTTGTTAACAGTGAGTGAATGTGAATGGAAATATCTAGAATGTGATCCATTTACATCATGTATTTTAAAATTACTTTTTATAGTGTACAGTTAAAAGTTTTACCTTCTCTTCATATGAAAGTGTTATTCATTTAAAATGTTGGGTAAGTTGTTTTCAAAGAAACCCCACTATAACTATTTTTTCTCTCAGCTGCCCATATATGTCTCTGGTTATTTGAGAATCTAACCTTAATCCTTGAACAGAAATGATGAAAAGAAGGAATCAACCAGACTAAGCAGTTGACAAGAGACTGTAGTTGGGGCACAGGGGTCCCAAGTAGACCACCCATGGCCACTCACTGTTAACAAAATCCAAAGGCAGAGAGATGAGTGGTGATGGAAACAAGAAAGGAATTTATTACATTGAGGTCAACACTAGAACAACATAGACTAATGTCTTAAAACCTTTCTCCAAGGTGATGAAAATACTTCCAGGTTTATATAAGAAAAATGTGGGACAGATTGCTGGATACATGCAGGTGAGCGGGAAAGGTCAGGTTGATCATTGTCTTGGGATTGGTCATGTAGGGTCTTGCTGGCTCGGGACAGTCCCTATTTCCTGAGGGAGTACTTTTATTTCCCATGAGAAAATACCTTGCCTACAGAGTCTTGCCTAATTTAAGAGATAAGCTGAGAAGAAAAGTTAAATCAGTTAGAAAGTATAGACCGTGGTCAATATGGAGGTACTTGAAGTCTTCTTTCAGTACCAGAAAGGAATGTGGGCAAAAGAAATGGTTCTTTATTTGATTATCTGAAGTAAGGAGGCAGCCTCTGCTTTCTTTTTATTCATAACAGCCCCCAATTCCAATATTTTTTCATGTACAGAATGATAGAATCCTATGGTTTGTAATGCTTCTGCCAAAATCTCCATCCCTATTGCTGATGAAGAAAATAGTACATTTCTCTGGGATATTGTATTCAGTAATCTAATGGTTTGGTTATGAAGAGAATAAAAAAAAACAACTTGAGGAGGTTGACAGGTGACATTTTTCTAGAATGATCAGACTGTGCTGATATTTTCTTCCCCTTGAACTTCAAACTTTAGTCTCAAATAGGATGAAATAGCCCAAGGTTAAATTGTTGAGTGAATTGAGGAACATGTAATTAGTTATCAGTTAGTCAATCATTAAGCAAGAGCTATGAAGTTTCTATATTATGCCTCACCATGTGCTAGATGTTACAGAAGGTATAACAAAATAGAACTATATTCCCAGACCTAAAATATGTGTAATCCTCTTGGGGAAAAATATACAACTCACAATTAAATTCTGAGATAAGTTTCCAAACTGTGAGTATTAGGAATGTATTATAAAATGTGTTTTTATGGAAATTCAATTAAAGTAGAAATCACTGTGGGCTGGAGTGGATCAGGGAAATCAGGGCAAGATTCTCCAGAGGATGGAGTGTCCTAGCTCGGTCTTGAAAGACTATAGTATGCTTTCACTTGTTAGAGGTTGAATGGACACTTTCCATTTGCTTAAGAAATGTATGGTTAGTTAAATCTTTTAAGTTACTAGAAGGAAAGGAGATGAGCAGAGAAGAGGGGAAGACAAATAATATTCTGAGATAAAGAAGATTGCCTTGATAAAGGGGCAAGCCTATCATTTTTGTTTGAATGCAAATTATGACTAAAATCTACATTAAGTATAGGCTTATCTACCCACACTCTTCTCTTTGTGCTCATTACTTATGGAAGATTGGACACTTTTAGAACTGTGGCTTAGAATAATAGTAAACACTTATATAACACTTGCTGTATGTCAGGAACTGTTTCAATCACTTTATAACCATTCATTTCAGCCTCATAACAGTATAAGTCTTTATGAATTAAAAACAACAACAACAAAAAACAACAAAATAACTGAGGCACAGAGAAGTAAAGTGTAACTTGCCCAAGGTCATATAATTAGTAAGTAGTAGAACCAAGATTTTAACCAGGCAATTTGTTTCCAGTTTTTAAACAGTATTCATTGTGGCTTCGGTTATATTTTATTTGCAGAACCTCAGCTGACTTCTAGGTGTATCTGTATATGGTTAAATTTGTGTCCTTTGTGTTTCTTTCTTTTGTTTCCTTTGAGTTCTAATTTATTTCTTCTACATATTGTATAGGTTCTGAGGAAATTTGGTGGAAGTGTTGATTCAGGGGTCAGAAAGGAGATTATGTATATAGGAAAAATAGAACTTTTTCAGTATGCCTGCAATCATGATATGAATTATTGGATATTTAGCTGGCTCTTTGATTAGTCTCTGATGCAGCAGTGACTTGCGGACCATATTAATCTACCAGCTGACTATAAGCCAAAAAGTTATAACTTGTACAACCTTATTAGGACAGGGCAGGATTCTATAGCAGATAACTGTCCCTGCTCACCTACAGTGAGCAGACATTCTGAGGAGATGTAAATACTTTGCTGTCAGCCTTTATCTTCCAATTTGTTTGCTCATCCTCTATCATGGAGTCTTTCCAACAAGGTTTATATATATGAGTAATAATAGTTTCTTATATTTCACCCTCCAAAAATCCAGACCAACTACTACAAAAATACTTGATATATAAGATTTGATAGTACTGGATAGTAAAGCTATGCCTGAGGTGAGTCACCTTCAATTCCTTTAGTTTTTGAGAACTGACACCCAAAGCATAAAACATTTCTGCCAAGTTCCTTCACAACTTGTTTTTCTGAATTCACATCTGGAAGGAAAAGCCAAGCACATCTGCTAGAGGCATGTCTACCCAGCATACTGCGTAAGGTCTTTGCACTTTCTCCTTCCCCACTGGCTTAGACTAATGCCCACCTTCATGCTTTTCTCAGTGCTGACCCTGCTAAGGAATACCATTTCACACTACTCCCAACCTTAGAAAAGATATCAAGGTCTGGATTCAAAATACAAAATAGTTTACTTTCACTAAAATGCTGAGGTTCTACATCAAAATATTATTTTGTTTACTTTTTTGTTTGGGAAGGCAGAGAAAGGGAATTTCACTATGCCTGTCACAGTGATTGACAGAAATGAAGCATGAAAGAGAGCAACTGTGTTTATGAGCCATGAAGGTGAAAACTAGACAAGACCTGGGTTGTATATTTTGAAAAACTCAATAAATTTCTTTCACCCATTCCCCAAATCTTCACATTCTAGCAAGAAAAGAATGACATCAAGTTTCAGCTAGAAATGAATTTTTGTTTGTGAAGGTTGGAAAGCTATAAGACTATAAAACATATTATTTTAAATGAAATTGCAGTATCCCCCAGAGTCTTACTCAAACTTAGTCCTTGGGGCCATGCTATTCATATACGAAAGAAAACCTTATAGCAAGCTCTTTGTGCTACTTCAGCAACTAAATTTTTCTGTCTGGGTCTGAAATAGCCTCTTTTTATGCCAGGTTCTGCATTGTTCTCTTACTGTACAAGAGGAAAGTCTGACTTACTTTACTGTCCTAAACCATCAACATCCAGAGTAGATTCAGGACAGAATTAGTTATGGTAAACACATTTTGTGGAGAAGGTTTGAGAAGTGTAGAGCCAATCAATGGGAAAACTCTGCCTATGTCTGATAGCCTATGTCTCATTTCTGGGAAATCCTGAGGAATGACAGTATTTGACTCAGAATGTTAAAATATATTTTTTTCCTTTTAATTATACATTCCTCTACCCTAGAGACATTCTGCTACCTCCTATTAAGGGAATATAGTCAAAAGAGAACAGACTTTGAAGCAAAACAGATCAGAAACATGGCTGTGCAAATTAATAGCTTTGAAGTCTTGGGAAAACAACTAATATGTCTGACTCTTTTTTTCTTCTGTAAATAACAAATAATAGTACCCATCCTGTAAGATTCTTTGGAATAAATTCCATACAAATATACAAATGATATATAATTCTATATCACTATAACAAATACTGAAGTCTCTACTATATACATTTCCTGTGGTGACATTTCCATTTATCCTCAAATGTGAATGATGGCTCTTAAAATCTAAGAAATGTGATGTCAATATTTTCTTCCCTGTTTTCCCCTGTTTCTTACTTTTCACCACAGTCAATTTATTCTGGAAGTTGCTTCTAAGCATATGCTGAATGAATTTGATTAAAAAGAAATGTTACAAAGGACTCTTTTTCCCAATGAGGTTGCTAATTATCAGTTATCAAATTAACAATCCTCAAAAGGAGAGTGGATCCCCATGATTATGTTGTAGAACTACACTGGTTACTAGACTGTAGGCACAGACATCCACATGAAGCAATTTTAGAACAGTTAGCAAAAAGGTCTTCCCTAACCCTAATGATCTTTACTATAATATCCTTGCCACTTTCCCCTTTCTCCTACTATACAGCTTTTTGTGTGCTGAGGAACACAAGAAAGTAGAAGCTTCCCCAACTTCCCAAAGTAGTGAACAATATCTTTATACTGGTCATGAACATATTACATGATACTAACTTTATAGACTGTGACACATATGCCAGGATATTCTTTACTCCGTAACAGTGTAGAAACTGCAAAATGTCCATTACTTTGAAAAAGAAACACTGTGAGGAGTTTTTGGATATTTCAGTTGACAATACAACTTTCAAAATGTCTACCCAGCAGATGTTCTTCATTCTACACCAGTTCTTATATATTTATTTTTATTAGTTTTTCCATATACTTATTCATCATGTTTTACTTGACACATTTTTATGTATGAGACACTCTTTTAATTTTTGGGAATAGAACAGAGAACAAGGCAAATGAAGACTCTGCTCTTATGGATCCTACATTGGAGAGGAAAGACCAGACAGTAAAAAGTAAACAAATAATCAGAGAAAGGCAAATACCATAAGATTTCATTCATATGTGGAATTTAAAAACAGAACAGATGAACATAGGGGAAGGGGAAAAAAGAGAGAGAGAGAGAGAGAGGGAAGCAAACCATAAGAGACTCTTTAAGAATAGGGAACAAACTGAGGGTTGATGGAGGTAGGTAGAAGGGCTAAATGGGTGATGGTTATTATTAAGAAGGGTACCTGTTATGATGAGCACTGGGTGTTATATGTAAGTCATGAATCACTAAATTCTACTCCTGAAACCAATATTACACTATATATTAACTAACTAGAATTTAAATAAACATTTGGAAAAATAAAGGAAAATAAACAGACTGATGAGACAGACTGATTGGAAAGCCCTAGTTTATAGTGAGTTGTCAAAGCCTCTCCAGCAAAGTGGTATTTAAACTGAGGTATGAATAGTGAGAATAAGCTGGCCATGCCAAGAAATGGGACTAGAGTTGGTGGAAACAGGAAGACCTTCTGATATTGGACAGAAATAATCATGCTGAAGAAATCAGAGAAATTGGTGTGACTTGATTGTACTACACAAGGAGATAAGGGGGAACATGAAATTATATAAGCCAAGGTACACAGTTTGACTTTTATTGTAATGTGAGTGAAAGCTATAGTAGAATTCTAATACACTGAATATTGTCCAACTTATGTTTTTTTTAATTATTTATTTATTTGAAAGATAGAGTGAGTGAGAGAGAGAGAACAAGCCAAGGTACGGGAGAGGCAGAGGGAGAGGGAGATGCAGACCACCCATATTCAATTTACATTTTTAAATGATTACTTTTTTGTGTGACTAATGGGCTTTAGCAGGACACAAGAGGAAACTAAAAGTTTTGTTATAAAGCAAGGAGAGAATTCTAGGTGAAAGATAATGGTAATAAGATTTTGGATTTAATGGAATTCTTGGAATATAATTTTAATACTACAAATAGTTAAGTACACTCAGATTTAGGGTGTGTATAGGAGACATGATTGCTAGACATTATTTTGGGTTGGATATGGAAGATAAGGGAAAAAGAGAAATCAGGAATGGTTCTTAGGTGTGGAGCTTGAGCAGCAACTGAAGAATTGTTATATTTGTTATATTTACTGTGATGGGGTAGGCAGGAGATGGGGGAATTTTGTTTCCAACTTGTTATATGAGAGATGCCTATTACATAAATGAAAATGGGAATGGGACACTCAGACACACAAGTCTAAATTTCTGGGGAGAGGTCAGAGCTGAAGAAATGGGTAGTATGTAGATCCATGTATCTAAGATGAGATCATCTAGGAGACACTGAAGACAATGATGATGTCCAAAGACAGAAAACTGGAGTCCATCAACAACATTTTATGCCCACATTTACATATATTTTCCACTTTTTCTCTCCTATCTCTCTTTTCTTCCTACATCTGCTTTTCCCATCTCCCTCTCTCTCTTCTTATCTCTTTTTGTGTTCTTCCATCTGTTTCTTTCATTGCTGGAATCATAATTTATGGTAGCATTGATGTAGGAGTTATGAGTGTCTTGATTATCAGGGATCCAGGAAAAATACAATGTGAACTTGGAAAAAATATCTCATGACAAAAAGTAAGGACGGTATTTAAAAAAGAAAAAAAAAAATGGAGAGCATATAACAACAGAGTTTAGAAGGCAGCATAGTGAGGCTTTCAGTAGTCAAATTTGGGGAAATCAATTATAAAGAATGTTGGCAATGATGTATAATATTTTAATTTAAAAAATATCAGTGACTTTATAAGAATATCCACATCCACACAAAAAATTGTATAGATAGAATAGGACAAGATGGCAGAGATGTAGGAGTAGGCATCGTTTCCCCTAAAGTGAGCTGATTACCTACCAAAGAACTCTGATCACCCATGAAATCAGCCTGATATTAGAATTATACACTTCTGTAACTCTATGGGGGCAGAAGACACCAGTGGGCAGGTAAAGTGGAGTGGGAACATTGGACTGATATCGGAAGATAAACAAAGGGGGGGGCACCAGAAGTGACCCATTGGAAAGGGCTAATTGCAGTAACTCCCCTTGGTGAAGACACCAGTATCTTGATCTCTCCCTCATAATCTGAATCTATTACCCCAGGGTGAACTATCAGACCTTTGAGATAAGTGGAGCTTCGGCCAAGTAATAAACCTACAGTACCATGAGGGGGGCCCCCTCTTAGATCGGAGGCCAATGCTTGAATGCCCATCTCCGGAGTTAGGACCATTCGGGCGGCTGCTCTGATATCGAGCCTTGCTGATCCAGAGGTTGCATGCCTTTTTCCGAGGGAGGATACCATGTCCTGGGCATTTGCGTTAGTGCCCCATAAATTTGTGTTGGGCCCCGGGGCGCGGGGCCCTGCTTCCCGTTTTTTGAGTAATTGGATTGAATCCAGTTATTCGGTGGCAGGGGATTTCCTTGAATATCTTTCTGGGACCTACATTCATTAGCCCAATGATTCCCTTTACAGCAATGAGGGCACAACCCAGGTGAGGGCTTGACTGGTCTAGGAGGTCCTTTACCCTTTGGACAATCCCTCTTAAGATGACCGTCCCTTCCACAAAGGAAACAAGCCTTGGAAGAACTGGTTCCTCCATTGAAACTTCTTATCCCTTGGGCTACTGCTGCTGCCACAACTTGGCCCGGAACAACTGTATCAGTGATGTCTCGACACACTTTGATATATGTAATCAGGTCCTTAGACTTCCAAGGGCAGATAGCCTCTTTACACCATTTATTTGTTTGTTCATAGGCTAATTGTTTAACAAGGGGCATTGCTTGGTCCACATCCCCAAATATGCACCTTGCTACTTGGAGCAGACGATCTACAAAGTCAGCATAGGGTTCATTAGGCACCTGCAACACCTTGGAAAGTTGTCCCTGCAAATCGCCAGAACCCTGTATGGTCTTCCAAGCCCTAGTGGCTGCAGCTGCTATCTGTACATACACCCCTGGGGGGTACCCAATCTGATTGTTTTGTCCCACAAATTGACCTCCTCCCATGAGCATGTCAATATTCCAGTGGGGATTCCCTGACGCGGCGTTATGCTGGGAAGTTTCTGAGCTACACTCTTTCCAAGCAGTTTTCCATATCAAGTATTGTCCACCAGACAGAGTTGCTTTTGCCATGTTAGTCCAATCGTCTGGGGTAAGGTTCATGCTACCGACTGCTTCCAAAAGTGAAAGTGTATAAGCAGCCTGTGGCCCATAAGTAGTGACTGCTTCCTTAAACTGTTTAATAAGTTTGAAGTCTAGTGGTTGATGAAACCTCTGTTGATTTTGATCTGGGTATGCAAGAGAGAAGGGTTTAGTAAAGTCCGTAATGTCCCTCCATCCTGCATTTCTACATTCTGGACAACCGCATGTCCCTCGGGAGCATGAAGTGTTATATGGTGGCGGCCATTCTGCAGGTGGCGCTATAGGCCTACATTCAGGGGTAGGAATTCTTGACCTTCTGACAGAGGGCGCTAGAGAGTCATATTTTTTCCCGGCTTCTTTGTATGTCTTTCCCTTTAAAGGTTCCTTAGGGACTTCCTCTTTTAATTTTAAGTGTGTCATGGCTTCCCCAAGCTCATCTTCAGAGGAGCTCTCCTCTGAATTTTCTCCCCCTCTGCTAGATCCTGCCTTAGAGGCTTCTCTGACCTGCTCCTCGATAACATTTTTAACCGTTTTATGGTTAGAGTCTAGCAGAGTGCCGTTAGCCTTAAGCACCTCCGTCAGTAATCCTCCCATCTTAGTAAACTTTGATCCCATTATTTCTTGTCCTATGCCTAGGAACCCTTTTACTTCTCGTCCTATACTTAGGAACTTTCTCACTTCTCGTCCTATACTTAGGAACTTTCTTATCTGAAATTTTGTGCACACTTACCAGATCGTTGCGTTCACTGAGAACTCCTCGGTGTAGGTTTCGGGTTTCCCGGGTTTTGGCACCACTTGTCGCTCTCACCAGCAAGAACAACCAGGAGATCCTCAGCGAAGCAAGCTTTATTTCTGCGTAGCTGTTGGGATCTCCCTCTCCCCCGCCCGTGCATGTCTATATATACCAAGGTTGCACAACCAATCACTCGCAGCCACATAGATACAAAATCCTAAGTTCCGCCTACTGGCTCGCATCCAGCCGCCATCTTAATGGCGTGTTTACTTTCAGGCACCGAAAAAGTCGTGTGGCGCCCGGGGCCCCCCGCGGGCCCAGCCGGAGCAGCTCCGCACCGTCGCCACCCGGCGGCGGCGACGGCTTGAGGCAGCGGCAGCAGAGGCAAGGAGCGGGCACGGCGGAGCCCAGAAGCATCACTGCGCATGTGCTACAAGCCGCTCGGGCACCGACAAGTGAGATCATATGGTAATTGTATTTCTCTGATTTACTTATTTCCCTTAGCATAATACTCTCTAGTTCTATCCACATCATTGTAAATTGCAAGATTTCATTTCTGATGGCCACATAATATTCCTGTGTGTGTGTGTGTGTGTGTGTGTGTGTGTACTACAACTTCTTTACCATTCATCTGGTGGACATCTAGGCTCTTTCCATAGTTCAGCTATTGTGAACATTGCTGCTATAAATATTGAGGTTTCACGTGCCCCTTCAGACACTACCCTGGTATCTTTCTGGTAAATACCCAGTAGTGCAATTGTTGGGTCATAGGGTAGCTCTATTTTCAACTTTTTGAGGAACCTCCATAGTGTTTTCCAGAGGGGCTCCACCAGCTTGCATTCCCACCAAGAGAATAGGAGGGTTCCCCTTTCTCTGCATACTTACCAACATCTGTCATTTTCTGACTTGTTAAATTTAGCCATTCTGACTGGTGTGAGGGTATCTCATTGTTGTTTCAATTATTTCCCTGATCCCAAGTGATGCTGAGCACTTTTTTATGGGTCTGTTGGCCATTTGGATATCTTCTTTGCAGAAATATATGTTCATGTCCTCTGCCCATTTACTGACTGGATTATTATTCTGTGGGTGTTGAATTTGATAAGTTCATTATAGATTTTAGGTACTAGCCCTTTATCTGATATTATATTTTCAAATATCTTCTCCCATTGGTTGTTGGTTGTCTTTTGGTTTTGTTGACTGTTTCCTTTTTTAAATTTTTTAATATTATGTTAGTCACCATACAGTACATCATTAGTTTTTGATGTAGTGTTCCATGATTCATTGTTAGCATATAACACTCTGTGCTCCATGCAATATATGCCCTTCTTAATACCCATAACTGGGCTAACCCAGACTCCCACCCTCCTTCTCTCTAAAACCTTCAGTTGGTTTCCTGGAGTCCATAATCTCAAATAGTTCATCTCCCCATCTGATTCCCACACCCCATCCTTTTTTCCTTCCTCCTCCTAATGTCCTCCATGCTATTCCTTATGCTCCACAAATAAATGAAACCAAATAATTGTCTTTCCCAGATTGACTTATTTCACTTAGCATAATCTCCTCCAGTTCCATTCATGTTGATGCAAACTTGAGTATTCATCCTTTCTGATGGCTGAATCATATTCCATCGTATATATGGACCATATCTTCTTTATCCATTCATCTGTTGAAGGGAATCTTAGCTCCTTCCACAGTTTGGCTATTGTGGAGACTGGTTCTATGAACATTGGGGTGCATGTTGCCCTTCTTTTCACTGCATCTGTATCTTTGTGGTAAGTAACCAGTAGTGCAATTGCTGGGTCATAGGGTAGCTTTATTTTTAACTTTTTCGTGGAAACTGAACACTGTATTCCAAAGTGGCTTTACCAACTTACATTCTCACCAATAATATAAGAGGGTTCCCCTTTCTTCATGTCTCCCACTTTTGTTGTTTCCTGTTTTGTCAATTTTTGCCATTCTAACTGGTGTAAGGTGGTATCTCATTCTGGTTTTGATTTCTATTTCCCTGATGGTGTGATGATGAATATTTTTTCTTGTATCTGTTAGCCATTTGTATGTCTTCTTTGGAGAAGTGTTGTTCATGTCTTCTTCCTATTTATTGACTGGATTATTTGTCTTTTGGGTGTTGAGTTTGAAAAGTTCTTTATAGATCTTGGCTATCAGTCCTTTATCTGTAATGTCATTTGCAAATATCTTCTCCCATTCCGTGGGTTGCCTTTTAGTTTCATTGACTGTTTCCTTTGTTGTATACAAGCTTTTTGTCCTGATGAAGTCACAAAAGTTCATTTTTGCTTTTATGTCTCTTGCCTTTGGAAACGTGTCTTGAAAGAAGTTGCAGTTGCTGTGGATGATGCCAAAGAGGTTACTGCCTATGTTTTCCTCTACAGTTTTAATGGATTCCTGTTTCACATTGAGATCTTTCATCCATTTTGAGTTTATCTTTGTTATGGTGTAAGAGAATGGTCAAACTTCATTCTTCTGTATATAGCTGTCTTATTTTCCCAGCACCATTTATTGAAGAGACTCTCTTTTTTCTACTGGATATTTTTTCCTGCTTTGTTGTAGATTAGTTGACCATAGAGTTGAGGATCCATATCTGCGCTCTCTACTCTGTTCCATTGATCTATGTGTCTGTATTTGTGCCAGTACCATGCTGTCTTGGTTATCACAATTTTGTAATATAGAATGAAGTCAGGCAATGTGATGCCCGCAGCTTTGTTTTTCTTTTTCAACATTTCCTTGGCAATTCAGTGTCTTTTCTGGTTCCGTACCAATTTTAGTATTATTTGTTCTAGCTCTGTGAAAAAAGTTGATGGTATTTTGATAGGGATTGCATTAAGTGTGTAGATTTCTCTAGGAAACATAGAAATTTTTACTATATATATCCTTGCAATCCATGAGCATGGAACATTTTTCCATTTCTTTGTGTCTTCCTCAATTTCTTTAATACATTTTCTGTAGTTTCTAGAGAATAGATCCTTTACTTCTTTGGTTGCATTTATTCCTAGATATCCTATGGTTTTTGGTACTATTGTAAATGGATTTGATTCCCTAATTTATCTTTCTACAGTATCATGGTTAGTGTATAGGAAAGCAACTGATTTCTGTGCATTGATTTTGTATCCTGCCACATTACTGGATTGCTGTATGAGTTCTAGTCATTTGGGGGTGTGTTCTTCTGGATTTTCCACATTAAGTATCCTGTAATTTGCCAAGACAGAGAATTTGACTACTTTTTTGCCAATTTGAACACGTTTTATTTCTTTTTTTGGTCTAATTGCGGATGCTAGGATTTCTAGTACTATGTTGAACAATAGTGGTGAGAGTGGGCATTATTGTCACGTTCCTGACCTTAATGGAAAGTTTCTCAGCTTTTCCCATTGAGAATGATATTCTTTGTGGGCATTTAAATTGCAGATGGTTTTAAGAAATCGAGGAATGTTCCCTCTATCCCTACACTTTGAAGAGTTTTAAGCAGGAAAGGATGTTGTATTTTGTCAAACGCTTTTTCTGCATCAATTGAGAGGGCCACTTGGTTCTTTCCTTTTCCCTTATTAGTGTGTTCTATAATGCTGATTTGTGAATGTTGAACCAACTTTGTATCCCAGGGATAAATCACACTTGGTCATGATGGATACTCCTTTAAATGTACTGTTTCAAAGTATTATGGTCTAAGAATATGCAAGGAATAATCTCAATCCTTTGGTATCAATTGAAATCTGATTTGTGACCTAGTATGTTATCTATTTTGGAGAAAGTTCCATGTGCATTTGAGAAAAATGAGTATTCTGTTGTTTTAGGGTGTATTGCTCTGTATATATCTATGAGGTCCATCTGGTCCAGTGTGTCATTCAAAGCTCTTGTTTCTTTGTTGATTTTCTGATCAGATGATCTGTCTGTTGCTGAGAGTGGTGTATTGAGGTCTCCTACTATTAACATATTAATATCAATATGTCTCTTTATTTTGGTTAACAATTGGCTTGTGTAGTTGGCTGCTCTCATGTTGGGGGCATAGATATTTACAACTGTTAAATATTGTTGAATAGACCCTTTAAGAATGATGTAGTGCCCTTCTGTATCTCGAACTACAGTCTTTAGCTTAAAATATAATTTGTCTGAGTGGTGCCTGGGTGGCTCAGTGGGTTGGGGCCTCTGCCTTTGGCTCAGGTCATTGTCCCAGGGTCCTGGGATCGAGCCCCGCATTGGGCTCTCTGCTTAGCAGGGAACCTGCTTCCTCCTCTCTCTCTGCCTGCTTGTGATTTCTGTCTGTCAAATAAAAAAAAATTAAAAAACATCTAATTTGTCTGATATGAGAATTGCCACCCTAGTTTTCTTTTGAGGTCCATTGGTATGAAAGATGCTTCTCCATCCCTTCACTTTCAGTCTTGATGTATCTTTAGGTTCAAAATGAGTCTCTTGTAAGACAGCATATGGATGGGTCTTGTCTTTTTATCCAATTTGCAACCCTATGCCATTTCATGGGAGCATTTAGGCCATTCACATTGAGAGTGATTATTGAAAGATATGATTTTATTGTCATCATGTTGCCTGTGAAGTCCCTCTTTTTATAGACTGTCTCTGTAAATTTCTATTCTATATTACTCTTGGGATTGTTCTCCTTTTATAGAACTTCCCTTAATATTTCTTTTTTAAAAGATTTTACTTATTTATTTGACACAGAGAGAGAGATCACAAGTAGGCAGAGAGGCAGGCAGAGGGAAAGAGGGAAGCACACTCCCTGATGAGCAGAGAACCCAATATGGGGCTTGATCCCAGAACCCTGGGATCATGATCTGAGCTAAAGGCAGAGGCTTTAACCCACTGATACACCCAGGTGCCCCCCTCTAATATTTCTTGCAGATCCAGTTTAGTAGTCACATATTCTTTCAGTTTCTGCAAGTCTTGGAAGTTCCTTGTCTCTCCATCCATTCTGAATGACCGCCTTGCTGGATAAAGTATCCTTGGCTGCATGTTATTCTTATTTAGTACCCTGAGTGTGTCTTGCCAGCTCTTTCTGTCTTTCCAGGTCTCTGTGTACAGGTCTGACATTATTCTGATGTTCCTCCCTTTGTACATAAATCTCTTCCCTGGGGCACTTGGGTGACTCAGTGGGTTAAGCCACTGACTTTGGCTCATGTCATGATCTCAGGGTCCTGGGATCAAGCCCTGCATCAGGTTCTTTGCTCAGCAGGGACCCTGCTTCTCTTTATCTCCCTGCCTGCCTCTCTGCCTACTTGTGATCTTTCTCTGTCAAATAAATAAATAAAATCTTAAAAAAAAAAAAAACTCTTCCCCCTTGCCACTTTCAAGATTGTCTTCGTGGGCCTGAGATTTGAAATTTGAACTATTATAGGTCGGGGCGTTGGTCTGTTGTCCTTGATCTTGGGAGGGTTCCTCTTTGCCTCTTGAAGGTGAATACTTTTTCCTTCCCCAGATTAGAGAAGTTCTCAGCTATGATTTGCTAAAATATATCCTCTAGACCTCTCTGTCTCAACCCCCTGGGATCCCAATAATTCTGATATTAGAATATTTCACTGAGTCATTAATCTCTCCCAGTGTGATCCCTTGGGTTTTAATCTGTCCGCCCCCCCCCCCCCGACTCCTAGGTCACCTTGTTTTCTATCATCTTATCTTCTCATTCACTAATTCATTATTCTGCCTCGTTAACCCTGGCAGTCAGAGTATCCAGTTTAGACTGCATTTCATTCATAGCATTTTTATGTTCTGCCTGATTAAATCTCACTTCCTCACTTAGAGATTCTATATTATCATTAATATTTTTCTTAAGCCTAGGTATCACCTTGGCAATTGTACTCTGAAGTCTTTTTCTGACATCTTGGTTATGTCCATATCCATTATTTCTGTGGCAGAGGCCACAGTCTCTGTATCTTTCTTTTGTTGGGGGTTCCTCTTCTTAGTCATTCTGTTGAGGGGTGATTGAGGAAATACACAGTGTTCAAATTATTGACCACAACCCAAGGAAGATTCATCTGTTTTATAGGGACCTTAGGGTTGTCAGCCTCCTGTTCTTCCAGGCTGTCTTTTGTGGGAATGGTCTGCTGCACTCTTTCTCAGGCAACCCTGTTTAGGCAGATTTGCCCTGTCCCCTGTGGGGTGGGATGGGCTTAATGAAAACCATTTTGGGGAGGCTTTTGTTCTCTGGCAACTTTCCACCTCTCTTCAGAGAGTCAGAACAGAAGTGACTGTATCCAAACCTCTGTCTCAGAACAGAGAGATCACAGTCTGCTCTTCACTGAGCTCTCCAGGTCATACTCTCTCCATTTCTGTCTGTGTTGCTAAAAACTGGAGGGTCCTAGGTTGTGGTCCCCACAGCAGCAGTCCCAGCCCTTGCTCCAAGGCCCAGGCACATTTTTGATCTTCCAGCTTCTAAAACTGCAAGCTGCTCCCGGTTCAGATGTGTGCCCTTAGAAGCTACAAGTTTCAGTCTGGGGGAGGTGCCCTAAAGTTCTTTCCTTGTCACAACTGGTCTGCAAGTCTGTCCCAGATCCCCAGGGTGGGAGGCTTTTTGCCTTCTCAGTTCAAGATCACAGAGGCTTCCTCCCCCTTCTGTTTATCTTCTGATATCTGCCTGCTGAAACACACCCTCCCCCCACTTCATACTCAAGACCAGCCGCTAGGGATACTCTGTTTGTAGAAATCCAGATATATCTTCTTGCATTTCAGGCTGATTTTGTGGGTGTTAAGAATGGTCTGGCAGATATCCGGCTCAATTGAGGGGACCAGTTGAGATAGGATCCCCTACTCCTCTGCCATCATTTCTCCCTTGTTAACTGTTTCCTTGGTTGTGCAAAAGATTTTTATCTTCATGAAGTCCCAACAGTTAATTTTTGCCCTTGCTTCCCTTGCCTTTGGCATTGTGTCTAGGAAGAAATTGCTGCAGCTGAGGTTCAAGACGTTGCTGCCTCCTCAAGGGATTCTCCTCTCACATTGAGGTCTTTCATCCATTTGGAGTCTATTTTTGTATATGGTGTAAGGAAATGGTTCAGTTTCATTCTTTTCCATCTTGCTATCCAATTTTCCCAACACCATTTGTTGAAAATACTCACTTTTTTCCATTGGACATTATTTCCTGCTTTGTCAAGGATTAGTTGACCACAGAGTTGAGGATCTATTTCTGGGTTCTTTATTCTGTTCCATTGATCTATGTGTCTGTTTTTGTGCTAGTAGCATACTGTCTTGATCACAGTTTTGTCATAGAGCTTGAAGTTCAGAATTGTGATGCTTCCAGGTTTCCTTTTCTTTTTCAACATTCCTCATGCTATTCAGGTCTTTTTTGGCTCCATACAAATTTTAGGATTATTTATTCCATCTCCATGAAAAAAATTGATGGTATTTTGATAGGGATTGCATTAAATGGGTAGATTGCTCTAGGTAGCATAAACATTTTCACAATATTTGTTCTTCTAATCTATGAGCATGGAATGTTTTTCCATTTCTTTGTGTCTTCCTCAATTTCTTTCATAAATATTCTGTAGTTTTCTGAATACAGGGTTTTTTTTTTTTTTGCCTCTTTGGTGAGATATATTCCTAGGTATCTTATGGTTTGGGTGTAAGCATAAATGGGATTGAGTTATTAATTTCTTTCTCTTCTGTCTTGTTGTTGGTTTATAGAAATTCAACTGGTTTTGGTGCACTGATTTTATATCCTGACAATTTACCAAATTCCTATATGAGTTCTAGCAGTTTTAGGATGGGGTCTTTTGGGTTTTCCACACAAAGTATCATATCATCTGCAAAGAGTGAGAGTTTGACTTCTTCTTTGCCAATTTGGATGCCTTTTATTTCTTTTTGTTGTCTGGTTGCTGAGGCTAGGACTTCTACTACTATGTTCAATAGTAGTGGTGATAGTGGAGATGCCTGCTGTGTTTCTGACCTTAGTGGAAAAGCTCTCAGTTTTTCCCCATTGAGAATGATATTCACTGTGGGTTTTTTATTGATGACTTTGATGATATTGAGGTATGTACTCTCTATCACTACACTGTGAAGAGTTCTGATCAAGAAAGGATGCTATACTTTGTCAAATGCTTTTTCAGCATCTATTGAGAGTATCATATGGTTTTTGATCTTTCTTTTATTAATGTAGTATATCACACTGGTTGATATGTAGATGTTAAACCAAACTTGCAGCCCATGAATAAATCCCACTTGGTCATGTTGAATAATCCTTTTAATGTACTGTTGGATCCTATTGGCTAGGATTTTGGTGACAATTTTTGCATCCATGTTCATCAGGAATATTGGTCTGTAATTCTCTTTTTTGATGGGTTCTTGTTCAGTTTTGGGATCAAGGTAATGATGGCCTTCCATTTCTTTTTTCAGAACAGTTTCAGGAGAGTAGGTATTAATTCTTCTTTAAATGTTCAGTACAATTGCCTGGAAGCCATCTGGCCCTGGGCTCTTGTTTCTTGGGAGATTTTTGATTACTGCTTCAATTTCCTTGCTGGTTATGAGTCTGTTCAGGTTTTCTATTTCTTCCTGGTTCAGTTTTGGTAGTTTATACATCTCTAGGAATGCATGCATTTCTCCTAGATTGTCTAATTTGTTGGCATACAGTTGATCATAAGATGTTCTTATAATAGTTTGTATGTCTTTGGTGTTGGTTGTGATCTCTCCTCTTTCATTCATGATTTTATTTATCCAGGTCCTTTCTCATCAGGTGTATATCAATCTCAAGATTAGGCAACTTTTGACAGGAGCATTCTAGGTACTCAAAAATAATTTACCAGTTATTTTCATTACAATAAATCAGTACATCAAGTTAAAGCAGTACATCAAGATATTTGCATTCTGCACTGAGGTAAGTGGGAGGTGGTGTTGGCAATGAGAAGTGTGTAGTCACCAATTAAGCACAAAAGAAAAAAAACATTGCAAGGCTCCTCTGATAACAAAATGATTGTAGAAGTTAATTTTAAATCATGTCCATGTGGCTGTACAATAGCATTAGTCAAGGAGATGACTATATTAATAAAAGTAGTATTATAGCAAACAGGTAATAAAACACTGCAGCATTAACTGGGCTACATCAGAAGCCCTTCTGTTCTCAGATGCTTGCTTGACTTTCAATCTTATTGGAAATTATAAATTAAGCCCCTTGTGAGGAAAACCTGTTTCATTTGAAACAGAATCAAAAGTTTTCACCTCAGTCAAATTAATTGTACTAGTATTTATAATGTCTGAAGAAATCAACAAGGGTTAATGATAAACAAACCCACCTCCTGAGCTAAGTTTGTGAGTAATCGCCTCTGATCACCCAAATAAGAATATATTGGGTAATACTTGCCAGCTTTCAAAGCATTTTAACATATGTCATCTTAATTGAGATGCATACATTGATAAGTGAGTGAAGTAAGATCTTTTTGTTCTGAATTTATGGGGGGGGGATGGAGACTTACAGGGCTCTGATAAAGGTCATATTTAAGGTCAAGTTGTTATTCTTAGCCAGAATTGTTTCATGTAACTTCTTTTTCCCTTAGGATGAGTTCTGTTTAAGATTCCTCATTCTCCTCCTGCAATATATTTCTGGTGGGTGTATTTCACTTGTTATCAGATAAGACTAGATATGTCTGACTTCCCAGAGCACAGGTTTGAGATCAAGTTCTGTTTCCCTAACCTGAACTTCTTTTTCTTTCATTCAAAATTATATTATGTAACTATACTTATTTTTAAATTATTTATTTATTTTTAAAAATTATTATTATTAGTCACCATACAGTACATCATTAGTTTTTGATGTAGTGTTCCAAGATTCATTGTTACTTTAATTAACATTTTAAAATATATATTAGGAATATTATCCTGTGTCATTAAAATATTTTTCTAATATATAATTATTTTTTAGTTTTACATTTTTATTGTTTACAGAAGTATCCTTATGCATAGATATTTAGCATATCTTTATTTTCTCAGGACAAAGTCCTGACACTAAAATTTCTGTGCCCAAAGGCTATGATCATTGCAAGGCTTTTGGTACTTATTGTCACAATATCATTACCAGAGAGTTTATCTATTTATGTTGCACTCAGTTGTAGTTGATAGCGCACATTTGCCTGAACCTTTGCTAAGAGAGCTAGCTTGATATTTGAACTTGATCTCTTATTTTTGTGATTTGAATTTTTTGGTAATAGTAGATTGAGTAATTTATATTTGTAAATAGATTGGGCACTTGCCTTTCTTCTTTGAATTCTATTTACCTCTTTAGTTCAGGAAATGGCAAAGTTTTGTTGCAAAGGACCAGATAGTCAACATTTTAAGCTTTGCAGACAAATGGTGTCAGTCACAGCTACTTAACTGCCATTGTAGTGCAAAAGCAGCCATTATACAATCCATAAATGAATAGGCATGGATGTGTTCCAATAAAGCTTTACTTACAAAAAAACACAGTGTCCAGATTTGGCTCATGGCCTATAGTCTGTCAACTCCTGATTTATTTCATTATGCTACTGGAGGTATATATCACTTTTTTACTGATTATTGAAGTTTGTGCAAATGTTAAGGACAATTGGCCTTTTGTAATCTATGCTGAAAATGTTTTCTAGTATGTTCTAAAATTTCACATTTTTAAAAATTTTTTTCAGCACAACAGTATTCATTGTTTTTGCACCACACCCAGTGCTCCATGCAATCTGTGCCCTCTCTAATACCCACCACCTGGTTCCCCCAACCTCCCACACCCCGCCCCTTCAAAACCCTCAGATTGTTTTTCAGAGTCGATAATCTCTCATGCTTCACTTCCCCTTCCAATTTCCCTCAACTCCCTTCTCCTCTCCATCTCCCCTTGTCCTCCATGCTATTTATGTTAGGCTCCACAAATAAGTGAAACCATATGATACTTGACTCTATCTGCTTGACTTATTTCACTCAACATACTCTGTTCCAGTCCCGTCCATGTTGCTACAAAAGTTGGGTATTCATCCTTTCTGATGGAGGCATAATACTCCATCGTGTATAGTGACCACATCTTCCTTATCCATTCGTCCGTTGAAGGGCATCTTGGTTCTTTCCACAGTTTGGCGACCGTGGCCATTGCTGCTATAAACATTGGGGTACAGATGGACCTTCTTTTCACTACATCTGTATCTTTCGGGTAAATACCCAGGAGTGCAATTGCAGGGTCATGGGGGAAGCTCTATTTTTAATTTCTTGAGGAATCTCCACACTGTTCTCCAAAGTGGCTGCACCAACTTGCATTCCCACCAACAGTGTAAGAGGGTTCCCCTTTCTCCACATACTCTCCAACACATGTTATTTCCTGTCTTGCTAATTTTGGCCATTCTAACTGGTGTAAGGTGGTATCTCAATGTGGTTTTAATTTGAATCTCCCTGATGGCTAGTGATGATGAACATTTTTTCATTTGTCTGATAGCCATTTGTATGTCTTCATTGGAAAAGTGTCTGCTCATATCTTCTGCCCATTTTTTTGATAGGATTGTCTGTTTTGTGTGTATTGAATTTGAGGAGTTCTTTATAGATCCTGGATATCAGCCTCTATCCATACTGTCATTTGCAAATATCTTCTCCCATTCCATGGGTTGCCTCTTTGTTTTCTTGACTGTTTCCTTTGCTGTGCAGAAGCTTTTGAGCTTGATGAAGTCCCAACAGTTCATCTTTGCTTTTATTTCCTTTGCCTTTGGAGACATATCTTGAAAGAAGTTGCTGTGGCTGTTATCGAAGAGCTTACTGCCTATGTTCTCCTCTAGGATTCTGATGGATTCCTGTCTCACATTGAGGTCTTTTATCCATTTTGAGTTTATCTTTCTGTTTGGTGTAAGAGAATGGTCAAGTTTTATTCTTCTACATATAGCTGTCCAGTTTTCCCAGCACCATTTATTGAAGAGACTGTCTTTTTTCCACTGCATATTTTTTCTTGTTTTGTCAAAGATTATTTGACCATAGAGTTGAGGGTCCCTATATGGGCTCTCTACTCTGTTCCACTGGTCTATGTGTCTGTTTTTATGCCAGTACCATGCTGTCTTGGTGATCACAGCTTTGTAATAAAACTTGAAATCAGATGATTTCAACCTGATGAATTCAGGTGATTTCAACGTGATGCCCCCAGTTTTATAAATTTCACATATTTCAATATCATTTTCCTATTTGTTTCTGCTTTGTTTTTATGCTTAGCAAGATTTTCATCACCAGGAAAACAGATAGCTATTTATCCATGTTTTCTTCTATTCCCTTTATGGTTTACTTTTTATGATTCACTTTTAAATCCACTTGGAAGTAATTTTGGTGACGCTTGAAGTAAAAAACTAACTTCATATTTTCCAAGTCAACCAATCGTGTCAGCAGCTTTTATTGAGTGAACTTTCTTTGCTCACTGGAGCTTTTTTCAAGCAAAGTCTATACTAAACTGATATGTCTATATTTATCTTAGAGGTGTTGTCCTTTGAGTCTAGTGTCTTAAAATAATTGTTCTAGGAATGTGTTCATTGTAAGGCACCTCTCAAGCTTTCTTTGTACTTACTTTAGTCCAGTTTGAAATGTATGAAGAATTCTACCTTAACTACAGCTTTTGCTATTGTTGTAGCTGCATGTGTCCTTACACTTTCATCTTTTTTGTATCTCTGACTCTGCATTTGTGTATAGTCTTATATTGCTCAGTGGGAGACATGCCTTTCTTACAAACCCGGGAAATATTTGACCCTCTTTCTGATGTAATTTAGCCTTGTTTCACTCTTCTCATCTGTGATGTGTTTAGTTTCTTCATGGTGTGGAATTACTTGTCTACACTTCATTATACCCCTTCTCAAACTTTTTTTTAACATTTTTTTAAATTACCTGGCTGTAAGGATAACTTTAAGCTTATTAGACTCCTGAGGAATCCTACTCTGGACTTTTGATCAGGGTAATTGATCTTTCTTTCCCCTAATTTCACTGACCATAGTGCTATATGCCCATTGTAGTAGTACGTCACTTTGACCCCTTCATCTCTATGGTCTTGTTTGTGTTGTTGTTTGTTTGTTTGTTTTAAAGATTTATTTACTTGGGGTGCCTGGGCGGCTCAGTCTTTAAGTGTCAGCCTTTGGCTCAGGTCATGATCCTAGGGTCCTTGGATCAAGCACCACATCAGGCTCCCTGCTTGGTAGAGAACCTGCTTCTCCCTCTCCCACTCCCCCTACTTCTGTTGCCTGTGTCTCTCTGTCTCTGTCAAATAAATAAATAAATAAATAGAATCTTTAAAAAAGGATTTATTTACTTATTTTAGAGAGAGACAGTGCATGAATAGGGGGAAGGACATAGAAAGAGAATCTTCAAGTAGACTCCTCATTGAACGTGGAGCCTGAAGCAGAGCTCTATCTCAGGATCCATGAACTCATGACCTGAGTTGAAACCAAGAGCCACCCAGGCACCACTCTACATTAATTTCTGACAATATAATCATTGTAGGACTTTCTGGACTCTGTGGATCCTTTCATTCCAACTGGATTCTTTATTCTCTGCTCTCGGACAGTTAGAAGTATTCTGAAGTGTTGGATGACCTTTCCCCATCATTTGAGAGAAGAAGGAATGCTTTACATATGCAAAACCACTAGGGAAGTTAGCCCCCAAACCCTGAGAAATAATAGTTTCATCTGAATTCCTTTTCTGTTTTTAGCTTCAAATTACTGACTCCTTACAGTTTCAAGAAAAGATTAAAAGAAGTGTCTAAAATACACAACCTGTAACCTGTATTCAAATTTCTGTTTCCTTAAAAAGTCGTTTTCCAATCTTTGATTTCCTTCTTATTACATTGTGTATATAGCTTGTGTGGTGGAGGTTGGACAATATGTAAGCAATCATACATAGAATCTAGAGTTATAAGTTCCTCAAAACTCTAAGGCTAATTAAAACCTTTATAAAGTAAAGGTCTAATTTTAGCAAGAACTATGTAAACTTTATAGTACTATAAAATCAATAAATACATTTTATTAAAGTTGAAAATACATAATAATATCCTACAGTGATATTGTAGCAACTAAAAAGTGGATTAACGAAAAATTTTCAAAAAGCAGTTACCTCTAATTATAGTGTTTTGTATGTTAAATGCAACTTTGGTTCAAGCTGTTCCTAGTAACTTGCAAAGATTTACTTCTAATCTTGGCAGTGTTCGGGTAAGTTTTATTAAGTAATTTTGAATTGTATGCACTACAAAGAGACCAAGACATATAGGTAAAATTATTTGTCCTAGTGTATCCTGTTAATGAATAAGTGGGACCCTCTCTGTATCACCAATATATGTGTGTCTAACCCCACATACCTGGAGGTAACTTTGGATGTAGTAAACTGTTTTCTGTTAACAGTTATCTGTTATCAAGTTATCAGTTATCTGTTATCAAGTGAAGAAAATGCATCTACTACTTCTAGGAAGCATCTCTCTTCCTCTCCCTTGGCTCTCATCACAACATTTCCCCATTTTCTTTCTGTTCTTATAAACAGATTATGTTACATAGACTTGTCTTTTTTAGGAATATTATAAAATGACCAAAACATGAGGATTTTCTCTGCTCCAAATTCTATTGAAAGCTCCTCAACCCTGGTAATAATATGATCTTTGTTTCCTCTATCTATCTGAGTACCTAGTTCAGGGCTACAGGACTGTATACAGCGCAGGCCTGATAATGAATCATTCTAAGGAACATATACTTAACTAGTATAGTACCGTAGAGGAAATAATTGATTAGGAACTGTGTATTTTTGACTAATCACCATATCCCTCTGATCACTTACTCCTTTCTATTAGAAAAAGGGTGATTTAAGTATTTCATCTCTAAAGTTTCTTAGTTTTAGAATTCTGTGACTCCTCAAGAACTAATTAAGTACTGTATGGTGTCTAACATAACATAATAAAAAATAATTCTGTGATTCCCCAAAATTCTTACTGTCTTTATAGTGTCAGTATAGCACATTCTCATGCACATGAATTTTGAACTCTGATAGACCTAGGTTAGAGGAACAATTCTATCACTCTGTAGTTACATAATCTTGGGCAAGTCATTTGGCCACCCTAAATTTATTTTTTATTTATTGGTAAAATGGGTATAATAATACCTTTCCCACAATGTAATTATGAGGTAGCACATGCAAAGTGCTTTGTACTGTTAATAACACATAAAATAACCCAATACATGTTAACTATAAGCTATATTAGGGCCAGCCCTTGGCAAAATTGTGGTAAGCACAGCTGGAGTGTGGCACCTCTCTTTCCCCCTTTATGTGCTCCTCAGTTTTGTTATTTTCTCTGTGGTCACTCCCTCTTCACCCAACACATCTAGTTAGAAGGTATTGAGGTATTGAGGAGTTCTCTGCTGGGAGCTCAATGACTGTATAATACTGTAGTGACCATGTCTTTAAGCTATTTGGATGGGATCTATTTGGATGGGATTTGGTCATTCTTTTTCAGGCCAGGCACTAATTTTTTATCAGTTTGGAAATTGTTCATGAGGTGGTATTTGTGGGACACTACTAGTCTGTGCTTATTTAAGGCAGGGTTTCTCTACTTCCACACTGTTAAGATAAGGGTCCAATGTTTAGCAGCATCCTGAACTTAATCTGCTAGACACCAGTAGTACCCCTCCCCTTTCCACTTGCAGCAAACAAAAATGTCTCTAGGTATTGCTGTATATTCCTGAGAGACAAAATTACCTCAGCTGTTTTAAGACTATCTCCTTTCCCTTGCTGCTTCCCCATTGCTAATTACCACAGATGCAATAACAAAATTCGTTTGAGAGTTTGTATCCACATAGCAACTGTTAAAAGTACAGACACAAGTATTCCTTTAGGGAAGGAATAAGACACTATTGATTCTCAACCTTTTCTGCATACACACTTGGATCACTTGTTGATCTTTACAATGTGCTGTTGTCTGGGTGACATTTCTCCCTGATATTCTTACTTTTGGGGTATGATCTGGGTATTGGGATATTTAAAAACTATTACTATGATTCTAATGTACTGGAAAGTTGAAGAATTACAGTTCTGGATATCTCCCTTTAAGAAATGGGCACTGAAAAGTTAGTTTTTTTAGGAGCTTGACATTATGCAAGTCAAGAAAGCATGGCTTATGTGCTGGACTATGGATTTTCCAGGGAGGGAAATTAAAGATATGAATTGAGTAACAGCTAATGCTGCTACCAGACCACAGAGGGTCTTAGAGACTACTTTGGACCATACTCTATATTCTGGCAGCCCTCCTAGCCCTCCCCAACAAATAAACACATAAAAATGTTATTTTAATCTAGGGACAACTATTTTTTAAGATCGAATTTATTGATGGAGAAACTAATTTTAAGTTAATATCAATCCTGCAGAGAAATAAAGTAATCAAAGAACAAGGTCCTCCAGGTGCTCCTTGGTGACTCATTTGGTTAAGCATCAGACTCTTGATTTCAGCTCAGGTTATGATCTCAAGGTTGTGAGGTAGAGCCCCATGTGTGCAGTGCTCCACTGGGCATGGAGCCTGCTTAAGATTCTCTCTCCCCCTTTCCCTCATGATATAGAACAGAAAATGGATGAGTTTGCTTAGTCCCAGAGGTAAAAGATAGGTATCTGCCTTAGTCCAGATATCTAAAGTTGATTTTATGCAGATGAGTGACAGCTAGGAAAATCATGTCTGTCCTCTTCTGGCTGCCTCACTGCATCACCACCTAGCCACCAGTGACTGCAGCAGAACTGGGCTCACAGGGAATTCTATGTGAGCACCTCATAGGAATGGAACAGAAAGCTGTGTTTGCACTTAAAGGAATCATTGTAAGTTAACAAGAGACAAAACAAATATTTCACCATTAATTTAGAACTGTGCTATGTCCAATCATAAGCAGCCATTTCTGCCAAAACCAAAAATGTTAGGTATCTGTAGAATGTTTTCAGCTTCTCTTAACAGCCCATTATGTGTGAATCTGTCATTCTTTGAATTTTCCTAAATTCATCTTGAACTGATTTTTGTTTTCAGATACTACTTTAGGAAAAAAAAAAATCCCAAGTTTTTCATTTGTGTTAAAAGTACTTACTAGAATGACCAAATTGAAGGGTTGAAGAAACCTAATTAGAGGTCACTGAGATCAGTGATTCTTAAATGTCAACGTGCATATAAATCATATGGGCCCTTGTTGAATGCTACTCATAGTGCGGTCATGGGACTAAAAACATCAGAGATCACTTGGGAGCTTGTTAGAACTGCAAAATCAAAGGCCCACTTCCCCAAACTATTGAATGGCAATCTGCATTTTTAACAAGATCCTCAGGCGATTCTTTATACACATGAAAGTTTGGGAAGCATGTAGCCAGACCAAATTCTTTTAGGCCTTATATTTTAGTCTGGTCAATAATTATGCATTCACATTCTCTAGTTTTTTTTTTTTAAGATTCTATTTATTTATTTGACAGAGAGAGATCACAAGTAGGCAGAGAGGCAGGCAGAGAGAGAGAGAGGAGGAAGCAGACTCCCCGCCGAGCAGAGAGCCCAATGCGGGACTCGATCCCAGGACCCTGAGATCATGACCTGAGCCGAAGGCAGCGGCTTAACCCACTGAGCCACCCAGGCGCACCACATTCTCTAGGTTTGTTCTGTTTAGCTCACTTCTCTAAACTATCACTGAGTGTTGTACTCCAACCATTAAGAATATAGTAATTAGTAGAAGGGGGTGGGATTATGGACATTGGGGAGGGTATGTGCTTTGGTGAGTGCTGTGAAGTGTGTAAACCTGGTGATTCACAGACCTGTACCCCTGGGGATAAAAATATATGTTTATAAAAAATAAAAAATTTAAAAAAATAAAATAAAATAAAATAAAATAAAAATAAAAAAATAAATTAAAAAAAAGAATATAGTAATTAGTAAAACATTCTCTGACTTTAAAGCTTTGTCATTCTCCTCTTGCTCAGAATTACTAGAGTTCTCCTTTTTTGAACCTCTTCCAAATGTTGTGATATAAGTGATGAAGGCTCAATCTGCAGCTGATGTTAAGTGAGAGAAGAGAAATTCCAAGCCAGATTAGGAATATTTTCCTAACTGGGTCTCCCTGCTTCTAAACTTACTCTTTCTAATTGTTAATTCACACAGCAGTCTTAGGATCTTTTGATATCTCTCACCATTACCTCCTTGACAGCTATACTTAAATCATAATCACCAAGTTCCTTGAAAGCATCAAGCTCTGTCACACCTTATTGACTTCATATATGCTTTTCTCTTACTGTGGAATCTTCTAATCTGGTTAACTTTCAGTAATTATTCAGGACATATCTTTAGTGGAACACTTTTGGAAAAGATTTCTTTGACTTTCTCTCAATCTAAATTAGCTACTTTTGTTATCATATTATTCCTACTCCTTTATATTTCCTTTGTAGCATTAAATTGTGAATAAATTTTATAATTATGTGTTTATTTGGGCAATTATTTATTAAATGTCCATTCCATCATCACTAAGATCCATGGGGATAGGAAATTTGGTTATTCACCGTGGATCCCTAAGGCTTAGGGTGTTTGGCACATTGTGCATGTTCAATAAATACTTGTTGAATGCAATTTATATCTTCTGTCTCCAGCCTGTCTAATATTACTTCCTCTGGCCACCATTCTTTAACTCATTATCTTGTTTTATTTTATTTATAACAATTATTGTTAGTTGAAACTGTCTTGCTGATTAATGCACTTTTGTGTTATCATCTGTCACCTCCAACTAGACTATCAATTCCATTAGTGTGGGATCTAAAGCAGACCACCTAGGTTTGAAATTCAGCTTTACTACTTAGTGCATATGTACCTGGGGGAAAGTCACTTAATCCAGATACCATGCCTCATTATTAAAATGGTAATAATTGCCCCTATCTCATAGACCTGTTGTGAGAATTAAATGAAAGATTATGTGTGAGCCACCAAGCAGAGTGACTGCCTGTAGTTAGCATTATATTATCTGCTGTTGTGATGATGGTAGATATTTTTCATACTGTTATTGAAATCTGTTTTCTTGACAAATAGATCAGTGTCAGTCACATAGTGCTTGCTCCATAAATATATTTTGAATATATTAAGGAAAGTGATAGTCTTTATTATCCATTAAAGTGATATTTTGTGTGGCTTTTGATGAATAGTACCAGTTCATCAAGTTTGATAGAAATTATTTATCTGCCCTGATGTACTATAAAATTTTTTTATTATAACTATGGGCAGTAACTTGGGAAGTAACTTAGTCTTTGCTGCTGTATTTCTGATTTTGGAGAAAAAGGATGACACATCCTAATATCTAGATCCAGTTCTAGTCCCTTAATCAGTGTGACTCTGGATATTCTGCCCATAGAACAGCTATTCAATTAAATACTTTTAAAATTATGTTATATTAGTTATATTATGTGAAGATAACTTCTGCTTGATAAAGAAGTGTCTTCTAAAGGTAAAATTGGATGTTAACTTGAATTATTCCCCCCCTTTCTACAAATGTTGCGATATTGAGACAAGTTTGAACACAAATATTCAAGCACTCAAATCAACTCTCTCTCTCTACAAATATGAAACAGAGATGCTTAGTGATTTATAGATCACTAAGATATTCTGTATATTCGAGATACTCTGCATCACTAAAGATAATCTGTATCTTATTGTACTGCCAATTTTTTGTGTATTTAAGTTCAGTTAATATAATCTTGACAACAGGTTGGAATGTAATTTAAATTTTAATATTTTCAGCTATAGCAATGTATTATTTCCACATATTGAAAGATACTAGTTCTCTGATTGATATAGTGGAAGGGACAAATACATATCATCAGGTTACTTTTTAAAAATAGATGTGAAAAATCACTTCATCATGTCACTGATGTCATGACATAATAGATACTTTGAATTATTCACTAAATTTCATGGTGCCAAAGTTGCCATCAAGTTTTGGATTATATATTGTACACACCCAAAAATGGCAAAAATGATCTTAAAGAGAATTATTTAAATTTTCAAAATTGGTCTTTCAACATTAGAGTACCATTATAAGAAAATCACCCAATAATACCTGAGTAAATTAAATCATGTCCCTCCAAAGGCAATATCCCAAATGTGACTATATTATAAAGCTGATATAGATACTGTTTCTGGATTCCAGCCTTATAAAGGAGAATTACCATATTGATTTTTTATTACAAAGATGAAAATTTCAGTAGCGTCAATTAAAGTTAAGTGAAAATTAGAGAACTGGAAATTGTTTTACCTGGAAACAAATGTATGTGATCTCTAATCCCAAGTACAGGTCCATAGTTGACCTACTTTCAGGTCTATGAATCAAACATCCAGTTATTCAAACCCCATAGGCAGGAATCTGTCCTTGGTTCATATACAATCTGAGTGAAAGAGGGTGTCCTTTTTTTCAGGACTCTGCAGAAATGAGCAGTATTTTAATCAGTTTAGAATAATTACTGCAGATTGATGAACCAGGTCCTTGTTGGTTTTATTTAACATGGTCTCCACAACTGTGCCTGGTGTATAGTAGGTATGCAATATATATTTGTTGAATGAACAAACAAATTTCTGTTGTTTTTGAAATTAAAACCATAGAGCCCCTTTTTAGGTATTACTTAGAACTCTAAGACTCTCCCTAGGGCCCGAGATATTCCTGGAAAAAAGTTTGAAAGCCACAGTTGCAGGTAACAATAAGAAATAAGATGGAACAAGTTAAAACTGGATAGGTCTAGTCCCCCTCGATTCTCTGAATCCTAAATCATTTTGCCTTCACCATTCTACTTTCTTATATTCTATCTCCAGGGTACAATAGAGGAAATACTAATGAAGGAGATAAGATGGGGCAAAATGTAGAAAAAAGTGTGAAAGCTAGAGTGAATTGAGTTTTACACTCTGGAAGAGTGAAATGAGAGGAAGCTTCATGAAAAAAAAAAATAGAATAATTGTCTTATTTTCTAGTATTTCATTTCATGAATGAATCTTACTGATAGGATATTTTCTGGAATATGGAAGATCAGCTTAGGTAAAAGTAAGCAGCATATCTGTTTGAAGAGGTAGAAAAAAGATGTTCAGGAACCAACCCTAGAATATGGCAAACACAGCTTCCCATACACCTGAAATAGTATTTTAGATAACTAAGAAAATAGAATTGGTATGCATTTTTTGAACTTCATTTCTGAATGGGAATATGGGTATGCTATACAAATTGTTGGAATAGCCAGAGGCTAGTGCCTGATAGCACTAGAATACAGAGCTTCCTCTACCATCTGAATTGAAGCAGGTATTTCTACTTCTGAAAACCATATGACATGTCAGTTTCCCACAATAGGGTTTAAAACCTAGGTGCCTAGATGTACTATTTAGTTAGTGCACAGTTTTAGTAGGTTTTTCCTTCAGGCCAGCCTGAAACAAAATTGAGAGTAAAAGTAGTTTTTTCCCCCCTTTTTCTATGTGATAAACTTCTTTCAATCTCAGGTATCCTTCTAACCTGTGTCCACAGTCTCTGGGTTTCAACAACAATTCTGACTACTGTCATCTTGAGACAGTCCTCCAGGATGTTCCACCAAAACTCTATGCCTAACATGCATTGCTTATATGGTGTAGTGTGAACCCTAAATATAGAAAAGAACAGTCAAAAGTTCAATGAAAAGATAGGTCTGAAACCAAAGCAGACACAAACTTAATAGAAGAAACACTCAAAGATGAAATTATGAGTATAAGAAATTATTCAAATGAAGAAGAAAAGAATAAATAAGAATTATTATATAAGAGTAGCATGAACTATTAGAATAGTAGCAGAGATAGTAAGATTCAGAGTGCATGTGGACCTAAACAAAGGGCTAAGATTACTGAAAATTTTGGAAGGTATATCTCAAATATGGGGAAGAGCAAGGAGAGGGTCTGATGTTTAAAGCCGACAGAGAAAAAGTGGAAATGACTTATTTACTCCTCTCGTGCTTCTGTCTTTTCTGTCTCTGAGAGTGGGCCTCCTTCCAGAATAAGTAGTAGGCATAGGTTAAGAGAGAATAAAATCTCAAGTGAGGTTAAAGAAAGCACCTAGATCCTTTAAATATTTCATTAAAATATATTAAAGGAATATAATATTATAATGTTAATCTTTCTCTGATTTTCTTTGATAAATTCTTCAAGGATAAAAGTGAGGCATTCAAATAGAACCTTAAGGTTAAAAATGAAATTTTGGTAAATTCTGTATATTAAAGACCAATAGTTTGATATGAAATCTGGGTAAAAGAATATGCTAAATAATTTAAAGGGTGACTTATGAGCCCTTTACCCAATTATTTAATCATTTTGATGATGAAAATAATTAAACAAATACACCATATTTTTGAACAGGAAGACTCCATATTGTAAACAGGTCAGTTTCCCAACAATCATATATAGATTCATTGTCATCTCAGTCAAAAGTACTCACAAGATTTTCAGGACCCTAACAGATTCTAAAGCGTATATGGAAGAAAAAAAATTCCAAGAATAATTAAGACATTCTTAAAGAAGGCAATTGTGAAAGAGACTTACAGCATAAGATATCAAGAGGTATTCTGAAATACATTTTATTTATTTATTTATTTATTGTTTATTTATTTATTCAAATTCTTTTTAAAATTATATTTATTATGTTAGTCACCATACAGTACATCATTAGTTCTTTATGTGGTGTTCCAAGATTCATTGTTTATGCATAACACTCAGTGCTCCATGCAATATGTGCCTTCAGTACCTATCACTGGGCCAGTCCATTCCCACCCCACTCCCCTCTAAAATCTTCAGTTTGTTTCTCAGAGTTCACAATCTCTCATGGTTCGTCTCCCCCTCTCATTTTCCCCCCTTCATTTTTCCCTTCCTAATGTTCTCCATGCTATTCCTTTTGTTCCACAAGTAAGTAAAACCATGTGATAATTTACTTTCTTTGCTTAACTTATTTCACTCAGCATAATCTCCTCCAGTCCCATCCATGCTGATGCCAAAGTTTGGTGGTGTTTTCACTATGACAGACAAATCAGTGGGACAGAACAGATATGATTTAAACAGAGTTGACACTGCTGCTCAGGGATAAATGAAAGGGTTTTGGTTATCCATCTGATGGGAAAATAAGAAAATCAACCCTAACTGTTAGGATTAAATTGTGCATAAAAATTAAATATGAAGAACAAAATTAAAAAAAAAATTTGAAGGTGGTAGAGGAGAGGGGTTTGAAGACCTCACTGAAAGAAATCACCATGCTTTATATAACTTAAACTTATAAAGCAATTTATGTCAATTATTTCGCAATAAATCCAGAACAAAAGAGAAATGAATTCCCTAATGGAATAAAATGCATAGGCATTTCAGAAAAGGAAACATACATGAGCCATAAACGTAGAAAAATATTGCCAACCTATTTGTAATCATATAACTGCAAATTTAACATACATCACTATTCCATATCCTCCATATTAGCAATAATGAAAAAGGCAGGCTATTCCAAGTGTTGGTAAAGATAAGGACAATGGGAACACTAACCCACTGCTTGTGGGGTAAAATGGTAAAACATTGGAAAAACAGTTTTTCATTTCTTAGTAAATTAGTAAACATGACTGAGACATTTACTATTGTCCAAATATACACGTGTTCTCCAACATGCCCTAAATACCTTCCTGTTATGCGATAACACGAAATTAGTTTGGATAATAAGATGTGAGTAGAAGTGGGCACCTGAGTGGCTCAGTCAGTTAAATGTCTACCTTCAGCTCAGATCATGATCACAAGGTTCTGTGATTGAGTCCCACATCAGGCTCCCTGCTCAGCGGGGAGGCTGTTTTTTCCAATCCCTCTGCCCCTTCCCCTGCTCTCTCTCTCTCTCTCTCTTTCTCTCTCACTCTCTATCAAATAAATAAATACAATCTTTAAAAAATATTTTTAAGTGATGGGATTAGAAGTGACATGTTACTTTTGGATTGAAACATTTAAAAGTAGGTATAAGTTTTTCATTTGTTCTTTCCCTACTTCAGTGACCATGTGTTGCAGTAGTAACATCACAAATAAAAGAAGTTCTGGTCATTGTTTCTACAAATGGAGGAAAGTTTTTGGCCTGTAATGAACTTTGTGTGAGAGAAAGTATCTTTATTGGATATGTCATTAACAAATATCTTCTCCCAGTCTGTAGGTGGGCATTTAGTTTTGCTGATTGTATCCTTTGCTATGCAGAAGCTTTTTATTTTGAGAAATGAGTTTAGTAAAGTCACAGGATAAAAAATCAACACTCAGACATCTGTTGCATTTCTGTACACCAATAATGAAGCAGGAGAAAGGGAAACCAAGGAATGAATCCCATTTACAATTACACCAAAAGCCATAAGATACCTAGTAATAACCCTAAACAAAGATGTAAAAGATCTATACTCTGAAAACTATAAAACACTCATGAAAAAAATAAGAAGACACAAAGAAATGCATAAATATCCCTTGCTTATGGATTAGAGGAACAAATATTGTTAAAATGTCTATACTACCCAAACCAATCTATACATTTTCTGCAATCCCTACCAAATACAAATAGCATTTTTTTCCAGAGGTAGAACAAACGATTCTAAAATTTGTATGGAATCAGAAAAGACTATGAACAGCCAAAGAAACCTTGTAAAAGAAAAGTAAACCTGGAGGTATTACAATTCCAGATTTCAAGTTATAGTACAAAGCTGTAATGATCAAAGGAGTATGATCCTGACACAGCAATAGACACAAAGATCAATAGAACAGAATAGACAGCCCAGAAATGAGAGATGCATGGATGGCTCAGTCACTTAGGCACCCACCTCTTGATTTTGGCTCAGGTCATGATCTCAGGGTTTTGATATTGATCCCTGCTTTGGGTTCCATGTTGACCATGGAACCTGCTTATGAATACTCTCTCTCCCTCAAAGAAGAAGAAGAAGAAGAAGAGGAGGAGGAGGAGGAGGAGGAAGAAGAAGGAGGAGAAGGAAGAGAAGGAAAGGAAGAAGAAGGGGAAGAAGAAGGAAAATTCAGAAATGAACCTACAACTGTATGTCAATTAATCTTTGACAAAGCAGGAGAAAATATCCAATGTGAAAGAGTCTCTTCAACAAATTGTGTTAGGAAAACTGGACAACAACATGCAAAAGAATGAAACTGGACTACTTTCTTACATCATACACAGAAATAAATTTGAAATCGATTAAAGACCTAAATGTAAGACCTTAAACCATAAAATTCTTAGAGGAGAACACAGTCAGTAATCTCTTTAACTTCAGCCATAACTACTTCTTTCTAGATATATCTCCTGAGGCAAGGGAAACAAAACCAAAAATGAAATACTGGAACTTCATCAAACTAAAAGTCACTGAGATTTTGAGCTGTCATTGTTACCATAACAGAACCCAGACTACCCTGACTTCCTATAACCTATGATTCAGAAATTCCACTCTTGTATTTATACTCTAGAGGAATTCTTGAATTGTTCACCAGTATACATATATAAGAATATTGTATAAGAATAACAATATTGCCCATGGTAGCAGAAAACAAATTTAATCTCTATGAGAATTTGAATGAGAAACTAGACAGAAGTGAAAATAAAGAAATCATTATATATATGAATATATATGAATCTGAAAATCTACCAAGTTTAGGAAACAGAGCAAGACCCACAAGAATACAAAGAGTATAGCTCCATTTTTAGAAATTTAACAAAATACAAATTAATGTATTATGTAGGGACAGATATGTGTGGTATACTATATAAAATTATATATATATATATATATATATATATATATATATATATATAAAACACAAAAATCAGAATATTGCTTACCCTTACAGTTTAAAGAATGAGGTTGGTAATAGTAATGCTCACAATAACAGCTAACTCTATGTGTCAAGTAATTATCTAAATACTTTGTATGTATGAATACTTAATAATGGAAAAAAACTTATCTGGCAAGTGCTACTATTATCACCCCCATTTTGTAGATTGGAAAATGAAACACAGGGCAGATTTGTTATATTCATCAGTTCATGAAGATAGCAAGTAATGAGCTTGGGAATTGAACTCAGGTGGTCTGAGGCATGAGCCTATATTCTTAACTATTATGCTACATGAGAATGGAACATCATGCCTTTCTGAAACACTGATAATATATTTCTTAACCTGGATAGTAGATAAATCAAAGTTCATTTTATCATTATCTTTTAAACTGTACAGAATCATTTTATATATTATTTTGTATATATAATATTATTGTATTTTGCATCAGTGAAAAAATAATAAAAGAGAATAACATTTAATTTCTGAAAAAATTGTGAACAGAGCTTTGGGTTTCCTTTTTATAGAGATCACAGAAACAAAGTTGGAAGCATGGATTGGAGGTATTAACATAAAATATGTGGGAAAACCTTGAGGAGACCATAGGTTGTCAAGAACTGTGTGTGTGTGTGTGTGTGTGTGTGTGTGTGTCCATGTGTGCACACAGGAGCAAATTTTTTTTTAGCTCAATGCATGGATTAGCCAGATAAAACACTGGAGAAATAGTTTGGGTGAGAGCTTTTATATTCTATCACTCTTCTTTACATTGCTTTAGAATAATCATTGCTTATTTTGTTGGCACAGAAATTGGCAGTAACATCCCAGACCATCTACTGCCAGTGCGTTAATAATATCAGGGCACTGTAAGGACTCATTGGTGTTTAAGAAACTGGAGGTGAACCATGAGAGACTATGGACTCTGAAAAACAATCCAAGGGTTTAGAAGGGGCGGGGGGTGAGAGGTCGGGGTACCAGGTGGTGGGGGTATTATAGAGGGCACAGATTGCATGGAGCACTGGGTGTGGTACAAAAACAATGAATACTGTTATGCTGAAAATAAATTTAAAAAATTAAAAAAAAAAAAGAAACTGGTGTGAACAAATGCAGACTGACCAGCCACTCTAGGTCATTTATTCCTTCAACATATTCATCACCAAATTTAAGAGCTCACGGATTATAGACGAAGGAGACTGCCATTTTCAGTGCTGCTTATTCCCCAAACCAGAGTGATTGTGTGGTGAAGTGACAGCAAATAGATATATTTAATAGTTTTTCTGTGGTGCCTATGGTGCAGGCACTATCTCTTGGGACATATCCCCTACCATCTAATGGAACAGATGGGATACACTAGCTTAAAATTTGACCCTTCCCCAATACACATAACCAGACAGGGTACATGATACTTCTACAGGACCAAGAACTTGAAGATCAAAACAGCTACCCATGAGGAGCACAAGCAACATAAAAGGAAGAAAGTAACTGAACAAAACAACACATGAATAAGAGACCAAGAATTTAAAATAATAAAGATTCTCAAAGCAATAAAGGAGAATACTAACTTTATGAATAGAAACATGAAGACTATTAAAAAACATGAATGTGGAGAGGTGCCTGGGTGGCACAGTCATTAAGCACTTACCTTTGACTCAGATCATGATCCCAGGATCCTGGGATTGAACCCCACATCAGGCAGGGAGTCTGTTTTCCTTCTTCCACTCCCCCTGCTTGTGTTTTTTTTTTTCTCTCATGTCTCTCTCTCTGTCAAATAAATATATAAAATCATTAAAAGAACAAGTTTGTGGAATGAAAATATTAATAAAGAACACCATAGAAATAAATGAAAATATGACTCTAAATGGATAGGAAAAATGGGATAGGGAAATTTCTACCATAATAATATTTACAATAAATATGAGTGGTCTAAACTTACCAATATAAAAACAAATTCTGAAACTGATACTTAAAAAGTCAATAACATTGTCTACAAGGACATGCTTAAAATAATAGAGAAAAGTTGAAAATAAAAGATAAAATTATGGAAAATATGCACTAGGCAACTAAGCCCTAAAAGAAAGTAAGGTAGTATGTTAGTCCCCATTCTTAAAAGAAACAGAACCAATTGTGTGTGCATGCTTGTGTGTGTTTGTGTAGAAAGGGACAGACACAAAGGGGAAAAGAGAGAGCAAAAACAAAAGTAAAACTAAAACCTCATTTCATCCTTCTCTGACATGTTTCCCAAGGATGAGATTAACTTGGGTCCATAAGCCATGGTTAGAAGTAGGCCCCCCTCCCTTGTGTTACAATGGTTCAATTGAGGCAAACATGGTCTCTTCCAACTCCATTCAGCTATATTTTGTCATTGGCATTGTAACTTCTTTGTCTGCATTTCCTGGGTCTCATCCACTGGAATTTTAAGAGCCATCTTTCTTGCTTGGTGTGGTCTAGTCATCATTTCTATTAGAGCTTGACTTGAGAAACAATTATAGTTATTTTAAATTGTTTTCTTCAAGGCAGTGTCTTATATATTATCATATTTTATTATCTTCAAACTCTTTCTTCCTAGAAAGTAAAGAAAGTAAGTAAGCAGTGGTTTTCTTATCAGGAATTCATAGCAGACATATTTATCCCAAATTAGCATATCTCAGTAACTGTCTCAAGGACACAGACTGAATGGTTTTTGGAAAAGGGTCTCAAAAAACCTTATCTTTTGGAGAAGAAACATATTCCCACAACTGCTTTTTTAAATCTTTTCTTTCTGGGTGGAAAATGAACGAAAACAGAATCTGAGTTCTCACTGTCCATTTGGGCACTTTGCTTGCTCTGAATTCCTGCAATGATTACTAATATGAGAAGTCATGTAAGGCTATGCCCTCCTAAGGACAGTGATAAGAATGAAACTTGACCATTCTCTTACATCATACCAAAGATAAACTCGAAATGGATAAAAGACCTTAACTTGAGCCAGGAATCTATCAAAATCCTAGAGGAGAACATAGGCAGTAACCTCTTCGACACTGGCCACACCAACTTCTTTTCAAGATATGTCTCCAAAGGCAAAGGAAACCAAAGCAAAAATGAACTTTTGGGACTACATCAAGATAAAAAGCTTCTGCACAACAAAGGAAACAGTCAACAAGACAAAGAGGAAACCCATGGAATGGGAGAAGATATTCTCAAATGACACTACAAAGATCTATAAAGATCTATAAAGAACTCCTCAATCTCAACACACACAAAACAGATAATCATGTCAATAAATGGGCAGAAGACATGAACAGACACTTCTCCAAAGAAGGCATACATATGGCTAACAGACACGTGAAAAAAAAAAATTCATCATCATTAGCAATCAGGGAGATATAAACCAAAACCACATTGAGATACCAACTTACACCAGTTAGATTGGCCAAAATTAACAAGACAGTAAACAACAAGTGTTGGAGAGGGTGTGGAGAAAGAGGAAGAGGAACCCTCTTACACTGTTGGAGGGAATGCAAGTTGGTGCAGCCACTTTGGAAGACAGTGTAGAGGTTCCTTCAGAAAGTAAAAATAGAGCTACCCTATGACCCTGCAATTGCACTACTGGGTATTTACCCCAAAGATACAGATGTAGTGAAAAGAAGGGCCATCTGTTCCCCACTGTTCATAGCAGCAATTCCCACAGTTGCCAAACTTTGGAAAGAGCCAAGATGTCCTTCAATAGAAAATGGATAAAGAGACTATGGTCCATATATACAATGGAGTATTATGCCTACATCAGAAAGGATGAATACCCAACTTTTGTAGCAACATGGACGGGACTGGAAGATATTAAAAAAAGAAAACATTATGCTGAGTGAAATAAGTCAAGCAGAGAGAGTCAATTATCATATGGTTTCGCTTATTTGTGGAGCATAAGGAATAACACGGAGGACATTGGGAGATGGAGAGAAATGAGTTGGGGGAAACTGGAGGGGGAGACAAATCATGAGAGACTGTGGACTCTGAGAAACACACTAAGGGTTTCGAAGGGGGGTGGTGGGGAGTTGGGTGAGGCTATGATGGGTATTATGGAGGGCACGTATTTCATGGAGCACCGGGTGTGGTGCATAAACAATTAATTTTGAAACACTGAAAAATAAAATAAAATGAAAAAAGAAAACAACAACAACAAAAAGAATAGATGGGGATATTGTTTTATTCTTTGTCTAGCTTTAACCCTTAGTAAATACCAATTACCAGCAGTGCCCATACTAAGCACTTTAGGTACATTTTTCTTATTTATTAATCAAAATAGAGATATACTGTTGAGGGATATATACTTATGAGATATATACTGTTGTTATCTCTTTTCCATTTTTCATATGAGAAATATGGAGCATAAAAAGATCAAAAACAGTCCACGTGTCATAGTCAGCAGTAAGGATAGGACTAGAGAGCAGTCCTATTTGATTTTGAGCCCACACTTTTTAAATAACTTATGCTGCATGATTGATCAAAAAACTAACACACTTCTTGGCACATAGTAGGCACTGACTGCCAAGTAATAATTACAACTGAGACTGGATGCATTGCTGCTCGGTAAGAATCTTAAGCCAGCTCAGCTCTGTAAGCATGCTTCTGAATTCATGCCATATCATGAAGTGGGGGTGCCAAATGCTGGGTGTTATTGTTTTAAATGAAAGGGAATTAAAATAAATTTTAGTTTCAGCATTTTAATGAGAATTTTATGATACTCCTAAGAATACCCATATTCTTGGTTTTCTTTCCATCCTCCCCAAATAATGCTTTTAAAAAACACATTTCTCTTTTTTAGTTCCTCCCTATGGCTTACAAGATCAAATCCAAATCTCCTGGTCCTGTATTCAAGGTGATCCATAATATGTACCATGTCCTCTGCTCAGGTATTTTTGGGGCTCTTTTTCTACCACTATTGACTCTTTTCCCCCACCCCCCAACATACCCTCCACTTTCTTCATAGTGTTCTTTAATGACGTTTTACCTTGTTTGGGATGCTCTTCTCCATCATATCGATTCCTACTTATAGGTATCAAAATATTTTACCACAATATTTGGGGTGCAATAAAAATCACATTTATTTTGTTTGTTTTAAGTAAAATTAAATTAAGTTTGAGCAACCATTCTTCAAGGTTGATGAAAAGTTCAAAGTCTTTCATTTGGTATTTTGTATGGGAGTGCCTTCTCCCTCCTTATGATTGAATTGGAGTTTCAAGGGATTTTTTAGTGCCCCCTTCACAGTCACCTTTGCCTATTCCTTCTTTTTATAGTCACCTATTACTGCTTTGACTCTAGTTCTCAACAATCTATCATATGCCATGGCTCCCTAAAGTATTTCTTAACTTCTAGACTTCATGATTTATCCAAAATGGTCCCTTGAAAGCAGGAAGCTCTGATAGTAATTTTACTCAGTTCTGCCAAACTTGGCTACAAGGAAGCATCAAACTCAAAAGGTATACTTCTGGCACAGTCCTTTCACCGATCTCTAGAGATCAAGGTGCATAAGGACATGAATCTACTTCCCTTAAGTCTTTGAACCACCAAACTACTATTCTCTCTGTGGTAAATTGCAAACTTGGCTACAAATTATTTTCACCCTTCTATATATATCCCCTGGCAAACTGACTTTTATATTTCTTCCATCAAGAGGGTATTTTCTCTGCTGCTTAAATTCTAGGCTTGTTCATGTGACCCATATTGGCTAATACAATATTAGTAAATGTGTCACAAGCAAGAGACCTGAAAAGTATTTGAATTTTGGACCTTGCTTTGTCTTGCTGTTCTTGGCATGCAGCAGTTACCATGTAAAGAAGCCCAAGAGAGCCTTCTGGAGAATTAGAAAACAATGAGGAGGAAAAGTGAGGTATCATGGCGAAAAGACTGTGCTTCCAGATAAGTGAATGAGATCATCCTGGATCATCTACTTTTTACCTGATGAGCAAATGTAGATGTATTAGTGAGGACAATCAAGATTAGCTGAGCCAACCCATCACAAAAGTACCTGGCAGAATTATGAGCTAATAATAGCTATTGTTTGAGTTTATTGTATTAGTTTTGTATGATAGCCATAACAAAGTATAACAGACTGGGTGAATTAAACAAGAGAATTATTTTCTCACAGTTCTGGAGGCTAGAAGTCTGAGATCAAGGAGTCAATAAAGTTTTTTCTTCTGAGGCCTCTTTCTCTGGCTTGTGGATGGCTGTGTTCTCCTTTTGTCTCCATGTGGTTTTCTCTCTGAGCATGTTTGTGTCCTAAGCTCCTCTTCTTGTAAGGACAGCAGTTATATTGGATTTTAATTTAATTACCTTTTTAAAGATACTATGTCCAAATATAGTCATATTCTGAGGTACTGGGGTTCTGGACTTCAACATTTGAACAGAGGTGGACACATTTTAACTTATAACAATTCATCATTCCCTTTGTGTGGTTTCCTCCCCCAAACAAGGTTATCTTCAGGGTGTCAATTCCTCCTCACTTGCTCTAAAATATAAAATCTCATATATTCCTCCTCTGGAGTTAAGGAGACCCCGTAACTCTAAGATTCTACTCTCTTCAGTGGGTATAAAAGGCACCAAGAAATTTTCTCATTAAACTATAGAATTAATAAATTATCACATAAGATACCAGCCCCTCAGTGCCTTCTACCATGGGATTTTCTTTAACTATCCCAATTCTAAAAGATCTTTAACTTCCCTGAACTTCTATAACACTGACATATTCTTACCATGCTGTTGGTATTTAAACATATACTATCCTGCATTGCAATCCTAAGGCATAAAATGTGACACCTCATCAAGTAGACTCTTAGAGGGTAGAGCTCTGTTAGGTAATTTATACTTCTAACTTAAAAGCTGTCCAGGCAGTTGGCACCCAATTACTTTAGTGATATTACATCTTGCAATGACTCTAATAGCATGCATTTTCATTTTAATTTGTGTATAGTCTACCTCTCATACTTTTCATGAAAAAATGTGAAGACCCTGTGTTTTTTTCCCTTTTGTCATCATAGAAATGATCTCAAGGTTTTAGTGCTTATAATGAACTTCAGAAAGGAGATACCTAGAACACTCACAGTCTTTAGTGATATTACTTCACATTCTGAATCTCACAAAGATTATTCAAGCAGCAAAAATAGTTCTTACAAATATATTTAATTATTTAATTTCAGACTATTAAATTATTATATTTCATATTGTATCTAAAGCTAAACTCAGAAATTCTAGTCTTTTCCCCATTTATGGATACATAAGAAAAAATAAGCAATCTTCAACCTTAAAGTCTTTATGACTGTTATTTGTTGCACACCAGAAATGTTTCAATAAACATGCAAAGATAGAAAGTGATGTTTTTTTATATCCTAGTTAAAAAGAAAACAGTAACTATTATAGCTATTGACTGCAAGATGCAGTATCACTAAACTAATTAAAACTGGAAATCTTGAACACCTAACAAGCTGCTACAAATAGGCCTGCTCTGGGCTACACACACTTCTGACATATCCAAAGGGAGTTGTCTCTGAAGCACACAGAAATGCAGTGGATGACTACTTATCTTTATATCTAAGTGCTGCTAACAATAGCCAGTCAGGCTTTCCTCACCTTACTTAGTTTGACCTCTGTGTTTACTATAATCCAAGAATGGATCATTCCTATTTCCTTCCAACAATTACTTGCCATAGCTTTCTTCAAGAGCTAGTGCAGAAATTGCCTCTGTGAATAAATAGTGATCATGATTTGCATTTACTCTATGGCAGGTCCTGTCCTAAATATTTCTATATATTAAGCCACTTGATTCTTTCAGTGATTTTACAAGGCTATTGCTATTCTTGCTTTTTATTCAGAAGGTAACTAGTCACAGGGAAAATAAATAAATAATTCATGTTGCATAGCTAGTAAGTGAAGAAGGAAGATATAAACTGAAAGAAGTCTGTTCCTAGACCTCATGTTGTTAACAATTATACCATGATACTATGATTAATTTATTCTGCATTCTGTTCATACTGATACCTACATTTTAGATATTTTTAATGTCTACTGCATACCAGATACTAGGTTATGTATTCATAAATGTTATGTCAGTTAGTCTTCAAACCATCTCTGAGGTAGGGACAGAGGTATTGGATACTTAGGTATTCATAATTCATACAAATATGTAAAGATTGTACCAAGTTAAAGTTATCCATCAAACTTCCTTAAATTGCACTTAAAAAGTTTTCATGGTTTTGTGTATGTATTGCTCTATGATAATTCTTATGCACACTAAAGTTTGAGAGTCCTTGAGCTGAACTAAAGGAAAGAACAAAAACAAAAGGAAACATTGTGTTCTGGTGCCAAAAAATTCAAATCATACTGCTTTTGGATAATTATCAAATTACTAGAAGAGAAGGGAGGATGAAATTTCTAACATTGGAGGAAGGAGAAAATTCTAACATTGCTGATGGTCTGCACATTTTACTTTACATTATTTTTATGTTTGACCTCCATAATCTTATCATGTACTATCAGTTTTATTTGGTATGAGATTTACACAATACAGTATAATTGTACCTTGAGGGTGATTGAGGTGTTAGTTTCTTAAAGTTAGCTTGTAGAAAATATAATGTGGTTCTATTATACTGTTATTATTATCATTTACAGATGAGGAAAACAGATCACACAGCTTGGAAGTGATGGAAGTATGTTCTACCCTGATTGCAAAGCACATTCTGTTTCTACTATAACAAGCTTTTTTAAAAAAAAAAAAATTAACATACAATGTATTATTTGTTTCAAGGGTGCAGGTCTGTGATTCATCAGTCTTACACAATTCACAGTACTCCCCATAGCACATACCCTCCCCAGTGTCCATCACCCAACCACCCCATCCCTCACACCCTCCTCCCTTCCAGCAACCCTCAGTTTGTTTCCTGAGATTAAGAATCTTTTATGGTTTGTCTCCCTCTCTGGTTTCATCTTGTTTCATTTTTCACTCCCTTCCCCTATGATCTTCTGACTTGTTTCTCAAATTCCTCATATCAGTGAGATCATATGACAATCGTCTTTTTTCTGATTGACTTTTTTTTTTTGCTTAGCATAATACCCTCTAGTTCCATCCATGTCTTTGCAAATGGAAAAATTTCAGTTTTTTGATGGCTGCATAATATCCCATATATATATATATCAATCACATCTTTCATCTGTTCATGGACACCTAGGCTCTTTCCAAAGTTTGGATATTGTGGGCATTGCTGCTATAAACATTTGGGTGCATGTGTCCCTTCAGATCACTACATTTGTATCTTTAGGGTAAATATCCAGCAGTGCAATTGCTGGGTCGTAGGATAACTCTGTTTTCAACTTTTTGAGGAACCTCCTTACTATTTTTCAGAGTGGTTGCACCAGCTTGCATTCCCACCAACAGTGTAGTAGGGTTACCATTTCTCTGCATCCACTCCACTGTCTTTTCCTGACTTGTTAATTTTAGTCATTCTGTCTGGTGTGAGGATATCTCACTGTGGTTTTGATTTGTATTTCCTGATGCTGAGTGGTGTTGAGCACTTTTTCATGTGTCTGTTGGCCATTTGGAGGTCCTTGCAGAAATGTCTGTTCATATCTTCTGCCCATTTCTTGATGGATTATTTATTTGTTCTTTGGGTGTGTGTTTTATAAGTTCTTTATTGATTTTGGATATTAGCCCTTTGTCTGATAGGCCATTTATAAATATTCTCCCATTCAGTCAGTTGTCTTTTAGTTTTTTTGACTTTTTCCTTTGCTATGCAAAAGCTTTTTATCTTGATGAAGCCCCAGTTGTTCACTTTTTCCCTTTATTCCCTTGCCTTTGGTGATGTTTCTAGGATGAAGTTGCTGTGGTTGACATTGAAGAGATTGCTGCCTGTGTTATCCTAAAGGGTTTTAATGGATTCCTGTCTCACACTGAGGCCTTTCAACCATTTTGAATCTATTTTTGTGTGTGGGGTAAGAAAATAGAACAGTTTCATTCTTCTTCATGTGGCTGCCCAATTTTCCCAACACCATTTATTGAGGATACTGTCCTTTTTCCATTGGACATTCTTTTCTGCTTTGTCAAAGATTAATTGGCCATGGAGTTAGGGTCCATTTCTGGGCTCTTTATTTGTTCCATTGATCTATGTGTCTGCCTTTGTACCAGTACCATACTGTCTTGATGATTACAGCTTTGTAATAGAGCTTGAAGTCTGGAATTGTAATGTCGCCAACTTTGGTTTTCTTTTTCAACATTTTTCTGGCTATTCAGGTCTTTTCTGCTTTCATATAAATTTTAGGATTATTTGTTCCATTTCTTTGAAAAAAAAGTTGATGGTATTTTGATAGGGATTGTGTTAAATGTGCAGATTTCTCTAGGTAGCATAGACATTTTCACAATATTTGTTCTTCCAATCAATGAACATGGCATGTTATTCCATTTCTTTGTGTCTTCCTCAATTTCTTTCATGAGTACTCTATAGTATTCTGAGTAGAGCTTCTTTGCCTGTTTCGTTAGATTTATTCATAGGTATCTTATGGTTTTGGGTGCAGTTGTGAATGGGTTTGCCTCTTTAATTTTTCTTTCTTCTGTCTTATTGTTGGTGTATAGAAATGCAACTGATTTCTGTGCATTGATTTTATATCCTGACACTTTACTGAATTCATATATGAGTTCTACCCGTTTTGGAGTGGAGTCTTTTGGGTTTTCCACATAAGGTATCATATCATCTGCAGAGTAAGAGTTTGATTTCTTTGCCAATTTGGATGCCTTTTTTTGTTGTTGTTGTCATTGTTGTTGTCTGATTGCTGAAGCTAGGACTTCTAGTATTATGCTAAATTGCAATGGTGATAGTGGACATCCCTGCTGTGTAACTGACCTTAGGGGAAGAGCTCTCAGTTTTTCCCAATTAAGAATGATATTCTTGGGCGCCTGGGTGGCTCAGTGGGTTAAGCCGCTGCCTTCAGCTCAGGTCATGATCTCAGGGTCCTGGGATCGAGTCCCGCATCGGGCTCTCTGCTCAGCGGGGAGCCTGCTTCCCTCTCTCTCTCTGCCTGCCTCTCCATCTACTTGTGATTTCTCTCTGTCAAATAAATAAAATCTTTAAAAAAAAGAATGATATTCTCTGTGGGTTTTTTATAACAAGCTTATTTTGGAAGAAGTAATACTATGGCTAAGAGCTCTGAGTCTGAATCTATATTGCCTATGTTTGCAGTCGAGTCTGATGCAGACTTGCTGAGTGTGGGAAAAATAAATTTTTTGTGCTTCAGTTTCCTTACCTATAAAATGGGAATGGTGAAGATAATGGTAATGTTTTACCTTTTTCATAATATTGTGAGAATGATATTAAAAATAAAGTTTACATAAAAACTTTAAAAAATGCATGTCACATGGTAAGTGCAAAGTACCTTTTATTATTAACTATCTAGTTCTTGTTTACAGGTTCAATTTCAATAGAGTGAAGTTGGAGAGGTTTAAATAGATATTCTATGTTGATTGCACTTTGTGTAATTTTGCTTTTTGGTATTGCCTAGAATCAGCCTTAGAAACAATTAGAGGAAAACAGCTTTGATTATAGTGCTCTACTATCCAAAAAAGGCCAAACCTGTTGTGTTCCCAGTTAAAAATACCTGATAGAAACACCTACTTCTACAACAGCCTTCCCAAATATGTGAATGCAGATTCACTTGCTAAATAGATAGGACACCTAAACACATCAGACTAGGAAGCAGATGGAGACTACATAATTATGCTAACATTTATGTTGTCAGTACACTCTCCTGGGCCAACATTACAAGATTCTTGGGTGTTTCTTTCCCGCTCTTTGGAAAGCTGCAATTCCCATCAACAGTGGTACGAATTATATATTTGCATCAAGAGACACATAAACTTCAAACAAACTGTCAGAATGAATATGCCTGGGCTGTAGTTTGATAAACAAATGTATTACAAGGAACCCTGAGTAAATTCCCTCCTCCCACCTCCTTGTGGGATGATCAAAACAGTTGTAAATTTTAAACAATGTAGGTCATTAAATTGTGCATCACTGAACCTGAATTTTTTTTCTCTGGAGTTCTGGCTATAGGGATGGCACCTGGGGAGCCTGAGGCCTTGTGGAGACTGGTTAGTGATAAAATTATGAAAAGATATTTGGATTCTCTCTGGAGGATGTGTGTGTGGCCAGTGGGGAATGATAGCAGAGATGTTGAGAATAAGTTTTTGTTTAAAGGGCTGGTAAACATGAGAGACTAGGGACTCTGAAAAACAACTTGAGGGTTTTGAAGGGGAAAGGGGTGGGAGGTTGGGAGAACCAGGTTGTGGGTATTGGAGAGGGCACAGATTGCATGGAGCACTGGATGTGGTGCAAAAACAATGAATACTGTTATGCTTAAAAGAAAAAAAAATAAAGGGCTGGTAAATATTAGTCCAGAGCAGTCTTCCTTAACTAGGTATGGATAAAATAATTACTTCAGGTGTTACAAAACACAATCACCAAATTTTATCTCAGAACTACTGCAGAAGAATATCCAGGGTGAGAATATTTTCATTAAAAAAATTAAAAGCTATTTGTTATGCTCCACAAATAAGTGAAACCATGTGATAATTGACTCTCTCTGCTTGACTTATTTTATTTATTTTAGATTTTATAATTCTATTAATTTTATTTGAGATTTTATTCATTTATTTGAGAGAGAGTGAGAGAGAGCACAAGAAGAAGGGAGGGACAGAGGGAGAAACAGACTCCCCACTTAACAGGGAGGCCAATGTGGGGTTCAATCCCAGGACTCTGGGATCATGACCTGAGCTGAGGCAACTGCTTAACTGACTGAGTCACTCAGGTGTCTTGGGCCTTGGCATTTAATAAAAAAGGTATATCCCCAGATTCTTTACACTTTCCACCTGCAAGATGCAGTATTGGTGATGAGACTTTAGGGAATGACAATATCACAAGATGGAAGGAGCCTGGATTCTAGAATCATCATGTGGAAGAGAGCTGTCCATGAATCAGCAACATCCACCCTAGACAAGGAGTGAGAATGCACTTTTATTTCTGTTTGAGTCTCCCCTTTGGCTTTATTGAATGAAACAGTCTCATCATCTATTCTATTATATACAGGCATTTTTACAGTTTGGTATTACCATCTGGTAAAGTTCTGAAAAGTTATATTGACATAAAATTTATGGGGAAGGATTTCTGAAAGCTCCTAAAACAGGGATCAAGTAGATAAGGAAAGTAACCCCTCCCTGATTAAAAAAAAATACTTCCTATGCCTTTGAGTATGGACACATTGTCTGAATTTTTAATAACCATATTAGACCATGAAATGTATTCAGAGATAAAGTCATATACAAAGATTGGTGAAACAGAAATATACAAGGATCCTAGATCATTGTTTACTTTCTTTTACCACCATAAGAACTTTGAGGGAAGAGGATTCCATGCTCTTGGATTGGAAGAATAAACATTGTTAAAATGTCTATACTGCCTAGAGCAATCTATACTTTTAATGCCATTCCGATCAAAATTCCACTGATATTCTTCAAAGAGCTAGAGAAATAATCCAAAAATTTGTATGGAATCAGAAGATACCCTGAATCACTAACAAAATGCTGAAAAACAAAAATAAAACTGGGGGCATGACGCTACCTGATTTCAAGCTTTACTACAAAGCTGTGATCACCAAGACAGCATGGTACTGGCATAAAAACAGACACATAGACCAGTGGAACAGAGTAGAGAGCCCAGATAGGGACCCTCAATTCTATGGGCAAATAATCTTTGACAAACCAGGAAAAAATATACAGTGGAAAAAAGTCTCTTCAATAAATGGTGCTGGGAAAACTGGACAGCTATATGTAGAAGAATGAAACTCGACCATTCTCTTACACCGTACACAAAGATAAACTCAAAATGGATAAAAGACCTCAACGTGAAACAGGAATCCATCAGAATCCTAGAGGATAACATAGGCAGTAATCTCTTCGATATCAGCCACAGCAACTTCTTTCAAGAGATGTCTCCAAAAGCAAAGGAAACAAAAGCAAAAATAAACTTTTGGGACTTCATCAAGATCAAAAGCTTCTGCACAGCAAAGGAAATAGCCAAGAAAACAAAGAGGCAACCCACGGAATGGGAGAAGATATTTGCAAATGACAGTACAGACAAAAGGTTGATATCCAGGATGTATAAAGAACTCCTCAAACTCAACACACACAAAACAGACAATCAAAAAATGGGCAGAAGATATGAACAGACACTTCTCCAAAGAAGACATACAAATGGCTATCAGACACATGAAAAAATGTTCATCATCACTAGCCATCAGGGAGATTCAAATTAAAACCACATTGAGATATCACCTTACACCAGTGAGAATGGCCAAAATTAGCAAGACAGGAAACAACATGTGTTGGAGGGGATGTGGAGAAAGGGGAACCCTCTTACACTGTTGGAGGCAATGCAAGTTGGTGCAGCCTCTTTGGAGAACAGTGTGGAGATTTCTCAAGAAATTAAAAATAGAACTTCCCTGTGACCCTGCAATTGCACTCCTGGGTATTTACCCCAAAGATACAGATGTAGTGAAAAGAAGGGCAATCTGTACCCCACTGTCTATAGCAGCAATGGCCACGGTCTCCAAATTGTGGAAAGAACCAAGATGCCCTTCACCGGACGAGTGGATAAGGAAGATGTGGTCCATATACACGATGGAGTATTATGCCTCCATCAGAAAGGATGAATACCCAAGTTTTGTAGCAACATGGATGGTACTGGAAGAGATTACACTAAGTGTAATAAGTCAAGCAGAAAGAGTCAATTATCATATGGTTTCACTTATTTGTGGAGCATAACAAATAGCATGGAGGACATGGGGAGTTAGAAAGGAGAAGGGAGTTGGGGGAAATTGGAAGGGGAGGTGAACCATGAGAGACTGTGGACTCTGAAAAACAATCTGAGGGGTTTGAAGTGGCGGGGGGGTGGGAGGTTGGGGTACCAGGTGGTGAGTATTATAGAGGGCATGGATTGCATAGAGCACTGGGTGTGGTGCAAAAATAATGAATACTGTTATGCTGAAAATAAATTAAAAAAAGAACTTTGGAATGTCTATTAGACTTTTTTTTATGTGAAAGGCTTAACCTTTGTATACTTAAACTACTATTATTTTGGGTCTTCTGTAGAGGCAGCTAAACCTAATAGATGAAAATGCAGGTCAGAATTTTCCTGTCATAGAATTAATTGAGAAGCCTCTGAGGTCCAAATCTAATCCTCTCCACACTCAGTCTGGCCTTGCTAGAAAAGCTGAAATACCCTACCACAAGACTCAGCCTTTGGTACAAATCCATGGTTCTCTAAGCGTGGTTCTTTGATAAAACATTTGAGGTTGTTTTTTTTTTTTTTTTTTTTTTTTTTTTTAGAAATGCAGATGCAGGGACTTCACTCTGACTCACTAAATTAGAATCCCTGGGCATGGAGTTTAAGAAACTGTCTTCTGACTAGCTCTGCATAGGTGATTCTTTTTTTTTTTTTTTTAAAGATTTTATTTATTTATTTGACAGAGAGAGATCACAAGTAGGCAGAGAGGCAGGCAGAGAGAGAGAGAGGAGGAAGCAGGCTCCCTGCCGAGCAGAGAGCCCGATGCGGGACTCGATCCCAGGACCCCGAGATCATGACCTGAGCTGAAGGCAGCGGCTTAACCCACTGAGCCACCCAGGTGCCCCTGCATAGGTGATTCTTATGCATTTTTAAATATGAGTGAGGAATTTTCCCAAAAGCATCTGTTGATAATCAATTATTATTTGAGTTACATAATCATTTGCAAATTGACATGGATTAAGTGATTTTCACTACAGGTTGCACATTAAAATCACCAGAGGAACTTTATAAAATACCTGTGCCTGGGCCAAATTATCATATAAGCTGATGGCACGGTTATAGTTATAGGTGAATTGTTCTGGCTAGAGTCACTGGTCATCCAGGAAGCAGAAGGTAGACATCAGGTTCAAAGTAGGATGCAAGTACTTGCCTGAGTTAGCCTGTAGGGTTTTTGTATGAGTCAATGAATATGAAAAGCCTTTGTAAATTGTTGTATTATTTTACAAGTATATTCACATTCTCAACTTCATACAGAAGCTAGAAAAATACTACTACTGCTAGTAATGACAACGATAATACCAGGTAATTTTAATTGAACAATTTATACTTCTAGAAGATTTCCTGACACTCTAGGGATTACTGGTTTATCTGGTTTTATCCAAATTAGTATGGGCATACTGTAGAAAGAAGTGACTGTTGTTTTTGGAGACTGTTAAAAATGAAGTCTTCAGGTCTCTAAAACATTGTCTGCATCCCGTAAGGAAACTGGCTTTTTTAAGTGACTATTTACCTGTTCAAGACATATCAGTCTATTAATTATTCTCTTTCTCCTCCACTAAACAGTACTGAATATTAAATTAGAATCCAAAGTGGGTAAATACTTTGTTTTTCAATTATTTTAACTACACTACATATATAATAAATCACTTCCAGAGAGCTAATACTTGATGAGATTTTATGTTAACATAAGATCACCCTTTGAATTCATGGGCCATTTGTTTACTTGGTATCATTAGCTACAAAAAATCCTTGTTTATTTCTTTGGTTGCTCATCTTTACTGCATTTCCTACAAACAACTCAGATCAGTGGAGAGAAATTTTGAAACATGGAACTTTGATGCTGCATAGTTTGCTTCCTATAACTAAAAGCAAGGAAAGTAAGAAAGACAATCAGTGGGAACAACATGGGTAGAAATTTAGAAAAAGTAAGTTGAAATCCAAGTGTTGAAACAGAAGTTGTGTTGATCATTCATAATACCAAAAGGATCCTTCGGGGGTGCCTAGGTGGCTCAATCAGTTAAGTATCTGCCTTCAGCTCAGGGCTCAGATAATGATCTCAGAATCGTGGGAACCCACTGGGCTCCCTGCTCAGAGGGGAGTCTGCTTCTCCCTCTGCCCTCCCTCTGCTCATGCCCCCCCTCAAATAAATAAATAAAATATTTTGTAAAAAAAACCAAGATCCTTCAGTTTATAAAATATATATATGTGTATATATAAATGTGTATACATATACACATATATATATAATGACTGTTTCTCCCCTAAGTCATAAGCAATAAGTATATATGTAAAAGATTAGGCTACCCCTTTTCCTTGCTCTTCTATTTAACAGTCATAATCCCTCATAACTACTTTTATTTCAGAAGGGGCATAGCTACCAGCTTTGTTAGATTCTTTTTTTTAATACACTCTTTTTAAATTTAATTTCATATATATATAATGTGTATATGTATACACACATATATATATATATATTTCTGGTTTCTTTATTTAGGAGATCTCCCAAATGCATTTAAGTGTTTACATTCTCTTATACAACAGATAGGCTGAAGGAAAGAGAAGAGAAAAAAATTAAAGGGACAAATACATAAGAGACATGATTTTCTCATGTATTCTGTGGAGAAATACTGTGTTAAAACCATTGCTTTCTTACATTTGAAAATGCTTTGAGTGCTCTAAGGAAATAGAGGAGTTCAGGCCCCTTCAAGATAAAATCAGGAAGAAGTAGGTTTGAAAATTCTAGGAGGGATAAGGGTTATAGAATGTAGTTTAGCTTAATCCTTTCAGAGTTAATTAGCTATTCATTAGAAAACAGGGAGGAAAGAGAGTTGAGAGAAGTGGGAATGCAGAGGGAGATTAGAATCTAACCTGGTAGTGGGTTTTATGGAGGGCACGTATTGCAAGGAGCACTGGGTGTGGTGCATAAACAATGAAATCTGTTACACTGAAAAGAAATTAAATTTAAAAAGAGTGTATTAAAAAAAAAGAATCTAACAAAGCTGGTAGCTATGCCCCTTCTGAAATAAAAGTAGTTATGAGGGATTATGACTGTTAAATAGAAGAGCAAGGAAAAGGGGTAGCCTAATCTTTTACATATATACTTATTGCTTATGACTTAGGGGAGAAACAGTCAAGGAATAGGGGTGTAAGAAAAAAATAGCAAATTAAGGCCTATACTTATGCAGTGGAATTATTTAGTGAGAAATGAACAGAAACAAACAAGAAGAAATATGTCAGCAAGGTCTCAGTTGGAGCCAGGCTGCACTGAATGACACCAAGTTTTATGCCGGTAAGAACTTAGGGATAAAAGTACAAGGTGGCCTTTCTTAAGCAGAGCAGTGTCAATGCTCTGTAACTGATAGGTCTAATTGATTGATGTAATTGATAGGTGTAACTTCCAAGGATGAAGAAGTGTGTCAAAGTGACTGGTTTCCTTGTTCTTGTTGTCTTGTCATTATAAAGAATTTTACAATCAATGAGACCAGCCCAGGCAGGCCTCTGACCCTGGGAAGTCACTCAAAATCAGGCCATAACTTTGATTTCATTAAGTAGGGAGCTGTTAGTCATGACAGTGAATATTAGGTCTGGCCATGGATACTCAAGATATAACTAGCTTAAATAAAAGAGAATCTGTTTCTCTTCTATGTAAAGAAATTTGAATGTTCAGCATTAGTATGTCAACTGCACATTAATGAAAAACCTGGGCTCATTGCATCTTTTGTTCTGCTTTCCTCAGTGTGAACTTTATATCACCTGGTCCAAGATGACTATTCAACTCAATGGGATAAGAAAGATAAACTCACTTCCATTAAAGATACTTTTCAGAAGTCACATGTCACACTTGCTTTTGTATGCCTGTTCCCAGAACATGGTCACATATCCACATATGACTTAAAAGGAAACTGAAAATTATAGTCATCATTCCAGGCAGCTACATTTCTGGCTAAAAATCAGTAGTCAAGTAATTAGGAAACTGGAGTAAAACTGAAATTAAGCAAATGAGGAGTCTTTACTATCTCTAACACTTAACATATAGGATGAAGAGAGATTTTTTTCCATTATACTACAAATTATAAAATACAAATAAGAATATTTGCTGTTGGTTTTTTGTTGGGTTCAGTTCAATAATAGCTTATTTAGCACCTAAAATGAATAAGGTAATTTTCAATCTTCAAAAAACCAAACTAAAACACAGAATGTGATAAGCATTATCAGAAATGTTTAAGTGAGGGGCTCCTGGGTGGCTCAGTCACTTAAGCATCTGACTCATAATTTCTGCATAGGTCATGATCGCAGGATTGTAAGATAGAGTACCCCTCTTTCATCAAACACCACCCCCCGCCCCAGGTTTCTGCCCTCCATGGTGAGTTTGCTGGAGATTCTCTCCTTCTCCCTCTGCCCCTCCCCACCATTTGTGCTCTCTCTTTCTCACAAATAAGTAAATATGTTTTTAAAGATTTTATTTATTTATTTATTTGACAGAGATCGCAAGTGGGCAGAGAGGCAGGCAGGGAGTGGGGGGAAGCAGGCTCCCTGCTGAGCAGAGAGCCTGATGCGGGGTTCAATCCCTGATCATGACCTGAGATGATAGCAGAGGCTTTAACCCACTGAGCCACCCAGGCACCCCAAGATAAATATATTTTTTTTAATTTTTATTTTTTATAAACATATGTTTTTATCCCCAGGGGTACAGGTCTGTGATTCACCAGGTTTACACACTTCACAGCACTCACCAAAGCACATACCCTCCCCAATGTCCATAATCCCACCCCCTTCTCCCAAACCCCCTCCCCCCAGCAACCCTCAGTTTGTTTTGTGAGATTAAGAGTCACTTAAGAGAAATGTTTAAGTGAAATACCGTGCATTCCAAAGGAGAGATTAATTCTAGTAGAGCATTAGGGAAGGAAATGTCCAAGACTATGGGTAGAGAAACTATTGTCCTATGGTTAAACATGGCCTGCTGCTTGTTTTTATAAATAAGGTTTAATAGAACATAGCCACACTCACTCATTTACATATTTTCTGTGGTAACTTTCACACTATGACAGCAGAGTTCAGTAGTTATGACACAGATCATATAGCACACAAAGCCTGAAATTTAGTATATGGCCTATGACCAAGAAAAATGGTATTTGAGACTGACTTGAAAAAATTATAAGGACATTACAAGCAGGAGATAGTCTGAGTAAAGGCAGTAATGTGGGAAAATTCTGATGTGCTTGTTAATGGAAAGGAAATCAGTAAATCTGTAATACACAATGGTAGCATCCCTTAAAAGAAAAAAAAAAACTTAACTGTGTAAAATATGAGAGTTTTGTTTCTGAGAGATTAATAGAAGGACCAGGGCTGGCCTATTCAGCTAGCTTGTCAGGGATCTGGTTAAGGAGTTTAAATGTATTCAGGTCCTGGCTGCAGTTTGGCAACACCTGACAGGTGACTCACTATCAAGGGTCTTCCAGGACAGAAATAGTAACTATAAGAATATCCCAATACTTGGTACATGTCTCACTGGACAGACATAGGGCGATTGGATAAAGACGGCAACATGGGCTATGGCCTATATATCTTTGCTTCCCCAAATTTGATTGCTAGCTTATTCCCCAGTCAGGCCAATACTCTGCTTCACATCTTGCCTCTGACTTTCTTGGCCCAAGGTAAGAACTTTGATTTCACTGAATTTTCAACTGAACCTACACAGAAGGTGGGAGCCAGTAGTCCATCAAGTTCAACCCATTTGCTTTATTGCAGGCATATTACCACCAGGTTTTACATTAGTTCAGTTTGGTTGCAGAATAGGATCCTTGAGAGAATAGCTGGCAAAGTAATTCTGAAACACATTGTGGGAAATGTTTAATGACATACTAAGGAGTTTGGACTTCATCCTGTGGGTTATAGGGAATGATTAGATATAGTCTTTAAAACTATTTTTAATTAAGGGATAACTTGATCTCTTATAGACAAAAATAATCAAAGCTGTGGCTATTTTAAATAAAGAGCTTAATTGTTTTAAATAATAAAAGGCATATTCATAAAAACTAGGGAAGGACGACTCTTGGGAAACTAACTGCTTTGTCCTGAGAATGAAATAGGTTTTTGAATCTATTTCATTGGTCAGAAGCATATAGGGGCTGCTGGCACATTTGTCAGAGCTGATGAAGGAAATGAAAGAGGGAGACCTCCAGCCCACAAGACTGTGAGCTAACTGAAGGCAGACACTTTCATGCCTGAATCCTCAGAACCTAGTAACATGCTCAGAAAACCTGTTAATATTACAAGGACATATAGGTGTAGATGTTTTGTTTAACTGCAGTTGATCCTCTCATGTTTATTTTCCTCAATATAAAATAAAAGTATATTAGTATATCTGATTAATGGAGCTTGCTGTTTGCTGAATCCTAACTACTGAATCTAGAAATCATTTCCTGTATACATTCATTGTATGGCTGTGTAATCCACTGGTGACAAGTCATCTCCTGAATGTGTGTGTGTGTGTGTGTGTGTGTGTGTGTGTGTGTGAGAGAGAGAGAGAGAGAGAGAGAAAGAGAAAGAGAATTGGTAAAATTGTATACTTGTATTCACCTACTGCTCTCTGCTCTGGGATTTTAAATGTTTTAATTGTTTTTAATTACATGAGATACACTGAAGTACATTAGACAAATTCTCCCTTCTAAATTAGCATGGGGGAAATTTGTGAAAATTCAGATTTCTTGCCTTACTTGTATATTTAAAGGCAAAAGATATACTTTCTCAGCAACAATAAGAGTTGCTTTGAGATTTGAAAAAGGCCTTTCGCCACTTGTCTGCCAAAAGTATGTGATTTTTATCACTCAAAATTCAGCAAGCAAATAACACTGCTTTTTTCAGCTTTCTAATGCCTCTCTAGGGCAATGTGAAATATTTTCTAGACTCTACTTTTTCATGTACCCACTTAAAGGCAAACCAGCATATTTATACTAGCTTCAGATTTCCAATCCATTAGTACTTTAGAAGCAGACCTGAATCTTTGCAAAATTGCAAAAGGTTGAGGTTGGGCTCCAGGATTTTTGAATTCCCTTATGTAATAGTTTTCTCCAGCTGCTTTTAGTTCCTGGTGCCCTCATTATAAAACTCGGTTGTCTGGAGAAACTGCAAGTATTTTTTGCCTCTGGAGAAGCTTGACCCAAGCAATATCCATCTTGTGATCCTGAAGGAAATACCAAGAAAATTTCATGAACAGTGTCCTTGACATCACTGAACTATTGAATCAATGTCAGTCATTTTACTACTAATATCTTACTCCCAGACCATTTGTTTTATGAAAAAGAATAAGCCCTATTTTTTTTTTATATATATATATTTTTTTATTTCCAGCATAACAGTATTCATTATTTTTGCACCACACCCCGTGCTCCATGCAATCCGTGCCCTCTATAATACCCACCACCTGGTACCCCAACCTCCCACCCCCCGTCCCTTCAAAACCCTCAGATTGTTTTTCAGAGTCCATAGTCTCTCATGGTTCACCTCCCCTTCCAATTTCCCCCAACTCCCTTCTCCACTCTAAGTCCCCATGTCCTCCATGCTATTTGTTATGCTCCACAAGTAAGTGAAACCATATGATAATTGACACTCTCTGCTTGACTTATTTCACTCAGCATAATCTCTTCCAGTCCCGTCCATGTTGCTACAAAAGTTGGGTATTCATCCTTTCTGATGGAGGCATAATACTCTATCCCCAGGGGTACAGGTCTGTGAATCACCAGGTTTACACACTTCACAGCACTCACCAAAGCACATACCCTCCCCAATGTCCATAATCCCACCCCCTTCTCCCAAACCCCCTCCCCCCAGCAACCCTCAGTTTGTTTTGTGAGATTAAAAGTCACTTATGGTTTGTCTCCCTCCCAATCCCATCTTGTTTCAAGGAATTGAGTTCAGAGTTTCTTTTGTTTAAAGATGATAATTATGCCAAATGACACAGACTTGTTGCCAGCAGAATAGTACAAGAAAGTGTAGCTGTTATCACAGAAGACTGTAAGACGTGAAAAATAAGTATGAAGGAAGAGTTTCTCACCTGTAGCCTTCTGTTACCAACTTGATGAAAATACCAGTCATAAGATGTAATAGCTGCAACAGAAAAAAAAAGGCACATATCCTGGCATATGAAGAACTAGGATTGAATCCCAACTTTGTCACATGTTGGCATGTAACCTTATACTAACATCAAGATAATTTTGGAAGTTTGAAATAGTGAATAGCCCTGCTGGTGGCTTGACATACACATAATATTTAGTGTTTTCAGGACAGAATGCACATATCCTCATTCTGTAATCCTACCTACATTCCATATTGCATTTTACTTCTCCTCTTTAGGCCCATTTGTCAGCTTCTAGTCTGAGATTCATTCCTCCCACATTTTGACATCTGCTGTCAATCACAGAAGAGAAATATCAAATTATTTATTGGGACCAAATGTTATAGGTTTCTCTGGTTCAGGAGAGTTGATTTATAAAGGTTCTAATAAAATGCAGAGTTTATTTGAACTTGCCATTCCATGAATATTAAGAAAATTTCTTTAACTTGGGACTAAAAGACATGAATCAAACACACTTAAACATGAATGAATGGAAAATGAAGGCTGATTACGGATCTTGCCTTGTTGGTTGTCAGTAATATTTATCTCCTTGTATATACTTTGCTCATATGATTCTCACATCCCTTCCTGTCATAAATATTTCATAAGACATGCAAAGCCAGCCCATGGCCAAGTAATAACAAATGTCAGATGACACATTAGGAAAATGTATTTTGAACATAAATTCTATAGCAAAGCTTGATTCACATCTTATAGTCACTCTAAAGAAATAACATTCACAGAGAAGTATGAATCTGTAATTACCATGGACACTTTAATTAGTAGACCATTCTTATTGAAAATAAGATTTACTTTTTTCCAGGTTTTCTGCATACTCTCCATTCCCTTAAGTGTCCAGAAGCTTTTATTGAAAGTGTTAAAAAAAAGACCAAGCTTCATGCACTGTGCAGACTTAATTATCCTCCTTTGGGTAACATATATTGTGTTTTTAGTTACAGGACCAGTACTTCATAAAATTTTCAAGTTTCTTTCACTTTTTTTTATTGTATTATGTTAGTCATCGTACAGTACATCATTAGTTTTTGATGTAGTGTTCCATGATTCACTGTATATAACAATGCTTCGTGCAATCCATGCCCTCCTTAATACCCCTCATCATGTTCACCCATCCCCCACACCCCCTCCCTTCTAATACCCTCAGTTTGTTTCCTGGAGTCCCTAGCTTCTCATGGTTCTCCCACTCCAATTTCTCCCCCTTCATTTTTCCCTTCTCCTAATGCTCTCCATGTTATTCCTTATATTCCAGAAGTAAGTGAAAACATATTATAATTGGCTTTCTCTGTTTGACTTATTTCACTCAGCATTATCTCTTCCAGTCCCATCCATGTTGATGCAAAAGTTGGGGACTTATCCTTTTTGATGGCTGGGTAATATTCCATTGCATATATGGACCACATTTTCTTTATACATTCATTTGTTGAAGGACATCTTGGGTCTTTCCACATTTTGGCTATTGTGGACATTGCAGCTATAACACTGTGGTGCACATGGTCTTTCTTTCAACAACATCTGTATCTTTGGGATAAATACCCAGTAGTGCGATTGCTGGGTCATAGGATAGCTCTATTTTTAATTACTTGAGGAACCTCCACACTGTTTTCCAAAGTGGATGCACCAATTTGCATTCCCACCAATGGTGTAAGAACTTTCCCCTTTCTCCACAACTTCTCCACCATTTGTTGTTTCTTTTCTTGTCAATTTTTGCCATTCTCACTGGCACAATATGGTTTAGATTTAAATTTCCCTGATGGCCAATGTTGATGAACACTTTATTTATTTATTTATTTATTTATTATAAACATATAATGTATTTTTATCCCCAGGGTTATAGGTCTGTGAATCGCCAGGTTTACACACTTCATAGCACTCACTATAGCACATACCCTCCCCAATGTCCATAACCCCACACCCCTCTCCCAAACCCCCTCCCCCCAGCAACCCTCTGTTTTGTGAGATTAAGAGCCACTTATGGTTTGTCTCCCTCCCAATCCCATCTTGTTTCATTCATTCTTCTCCTACCCCCTTAACCCCCCATGTTGCATCTCCACTTCCTCATATCAGGGAGATCATATGATGGTTGTCTTTCTCTGATTGACTTATTTCGCTAAGCATGATACCCTCTAGTTTCATCCACATCGTCGCAAATGGCAAGATTTCATTTCTTTTGATGGCTGCATAATATTCCATTGTGTATATATACCACATCTTCTTTATCCATTCATCTGTTGATGGACATCTAGGTTCTTTCCATAGTTTGGCTTGATGAACCCTTTTTCATGTGCCTGTTATACATTTGTATGTCTTCTTTGGAAAAGTGTCTGCTCATGCTTTCTGTTCATTTTTTTACTTGATTGTCTGTTCTTTGGATGTTGAGTTTGAGATGTTCTTTAAAGATCTCGGAAATCAGCCTTTTGTCTGTAGTGTCATTTGTGAATATCTTCTCCCATTCTATGGGTTGCCTCTTTGTTTTGTTGACTGTTTTCTTTGCTGTGCAGAAGTTTTTATCTTGATGCAGTCCCAAAAGTTCATTTTTTGCTTTTGTTTTCCTTGTCTTTGGAGAAATGTCTTGAAAGAAGTTGCTGTGGATGATGTTGAAGAAGTTACTGCCTATGTTCTCCTTTAGGATTTTGATGGAGTCCTGTCTCACATTGAGGTCATTCAGCCATTAGAGTTTATCTTTGTGTATGGTGTAAGAGAGTGGCCGAGTTTCATTCTCCTGAATGTAGCTGCCCAATTTTCCCAGCACCATTTATTGAAAAAAAACTGTCTTTCTTCCATTGGATATTTTTTTTCTGCTTTGCCAAAGATTATTTGACTGTAGAGTTGACAGTCCATATCTGAGCCCTCTAATCTGTTCCATTGATCTATATGTCTGTTTTGGTGCCAATATCATGCTGTCTTGGTGATCACAGCTTTGTAATAAAGCTTGAAATCAGGCAATGTGATGCCCCCAGTTTTGTTTTTCTTTTTCAACATTTCCTTGGTGATTCAGGGTATTTTCTGGTTCCATACAAATTTTAGGGTTGTTTGTTCCAGCATTTGGAAAATGTCATTGATATTTTTGTTGGGATGGTGTTGAAAATATAGACTCCTCTGGGCACCATAGACATTTTAATGATGTTTATTCTTTTGATCCATGAGCATGGAACATTTTTCTATATTTTTGTGTCTTTTTCAGTTTTTTTTTCATGATTGTTTTGTAGTTGAAGTTTCTAAATTAGATTCTCTCTCTCTCTCTTTTTTTCTTTAGGTTTCCTGTTCTCTTCTTTGGCCCACGCCCCTCTAGAGATGCTTATAGAGTTCATACTGATATCTTTACTGTGAATTGATCTTTTCTCTCACTTCTCCACAATCAAACTCCACCCAATTCATTAGAACCCCTTTTATCTGGGTCTTTCCTCTGAATTACTGGGCAAAAGCTTCCTGAGAAACTAAAAGAGGTACAAGTGTCAGTGACTGACAATGACTTTTTGTGTGTACTTTCCTACATAGCATATGTGCATTTTGGCTGGGGTTTTCAGAGCCTTAGTTAAAAGTAATGACAACTACAAAAATTCCAAATTTAAAGTATTATGAAATATCGAATGGGGGGAGATTTTTTTAACCATGGGTGTCTTTCATCACACTTTTAAAAATGATTTTATTTATTTATTTGACAGAGAGAGATCACAAGTAGGCAGAGAGACAGGCAGAGAGAGAGGAAGGGAAGCAGGTTCCCTGCTGAGCAGAGAGCCCGATGTGGGGCTTGATCCTAGGACCCTGGGATCATGACCCCAGCTGAAGGCAGAGGCTTTAACCCACTAAGCCACCCAGATACCCCTTTCATCGCATTTTTAAAATTCCGCTATGTAGACATAGCCTAATTTATGTACACATAACTGGCCCAGCTCAGTAGCAATCTTCTTGAAATAATGAAGAAGCTAAGATGTTCAGAGGAAAATCTTCTTAAGAGCTTATCTTTCTTAACACTGTGAAATAGTAGTGATTACTGAAGTTATTTTTGTGATTTTCTTCTTTGAACCCTAAAATAGGGATTCAAAAGATACTTTTTTCTGTTGGACATTATCTTTGGACAGCTATGTTTGATATTCCTCTTTATTTAAATTAAAATTGATGTAATAGCTATGCAGCTATTAATGGCTAAATAAATTGAAATCCAGCTCTCTAAAATTTATTTCATCCTCTCAAATCCCCCAGTGATTATTCATTAATTCAAAGCATTTATGAAGCACTTTCTGGTATGTGCTGAAAACTATGTGAAATCTAGAAACAAAGAGATGACTCATGGTTGCTGGTCTTGAGGAGTTCACAGTATAGTGAGGGACACTCTCAGGTAATAAACATATAATTAAATAAAGAATGGTAACATATTGGGTAGGAGGTACCTAAAGCATGGCTATGGAAGCACAAAGAAAGTAAGCTGAGCTTCTTGAAGTTGGACTTACCAAAAATGGGAAACACAGAGTGCTGTGAAAGTACAAAAGGTTAGACAGTAAGGTATATCAGAAAAAGAACACCTACTTTTGAAATGAGATAGAACTATATTATGCAAACTCTTTGAGTCCTTAGTCTACTTGTCTGTACAATGGTGATCGTTAATCCTGCATAACATTTTTTAATGAGGATTGTAAATGATTATAAAAGGGGTTTCTCATTTAGAATTTTCATATATTTCAAAACATGCCTCAGAAGCAAGTTCTGGAGTTTTAGGAATCTTCCAAGGAGTTACTGTGGCCCATTTTCTGCTATCATTTTCTCATGATTATAAATACACTGAAGAATTGACAGTCTTATGCTTTTAGTCTGAGGAGATAGGAGGAAGGAATGATAGGAAAAGAAATGAATAAAAATACCTGTGGTTGATAGAAGAAGCAGTATTAACTTGTCCTTCCATAAGAATAAATCATGTCCAGATTCAGTAACTGTTTTATTTTTTATTTATTTTTGTTTTTTTAATTTAATTTTTTTCAGTTTTCCAAAATTTATTGTTTATGCACCACACCCAGTGTTCCATGCAATATGTGCCCTCCATAATAACCACCAGCACCTCACCCACCCCTCCATGCCACTCTCCTCAAAAACCCTGTTTGTTTCTGAGTCCACAGCCTCTCATGGTTTGTCTCCCCCTCTAATTTCCCCCAACTCATGTCTCCTCTCTATCTCCCCATGTCCTCCCTGTTATTCCTTATGTTCCACAAGTAAGTGAAACCATGTGATAATTGACTCTCTCTGCTTGACTTATTTCACTCAGCATAATGTCCTCCAGTTCCCTGCATGCTGATGCAAAAGTTAGGTGTTCATCCATTCTGATGGAGGTATAATACTCCATTGTATATACAGACCATATCTTCTTTATCAATTCGCCTATTGAATGGCATCTTGGTTCTTTCCACAGTCTGGTGACTATGGCCATTGCAGCTATGAACAGTGGGGTACAGATGGCCCTCCTGTTCACTCCGTCTGTATCATTGGGAAAAATACCCTGTAGTGCAATTGCAGGATCATAAAGTAGCTCTACTTTTAATTTCTTAAGGAATATCAACACTGTTTTCCAAAGTGGCTGCACCAAATTGCACTCCTACCAACACTGTAAGAGGGTTCCCCTTTCTCCACATCCTTCCCAACATGTGTTGTTTACTGTCTTGTTAATTTTTGCCATTCTAACTGGTGTAAGGTGGTATCTCAATGTGGTTTTGATTTGAATCTCCCTGATGGCCAGTGATGATGAACATTTTTCCATGTGTCTGTTAGCCATTTGCATGTCTTCATTGGAGAAGTGTCTGTTTATATCTTGCCCATTTTTGACTTGATTATCTGTTTTTTAGGTGTTAAGTTTGAGAAGTTCTTTATAGATCTTGAATATCAGCCCCTTGTCTCTAGTGTCATTTGCAAATATCTTCTCCCATTATATGGGTTGCCTCTTTGTTTTGTTAACTGTTTTATTTGCTGTGCAGAAGTTTTTTGATCTAGATCAAGTCCCAAAAGTTCATTTTCACTTTTGATTCCTTTGCCTTTGGAGACATGTCTTGAAAGAAGTTGCTGTGGCTGGTGTCAAAGAGGTTACTGCCTATGTTCTCCTCCAGGATTTTGATAGATTCCTGCCTCACATTGAGGAATTTTATCTATTTCAAGCTTATCTTTGTGTACGGTGGATGAGAATGGTTGGGTTTCATTCTTCTATCCATAGCCGTCAGATTTCCCCAGCACCATGTATGGAAGAGACTGTCTTTTTTCCACTGGATTTTTTTTTCCTGCTATGTCAAAGGTTAGTTGACCATAGAGTTTCAGGTCCATATCTGGGCTCTCTACTCTGTTCCAGTGGTCTGTGTGTCTGGTTTTGTGCCAGTACTATGCTGTCTTGGTGATCACAGCTTTGTAATAAAGCTTGAAATCAGCCAACATGATGCCCCCAATTTTGTTTTTCTTTTTCAACATTTCCTTAGCAATTCAGGGTCTCTTCTGGTTCCACACAAATTTTGGAATTATTTGTTTCAGCTCTTTGAAAAAATGATGGGGGGATTTTGATCAGGATGGCATTGGAAGTATAGATTTCTCTAGACAGTGTAGACATTTTAACAATGTTTATTCATTTGATCCATGAGCATGGATCTTTTTTTTTTTTTTTTGTCTTCTTCAATTTCTTTCATGAGTATTCAGTAGTTCTTCAAGAACAAATCCTTAACCTCTTTGGTTAAGCTTATTCCCAGATATCTTATGATTCTTGGTGCTATAGTAAATGAAGTAGATTCTCTAATTTTTCTTTCTGTATTTTCATTGTTAGTGTATAAGAAAACAACTGATTTCTGTGTATTGACTTTGTATCCTGCCACATTACTGAATTGCTGTATGAGTTCTAGTAGTTTCGGGGTGGAGTCTTTCGGGTTTTCTATATAAAATATCATGTTATTGGTGAAGAGAGAGAGTTTAACTTCTTCTTTGCCAATGTGAATATCTTTTGTTTCTTTTTGTTGTCTCATTGCCGTTGCTAGGACTTACAGTACTATGTTGATTGATAGTGGTGAGAATGGTCATCCTTGTTGTGTTCCTCATCTCAAAGGGAAGACTGTCAGCTTTTCCCCATTGAGGATGATATTCACTGTGGGTTTCTCATAGATAGATTTTATGAAGTTGAGGAATGTTCTCTCTATTCCTATACTTTGAAGAGTTTTAATCAAGAATTGATGCTGCATCTTGTCAAATACTTTTTCTACATCAATTGAGAGGACCATGTGGTTTTTCTCTCTTCTCTTATTTATTTGTTCTATCACATTGATTGATTCATGAATGCGAAACCACCCTTGCCTCCCAGGGATAAATCCCACCTGGTCATGGTGGATAATCTTTTTAATGTACTGGTGGATCCTGTTGGCTAGGATCTTGTTCAGAATCTTAGCATTCATATTCATCAGGGATATTGGTCTGAAATTCTCCTTTTTGGTGGGGTCTTTGCCTGGTTTGGGAATCAGGGTAATGCTGGCTTCATAAAAATAGTCTGAAAGTTTTCCTTCTGTTTCTATTTTTTGAAACTGCTTCAGGAAAATAGGTATTATTTCTTTGAATATTCAGTAGAATTCTCCAGGAAATCTGTCAGGTCCTGGGTTCCTGTGTTTTGGGGGGAGGTTTTTGATCACTGCTTCAATCTCGTTACTAGATATTCATCTATTCAGGGTGTTAATTTCTTCCTGATTCAGTTTTGGAAGTTTATACGTTTACAGGAATGCATCCATTTCTTCTAGGTTGCTTAAATAAGTGGCATATTACTGTTGGTAATAGTTTCTGATAACTGTTTCTATTTCCTTGGTGCTTGTCATCATCTCTCCCCTTTCATTCATAATTTTATTAATTTGGGTCCCCTCTCTCTACTTTTGGATTAGTTTGGCCAGTGGTTTATCAATTTTATTTATTCTTTAAAAAAACCAGCACTAGTTTTTTTTTGATGTGTTCTATTGTATCTCTAGTTTCTAAATCATTGATCTCTGCTCTAATCTTGATTATTTCCCTTCTTATGCATGGTGTTTGCTTAATTTTTTGTTGATTTTTCAGTTCTTTAAGGTGTAAAGAGAGCTGGTGTATTCTGGATTTTTCAATTTTTTTGAGGGAGGCTGGATGGCTATGTATTTCCCCCTTAGGACAGCCTTTGCTCTATCCCATAGGTTTTGGACTGAAGTATCTTCATTCTCACTGGTTTCCATAAGTTGTTTAGGTTCTTCTTTGATTTCCTGGTTTATACATACATTCTTAAGCAGGGTGGTCTTTAGCTTCCAGATGTTTGAATTCCTTCCAAGCTTTTTCTTGTGGTTGAGTTCCACTTTCAAAGCATTGTGGTCTGAGAATATGGAGGAAATAATCTCAATCTTTTGGTATCAGTTGAGTCCTGATTTTTGACCCAGTATGTGGTCTATTCTGGAGAAGGTTCCATGTGCACTAGAGAAGAATGAGTGTTCTATTATTTTAGGGTGGAACGTTCTGTATATATCTATGAGGTCCATCTGGTCCAATGTGTCATTCAATGCTATTGTTTCTTTATTGATTTTCTGCTTGTATGATCTGTCTATAACTGAGAGTGGCATGTTACAATCTCCTACAATTAATGTATTCCTGTCATTATGACTCTTTATCTTGATTAGCAGTTTTCTTATGTAGTTGGCTGCTCCCATATTGGGGGAAGAAATATTTACAATTGTTAGGTCTTCTTGGTGGATAGTCCCTTTAAGAATTATGTAGTGACCTGTATCTCTGACTACAGTCTTTAGTTTAAAATCTAATTTATCTGATATGAGAATCACTACTCCAGCCTTCTTTTGAGGCCCATTGGCATGAAAGATGCTTCTCCATCCCTTCACTTTCAGTCTGAATGTATCTTTAGGTTCCAAATGGGTCTCTTGTTGACAGTGTATGGGTGGATCCTGTCATTTTATCCAATGTGCAACACTGTGCCATATAATGAGAGCATTTAGGCCATTCTTCTTGAAAGTGATTATTGGATGACACGTTTTTATTGACATCATGTTGCCTGTGAAATCATTGTTTCTATGGATTATCTGTGTAAATTTCTGTTCTATGTTACTCTTGGGTTCTTTCTTCTTTTATAGAACCTCCTTAATATTTCTTGTAGTGCTGTTTTGGTGGTCACATACTCTTTTAAACCTTGTTGTGTTGAAAACTCTTTATCTCTCCATCCATTTTGAATGTCAACCTTGCTGATTAAAGTATTATTGGCTCCATGTTCTTCTCAATTAGTGCCCTGAATATGTCTTGACAGCCCTTTCTGGCTTGTCAGGTTTCTGTAGACAGGTATGATGTTATTCTGATGGATCTTCCTCTGTCCATAAGGAATCTCTTCCCCCTAGTTGCCCTCAGGAGCTCTTGTCTAATATTATGATTTTTCAGTCTCACAATCAAGTGTCTTGAGATATTTCTAGATTTTTTTTTGATAATGGGGGATGGTCTTTCTGCTTTTAGGACACAAACACTTGTTCCATTCCCCAGAGGGGGAAATTTTCATACAAAATTTATTCAACTATATCTTCTAGTCTTCTCTCTTCCTCCACCCCCTCAGGAGTCTGACATTGGAATGTTTCATGTCATAATTTATTTCCCTGATTCTGTTTTCATGGTTTCTAAGCTATTTCTTCCATACTTCCTACTGATCCTTTTTCTCTATCTGTTTGTCCTCTAGATCACTAATTCTATATTCTGCCTTAGTTACCCTAGCTGTTAGAGTATTTAGATTAGACTGTATCTCATTGATAGAATTTTTAACTTCTTCATGTGTGGCTTTCACTTCTGCCCTTAGGGATTCTATGTTTTCACTAATGGTTTTCTCCAATCTAGCCATTGCCTGGATAATTATTACCCTGAATTCCCTTTCTGACATACTGTTTATGTCCATATCCAATAGTTCTGATGGAAAGGGCATGGTCTTCGAATTTTTTCTCTGTTGGGTATTCCTCCTCCTAACCATTTTGTTGATAGGTAGTTGAGGGAATGTATAGATGAATATATCAACCATGATCCAGGCAATGTGAATCCTGGAACGCTTCTGAGAAGTCAAAAGTCACTCCTAAAAAGAAAGAAAAAAAAAAAAGAAAAAAGAGAGAGAGAAAAAAAGAAAGAGATGACCCAGTTAGAATGGGCCCCAATGGTAAGATTTATAAGGTATACAAACAAAAATACTCACAAAATAAATGGCAAGAAACAAAAAAGAACCCAGGCAAAATGAACCCGAAGGGTAAGATTTATATAATACCAGAACAAAAACAAATTCACAGAAACACTGACAGAAGAAAAAGATGGGAGGGTGGTTATAAATCCTGGATATGGGCGAGGATGTTTATTTTGATTCTTCTTGGGTGTATCTTGATATCTTTTTTAAAGCACTCAACTTTCCAGAGATAAAGGGAGATTAAAACTTGTTTATATATAGGGGTAGTATTGATTAGGGAAAGAGGATTACCTTGAAGCTTATATCTATATGTATGTTAAAAAAAAATAGAAAAGAAAAAGAAAAACACAGGTATATGTGTGAAAAAAGTTCAAGTTAAAAGATTATTATGTTGTGTTGTATTAAACCTCTAGTTGTATTGGTAAGTAGGTTAAAAAATTAAAAAGAATAATAACAGTGATAATGAATTAAAAATAAAAGTTCTATCTATGAAATATACAGGTTTTAGGGCAATACCGGAAGCTTAATGTATTGTTTTCCCCTGATATTGGGGTTTTACAGTTTTATGGGGACCCTGTGGTGGTTGTCCTGTCATACTTTTGGCTGGCCCTCTGAGGGAGAAGCCTGCCATGTTGTTTTCCAGGCAGTCTTGCTTAGGTTGAATCCTTCTGCTCCCTGTCAAGGGGCTGGTCTCTGTGGAAACTGGTTTTTCAGGCTTTTATTTTCTGGAGGGTTTGTGTGTGTGTGTGCGTGTGTGTGTGTGTGTGTGTGTGTGTGTGTGTGTGTGTGACTTTTTGCAGCTTTTCAGAGGTTTAGCGGAAAGCAAACTGCACCCAGACCTCTGTCTCAGAGAGAAGCCTCAGTCTGCCCTCTGGGTGGTCCAGAACAGACAGATTCCCCCTCTGCAAACTCTGCTGAAGCATACAACCTCCCAAAGGCAGTGCTCATCCCCACCCACCTTCTCAGGGGTTGCCCAAAGTGCCCACTTATCTCTGCACCCCTGGGCCACTCAAGCTGTGAGGTATGTTGGTCCAGGGAGCCCTTTTCTGTTGGCTTCCTTTGCCAGGACTGCTCTCTCGAGTCCAGACCTCAGGGTTGTGCAGGTCTCTGTCCCCTGAGAGATCCTGACCAGAGATTTCATGCTGAGTTCCTTCACGCCTGGGCTGGGAGCATCCAGACCCTCGGCTGGTCCTAGTGACCACCGGCTAGCACCCACACAGAGCTCTTTCAGGTGTAGGTAGGGAGCATGGTTCAGACTCTGGTCATGCAGTGCACACAGAGCACAAAAGGCTATAGCTCTAGAGAACACAGGCTGGCACCATCATCAGACTCCCTCATGCTGGGGTGGGAGTGCCCCCAGCCCAGTGGTGATGTCAGCCACGCAATCCCAGGGGCTCCGCCACACTCTCTCTGGCATGGGTGGTCACTGGTGGTGGCTGTCTTGGGTCCATGGGCTTAGGCCCGTGCTCATGACTGCCCAATTCCACCAGTTGCCCCTTAAGATCTCTTGGTCTTTTTGAGTGTTTTTAACCAGACTCCAAATTAATACTGATCCCCAATCACAGGGTACTTTTGTATTGGGGTATTACTTTCTAATGGGTCATTTTTAGTGGCTTCCTCCCCCTTCTGCTTATCCTCCAGTATCAGTCGGAACATTCCCGCTCCACTTTACCTCTCCACTGGTGTCTTCTTCCCCCATAGAGATCCAGAAGTGTATAATCTTACATCTCAGGTTGATTTCGTGGGTGTTCAGTGTTCCGGTAGATAATTAGCTCACTTTAGGGGACTGGTTGAAACAGGGTCTCCTATTTCTCCACCATCTTGCCCCTCCCTCCCCAATTAAAAACAACTGATTTTTAATTTTTTAATTAAAAGTGATTATTGGCTATTGACTTTAATAGACTTACATTAAAGGAAAAAAAACACAATTTTTTAAAATGTGTTAATAAGAAAAATACTCAGAGAAATGTACAATGCTGAGCAGAATATTTGGTGTTTTGAACATAAATAAAACTCATAAATTTTATATGGATTCTTGGCTATTAATACTCTTCCAACAGTCAATTTGTCATTGAACAGGAATATAAACATATGAACAAGTCTAATCCAATATATTTCAAAGCAAGCAGATCCTTGAGAACAAAAACTCTTTCATAACTACCCTTAACATTCATGAGGGAGAGATTATAGGAATGTCATGGATATTCCTAAACCATTAAGAAAAGAAAAATATATATACTTAACACATAAAAACACAGTAACCACATAATAATTAAAAATAATATCCAGTAATGCCCCCTGAAATGAACAAATAACAAAATATAACCTAAGAATTTAAAACAAATATATCCCATGCTCCTACAAAAGCAAAGGCATTTTTTTTTTTCGTTCTGTTGGCTGTTTTTACAAAACCTATGTGTGTATGTATTCTTACAGAAAACCTGACAAATATAGAACAGCCTAGAGAAAATAAAAATCACCTGTCACACAATCAACATGAATGTCATTCCTTTGGTGAGAGCAGGAAAAACTCATAGAATAAGAGAAAACACAGGAAGTTCTTTCTAGCCTCAGGATCTGCTGATGCCAATTCACCAGCCACTTCAAAGTTCACAGGTCATGCCTCTTTATAGGTTCTCAAATATCTCTACTGTTACCTGATTGCTGGCACCAATGCATTTATCATCAGGCCAATAGTGATCAGTAAACAAGGACACAAGAAGGCTATGACTGTAATCTAAAACTTTTTGTTCCTCTAACATTACAACTGGATAGAACCTTGGAAGTTCATGTAGTCCTACCCACCATGCTTATCCTTCTTTGTTCAGAAGGAAATAGGCATGGAGAGGCTAAGTGATTTGCCCAAGTGTCACAGCTGAGTAGAACTGAAATCCAGTCTTCCAGTTATATGGCCAGAGCTCTGTCCAAGGGAGCACACGGTGAATGAATCTCCCCAAGTGATGGGGCTACAGTAATTATGTAGTCAGACTATTAATAAGCCTGAAAGGCAGACCACAGTGAATCTATATGACCAGACAAAAGCATCTAGACAAACTTTTGACTCATAATAGGCAATTGCGTGGGCTCTGGAGAGACAAGCTACACATATATCATGTGGTCAAATTAAGGTGTGTGTCCTGGGCCAACTAATCATAGCACCAATGTGTGATTCCCACATTCCACGGAGATTTGAGCCTAGTTAGAGACCTATGAGGGGTTTGAGGGGTCTCAAGACCAAAACAAGTTGGGAGGTGTGCAGGACCTAAAGGAATCTTAGAATGAAGCTGAGTCTTACCAAGGTAGTTAGTTAATTGCTGTCAACTAGGAAAAATTAAAAAAAAATCTGGACAAAACAGGGTACAACACCATGGACATTCCAACCTGCCTCTGTACACCAAGACCGGCTCTGCCTCACACTTGACCCATCAGACGTTGCATAGTATCCATGAGTTTTCTGCTATGGCTCAGCTTATATGGTCCTCATTGGTAGAACACCATGAATCCTTGGCACAACAGAAGGAAGGAAATGGAAACTTTATAGGCATGCCAAAATTGCTCCCGTACTGTTCCCTGCATGATTCAGTCAGCCCCTGCCCAACCGGTTATGTAAGGAACAAGTATGTGTCTATGTGGGGTATTGGATGATGAGTGGAAATACCTACTTCTAAGTTCATGACAATTCAGCAGGTCCTACAGACAGACTGGTTCCAGTGTCTCTCAGATGGAGAGATGTCTTGCGAGCCACTCCCATTAAAAGAGCCAGAAAGTCTATTGATTGATTGCTTCTATTCCTTGATAATCATCTATGGCTACAGGAAGTCAGAGGTTCTTCAGAAAAGTGCCACCATTGGAGTCATTGGAGGTAGAGATGTGATGGGGGAGAGGCTGAGGTCAGCACGAGATATAACTGAACAGCCAATAGGTGGTTTTCTTCTGGATGGCTTCCAAGGAATCCAGAAAGCCTAGAAACTAGACTGTACTTGATGTCATCAGTCACTGTAAATCTGCTAGAGGACAAACCAAGTCTCATCTGTAGAGTCAGCCAGCCAGATGAGGTGCTAAAGTGCATTGAAAGGGGAATGGACTTATTCAAGAGTTTTTTCCCCCTTATCAAGTGATAGAATGGATTTGTGCCCTGACTTTCAGCTTTCAGTAACTGTTTTAAATCTCTTTAAAAGTTTAAAATTTTTGTGTTAGAGCTTTGAGAGACAATCCTTATTCATTGAAGACTCCATTCTTTATGTGTTTAACATTTGTAATAATTCCTTCATTTAAGAATGAAGTGAAAAAAAGAATGTTATAAAAATACTCTTAATGGGTATACATTTCTGTATGAGAATGTTATAAATTATAAAGTTATTTCTATTAGCAGCAACATATGGAAACATATAAAGTTATAGATAGATATAGATAAAATTTGCTAATAGAAGATACTAACAAAACTGCTACATTTACATTAAGGGTGGAGATAGTTCTTAGAAGGAAATTATCAGAAATAGTAATAACCTTGTATCTTGGCAATGACTCAGGACATTGAGAATCTGGGCAGGTTATCTCTGGGAGCAAATAGGAAGGTAAGAGCCTTTCCCTGGACAGAGTCTGACAGTTGGGAAATAGTGTAGATCCTGCTTAAGTATATATCTAACTGAATGGATAAAAGTTTACAGTAAACCACTTAGATGGAATAACTTTAAAGATTGCTTTTGCATTGGAATTCTACCTGACTACCTATCAAGAGAGTTGGTTGGAACTTTTCTGGCCCGTGTAGATGACACATTTATCTTCAATAGTAAGTGAGCCAGTGTAATCTGCAATAGTAAGTGTGCCAGTGTAGAGTTGACAAAATAACCATAGATTTCTCCCTTTGTATCTGTCTGTGGTTTTCTTGGTTTGGTAGGTAGGAAAGAGGGAGGTACAATAAAGTACTTGTTGAGTCAAATCATGAACTTCTACTTTTATAGTTATTACTATTACTAGCTTTAGAGTGAAACTGTCTACCATAAACTTCAGCTAAGAAACTTCAGTTTGGTGTTTGAAATTTAACTGCAGTGCAGTACTAAATTGTTTTTGTATGTTTTGTTGATGATGGTAGTATTAGTGGTGAAAGAGGGAAGAACCAGCAAGAAGTTGCACTTGCCACTACAAGGTGCACTAGGCTCTGAGAGGACAATTTAAATAATGTTCTGTGACCACAATGAAGATTACACCTACCATGGGCCAGCAGAGAAAATGAGGAAGAAGTCCATGGTGCCTCCAGTGGTTTTTGGGCATTGTTAGTAAAACAAAATATGGTTGAATTTTAACTCTAAACTCACTGATAATACAGAGACTTGCCAAAGGCCAAAGATGATAAAACAACAACTAGAACCCCAAAATCTTTTGCACAACCAATATATATACCTACCACTGACACTAGAATAAAAACTCAAATTTACCCTAATGAAAGTGTAGCGGGGTAGCTGCCTTTTAGGAAATATTTGTGATCCTATTTCCTTAGAGCCTCTGCTAAGTTTCTGTTAACATAGCTCTCAATATAGTTAAGGACAGTAATTTTACATGAGAACTGTAGGGTTGAAAAGGTCTTGAGGTTCACTACTCTAATCCCACTAAGACTGAGCTATCAGATCATCCTCTAACCAGTCAAGAAAATCATTTTCCTTTCAAAGAAGGTAGCATTCTGGTTTTTAACTTAGTATGTTATTCCTTTGGCAGCTAAATGCTGTGATTTTTATAACACGTTAAAATAACTCAGCATAGATAATATGATATTATGTATATGTTATCCAGATTGTACTTTAATTTAGGGGGGGGGAATTGGTTTTCAAATTAAAAATCTACAATGATCAGACTAGGGCAGGGCTAATCCATATTCCACAGGTTGTCAAGTAGCTTCTCTCAGAAAGGCTAGACTCCACAGCCAGATTTTTTCAAGTGCTTCTGTTTTTCTACTTCTCTCAATACCTAAGGCTTTTGCTAATTATCATACAGGATGTCAGAAATAGTCTTCTATTGGTGAAATTCATTGCTTGTTAATTATCATGATTGATTATTAGAAATGGGCTCTTGCTAGAGAAATTAAAGGTCTTCAAGATACAAAAATAAACATTGGCTAAAATATTTTAGCATTTATCTTCAGATCTGATGAGTGTTTTAGAATGCAGTGAGGCATTCCCATCAAGTGGATCCCAGTTTGAGCCACTAATCTATGTTCTAGAAAATATCTTGTGGCCTGATGTTGACTGTAGACAAAAACTTATGCCTCTGGAATAGTGAGTGTTGTATCTGCCTTGAGTTTCCTTTCTTGAAAGGTAGTGGTAACGGCACCTAAAATGACAGAGAGCTAAGCCTTTACAGAACTTACAGAACAGATTTATGATCAGTTTCTGTCTGCTTGCTAATGTTTAATTAATGTATGTGTGACAGAATTTGATCTTATACTTGCTTCCATTATAACTTGGCAGTGAAGCCTGAAGAAAGTAAGTAAACCTCACTCACCTCAAACTTCTTTATGACAACCCTTATCTACAGAGAAGAACCTAAGAGTTGTGCATGATTAAACTAGCTTAGGTCAGTTTGCAACAGAAACTTTTTCTGTAGCTGCATTGAGTAATTACTCTGTAAAGCAAAAACTTCACAAAGAAAGGAAAGGAGTCCAGGGTGGTATTTTATTTCTGACCCAGTCTCTCTCTCTCTCTCTCTCTCTCTCTCTCTCTTTCTCTCTCTCTCTCTCTGGACATTTGTTAAGTTAATGTGTTTAGGGCTGGCCTGTCAGAGGAAGATAAAAGCTCAGGTTCTTAGAGGAAGTGAAAAAAATTGCCCTGTTGTGTGTATCCTCAACTAAAGCCTTTGAGAAAGATGAATGTCAGGATTAAATGGAGATATATATATATATATATATATATATATATATATATATATATATATATATATATATATATTAGTTGTTGTTTCTTAGTACAGGAATGTCCTAAATATCTCAGATTTTCTAGTGTTTTATTCTTCTCTCTCATATAAAACAGGAAAAGAATATTCATAAAAAGAAAGAAAACTATTATTTGCCTTTGGTTTCAAGAAGAAAAATGTGTATGTGGAGGGAGAGGTTGGAGGGAAGACCAAACAAACAAACAAAAAAGACCTGAGGAGTGAGAATTATCTTCTTCATAGACCTACTGCAGGGCCATTACCTGGTTTACAAAGTATAAAAGAATGGCTTATCAGGGAAGATCATCCTTCTATTTGTCTCTCTCTCTCTCTCTCTCTCTCTCTCTCCACCTATCTCTCTCTCTCTCTCTCTCGAGTTCTTAAGGGTCAGAGTGAAAAACAACTCCAATCTATAACAAGGGGACACGGGGACTGCTAGATCAAGTTAATCTGGAATATACCCAGACCAAAGCTCCAGAGACAAACTTAAGAAAAGCAGGTGTCTAGAGAATTTTAAGAAAACCCTTGTAGATCCTGAAAAAAAAAAAAAAACAGTTAATTCAATGAAACATAAGAGGTGAAAAAAAGGAAGAGGACTCCTCCAAGCTAGCTCATCTCTGTTTCTGAATAAAGACACACTCTCCCCTGCAAGTCCAAATCTGAACTCAACCTCTCTATGAATATAGCCTGATTAACATTGACCTATTGCTGCCTCTACCCTTTGTTCCCACTACTACCATGTTCAATTCTTTGTATTTTAGACTTTTGAACACTTGTATATGCATTTCCTTTCAGCCATAGTAGTTTGCATTTGCTAGTATGCAAGTATGAAAAGTTAAACTTTCCAAATATTGTCTAAATTTCTCTCATATTAAATAGTGAACAACCACCTCTGAATACTATATTGCTTCTATTTTATTATAAAAGAATCTATAAGAGTATCTAATTTTACTGCTTTATAATAGAATTCCAGGATATTAATTAAGGTTATTTATGTAACCTGGGATAGATAATCTTATTCTGAGAGTAATTAGGAACAAAACTGAGATAAAAGAAGAGGCAGTGACTGAATTGTAGCTCTCTAATCTCTAAGTGGCTTTTTTGTTTCTCTACCCCACCCTATGTGGAAATTAAGACAAACAAACCAATGAATAAACAAAAGGACAGAGAAGAGTGGAAGAGAAGGAAGATAGAGAGAGAGAGAAAGAGAGAGTGAGAGGGATAGAGAGAGATAGTGAGGGTGAGATGTGTAGGTGGAACAAATCAGTGCTGGTTTGCTTGGCACCAGTGAGAGTAGGGGGCTCCTGTCTGCAAAACTTTTGAAAGGATTGGTAGATAAGTAAGAAATATGTGTAACTCTTATGGAGCAATCCCATTTTGGAACATCTTGTTCAAAGGCATTATCTATGTGTAAAGCCAGGAAACAGGTTATTGATACTTGCACTATTTGTCCCAGTTTGGAATCTCCAATTTTAATGAGGATCCTGTCTTCCTCATTTGCCCTTTAAGACCTCCTAATCCATGTTCTGAGTGGCTTGGTTCTCTGGCTTTACATATACTGGCCTTTTTTTTTTTTTAAAAGAAGATTTTATTTATTTATTTGACACAGAGAGGTCGCAAGTAGGCAGAGAGGCAGGCAGAGAGAGAGCGGGAAGCAGGCTCTCTGCTGAGCAGAGAGCCTGATGTGGGACTCGATCCCAGGACCCTGCGATCATGACCTGAGCTGAAGACAGAGGCTTAACCAACTGAGCCACCCAGGAGCCCTACATATACTGGCTCTTATTTGACAATTCAAATAACTGTCCTCTGGGCACTATCTCCATCCACTCTTCATTTTATGCTTCAACTTTATAACACTAATATAGTATCCTTTTCTCCCATAGTAGTTGTTAACAGAGATAAACTTAGGTCTTTATTTCAAGAATATCCCATTTTATAATTTTAATACATAATAATCATTTCTAAACAATAATTTCACAATATTTATAGATTACAGTTGAGGTCAGTCCATGGTGTCATTGGGTGGTGGATGAGGGATCCATCCTTTTTCTCATTTTATTCTTTATTAAAAATATGTATTCATTTGAAAGAGAGAGAGAGAGAGTGAGGGTGAGCCCAGGGGGAGGAGCAGAGGGAGAAGGTCAAGCAGACTCTGTTGAGCATGAAACCTGACACCGGGCTCCCTTAGATCATGACCTGAGCCAAAGTCAGGAGTCAGACACTTCACTGCTTAACCAATTGAGCCACTCAGGCACCCCTCATTGTATTCTTTTTTTATTCTTTTTTTTTTCTCATTTTATTCTTGATAACAAAGGTTCTCTATGTCCCTGCCGTAGGGGGAACTGACTGATTATAGTAGAAGAAGAAGAGTCCTATAGGTTCCCTACTAAGTTGATTTGAGTTCTATTCCTCAACCATTGCTTACAGTGATAAAGAAAGGGAAATGGTAACAAGCTGTATGTGCAATTTCTTGTCATATCATTGTGAGACTTAAACTGTTGATTATATTGCTAGGTCACAGGTGAGAATATTGGTATGAACAAGATAGTCAGTTGTCTGAAAATAAACTTTATAGTCAAACTATGTTATTAGAAGGATTTCTGAAATTATTAACATGATCCCTCTAGGAGATGCCAAAATGAAAGAAAGTACTATTTTCTACCTGCAAGGAATGTTGGTTACATGCAAAACAACAGAATATTTGAGGGTATAATTTATTGGAAATATAAATATATCAACATTACAGTCTCAATGCTATTGATGCATACTTATTGCACATCTGTTTTATGCTTAGTTTAACTGAATATTGCTCCCTGGCACATTATTATTTTATTGTTTATATATAGATAACAGCCTGTGTTTGTAGCATACCAATCCATTTGTTTTTCATATTTTTAGAATTGCAGTGTCACAATATCTTATCAGATAAACAGTTCAAATTTATTAACTTGCATCTTAGTATTTGCAACCATTTATACATATTGTGCAGAGGGTTACTTTCTCTATACATGGGAAATAAAAAGATTTTCTAAGAAAATGAATACAGTAACAAAGATTAGAAAGAGACTCTTCATACTTCTTAGTAAAGTGCTTATTTAGAAAAATTTTGAAGTACTTATTTGCAATCAAAACTTGTGTACCTCTCATAATATATTACATATTAAGCAAAAGTCTTCTCTGAGTACTTGCTCCACTGTTAGATGTCCATTAGCTGATTGGATTAGAGATGGCCAACTGGCCCAAGGTACTCAATATTTTTTCACTCTCTTTCTCCCTCTCTTTTCCCCTTTCCTCCCCTTCTCTCTCCCCTCCATATATATATATATATATATATATATATATTCTTGGACCTGAGGCAAGGGAAAATAACACTTAGAGATTAGAGAGCTACAACTCAAAGTCCCTGACTCTTTTTCATCTTGGTTTTGTTACTAATTACTCTCAGAGTAAAATTATCTCTTTAGTCTACTTAAGTAATCTTAACTAATATTCTGATATTCTATTTCAAGGCAGTAAAATCTTGGAACCCAAGGTAGTGGGTACTTTACTTAGAATTTATAATTAAAGCATTAAGAGAGTAAGACAATTAAGAATAGGATGCTTTGCTATATGAAATTTTGGCCAGAGTCAACTCCAGAACAAGTCTAATTACCATAGTAAGGCTGGAAATATAGAAAATTAGAGATCCATGAGTATAAAGAGAAAATAAGTCAGTAAAGAAAAATAAGAGAATTAAGCATATGCAGACAGAAATAGAGAGGAGGGAATGTATGAATCATGAGAGATAGGAAATGAGTTTTAGTTACTGATTTTCCAGTTTCATTCCCACCTGGCCAAATAGTATTTTCGGTTCAACCTTGGATGTCCATAAGATTCCCTGTCATATCCATACAATAAAACTATCTTGACTTTTTCTACTCTTATAAAAAGATTATAAAATTAATCACCAATTAAGTTTTATTAGATGTTATGTGTTAGTAATATACTAAATGCTATGGGGCAAACAAAACAAAAAATGAAGCTTAAGACATGGCCCTTTTAGGAGTTGGGGGAAATTGGAGGGGGAGAAAAACCATGAGAGACTGTGGACTCTGAAAAACAATCTGAGGGTTTTTTGTGGGGGTGGGGGCTGGGAGGTTGGGTGATCCTGGTGGTGGGTACTATGGAGGGCACGTACTGCATGGAGAACTGGGTGTGGTGCATAAACAATGAGTTATGGAAAGGAAATTTTTAAAATAAATTAAAATATCCATTAAATCATCTTGTCATTTATACTCTTTGTTACAAACCTATTTCTATGTTGAAGCAGGTTCCCGGGAGCCAAATGCTGTCCAACACCTTGTTTTTCTAAGGTTCCAGAATGAAGAAGGGTTTTTATTTTATTTTATTATTTTTTTTTATTATTTATTATTTTTTCTTTTTTTCTTTTTTTTTATTTTTATTTTTATTTTTTTTTTAATTTCCAGCATAACAGTATTCATTATTTTTGCACCACACCCCGTGCTCCATGCAATCCGTGCCCTCTATAATACCCACCACCTGGTACCCCAACCTCCCACCCCCCGTCCCTTCAAAACCCTCAGATTGTTTTTCAGAGTCCATAGTCTCTCATGGTTCACCTCCCCTTCCAATTTCCCCCAACTCCCTTCTCCACTCTAAGTCCCCATATCCTCCATGCTATTTGTTATGCTCCACAAATAAGTTTTTACCTTTTTCATTGGTTGAAAATAAAAACCAAGACACAAGCAGAAGGAGATAAGTATTTAATGACAGATAAAATGTATATGAAACTCCAATGTTCATGTCATTAATAAAGTTTTATCAGAAGACAAAAAAAATAAAAAAAAAATAAATTAAAATAAAAAAAAGGCACAATACTTTTTTTTAAATTAAATTAATTTATTTATTTTCAGAAAAACAGTATTCATTATTTTTTCACCACACCCAGTGCTCCATGCAATCCATGCCCTCTGTAATACCCACCACCTGGTACCCCAACCTCCCACCTCCCCCACTTCAACACCCTCAGATTGTTTTCCAGAGTCCATCGTCTCTCATGATTCAACTCCCCTTCCAATTTACCCCAACTCCCTTCTCCTCTCTAACACTCCTTGTCTTCCATGATATTTGTTATGCTCCACAAATAAGTGAAACCATATGATACTTGACTCTCTCTGCTTGACTTATTTCACTCAGCATAATCTCTTCCAGTCCTGTCCATGTTGCTACAAAAGTTGGGTATTCGTCCTTTCTGATGGAGGCATAATACTCCATAATGTATAGGGACCACATCTTCCTTATCCATTTGTCCATTGAAGGGCATCTGGATTCTTTCCACAGTTTGGCAACCGTGGCCATTGCTGCTATAAACATTGGGGTACAGATGGCCCTTCTTTTCACTACATCTGTATCTTTGGGGTAAATACCCAGGAGTGCAATTGTAGGGTCATAGGGAAGTTCTATTTTTAATTTCTTGAGGAATTTCCACACTGTTCTCCAAAGAGGCTGCACCAACTTGCATTCCCACCAACAGTGGAAGAGGGTTCCCCTTTCTCCACATCCTCTCCAACACATGTTGTTTCCTGTTTTGTTAATTTAGGCCATTCTAACTGGTGGAAGGTAATATCTCAATGTGGTTTTAATTTGAATCTCCCTGAGGGCTAGTGATGATGAACATTTTTCATGTGTCTGATAGCCATTTGTATGTCTTCATTGGAGAAGTGTCTGTTCATATCTTCTGCCCATTTTTTGATATGTTTGCCTGTTTCGTGTGTGTTGAGTTTGAGGAGTTCATTATAGATCCTGAATATCAACCTTTTGTCTGTACTGTCATTTGCAAGTATCTTCTCCCATTCCATGGGTTGCCTCTTTGATTTTTTGACTGTTTCCTTTGCTGTGCAGAAGCTTTTGATTTTGATGAAGTCCAAAAGTTTATTTTCGCTTTTGTTTCCTTTGCCTTTGGAGACATATCTTGAAAGAAGTTGCTGTGGCTAATATCGAAGAGATTACTGCCTATGTTCTCCTCCAGTATTCTCATGGATTCCTGTCTCACATTGAGGTATTTTTTCCATTTTGAGTTTATCTTTATGTATGGTGTAAGAGAATGGTCAAGTTTCATTCTTCTACTTATAGCTGTCCAGTTTTCCCAGCACCATTTATTGAAGAGACTGTCTTTTTTCCACTGTATATTTTTTTCTTGTTTTGTCGAAGATTAATTGACCTAGATGAAATGGATGCATTCTTGGAAAACTATAAACTACCAAAATTGAACCAGGAAGAAATCGACAACCTGAATAGACCAATATCTAATAACGAGATTGAAGCAGTGATCAAAAACCTCCCAAAAAACAAGAGCCCAGGACCGGACGGATTCCCTGGGGAATTCTACCAAACTTTCAAAGAAGAAATAACACCTATTCTCCTGAAGCTGTTTCAAAAAATTGAAGCAGAAGGAAAACTTCCAGACTCATTCTATGAAGCCAGCATCACCCTGAGCCCCAAACCAGGCAAAGAGCCTACCAAAAAGGAGAATTTCAGACCAATATCACTGATGAATATGGATGCTAAGATTCTCAACAAGATCCTAGCCAACAGGATCCAACGGCACATTAAAAAGTTTATCTGTCATGACCAAGTGGGATTTATTCCTGGGCTACAAGGATGGTTCAACATTCGCAAATCAATCAATGTGATAGAACAAATTAATATGAGAAGAGAGAAGAACCACATGGTCCTCTCAATTGATGCAGAAAAAGCATTTGACAAAATCCAGCATCCATTCCTGATTAAAACGCTTCAAAGTATAGGGATGGAGGGAACATTCCTGAACCTCATCAAATCTATCTATGAAAGACCCACAGCAAATATCATCCTCAATGGGTAAAAGCTTGCATCCTTCCCGTTGAGATCAGGAATAAGACAAGGATGCCCACTTTCACCACTCTTGTTCAACATAGTATTAGAAGTCCTAGCAACAGCAATGAGACAACAAAGAGAAATAAAACGTATCCAAACTGGCAATGAAGAAGTCAAACCCTCTCTATTCACAGATGACATGATTCTTTATATGGAAAACCCAAAAGACTCCACCCCCAAACTACTAGAACTCACCCAGCAATTTAGCAACGTGGCAGGATACAAAATCAATGTGCAGAAATCAGTGGCTTTCTTATACACTAACAATGAAAATACAGAAAGGGAAATTAGAGAATCGATTCCATTTACTATAGCACCAAGAACCATAAGATACCTGGAAATAAACCTAACAAAAGAGGTAAAGGATCTGTACTTGAGGAACTACAGAACACTCATGAAAGGAATTGAAGAAGACACAAAAAGATGGAAGACCATTCCATGCTCTTGGATTGGAAGAATAAACATTGTTAAAATGTCTATACTGCCTAGAGCAATATATACTTTTAATGCCATTCCGATCAAAATTCCACTGGTATTCTTCAAAGAGTTGGAGCAAATAATCCAAAAATTTGTATGGAATCAGAAGAGACCCCGAATCACTAAGGAAATGTTGAAAAACAAAAATAAAGCTGGGGGCATCACATTACCTGATTTCAAGCTTTATTACAAAGCTGTGATCACCAAGACAGCATGGTTCTGGCATAAAGACACAATACTTTTAAACAGAATCATGGAGATGATTTTGGATCTGAAAAAGCTAACACTTAAAAAGAGTAAATGAGATTTGCCAATATTTTGTTTAGATCTCTGAAAGTATGTAAACAGATAAAGTGATAGGAATACTAAACACGTGTTTCAACCATTATAACCTATATGTGCTTATAATTGTTATATTGTGAGTAACGATAATTTATACAAACATGTGTACAGGATGATTTATTGGTTGTACATTGTTCTGGGTGGGCATTGCATGGAAGATTAACTGTCATCTCTTATCATGCATAACTTAGTTGCTGGAATCAGTGCTTAAGGAAAGAAGTCATACATTTTTGAATCCTAGCACTCCTACTTCATATAGAAGTCAAGAAGTTAAATTAATTTATTTTCCTTATCTTAGCAGGATTTATTACAAATAGGGAACCATTAATTGACCCTATATTGCTATGAGAAATATTTTCAGATAGTGTCAGATAGTTTAGATTGTTTAGAAAAGCCTAAACTCTTTTCAGATAGTTTAGAAAAATCCAAACTGCTTTTGCAAATTTTATATTTTGTTTCCTGTAGCTACTGAACAGTTTGCTTAGTGGTTTACAACTAAGAGTTTACAACTCTGTCTTAGTCTTCACTTCCTGACTGTGCAGAGTCTCAAGGTCAGCCAGAAGTGAGAGCATAGGACATTCTTCAGTTCTTCTTGGGAATGTGTATAGCCTTAGGCATGTGTGTAGTCTTCTTTGTGCCCATAAATATGTCTGAGCTCTTAAAACCCCCTGTGTACATTTCATTCCCCAACTTATCCTTTCAAGCTTTTGGGTTAGGCTAGTATTTCTTCCATTTATTATTTACTACCATAGGCATCAGAGATGTTCAACAATTGCCTCTGATCATTTATTCCAATAAAATCTCCCAGGAAAAAAAGGTTATTCACACTGGGTTCCAAATCAAGTCAAACAAAGGTAGAATTGTGAGTGGTGTCTTTTCATTCTTTTGATTTGGAAATTCAAATGAAAGTTATCTGGGAATTTGTTTTTGAAGGAAAATCTAACCCATTTTCTTCCCTCCAATATTTCAAGGCTGCTGGTTTTAATCCTTGATTGTACCTGTTGTTTTCAAGGCTACTATGGGGTACAGAAATGTTTATAAGAGTAAGGCCATTTGGAGGCACCTGGTTGACTCAGTCAGTTGAGCAACTGACTCTTGATTTCAGCTCAGGTCATGATCTCAGGGTCATGAGATTAAGCCCCACATCAGGCTCCATGATCAGTGGGGGGTCTACTTGAGAGTCATTCTCTCTGCTCACATGAACTCTTTCTCTAAAGTAGATAAATAAATATTTTTAAATAAATTCAGAGAAAAGAATAAGGCCATTTTACTATTATTATTATTATTATTATTATTATTTAGAGAGATAGAGAGAACATGCACACACATGATGAGGGGGATGGAGCAGAGGGAGAGGAAGAGACAGAATCTTAGGCAGGCTCCATGCTCAGCTCAGAGCCCAAGGCAGACTTGATCTCACAACAATGAGAGCATTACCTGAGCCAAAATCAAGGGTCAAATGCTTAACCAACTGAGCCACCAGGTGCCCCATGAATAAGGCCATTTTAAAACACTGCAAAGGTTGATGTTCTTACTGAGATTCAGGCATTTTTCTTGAATAAATATTCTCCATATTGATTCAAGCCTCTGGTTAATTTCCAGAGTTCTAAAATGCTGATCCTCGTGTGTGTGTGTGTGTGTGTGTGTGTGTGTGTGTGCGCACATATGTGTGTTCATTCTCATTGCTTTTATGGAAGAGAAAATTTTTGAGGTCCATACTTTGCAGTTTTCACTGATGTCACCTCCTGTCACTTTTCTTTCACTTTATTTTCTGTCACCAAAGAAAACCCTTCTGTTTCAGCCTGTATGTATCTAACCTGATCAACCCCACTATTCCAAAATTAATTTCACCTCAGTTCAAGTGACAAATCCATTTGAAAACAAAAATCACACACTTCCCATTCCAAATTCTAGAAAGAGATAATCTGCTGAAACTTTTGTGCATTGGTACACCTGATTTAATTAAGTGTGGTTAAGATGACAGTATCATATAATATTAGCATGGAATGGGGGACATATCTCTAAGAATAAGGATTTAATTGGGCTTGTTAGAAATATAAAATAAAATAATGTGAAATAAGAGAAGGAGAGAAACCATAAGAGACTATTAACTCTAGGAAACAAACTAAGGGTTGATGGAGGGGAGGTGGGTGAGGGGATGGGATTACTGGGTGATCGGCATTAAGGAGGGCACGTGATGAAATGAGCACTGGGTGTTATATACAACTGATGAATCACTGAACTCTAGCTCTGAAACTAATAATATAGTATATGTTAATTAATTGAATTTTAATAAAATAAGTTTAAAATATCAACTGTTATCTATTAGATAATCATGTTTTTAGGAATAGCAGAGGATACTCAATATATTGTGAAATGATGAGTAAATGAAGTACAAAGGTAAATATTAGGGAATTCTTAGTTATCAATACACAATTATTATGAATTGGAAGAAACAAAAATTAATAAAAAAGGAAAAATCACATTTATTCTTACTATTCAGAGGTGACCATTGTTAACATGGTACTTACCCTTTTAGATGCATAGAACTATATTAGGAAAACTTTCCCATATCATTAATTGTCCTTCTAAAATATGAGAATTTTAGTTTTCATTGTATTTGCCTTCTAACTCCAAGGTTTCCTTGGTCTCAGTGGTCCATGGGTAATAATGGGTTCACCTTAACCATTATGACTTAACTTTTATTGGTTACTTTCTTTACACATTTAATGTAGAAATTCAAATATACACAAAATCTTTCCTACTTCTCTAGGAATTGTTTCATCCATAACTATGAACATTGTTTTATGTAAATCATTGTGTACAAATTTATATGCTAGAATTAATTCATAGGAGCTCTTTTCTGTACTAGTTTGTCAAAGAGTATGAATATGTTTAATGATTTTGATATACATTGTCTAGTTGTCCCATAGACTTGATTTTATAAAGCTTTATTTTGTGATAAGATTTTCTAAAATCTGCTAGAATAAACCCTTCCACAGATCTGAAATCATTTTTGCATCAATTTAAGTAAACCAGTTCTCTAAATATTATACTATGTTTCTTGAGAAATCTAAATACTGTGACAAATTGTATACCCACATATACTCTTCTGTCAAGTAAAAAAAGACAAACTTTCAATTGTTACATGATAATCTGTCTTATCAAGTTGCTGTACAATTTCAACATTTTTAAATTTATTTTTTATTTATTTTCAGCATAACAGTATTCATTATTTTTGCACCACACCCAGTGCTCCATGCAATCCGTGCCTTCTATAATATCCACCACCTGGTACCCCGACCTCTCACCCTCCGCCCCTTCAAAACCCTCAGATTGTTTTCAGAGTCCATAGTCTCTCATTGTTTACCTCCCCTTCCAATTTCCCCCAACTCCCTTCTCTCTAACTCCCCATGTCCTCCATGCTATTTGTTATGCTCCACAAATAAGTGAAACCATATGATACTTGACTCTCTCTGCTTGACTTATTTCACTCAGCATAATCTCTTCCAGTCCCGTCCATGCTGCTGCAAAAGTTGGGTATTCGTCCTTTCTGATGGAGGCATAATACTCCATAGTGTATATGGACCACATCTTCCTTATCCATTTGTCCGTTGAAGGGCATCTTGGTTCTTTCCACAGTTTGGCGACTGTGCCATTGCTGCTATAAACATTGGGGTACAGATGGCCCTTCTTTTCACGACATCTGTATCTTTGGGGTAAATTCCCAATAGTGCAATTGCAGGGTCATAGGGAAGTTCTATTTTTAATTTCTTGAGGAATCTACATACTAATGATGATTTTATAATCTGTTTAAAGAAACTTTGCATTTATCAGTAAAGATACCCCTTATGGTATTGCAGATACTGACGAAAGTTATTGAAGTCTCTGTAGTATAGTGATGGCTATTTACTACCATTTCATGATTGCACTTCTCTGGGTGTAAGCTCCTAGGAAAAGCTTTTAGTCCAATTTTAATCTTCAGTTTTCAAGGTGACGTTCCTTCAATTTATGCTGCTGCACACTCAAAAAGTCTATTGATCATGAATCTCTGATCTTAGGCAATAATTATGCTATACTCCCCAGAGTTTTATGTCTTTCATTTGGCTGCTTGTTTAAACTGGCAAGTCTGTTTTTCATTCTTGGATTTTCTTGTTCATTTTATAAATATAAAATTGCAGGAAATTAGAGTCAGTATGCATAGTATTCCAATGATAAGTATAAAATTTGAAGGGAAGATATATAAGTTATGACTGTAAAACTGAACATAACCAGATTGATTTGAATTATAGTTTGTTTCAATATGGTTGAGACAAAATTACCAGTCTCTGAGTAGTTCATTGGTTGGAATACCATACCAAATGTTCCTAATGTTAGCAATGTTTTTTATTTAATCTCTTTAAGATCTAATCACTTATGTGTTACTAGAAATTTTTCTAGAATTTAGAGTTTTGTTTCATTTTGTTTTGTTTTGTCTTTTTGGAAAGAGAGAGAAGGGAATAGGTGTAGAGGGAGAGGCAGAGAGAGAAAATCTTAAGCAGTCTCCACACCCAGCATGGAGTCCCAAATGGTACTCAATCTCATGACTGACCCTGAGATTATGACTTGGGCCAAAATCAAGAGTTAGACACTTACCTGATGGACCCACACATATGCCCCCTTGTGTCTGGACTTTTGAAGACATTACATAGTCTCTGTTCTGAAGACGCACACCTTTTAACAGATATATCTAATGTGTGACCCTTTATATAAGTTGAAACATCAGCTATGTTAATATAGTTAATAGATTAAGTATTATGCACACTTAGTTACTTGCATTTTCCCCAAATGTCTTCAACCTCTGGACAGAAGAAACATTGATAATCAGATTTCACTCACTCTTGCTTTCCTTTATGTCAGTCATTTACATTGTTCTCTCTGAGTGAGAAAAAATTATTTTAGGTGTTATCATTGCTTCAGTACTATTTCATACTTTTGCTGTATGCTAGACTAGTTGGGTACTTATAGTCTAGCAAAATTCAATCACTGAAGGTGCCACAGTATGATGTAAAATTCTTTCTTTTTCTTAATGTTATATTCCACTCTGCAATAGAATAACATGCAGATTAACATTACAAAATTCTGAATGTGGGAAATGATTGTTCTTTTCCTCTAAGATCAGTAGAAGGTAGTGACCTATATATACAATTATGTATATAAACTAAAATATCCCCTCAAGTTGACTGTTACAAGTTTTAGACTGGAGAAGGGGAAGGAAATTGTGGCTCATTTTAGATTTTACATGAAGTTGTATTTTCCTGCTTGAACTTTTCAGTTACAAAATGCCTTAAAAAGGCATTAAAAAAAAACAGTTATCTTTTTTTTTTTTTTTCATCAAATGGTTTAGAATGTAGATGGATAGGACAACTGATATTTTTAGAGTATTCCCAAAGATTCCAAAATCTATGGGATGGTGTGATGTTGATGTCTTTAACAGTATTAATTCTTTAAATCCATGGGCATGGTATATCTTTCTATTTGTGTTGTATTCAGTTATTTCATCAATAATTTATAGTTTTCAGAATGTATTTCACCTCCTTGGTTAAACTTCATTTAGCTCTTTTTCTGTTATTTTGTCTTATTCTTTCATTTGAGACATACTTCTCTGTTTTCTCATTTTGCCTAACTCTCTGTGGCTTTTTTCCCTATGTAATAGATAGGTCAGCTATGTCTCCTGGGCTTGTAAGTAGTAGTCTGTGTAGAAAAAGTCCTGTGATGAACTATAATGCAATTCTCCCTGGTTATCAGGGCCAAGCACTCCACAGGTGTCTTCTGATGAGGGTCTGCACACTCTTGTTGTGACTATGTTGTGATTTCTGTGAATATGCTTGTGGGTAGGGCAGGCTGCCCAGCTGGCGACTATGACCTGCTTTGCCTACTTTGGATGCACTGGGCAGGGTTTGCTCTTCACTCTGTTGAGGGTCCTAGGTGCAGCTCCAATGGGTTTGCTGCTGGATGGGGCTGGCACTCAGCCTAGCTATCTTCAATTAACTCATAACAGCTCCAGACATGCCAAAAGACAGGACTTGAGAGGCTGGGTCACAGGAACTATAGGCATACTGGTGTATGGGACTATCTCCCCACCTCCTCAGGTGAAGAGTAACTTTGGAATAGTTCTAGTCCTAGTCAGGGCTGCCTGCCAGGTGTGGTAGGAAAGGAACTGCTTTGGAAGGATTTCTGCCAATTAAGGCAGGCTGTGTGGGACAGGTGAGCAGAGGAATGCCTGGGTGTGACACGTGGTGTTAATGAGGTAGGTGGAGAGTATTAGAATTGACTTCCACAAACATCCAGCTATCTGGACTTGGGGAGGGCAAGAAAAGTAAAGAAAAATACCTACTAGCACTTGTGTTTCCAAAGAAATCTGTGGATCCCTGCCCCTCTAGTACATGTTCTAAGATCAGTCAATAAATCTCATGTATCCCCAGGTGCTTTTCAAACTGCTGCTTCTGTGTTGTCTCAAGCTGAGTTATTTAGTTTGCTGGCTCTTTCAAGTTGGGTAATTGGCCTCCTATCTCCCTCCCAGCTCTCCCAGAGTTAAGCTCTGATGATTTTTAAGCTCTTGGAGTTAAGCCCCACTGACTCTATAAGTTCTTAGAATTAAAATAAGAAAATGAGGAAATATTGTCATTTGCAATGATGTGGATGGAGTTAGAGAGTATTATGCAAAGAGAAATAAGTCAGGGAAAGACAAATACCATATGATTTCACTCATATATGCAATTTAAGAAAGAAAACAGTGAGCAAAGGGAATAAAGAATAGAGAGAAAGAGGGAGACAAACCAAGAAACATACTCTATAGAGAATGAATTGATGCTTACCAGAGGGGAAGGGGGTGAAAGAATGGGTTATATAGGTGATGGGGATTAAAGAGTACACTTTTTGATGAGCCCTGGGTGATGTATGGAAGTGCTGAATCATATTGTACATCTAAAACTAATATTACACTGTATGCTAACTAACTAGAATTTAAATAAAAACTTAAAATGTATGTCAAGTATTATATAAAATACTATGTATTTTGGAGAAATAACATCTACCTGATTTAATTAAGAAAATATATTTTTTCAGTACTTTTGAATTATATTTATTTAACACCATAAATTATTTGTTATTTTCACTCTATTAATTTAAAAGAGTTTAAAATGGCCTTAACTTGGGGCGCCTGGGTGGCTCAGTGGGTTAAGCCGCTGCCTTCAGCTCAGGTCATGATCTCAGAGTCCTGGGATGGAACCCCACATTGGACTCTCTGCTCAGCAGGGAGCCTACTTCCTCCTCTCTCTCTGCCTGCCTCTCTGCCTACTTGAGATCTCTGTCTGTCAAACAAATAAATAAATAAATCTTTAAAAAATGGCCCTTATTTGACAAAGTGTCTGAAAGACATTTCTTAAGAGTTGTTTTACAGATATGTTCTTTTTAACACAAGTTAAAGTGAAACCACTGTGTTTAAACTGTTCTTTTATCTAGGCTTTACTAACATTGACTTACTTCTTTCCAAGTTATTTGAATTTGAAAAAGTAGAATATATCTAATATGTCAGTGACAAATGCAGTCAAGCTAATGGAACTTAGACAATTTTTATCTGTGAAGAAAATCAATTTTAACCTGGGAAATAGATTGGAATTGTGAGAAACTCAAATGGCAGGAAACCAGTGACCTAGGCCACTTAAATCGGGTTAGAAATGGAATTTCAGACTACAAAATGCTTTAGGATTTGGAGGAACTAAGCAATCTCATGAATCTGGTTTGTTAGGAAAAAGTGTTAAACTTCCTGACTATGGATGAATAGCATTTCCTAAAGAATTCAATGCAGTCTCTCGAAGAGCTGTTCAAAGATCTCCAGGTAAAGAAAAATCTGTTCTGGAAATGGGGAAAAAAAGAAAGTGGAATAAAAGAAGAGTCTACTGTATGGGTGAAGAATTTTAGGAAAAGGATAAAGGGATCAGGAAGGTGGAATTAATTTGTGCTCACAAAAGCAGTCATAGATTATGAAGGGGCATAGGTAATGGGAAGCCTTTATGATTATACCATAGAAAGATCAGAAACAAATGGATTGGCTAATAAATTGAAGAAACTACAATTTAAAATGAATATTAAATGTGTGTTTTCTCAAATCTGTATTTAACAATAACCATGCATTTCTTTTCTAAGTGCTATTTGGGCAAGTGAACAGCCAAGAGCTAGTAGTTAAATGAAAAAAAGAAGTACATTAAGGAATAGGAAAGTTCTAGGTTAGATTCACATGTCTTTTTTGTAAGCTCTGCTTTTACTTCTATAAAATAAACTCAGTCTGTTCCTAGGAAGCTAAGTGAAGTAGAAAAGTATCAGTGGAAATCAGATAAGTGTGTTTAGAATCACAGTTAAATACAGTTGTGTTATAGTACTAGAATTTTACAAATTTCTGAGAATTTAGTAGTCATATATAAGAAGATGTAAGAAAACCACTGAAAGTTATATTTGAAGAAAAAAATAAAAACAAAAGGTCATCTGTTAAAAAAAAAGTTATATTTGAAAGTATATTCAGTAGCTGTTTTCCAAAAGGCTGTTAAGAAATAATTCTGGTAGAATAGACCCCATTACCTCCCCAAATTACAGTTTTCCAGGGAAAGTCAGTTGCATTTGATACAAATGCATCTCTCATATGTTTTGGAATAGCACAAGGCATAATTATGAAAAGGATAAAAATTACTATGTTTTTTTTTATCTTCCTGATGCCTGCTCTTAGACTGTTTCTAACCAAGCTTGCCATCCAAACTTTCCTAAACCAATTCCTTATTGAAATCTGATGTATTCATACCTTAACCTATTAGAGCCCTAATTTCAATTAGCAAACTAACAAATTAAACCACACTACTGTGATCATGTGATGTCATGTACTTTTGGGTTATCTTTCTAGGGGCTAAGCATTTGCACATAGGTCTTGTGGAGACCTACAACCTCAATAATAACAAAAACATCATTACAGTAATAACTTTAGGAAAATATGTCAAGGTATTACTTGGATTACAGATTACTTGGACAAGTGAAGTTTTCAAGCATGCTTGTAATCATACTATACAGACTCATATTTGCCTTTGAAACTAAAATTCATTGAGTATTTCATTATCTGTATATCTACTAGGTGCTTTACATGAATTAACTAATTTAGTATTCACAAAATAACTCTGTGGATTATTATGATTACACTCTGATTTACAGATGGAGAAGTGGAAAATCTAAGGTTAACTTGTCTCATGTCACACAACTAGTAAGTTGTTGAGCTGGATCATATTTACCTGTTTCTGGTTCCAGAACCTTAGTTCTTATCCACTACCTATACTGGATATATACTGCATTTTCTTTTCACAGAATGAGTTTTGCTTAGATGTATGTGTTACAGAGAGGTAGAGTAGATTAAGAAACTCCTGGAACGTTTATTTTGAATGTCTATATGTAGGAACATCAGTTTCAAATTATGGTTTCTTTGTATTTACCTTATTGACTCCATCTCTTCGAGGAAGAAGAGTTAATTATCCAATTGGCAAATTGAAGAGAAAGTCTGAGCATGTAGACCTCAGCCTTCTTTTCTCTTTAAGCTCAGTCTCTTTAGAGAGGACATTCATTTTTCTCAGCTACTTTGTACCATAAGTCTTTCAAAGCCAGACTATTCTCCTACAAGGAGAGGCCAACAGTTTACTATACACTATTACTAGGGTTCAGCATTAAGAATCCCACTTTTGGGGGTACCTGGGTGGCTCAGTGGGTTAAGCCTCTGCCTTCGGCTCGAGTCATGATCTCAGGGTCCTGGGATCAAGCTCCATATCGGGCTCTCTGCTCAGTGGTGAGCCTGCTTCCCCCTCTCCCTCTGGCTGCCTTTCTGCCTACTTGTGATCTCTGTCTGTCAAATAAATAAAATCTTAAAAAAAAAAAGAATCCCACTTTTGATACACACCTAATCCAAGTTCTTTAGTAGCTCCATCAAAAATAATGTTAACATTTAGTTCTAAAGCTGCACTATTGCTTCTTTAGCTCTCAATTGGTTCAGAACTCTATAGTGTAAAAGAAGTGTCAATTACTGATCATATAAAACTATGAGTTATTTATAAATAAGATTTAGAAATGATTTTTCAGTGTTGAGGCAAATAGACACCAGAATTTTTTGACATATGATAGATAATATGGAGAGTTGGATATATCTAAATCATGCTACTGTTTTTCTCTCCACTAGTATATCTTACATTATTTTATATGAAACATAAATTATTTCCTTGATATAACTCTTAATTGTTTTAAAATATTTTTATTAACATATAATGTATTATTTGTTTTAGGAGTACAGGTCTGTGAATCATCAGTCTTACACATTTCACAGCATTCACCATAGCACATACCCTTTCCAGTGTCCATCACCCACCCACCCTATCCCTCCAACATACCTCCCCTCCAGCAACCCTCGGTTTGTTTCCTGAGTCTCTTATGGTTTGTGTCCTTCACCAGTCCCATCTTATTTCGTTTTCCCTCCCTTCCCCCCAAGACACCCCGTCCTGCCTCTCAAATTCCTCATATCACAAGGATCATATGATAATTTTCTTTCTCTGATTGATTTACTTCACTTAGCATAATACCCTCTAGTTCCATCCACATCCTTGCAAATGGCAAGATTTCAATTTTTGATGGCTGCATAGTATTCCATTCCATTGTATATAGATATCATACCTTCTTTATCCATTAATCTGTTGATTTTAAAGTATTTCTTGATGAGTTATTCCATGTACAATGGGGGACAATATGAATTTAGTATCTTCATTTGATATGATATCTCAGTTAAAGGCTATTTAAGGGAAAATCTTTGGCTTGAAAACCTTAAACTTTTAGGTAAACTTTGAGAGTGGGATTATGTGGCTTGATAGTATCAAATCAAATACTATAGTACTCAGTTTGGCACTTTAATCTATACTATCATCTTTGGTTTTCTAATTGTCTCATATTTCTCAGTGTTGTCTCCCAAATGATGTTACAGACTCCTCTAGACCAAGGGGAAGACATTATGCTTCCTTTCTATCTTTCGTCCCAATTCTTGCCATTTAAATGGCCAAAATTACAGGTAAAATAAAATTTTATTGACTTAGAAAAGTCAATATCTAGAGTATTTTAAAAAGTAGTCAAGCTAGTTATCTGTATATCACCAAGTTTTTGACTTAAATTATCTAATTTTCAATGAATTTTTACAGTGGCATGATATATGTCCTTTTTTATACTTTGGCTCTTTGGGAGGTACCCTATCAGCAACATCTTTTGTCAGTATTTACTCACAGAACTCCTAATTGAACTTATAAAAATAAGTTTAAGTGTTCATGATATTTCTGAAACTTTAGTAGGACTGAGTAAGTTGGTATAGATATTATGGAAGGAGACTGCTTTGATCTGGGAAACACTTACTGTCACTGTCAGAGTCAGTACATAAATCATCTGCCAATGTCCTGGAGAAATGCTGCTATTCATGTCAAATAATGTCTTAAGGTTCTCAGTGCTTTTCCAAGATGGGTGATGAATAGAGGTGGGACATGTGACTGATATAGCCTAGTTGGTTTGGGCTGTTATCAGACATGCAACTTATATAAGGAAGATCCTGCCATACTCTTTTGCAGAATTTCAGTGTGGCTTTAACAGTGGTGTTCTAAGTGAATATTTACTCTTTGATATTGTCTGCTGAATAACAAGTGTGCAAATATCTGACTTTAAAAATATAATTTAATGTCAGTTTTTGCATAGTATTGATACAAGTGCTAAGTTCCAGGTTTGTAGTCCAAATCCTTATTTTCTTATTTTAAGGGGTAGTGGTTTAATGATCCTAAGAGAAGCTGTTAACTCAGTCTTGCAAAAGCAGCAACCCTACAGCATCAGGATTAGGTGACTTTAGAAATTTGGGTAGCTGTGGTACTATTTCCCAACTGATGTCAGGCTTTTTTCTGGGGTTCAAATGCCAGGTAGGCTTGTGACTTCCTCCAAGTGTCTTAAGCATTCTGTATTTCAGTTGTTTCATTTGTATATACATAATGATATATGATGTTTACCACCTTGCACAGAGCCAAGGTCACCATCAGTGAGCTTTCAATAAATAAATTCTCTATGGTGTTATTAAGGATAATAAAGATTGTACTGAGAATTTGTAATTGAGGATTGTCATATAATATAGAAAATTAACAGTTTTCAAGAATCTAATTGGTATATATCAATTAGAGAGGGTAAAAAAATGACACAGGTTAATATGAAGTAGCATTATTCTTTGCCAATACTTAAGGTCTCAAAACAACATTATTTACCCAAGAAATAGGCCTTTATTTTGTACTTTTTCACTGAAATGGTTATAAAATGAAACAGAAAGAAGTAATAATTATGTATAATCCCCAGAGACACATTTGGAAAATTCCATCTTCTTGTGAGTTTTGTAAAATACTGTTTATATTTAAAATCCACTTTGGAATAAATATGATTAAATGAGGTCCTACACCAAAGTCCTTACTGTCTTAAAGCTATATGGAATAAAATTAGAGTTTTTAGATATGGGGTATCTGTAAAACACTTTTTTTTTTCAGTAAATTCAATGTAATAGAAAATTTCAAGTCTCCATAAGACCACAGAAGGAAAAGTTGTATGAGAAGAGGGGAGGGAAACATTCTTCAAAAAAATCAGTAATTTCACTCCGTTGTGAATTAATATGCTCTACCACATGGGACAAACCCCTCCAAAGTGTGATTGACAAAGTGTATCCTTATACACATGGAGAAAGAGAAAAGAGAGAGAAGATGAAAAAGAAAACATTTCTTTCCCATATTCTCTATCCTAATTGCTGCATATATGTCATTACTAGTGGCAAAGGCAAAGAACTGAGACCGTGAGGGCTTCAGGAACTTCAGAGGGGCAGAGACAAGTGATTATATCTTGTATGATATTAATATTTGAATTTATGGAAGGATTCAACCTTGACCTTTAGGTGCCAGGAAAGAAGAAGACCAGTTTGGCTACATCAGGGAGACTTTGAGTTAGGAAGTTTGTAGGTACTGTCTCCTTTCCAGAGATTTCTATGCGGTTACTGTCATTATCCCTCTTCTCCCAATTACCAATACAGTTTATTGGGCTCCCAAAAGAGAATAACACAGTTATTTTGCTCTCTGATATGACTCACTCCTCTTTTACACCTTAAGTCTATTTATAGAAGCTCCTTTAAGTATGAGCCCTTTCATGTCTACACCCACCCTTAGACATCACAAAGAGTTAATCATATCTTAATTTCTAAATACTGTCCTTATTAACTAAACAACAGAGGAAAAAATTCAATTCAAGCAAATTATGCATTGGCAAGTTGTATAATCGAAATATATCCAGAAAAAATATTTTAGTTATGTTTGATGAATAGGAAAAAAAATAAGATATAGTTTGTGGATGGTCCATGGAATGTTATATGTCTGTTTTCAAGGGGGCATCCTCCTGAGGAAGGGATTTTTAGAGTTCTTTTTGCCTATTATTTTAGCCTTTTTTACTTAAGATATGACACTATAAAAATGATATATGCATACATGGAGGTACCTTATAGTTCAGTTGGTTAAGCATCCTATGCTTGATTTCAGCTTGGGTCTTGATCTCAGAGTCATGATCTTGGGCCCTGCTGGGAAAGGAGCCTACTTAAAAAATAAAATAAAAAATAAATGATATATGTATACCTAGAGTGAAGAGAACCAGATGAATGATAATCAAATCAGTCTGAGTGGAGGTGGAGGAAATGATTAAAGGGAGAAAAAAGGATTTTTAAAGAAACTAAGAGCCAAGGGCTAGTAACTGAATAGGTGAAGAATTTGAAGGAGGAATTTTATAACAAGAGCACCTCTGGGGTGAGCACATTTTGCAAAATCTAGAGCCTTGGAGTCAGATTGCTGTGTGTAGAGTTCAGATTACAACAGCTAAAATCAACTAGAAAAATAAAATTAAGCCTCCAACAGTGTAAAGATTGTTTATGTACTATATACATCTCCAGCTGAATCAGTGTTGCAGAAGAAGGAATAAATATCAATGACATGAGTTCACAAAACTTTGTTAAAGTTAGGGTTTTCCCCAGGAAAAAAAAAAGCCAAACTTTTTCTTTTGACTGGAAAGTAAGTTGTAAATCAGATGTTAATAAACAGCTCTCAAGGGAATCTCTTGTGTTCTGAAGTTTGCAATCATGCAATAGGTAGAACTGATTTTTTAATAGCAGGTCATCTTATAAATAGCAGCAGGATATATTTTCAACAGAAAAGTGTTATTTGTGTTGACTATATTAAAAGGAAATGCAAAATAAACTTTCTTGGCTTTCTGGTAATTTTTGATCATAAATAATTATATGTGTAGAAACTTCTCTGACATTTACATTTTATTTTCAAATTCTAGTATGTATCCAAAAAAATGAACAAACTATCAAATGAGCTGGTACTTTCTTCATAACTTCAATATGCTTACATTTCTAAGATGTTTGATTTATTCTATCTTATAGATGCCTGTATGCCTGTCTATAATACCTAAACAACAGATTAAAAAATGAAATTCAAGCAAACCATATATTTGAAAAAAAATGTTTAATTTAAATTACTTTAAAAATGTTAGTCAGGTCTGATGAATGAAGGAAAATCTTGTAGTTTGTTGCTGGTGTCCGGAATTTGGACCACATCATGTAGGTTGACTAAGCCTAAAGAAAACCTGAGCTACTCAGTGTGGAAATCCTCTTCATTGAGATGGGTCATTGGTGAAATCTCCAGGTCTTTGAGCTGGTTTTTTTTTTTTTGTTTTTTTTTTTTATCTGCACATGAGAATGTACTTAAAATCCTGCATTCTCTCTCCTTTTGGATTGCAATTTTAAGCCTTATTTCCTCTTTTGCAATGGAAGTTATTATTTTTTTTGAAATACCAGATAACAAAAAAAGCAATTGAAAAATTATTTATTCTGGACAACAGATCTTTGTAAAGCTTGAGCGAGCAAATTATACCTATATACAAGGATGCCCTACATAACAAATAACTTATAGATGAAAATATGTATTTGTAACCTATTAGGTGTGGTCAAAAAGTGGGATGATCTTGTGCATTAAGATAAGTAATCTAATTCAGTGAAAATATCACATTGTACATTTGACATCATATAGACAAAAAGGGTCTAATTATGTAAATTGAATTTTCATCTTTTTAACTGGCTCATTTGATGTCTTCTACAAGCAGCCAAATTCAAAGCCTATACCATTTTTAAGGCCTAGATTATGTTCTTTGCTAACGTAAGTGCCCTGTATGTTCTAACTTTTCTCATACTTAGACTTTCCTGTGTGCATGAATGTGTACACATACATGCACACATATACTCTCTCCAACTCTCCATTACAAGTTTTCTAACACATGGACTTAAATTTTTCTCTGATTGTCTAAAGGCTGTCTTCCCAAGTGTGTTGCTAATGAGCTGCTGGAGGACAGTAGATTATTTTACCTATTTGAATGTAATTGTGTGCTTAGTATAGAGTTGGGCACAAAATAGTGCTACTCATTGAATGAATGAATGGATGGATGGATGAATGAAATGACAAAAAATAGCTGCCTACCTGAGTAAATCAGTAGATACTCTTAGATGTAGTAAAGTCATAGATAAAGTCTTAGATGTAGTAAAGTGCTTGCTTTGGGCGCCTGTGTGGCTCAGTCGGTTAAGCCACTGCCTTCAGCTCGGGTCATGATCCCAGGGTCCTTGGATCCAGTCCCGCATTGGGCTCTCTGCTCAGCATGGAGCCTGCTTCTTCCCCACTCTCTCTCTCTCCCTGCCTCTCTGCCTACTTGTGATCTCTGTCTGTCAAATAAATAAATAAAATCTTTAAAGAAAAAAGAAAGAAAAGTGCTTGCTTCTGCCTGTGTTCTAAGTAAGATCTTTATCTTCTTTAATAGAAATTCAGTGGGGTTTCAGGAAAAGTATACCAAAGTACTGTGTTTAGGAATGATTATCTTTTTTTATAGTGGGGGTTAATCTCAGAGGACATTTGTTAAATCCTTATCAGTGTTGATTCATCCCCTTCTCACTCTGAGCCATGGCAAAGTACCTTTTTAGTGAAATAATTGTTTTGTTTGGGCATTCACTCCTGAAAAATGCAGGGAGGCTCCAGGTGATACGCCAAATTGTCTTTTTCACTACCAAGTTGCTGCACCCTTTTCAATGGTTTTATCTTCAAAGGAAGCACTTCAATCTGTTTCTCTAATTGAGAGTGAATCCCATCTTCTAATTAAGGGATTTGTCAATGCAAGCAAAGGGTTCCTGTGTGTATATTGGGGTATATTGGCAGATATTCAATCTAAGTATGCATTACCTTTTATTTCTCCAGCACTGGGTCAAGCAGTTGTGGGGGTGATATATAAATATATATATATATATATATATATATATATTTTTTTTTTTTTTGGTCTGCCATTCATAGTTCATGTGTGAGAAAGATTTAGGTACTGAGAAGTGAAAGCCAGTTCATGTAGAATTAGTCCTCTTATAGCCACAGCAGGATGGAACTTGTTTCTGAAACCTGAAGAGGTGGGTCAGCCCTAGACACACAGCTCCAGTGAGGCCAGAACCAAGAAAATGTTGATAAAGGTGCTAGAGAGAATTCACATGTATTATTTTCCCTATTATCTATTATATCCAATCAAAAAGGTTTTATGTATCAAGAAAGAAATCTCTGTGACTTTGTGAAAATGATTTATATACTTCAGAACATGTTTTGTTTTCTTGCCCTTTTCTTTATACCCCCCCCCCGCCATACTCTCCTTTTAGCCATAGGTACTTTTTACCATGACCCCTCTATGAATTGAAATTAATATGTTAACTTTTCCTTATCTTTGCTTGGACTACCCTGCTAATAAGAAGCATTTAGTCCTCATCCTCTCAGTCTTCTATTAAATCCTTTTAATACATAGCTTTAACAATAATAATACCAACAATAACAATAACAATGACAGTGATGAAAAACAAGATGATGATTATGACTATAAATCCTGCAGTAGACTGTGAACTCCATAAAGGGAGGAAATGGGTATGTCTTCTTTACTACCTTATACAACAAACTTAATAGAATCTCTGACTTGAAGAAAGTATTAAAAAAATAGATTAAGTGAATGAATATTAATGGTAGCAGAGACCATTGACTGAAAGATTGCTAATTTGATCTTTACAACATTTTATTTATATTTTTTATTTAATTTCTTCTCAGTGTAACAGAATTCATTATTTATGCACCACCCCCAGTGTTCCATGCAATACGTGCCCTCCATAATACCCACCACCAGGCTCCCCTAACCTCACATCCTCCGCCCCTTCAAAACCCTCAGATTGTTTTTCAGAGTCCATAGTCTCTCATGGTTCATCACCCCCTCCAAAACATTTTATTTTTGTAACAATCTTTGGAAATAGTTATTGGTTATACCTCTTTTGCAGATGAAGACACTAAGCTTCAAAGTGAGGATAACCACAACTTCCTTTAAAGTGTAGTGAGAGCAGTTATTCTCAAAATTTATGTACAATTTGTATGTACATTATGTACGAAATGTAAAATTTATGTACAAAATTATGAACTACCTGTGGCATCTTGAAAAAATGCAAATTCCTATTTGGTAGGTCTAGAGTGGGCCTACATTTCTGCATTTCTTATAAGCTCCTAGGGGATGCCTACATTGCTGGTTTGAGTAAGCCAGTACTCTGAGTAGCAATATTCCTTTAGAATTACCTGCAGACGAGTATATAAAATTCATATCTACTCAGATCTACTGAATAGTAACTCTGGAAGTGAGAATCACTGACTTACACTAAAAATGATTTGGTAGTTATTATAAAGATGAAATGAGCAAAGCATATGTAGAGTGCTTTATAAACCACAAAAAAATATAGGAATATTAGAATATCACTCTTATTTTTATAATTCTTATTATCATTATTATTGCTTATCAGTGATACAAATTTCATTTCTGTACCACTCCAAACACAAATGTTGCTTGAGAAGGCTGTTTTTACTAATATACATCCACAATACAATGTTCTAAATTAAATCACTGGGATATTTTTGTGATAATTTTGGCAAGGATACTGTAAAGAAAAAAGTGCATATGCTGACACCCTATTGCTACATCTTACAATGGAAAAAAATATATTTTTTAGTATAATATACACTAATACCCAATAACGCTGAATTGTTATAATACCACTGATTTGTTATAAATTAAAACTTAATTGCTATTATATATATATAATATAAATAATAAAAATAATTCCATATATATGCTTGTTCTATGAAATAGAGTACTAGGAATGTATTTGATGCTAAAAAGCAGCAAAGAAGCTATCTATAGTGGACTACTTTTGGGTTAATTTAAATGAATTCATAGAGCTTTTGGGTTCATTTAAATGAGTACATAGATTTGACTGAAAGTCATGTTTGGTGTTTAACTTGGGAAAGAAATGAACAGGTGGCCCTCACATTTTCCATACATTTTTATATGTCTTAGAACTTAGATAATTATTCTAAAATATACATTTTTATGGTTGAATTCCAGACTATTTCTGAATTTAACATTTATGTGTTTGTTTATGCATCAGCACCCTAAGATTAAAATTGTCTTTCAACTTTGTTTGGCAGAGAATATTGCTGATATAGATGTGGAAAAAACACTTGTTTTAGCTTTTTTTTTTTTAACCCTATACAATTCCAGTTTTGGAAAATCTGACGTAGTACTAAAACAGATCTTTGATCACCTTTCTCCCTTTTTCTCTGTTGTCAGTCTCAGTAGAGTGTTACCTGAAAAGAACAGTAGACAGATTTGATATAATTTAAAACACGTCTTTATAAAGTTATTTAAACATGTAAAATGAGAAAAGTTTTACATTTGGATTATGGTATGGTTGATAAAACTATCTCACCCCCCATGTCAATTCCAATCAGTTTGTAGTGTCTTTTAGAGTACTGGGTTGGAAAGGATTGTGACTGCCAGGGACATAGGAGAAAAGAGAGGAAGCATACCTGCCAGATATTCTCCAGGCCACAGTTAGGAAAGACTGTCTTCAGGAATGGAAAAAGCACAAGATTTTAAGTCAGAGATGCTTTTGTTCAAATACCAATTCTTAGCCATGTTAACTGAACCTTTTGAATCTCAATTTCTACATATGTTAAATGCAAATACGATGTCTCTATCATACTTTTGTAGTGGGTATTAACTGAGATAACACAGTAAACGTAACTAGCAAAATAATTGAACTCTTCTATCCAGTGCCTCTTAGAAGTCAGCCCCATCTTGGAAGGGCAACTATTAGATCAAAGTGAGTAAATATGTGATTGAACACATTTGTTACCTCATTCTTAGAAGATTGTCATGTATTTTCATACCATTACCTGGAAAATCCTTTAAATATATGTATTTTAACTGAGGGTGGCAGAAAAGTGGTCTATAGTAGTTCCTATTAAAAGTGGTCTATAAGTGGTTCCTATTTAAAATGGTTGAGTAGAGAAGAGTGGAACAAAGTAATACACTGGTGAGCAGGTAACTTGAAAGCACTGTTTATTTGAAAGGCAAAGAAAAAAAAAAGGAGAGCTAGAGCAATAGTGCTTGACATAGGAGTAAGAATTTTGTATTTACTCACTAAATATAAAAAATTAGCATCCTCAGACAATATACTACATAAGCAACAAATCTAACCACAGAAATGCTAGGGATGTTCTGTGCTAGCCCCCTTTCAATAGCTTGTTTCTTTTTTAGTATTGTATCAAGACTCCTTACCATTGTGAAAAAAATAGCAACATTTCTCTGACTGTAAAGTTATCTTTTTTTCTCAATGTTTGGAAAAACTAGTATGGAAAATAAAGAAGAAATCCCACAAGATCCCAAACTCTAAGGGCACCTGGGTGGCTCAGTCAGTTAAGCATCTGCTTTTTGGCTCAGGTCATGATCCCAGGGTCCTGGGATTAAGCCCAGTGTTGGGCTCTGACCCCATTTCTCCCTCTCCATCTACTGCTCCTCCTTGTGCATGCTCTCTCTCTGTCAAACAAATAAAATCTTTAAAAAAATCCCAAACTCTGAACTTCCTTTAAAGTAGGGTTTCTTTATATTTAATCAACAAATTGGGTGATCATAAGTTGTTTTATTACAGTATGTATTTTGATCCTACCACTTATCTTTCTCCATTAGTTGTGTGCTGGTGAACATGTTTATCTTTCCTGGTAGCTTTAAACTTCTCAAGGAAAGGGGTAATATCTCATTGATTTTGTATCCCTGAAGCACCCAGTACATATTAGGTACTCAATGTAGTTATGTTTAATTAAATGGTACATGGTCCTTGTCTTTGAGAGACTATTAAGTGAAAAATTAAAAAAAATAATAAAACTGATTAATTTAACCACAGGATATATTAAGAGCCAATCAATATGATTTCACATGGGGACATAATATATATTTAAGGAAGTTTTCTAGACTAAAGTATCTTCATTGGTTGTCAATATGCCATTCCACTCAATCTATATGGCATTTTTAGCTATTTTACTTATCATGCCTTGTTTCAATTTCTACATGTCTATTACAGTTCACAGAATTAATGGCTTGACTAAATAATAATGAGTCATTGTATTGTGTAAATTTACTTATTGTTATTTAACTGACTGCTGTGCCTTTTTCAAATTTGATTTCTCACATCACTCAAAATTCATAAATTAGGATCTGTGAAGTGAAGTTTGTATTTATGCTTGCTTAATAAATTGTACTCCCAGAAATTTTCTCATATTTGAGACTTTTGTTATGGGTTCTTAAGAACTATAGGGGTGATTTAAACATTAGTTTGGTCTATGTACTACATGTTAGATGCTGATGGTGCTTTTTAAGTAGCTACTTACTATTTCTTCTTTTCTTAAAACTAGCAGTGCTCTGCATTTTTTATTAATGTATTCACAGTCATTTCATGTTTCTCTGCTCTCCAAAACTGGTTATTAGCCAAGCTCAAACAGCCTTGCTTGTCTTTGGGAAAACATAAAGCAAGCCTATGCATTTCTTAATACTGAACAGTCCTTCCTGAGAGACTCTTGGAATTGCACCATGTAGAGGTAAGAGTGTCTGACCTGAATAGATATAAATGTCGAGTCTATTTCACATTCACCTCAAGTCAAAAGAGTAATAAAAGGTGATCTCATTTATAGATTTTTTAAAAATGAAATTGCTACTGTGTATGGCTATCATTATGTACATGTATTGTGTACCCTTGGTCTGACAGTTGTAGAATCCCAATTTCAATGTCTGAGGGGAGTCCTTAAACTTTAAATTTTCTATTTCTCTGCATCTTAGAGGTTCCTAATGATAAATCACCACTTAATTAATGCTGGCCTTCTGTGGGTGCTAGAGCCATCAAACCAAATATTTTGGTACAAAATTACTTTTCAAATGTATATAACTATAATAAAAACAGAATGTTTTCAAAGGTAAACATTTGTGGTGAAAGATCTTATTGTGCTATGAACATATAAATATTATATATACATATACATACACATACACATACAGACAGACATGTAATATTAACATGATTGAAAGGTCTAAATTTGCTCAGTTTAGTTTTATTTTTAAAAGTTGGTTAGTGATGGGCACCAGTTGGTTAAGCATCTGCCTTGGGCTCAGGTCATGATCTCAGGGTCCTGATATCCAGCCCCAAGTTGGGCTCTCTGCTCAGTGGGGAGCCTACTTCTCCCTCTCTCTCTGCCTGCTGCTCCCCCTGCCTGTGCTCTCTCTCTGTGTCAAATAAATAAATAAAACCTTAAAAAATAGAAATAAAAAAGTAAAAATTGGTTAGTAAAATCATGTTAAAATATTTTCTAGTCTTTAGTCTTATAAAACATAAATTCTTTATCTAATCTTATAAAGTCTTTATAAGATAGTCTTTATGGTCTTTAAAGTACAAATTCTTAATTTTTCATTTTAGACTATTTAAGAGTTATGCTGTGCACAACTAAAAGTTGTAACAGTTTTGAAAAATCTGATATTACTTTAATCAATTGGAAAATTCTCAGAAAAATACTATTTAACTACTGCCTTCATAGGTACATTAAAAATGGATAGATAAATTACACTTCCAAAAACTCATGGTTTGCTTTTTGTTTGTTTGTTTGGAGAAAAAGAGGTTGTAGAAAAACAAACATGCCTTGATTTCTATGTTGCCTTTTTTTTTTTTTTTTTGGTTCTGTCTTTAATTTGAGTTTGATTCTTTGTTTTTGGAATTTCTCAACTTCACCACTCGTTTCTGTTATGTCCAATCTCAAAACTTTACAGGCTCTGAAATGATCTCTCCCACGGGTAGGAAAAATAGGAAGACCAATGATATCAATATAATCAGTTAACTTGCCACTGAGCCAACTTGTTGGTGGTCCAACTTTGATCTAAAGTTCTGTTCCAATAATTTGGCTTTTGTTTTCTTTCTGGTGGCTGAAACACTACCTTCTTGTTAAGTTCCATAAATTGGATATCTGTTTTGTTCCTCCATGACAAAATTCTAGCCTTGATATCAATGTTTTCCTTTGAGTTCTTTTTTGTTTCTTAGTCCTCCCAATTTTATATAAAATTGTACCCCCATAGAATAGTCTTAATACTTGGGTGGCCACTACCTGTTGTTGGATTTCCAGGGTAAGTCCCACCATACCTGGATCCAGGCATGCGCTGAAAAATATTTAACATTTGACTCTTTGGAAAAGTAAAGGTCCCTGAATTGTTTTTCTTCTAAATTCCCTTGGACCTTTCAAATAAAGTCATCCAGACTTTCTTAATTTGCTGTAGTTCATTACCTTCTCTGTTGTAGTGACTTGGTCTAGTGGCTAGTCACTGATTCATTCTGGGTAAGGATTATCTCTCCAGAAACTGACACTAAGTCTGGGTATGAACTTGCATTTCCATTGTATTTAGTAATAGATGATAACTATGTATACATTTCATAGGATCTAATAACAAAAATATAAAATATTACCAATTAAAATAACATTTAAGTAAACAGTTTGCATTAATCTTCTTAACCTAATTTAAAGAATGTTTAAGGGGGTGCCTGGGTGGCTCAGTGGGTTAAAGCCTCTGCTTTTGCCTCAGGTCATGATCTCAGGGTCCTGGGATCGAGCCCCACATCGGGCTCTCTGCTCAGCAGGGAGCCTGCTTCCTCCTCTCTCTCTCTGCCTGCCTCTCTGACTACTTATGATCTCTGTCTGTGAAATAAATAAATAAAATCTTTAAAAAATAAGAACGTTTAAGCATAATTTATTAGCAATTTATTAATGATTAAGTCTTTAGGATTTTGTCCCATAGAAAAGATAAAAACCTATTTTAAAAACAATTTTGGTTACTACTTCAAATGTATTTTTTTTCACAAGTTGTTTATATATCAACTGAAATACTACAATGACTTTTTGTTGTTGTTGTTGTTGTGTTATATTAGTCACCATACAGTACAGCATTAGTTTTTGGTGTAGTGTTCCATGATTCATTGTTTGTGTATAACACTCAGTGCTCCTTGAAATGCTACAATGTCTTAAAATTTCTTTCTATAGAATGGGAATAATACTATTAAGATTTTAATATCACATAATACATGCAATGTGCATAAAACCTGGCACATAGTAAGTACTCAATAAATGTTTACTGATACAGTACTTATTATAAATAGAAATATAGGAATCAGAGTGGTGATTACTATTTTCTTTTATTATGCATATATTATTATTAAACTATTAATCACAAGACTAGATATACTATATCTACTATATATATATATTCTCTTTCCAAAATTTTATTTGAATTCCAGTTAGTTAACAAATAGTGTAATAATAGTTTCAGGTGTAGAATTTAGTGATTCAACACTTAATATACAACACCTAGTGTTCAAGACAAGTGCCTTCCTTAATCTTCATCACCTATTTAACCCATTCCCCCTCACCTCCCCTCAGATGACTATCAGTTTGTTTTCTATAGTTAACAGACTTTTGGCTTTTCTCTCTTTTTTCCCCCTATGATCATTTGTTTTGTTTCTTTAATTCCTCATATGAGTGAAGTCATAAGGTATTTGTCTTTCCCTGACTTATTTTGATTAGCATGATACTCTTTAGCTGTATCCATATCTTTGCAAGTGGGAAGATTTCATTCTTTTTTATGGCTGAGTAATATTCCATTATATATATTTCCACATCTTCTTCATCTTTTCATCAGTCCATGGACATTGGGGCTCTTTCATAACCTAGCTTTTGTTGATAATGCTGTTACAAACATTAGAGTCTGTGTATACCTTCAAATTAGTATATTGTATCATTGATAAGGTACCTAGTAGTGCAGTTGCTGCATCATAGGATACTTCAATTTTTAACTTTTTGAGGCGTCTCAATACGGTTTTGCAGAGTGGCTGCACTAGTTTCATTCTCACCAACAGTGCAAGAGGTTTCCCCTTTCTCCACATTCTTGCCAACACTTGCTATTTCCTGTGTTGTTAATTTTAACCATTCTGACTGGTGTGTGGTAATATCTCATTGTAGTTTTGATTTGTATTTCCTGGATGATAAAGTGATGTTGACCATCTTTCCATGTATCTGATGGCCATCTGTATGTATTTGGAAAAATGTCTATTCTTGTCCTCTACCCATTCTTTAACTGGATTATTTATTTTGTGGATGTTAAGTTTTATATATTCTTTGTATATTTTGGATACTAACCCTTCATTAGATGTGTCATTTGTAAATATCTTCTCCCATCCTGCAAGTTGCCTTTTAGTTTTGCTGCTTATTGTTTTCTTTACTGTGCAAAAGCTATTTGTTTTGATCAATCTCAATAGTTTATTGTTGCTTTTGTTTCCCCTGCTTCCAGAGACACATCTATCTAATAAGAAATTGCTATGATTCATGTCAAACAGGTTGCCACTCATGTTCTCCTCTAGGATTGTGATGGTTTCTTTTCCTCACATTTAGGTCTCTAATCCATTTTGAATTTATTTTTTAAAGCTTTTATTATTTATTTATTTATTTATTTATTTGACAGAGAGAGAGGTCATAAGTAGGCAGGTGGAGAGAGGGGAAACAGGCTCCCCTCAGAGCAGAGAGAGCCCAATGAAGGGCTTGATCCCACGACTATGAGATCATGACCTGAGCCAAAGGCAGAGGTTTAACCCACACGGATTGAATTTATTTTTGTGTATAGTGTAAGAAAGTGGTCCAGCTTTATTCTTTTACATGTTGTTCTCCAGTTTTTTCAACAGAATTTGTTGATGAGATTGCATTTCTCCATTGGATATTGGTTCTTATTTTATTGAATATTAATTAACCATAGAGTTGGAGGTTTATTTTGGAAATTTCTTTGATGTTCCATTCATCTGTGTGTCAATCTTTGTGCCAGTACCCTACTGTATTGATCATTTACAACATTATAATATAACTTGAAATTCAGAACTGTGATGCTTCCATCTTTGTTTCTCTTTTACAAGATTCCTTTGACTATTTAGGGTCTTTTTTGGTTCCATACAAATTTTAGGATTCTGTCTTCTAGCTATGTAAAAATTCTGTTGGTATTTTGATAGAGCTTGCAATAAATGTGTAGATTCTTTTGAGTAATATAGACATTTTAACAGTATTTTTTCTTCCAACCCATGATCATGGAATGTTTTTCCATTTAATTGTGTCATATTCAATTTCTTCAATCAGTATTTTATAGTTTTCAAAGTGCTGGTCTCTTAATTCTTTGATTAGTTTTATTCCTATGTATCTTAAGGTATTTGGTGCAATTGTAAGTTGTAAATTCCTTGATTTCTTTTTCTGCTGCTTCATTAATAGTGCATAAAAATGCATTAAATGTGTAGATTACTTTAGGTAGCATAGACATTTTCACAATATTTATTTTTCCAATGCAGGAGCATGGGACATTTTTCCATTTCTTTGTGTCTTCCTCAATTTCTTTCATGAGTATTTTGTAGTTTCTGAGTAAAGATTCTTAGCCTCTTTGGTTAGGTTTATTCCTAGGTATCTTATGGTTTGGGGTGCAATTATAAATGGGATTGACTACTTAATTTCTCTTTCTTCTATCTTGTTGTTGGTGTAGAGAAATGCAACTGATTTATGTGCATTGATTTTATATCCTGACACTTTACTGAATTCCTGTAAAGTTCTAGCAGTTTTGGAGCAGAGTCTTTTGGGTTTTCCACATATAGTATCATATCATCTACAAAGAGTGATAATTTGAATTTTTCTTTGCCAATTTGAATGCCTTTAATTTCCTTTTGTTGTCTGATTGCTGAGGCTAGGACTTCTAGTACTATGTTGAATAGCAGTGGTGATAATGGACATCCCTGCCGTGTTCCTGACCTTAGTGGAAAAGCTTTCAGTTTTTCTCCATTGAGAATGATATTTGCGGTGGGTTTTTCATAGATGGCTTTGATGATATTGAGGTAGGTGCCCTCTATCACTACACTTTGAAGAGTTTTGATCAGGAAGGGATGCTGTACTTTGCCAAATGCTTTTTCAGCATCTATTGAGAGTATCATATGGTCCCTGTTCCTTCTTTTATTGATGTGTTGTATCACATTGACTGATTTGTGGATGTTGAACTAACCTTGGAGCCCTGGAATAAATCCCACTTGGTCCTGGTGAATAATCCTTTTAATGTACTGTTGAATCCTATTGGCTAGTATTTTGGTGAGAATTTTCGCATCTGTGTTCAACAAGGATATTGGTCTATAGCTCTCTTTTTTGATGGGATCCTTGTCTAGTTTTGGGATCAAGGCGATGCTGGCCTCATAAAATGAGTTTGGATGTTTTCCTTCCATTTCTGTTTTTTGGAACAGTTTCAGGAGAATAGGAATTAGTTCTTCTTTAAATGTTTGGTAGAATTTCCCCGGGAAGCCATCTGGCCCTGGGCTTTTGTTTGTTTGATTTTTAAGGACTGTTTCAATCTCCTTACTGGTTATGGTCTGTTCAGGCTTTCTATTTCTTCCTGGTTCAATTGTGGTAGTTTATATGTTTCTAGAATGCATCCATTTCTTCCAGATTGTTAAATTTGTTGGCGTAGAGTTGCTCATAGTATGTTCTTATAATAGTTTGTATTTCTTTGGTGTTAGTTGTGATCTCTCCTCTTTCAGTCATGATTTTATTTATTTGGGTCCTTGGGTCCTTTCTCTTTTCTTTTTGATAAGTCTGGCCAGGGGTTTATCAATTTTATTAATTCTTTCAAACAACCAGCTCCTGGTTTCATTGATTTGCTCTATTGTTTTTCTGGTTTCTATTTTATTGATTTCTGCTTGATCTTTATGATTTCTCTTCTCCTGCTGGGCTTAGGGTTTCTTTCTTGTTCTTTCTCCAGCTGCTTTAGGTGTAGGGTTAGGTTGTGTACCTGAGACCTTTCTTGTTTCTTGAGAAAGGCTTGTACCGCTATATATTTTCCTCTCAGGACTGCCTTTGTTGTTTCCCACAGATTTTGAACCATTGTATTTTCATTATCATTTGTCTCCATGATTTTTTTCAATTTTTCCTTAATTTCCTGGTTGACCCATTCATTCTTTAGAAGGATGCTGTTTAGTCTCCATGTATTTGGGTTCTTTACAAACTTCTTCTTGTAGTTGGGTTCTAGCTTCAGAGCATTGTGGTCTGAAAATATGCAGGGAATGATCCCAATCTTTTGATACTGGCTGAGTCCTGATTTACGACTGAGAATGTGATCTATTCCAGAGAATGTTCCATGTGCACTAGAAAAGAATGTGTATTCTGTTGCTTTGGGATGAAATGTTCTGAATATATCTGTGATGTCCATCTGGTCCAGTGTGTCGTTTAAGGCCTTTATTTCCTTGCCGATCTTTTGTTTGGATGATCTGTCCATTTCAGTGAGGGGAGTGTTAAAGTCCCCTACTATTATTGCATTATTGTTGATGTGTTTCTTTGATTTTGTTATTAATAGGTTTATATACTTGGCTGCTCCCACGTTCGGGGCATAGATATTTAAAATTGTTAGATCTTCTTGTTGGACAGACCCTTTGAATATGATACAGTGTCCTTCCTCATCTCTTATTATAGTCTTTGGCTTAAAATCTAATTGATCTGATATAAGGATTGCCACTCCTGCTTTCTTCTGATGTCCATAAGCATGGTAAATTCTTTTCCACCCCCTCACTTTAACTCTGGAGGTGTCTTCGGGCTTAAAATGAGTTTCTTGGATGCAACATATAGATGGGTTTTGTTTTTTTATTTTTATATATTCTGATACCCTGTGTCTTTTGATTGGGGCATTTAGCCCATTAACATTCACAGTAACTATTGAGAGATATGAATTTAGTTCCATTGTATTGCCTGTAAGGTGACTGTTACTGTATATGGTCTCTGTTCCTTTCTGATCTACCACTTGTAGGCTTTCTCTTTGCTTAGAGGACCCCTTTCAATATTTCCTGTAGAGCTGGTCTGGTGTTTGCAAATTCTTTCAGTTTTTGTTTGTCCTGGAAGCTTTTAATCTCTCCTTCTATTTTCAATGATAGCCTAGCTGGATATAGTATTCTTGGCTGCATGTTTTTCTCGTTTAGTGCTCTGAAAATATCATGCCAGCTCTTTCTGGCCTGCCAGGTCTCTGTGGATAAGTCAGCTGCCAATCTAATATTTTCACCATTGTATGTTACAGACTTCTTTTCCCAGGCTGCTTTCAGGATTTTCTCTTTATCACTAAGACTGTAAATTTTATTATTAGGTGATGGGGTGTGAGCCTATTCTTATTGATTTTGAGGGGTGTTCTCTCTTTCTTCTCTCTTTCTTCTTCTTCTGGAATCCCAATTATTCTAATGTTGTTTCCTCTTATGGTGTCACTTATCTCTCTATTTCTTCTCTCTCTTTCTTCTTCTTATGGAATACCAATTATTCTAATGTTGTTTTGTCTTATGGTGTCACTTATCTCTTGAATTCTCCCCTCGTGGTCCAGTAGCTGTTTGTCCCTCTTTTGCTCAGCTTCCTTATTCTCTGTCATTTGGTCTTCTATATCACTTATTCTTTCTTCTGCCTCATTTATCCTAGCAGTGAGAGCCTCCATTTTTTATTGCACCTCATTAATAGCTTTTTTGATTTCGACTTGGTTAGATTTTAGTTCTTTTATTTCTCCAGAAAGGGCTTTTATATCTCCCGAGAGGGTTTCTCTAATATCTTCCATGCCTTTTTCGAGCCTGGCTAGAACCTTGAGAATTGTCATTCTGAACTCTAGATCTGATATATTACCAATGTCTGTATTGATTAGGTCCCTAGCCTTCGGTACTGCCTCTTGTTCTTCCTTTGTGGTGAATTTTTCTGCCTTGTCATTTTGTCTAGATAAGAGTATATGAAGGAGCAAGTAAAATACTAAAAGGGTGGCAACAACCCCAGGAAAATATGCTTTAACAAAATCAAAAGAGATCCCAAATCGTGGGGGGCAGAGAAAGGGGATAAAAAGAGGTTCAAAAAGAAAGAAAGAAAAAAGAAGAAAAGAAAAAATAAAAGAATTAAAAAAGAAAAAGAATAAAGAAAAGTATAAAAAAGAAAAAGTATATATTAGATAAACTAGTTATAAATGTTAAAAAAAGAAAAGGGAAAAGTTAAAAAAAACTTTAGCAGAAGAAGAGGAAAAAAAATGAAAAAGACAAAAATTAAATTAACTGCAAGACTAAAAAAATCACAGGGAGAAAGCCATGAGTTCCATGCTTTGCTTTCTCCTCCTCTGGAATTCTGCTGCTCTCCTTGGTATTGAAACTGCACTCCTTGGTAGGTGAACTTGGTCTCGGCTGGATTTCTTGTTGATCTTCTGGGGGTGGGGCCTGGTGTAGTGATTCTCAAGTGTCTTTGCCCCAGGCGGAATTGCACCGCCCTTACCAGGGGCCGGGCTGAATAATCCGCTTGGGTTTGCTTTCAGGAGCTTTTTTTCCCTGAGCGCTTTTCGTAGAGTTCCAGAGGACGGGAATACAAAAGGCGGCCTCCTGGTCTCCGGCCCGGAGGAGCCGAGAGCCCGGGGCCCACTCCTCAGTGCACCCTCAGAGAACAGTGCCCAGTAACTCCCGTCTGCCTGACCTCCGGCCACGCTCGGAGCTCACCGAGCCTGCGACCGGTTCAAGGTAATCCTGAGCTGTGATCTTACTGTCCGCTCTGTTTCTGTAGCCGGCTCTGCCACACTCAGACACCCCCGATCCTTCTGTGACCCTCCCGGACCTGAGGCCACGCTACCCATGCGTGGGCTTCGCCCTGCTTTAGCCTCTGGAGTGATGTCCCTCAGCGGAACAGACTTTTAAAAGTCCTGATTTTGTGCTCCGTTGCTCCGCTGCTTGCCGGGAGTTGGCCCCTCCCCCCAGGGTCTATCTTCCTGTCGCTTTGGACTCACTTCTCCGCCAGTCCTACCTTTCAGAAAGTGGTTGTTTTTCTGTTTCTAGAATTGCTGTTCTTCTTCTCTTCGATCTGCCGATGGAATTGCAGGTGTTTGCAATCTTTAGATAAGCTATCTAGCTGATATCCTGCTAGCTGAAGTAGTCTCAGCCTGCTACTTCTCCGCCATCTTGATCTCCCCCCAATAGTGTATAAAAATGCAAAAGATTTCTTTTATTTATTTATTTATTTGTTTATTTATTTTTTCAGTGTAACAGTATTCATTATTTTTGCATCACACCCAGTACTCCATGCAATTTGTGCCCTCTCGAATACCCACTACCTGGATCCCCCAACTTCCCACCCCCGCCCCTTCAAAACCCTCAGATTGTTTTTCAGAGTCCATAGTCTCTCATGGTTCACCTCCCCTTCCAATTTCCCTCAACTCCCTTCTCCTCTCCATCTCCCCTTATCCTCCATGCTATTTGTTATGCTCCACAAATAAGTGAAACCTATTATAATTGACTTTCTCTGCTTGACTTATTTCACTCAGCATAATCTCATTGATTTTGTATCTTATGAATTTACTGAATCTGTTTACCAGTTCGAGCAATTTTTCGATGGAGTCCTTTGAATGTTTGTATAGTGTATCATGTCATCTGAAAATAGTGAAAGTTTGACTTCTTTCTTGATAATTTGGTACATTTTATTTCTTTTTGTTGTCTAATTGCTGTGGCTAGGACTTCCAGTACTATGTTAAAAACAGTTATTACTGTTAAATAACAGTAGGGAGAGTCGACATCCCTGTCTTGTTCCTGACCATCTAGGAAAAATGCTCAGCTTTATCCCATTGCGGATGATATTAGCTGTAGGGTTTTTGTGTATTGCCTTTACTATTTTGAGGTATCTTCCCTCTATCCCTACTTTGTTGAGGGTTTTTATCATGTGTGGTTATTGTACTCTGTCAAATGCTTTTTCTGCATCTATTGAGAGGATCATATGGTTCTTATCCTTTCTTTTATTAATGTTGTATATCACATTGATTGATTTGTGAATATCGAACCACCCTTGCAGCTTGGGAATAAATCCCATTTGATTGGGGTAAGTGATTCTTTTAATGTACTGTTGGAAGCAATTTGCTAGTATTTTACTGAGAATTTGCATTCCATGTTCATCAGGGATATTTGCTTATGGTTTTTTTGTATTTGTTTGTTTGTTTGTTTTTAGTGGAGTCTTTGTCTGGTTTTGGTATCAGGATAATTTTGGCCTCATAGCATGAATATGGAAGTCTTCCTTCCATTTTTGTTTTTTTTCAATAGTTCAACAAGAATAGACAGTAACTCTTCTTTAAATATTTGCTGGAATTCACCTGTAAAGACATCTGGCCCTGGACTTTTGTTTTTTAGAAGATCTTTTTATTACTGAGGCAATTTCTTTGTTGGTTATGGGTCTGTTCAAGTTTTCTATATCTTCTTGTTTCCATCTGGATAGTTTATATATTTCTAGAAATTTATCCACTTCTTCCAGGTTGTCCAAAATGTAGGCATAAAATTTTTCATAATATTTTCTTGTAATTGTTTGTATTTCTGTGGTATTTGTTGTTATTTATCCTCTCTCATTTCTGATTCTATTTATTTGGATCCTTTCTCTTCATTTTGATAAGTCTGGTTAAAGGCTTACCAATTTTATTTTTATTTTTTCAAAGATTCAGTTCCTGGTTTCATTGATCTGTACTATTATGTTTTTAGTTTCTGTATCACTTATTTCTCCTGTAATCTTTTTTATTTCCCTTCCTCTGCTGGCTCTAGGCTTCATTTGTTATTCTTTTTCTGGCTCCTATAGGTATAAGAATTCTTTTTTTTTTAATTTAAGATTTTTCTTGCTTCTTGAGAGAAGCCTGTATCACTAGATACTTCCCTCTTATGAGCAGCTTTGCTGCATCCCAAAGTTTCTGAAAAGTCGTGCTTTCACTTTTATTTGTTTTCATGTATTTTTTAATTTCTTGTGTGAATTCCAGGTTGACCCATTTATTCTTCTTTTTTTAATATTTTATTTGTTTATTTGACAGAGAGAGAACAAGAGGGCGAGAGAGAGCATGCACAACAGGGAGCAGCAGAAGGAAATGGAGAAGCAGGCTCTCTGTTCAGCAGGGATCCTGATGTAGGGCTCAATCCCAGGGCCCTTGATCATGATCTGACCTAATGGCAGATGCTTAACTGACTGAGCCACCCAGGCATTCCCCCCCATTCATTCTTTAGTAACATATTGTTTAACCACCAAAGTTTTTCTTGTGGTTGACTCAAGTTTCATATCATTGTGATCAGAAAATATACATGGTATGATGTCAATCTTTTTGTACTTGTTGAGGCTTGACTTGTGAACTACTCTTATGATGTCTTATGGAGAATGTCTCCTGTGCATTTGAAAAGAATATGTATTCTTATTCTTTAAGATAAAATGTTCTGAATATATCCATTAAATCCATCTGGTCCACTATGTCATTCCTAACCCTCACTTTCTTGTTGATTTTTTGATTAGATAATCTGTCCATTGTGGATAACGGGACATAACAGTCTCCTACTATTATTTTATTGTTATCAATGACTTCCTTTATGTTTGTTATTAGTCATATTCTATATTTGGGAACACAAATGTTTATAATTGTTAGATCATCTTTTTGAAAAGAACTCTTTATTATGACCTATTATCTCTTGCCGCAGACTTTGGCTTAAAATCTAGTTTGTCTGATATAAGTACTACTACATGGCTTTCTTTCTTTTTTTTTTTTATAAATTTTTTATTTTTTTATAAACATGTATTTTTATCCCCAGGGGTACAGGTCTGTGAATCACCAGGTTTACACACTTCACAGCACTCACCAAAGCACATACCCTCACCAATGTCCATAACCCCACCCCCCCTTCTCCAAACCCCCTCCCCCCAGCAACCCTCAGATTGTTTTGTAAGATTAAGAGTCACTTATGGTTTGTCTCCCTCTTTTGATGTCCATTTGCATAGTAAATGTTTCTCCATCCCCTCACATTCAATCTTGAGGTGTGTTGTGGACTAAAATGAGTCTCTTGCAAGCAGCATATACATATGTCTTTTTTTTTATCCTTGATGATACCCTATGTCTTTTTTTTTAATTTTTTATTTTTTATAAACATATATTTTTATCCCCAGGGGTACAGGTCTGTGAATCTCCAGGTTTACACACACTTCACAGCACTCACCAAAGCACATACCCTCCCCAATGTCCATAACCCCACCCCCCTTCTCCCATCCCCCACCGAGCAACCCTCAGTTTGTTTTGTGAGATTAAGAGTCACTTATGGTTTGTCTCCCTCCCAATCCCATCTTGTTTCATTGATTATTCTCCTACCACGTAAGCCCCCATGTTGCATCAGCACTTCCTCATATCAGGGAGATCATATGATAGTTGTCTTTCTCCGCTTGACTTATTTCGCTAAGCATGATACGCTCTAGTTCCATCCACGTCCTCACAAATGGCAAGATTTCATTTCTTTTGATGGCTGCATAGTATTCCATTGTGTATATATACCACATCTTCTTGATCCATTCATCTGTTGATGGACATCAAGGTTCTTTCCATAGTTGGCTATTGTGGACATTGCTGCTATAAACATTCGGGTGCACGTGCCCCTTCGGATCACTACGTTTGTATCTTTAGGGTAAATACCCAATAGTGCAATTGCTGGGTCATAGGGCAGTTCTATTTTCAACATTTTGAGGAACCTCCATGCTGTTTTCCAGAGTGGTTGCACCAGCTTACATTCCCACCAACAGTGTAGGAGGGTTCCCCTTTCTCCGCATCCTCGTGAGCATCTGTCATTTCCTGACTTGTTTATTTTAGCCATTCTGACTGGTGTGAGGTGATATCTCATTGTGGTTTTGATTTGTATTTCCCTGATGCCGAGTGATATGGAGCACATTTTCATGTGTCTGTTGGCCATCTGGATGTCTTCTTTGCAGAAATGTCTGTTCATGTCCTTTGCCCATTTCTTGATTGGATTATTTGTTCTTTGAGTGTTGAGTTTACTAAGTTCTTTATAGATTCTGGACACTAGCCCTTTATCTGATATGTCGTTTGCAAATATCTTCTCCCATTCTGTCAGTTGTCTTTTGATTTTGTTAACTGTTTCCTTTGCTGTGCAAAAGCTTTTGATCTTGATGAAATCCCAATAGTTCATTTTTGCTCTTGCTTCCCTTGCCTTTGGCGATGTTCCTAGGAAGATGTTGCTGCGGCTGAGGTCGAAGAGGTTGCTGCCTGTGTTCTCCTCAAGGATTTTGATAGATTCCTTTCTCACATTGAGGTCCTTCATCCATTTTGAGTCTATTTTCATGTGTGGTGTAAGGAAATGGTCCAATTTCACTTTTCTGCATGTGGCTGTCCAATTTTCCCAACACCATTTATTGAAGAGGCTGTCTTTTTTCCATTGGACATTCTTTCCTGCTTTGTCGAAGATGAGTTGACTGTAGAGTTGAGGGTCTATTTCTGGGCTCTCTATACTGTTCCATTGATCTATGTGTCTGTTTTTGTGCCAGTACCATGCTTTCTTGATGATGACAGCTTTGTAATAGAGCTTGAAGTCTGGAATTGTGATGCCACCAACTTCAGCTTTCCTTTTCACTATCCCTTTGGCTATTCGAGGTCTTTTCTGGTTCCATATAAATTTTAGAATTATTTGTTCCATTTCTTTGAAAAAGATGGATGGTACTTTGATAGGAATTGCATTAAATGTGTAGATTGTTTTAGATAGCATAGACATTTTCACAATATTTATTCTTCCAAACCATGAGCATGGAACATTTTTCAATTTCTTTGTGTCTTCCTCAATTTCTTTAATGAGTACTTTATAGTTTTCTGAGTATAGATTCTGTGCCTCTTTGGTTAGGTTTATTCCAGGTATCTTATGGTTTAGGGTGCAATTGTAAATGGGATTGACTCCTTAATTTCTCTTTCTTCTGCCTTGTTGTTGGTGTAGAGAAATGCAACTGATTTACGTGCATTGATTTTATATCCTGACACTTTACTGAATTCCTCTACAAGTTCTAGCAGTTTTGGAGTGGAGTCTTTTGGGTTTTCCACATATAGTATCATATCATCTGCGAAGAGTGATAATTTGACTTCTTCTTTGCCAATTTGAATGCCTTTAATTTCCTTTTGTTGTCTGATTGCTGAGGCTAGGACTTCTAGTACTATGTTGAATAGCAGTGGTGATAATGGACATCCCTGCCGTGTTCCTGACCTTAGCGGAAAAGCTTTCAGTTTTTCTCCATTGAGAATGATATTTGCAGTGGGATTTTCATAGATGGCTTTGATGATATTGAGGTAGGTGCCCTCTATCACTACACTTTGAAGAGTTTTGATCAGGAAGGGATGCTGTACTTTGCCAAATGCTTTTTCAGCATCTAATGAGAGTATCATATGCTTCTTGTTCCTTCTTTTATTGATGTGTTGTATCACATTGACTGATTTGCGGATGTTAAACCAACCTTGCAGCCCTGGAATAAATCCCACTTGGTCCTGGTGAATAATCCTTTTAATGTACTGTTGAATCCTATTGGCTAGTATTTTGGTGAGAATTTTCGCATCTGTGTTCAACAAGGATATTGGTCTATAGCTCTCTTTTTTGATGGGATCCTTGTCTAGTTTTGGGATTGAGGTGATGCTGGCCTCATAAAATGAGTTTGGATATTTTCCTTCCATTTCTATTTTTTGGAACAGTTTCAGGAGAATAGGAATTAGTTCTTCTTTAAATGTTTGGTAGAATTTCCCCGGGAAGCCATCTGGCCCTGGGCTTTTGTTTGTTTGGAGATTTTTAAGGACTGTTTCATCTCTTACTGGTTATGGGTCTGTTCATGCTTTCTATTTCTTCCTGGTTCAGTTGTGGTGGTTTATATGTTTCTAGGAATGTATCCATTTCTTCCAGATTGTTAAATTTGTTGGCGTAGAGTTGCTCATAGTATGTTCTTATCATAGTTTGTATTTCTTCGGTGTTAGTTGTGATCTCTCCTCTTTCATTCATGATTTTATTTATTTGGGTCCTTTCTCTTTTCTTTTTGATAAGTCTGGCCAGGGGTTTATCAATTTTATTAATTCTTTCAAACAACCAGCTCCTAGTTTCATTGATTTGCTCTATTGTTTTTCTGGTTTCTATTTTATTGATTTCTGCTTGATCTTTATGATTTCTCTTCTCCTGCTGGGCTTAGGGTTTCTTTCTTGTTCTTTCTCCAGCTCCTTTAGGTGTAGGGTTAGGTTGTGTACCTGAGACCTTTCTTGTTTCTTGAGAAAGGCTTGTACCACTATATATTTTCCTCTCAGGACTGCCTTTGTTGTGTCCCACAGATTTTGAACCATTGTATTTTCATTATCACTTGTTTCCATGATTTTTTTCAATTCTTCTTTAATTTCCTGGTTGACCCATTCATTCTTTAGAAGGATGCTGTTTAGTCTCCATGTATTTGGGTTCTTTCCAAATGTACTCTTGTGATTGAGTTGTAGCTTCAGAGCATTGTGTTCTGAAAATATGCAGGGAATGATCCCAAATTTGATACCGGCTGAGTCCTGATTTAGGACCAAAGATGTGATCGATTCCAGAGAATGTTCCATGTGCACTAGAGAAGAATGTGTATTCTGTTGTTTTGGGATGAAATATTCTGAATATATCTGTGATGTCCATCTGGTCAGTGTGTCGTTTAAGGCCTTTATTTCCTTGCTGATCTTTTGCTTGGATAATCTGTCCAATTCAGTGAGGGGCGTGTTAAAGTCCCCTACTATTATTGCATTATTGTTGATGTGTTTCTTTGATATTGTTATTAATTGGTTTATATAGTTGGCTGCTCCCACGTTCGGGGCATAGATATTTAAAATTGTTAGATATTCTTGTTGGACAGACCCTTTGAGTATGATATAGTGTCCTTTGTCATCTCTTTTTATAGTCTTTGGCTTAAAATCTAATTGATCTGATATAAGGATTGCCATTCATGCTTTCTTCTGATGTCCATTAGCATGGTAAATTCTTTTCCACCCCCTCACTTTAAATCTGGAGTTGTCTTTGGGCTTAAAATGAGTTTCTTGGATGCAACATATAGATGGGATTTGTTTTTTTATCCATTCTGATATCCTGTGTCTTTTGATTGGGGCATTTAGCCATTGTATTGCCTGTAAGGTGACTGTTACTGTATATTGTCTCTGTTCCTTTTTGATCTATTACTTTTAGGCTCTATCTTTGCTTAGAGGACCCCTTTCAATATTTCCTGTAGAGCTGGTTTGGTGTTTGCAAATTCTTTCAGTTTTTGTTTGTCCTGGAAGCTTTTACTCTCTCCTTCTATTTTCAATGATAGCCTAGCTGGATATAGTATTCTTGGCTTCATGTTTTTCTCGTTTAGTGCTCTGAAAATATCATGCCAGCTCTTTCTGGCCTGCCAGGTCTCTGTGGATATGTCAGCTACCAATCTAATATTTTTACCATTGTATGTTACAGACTTCCTTTCCCGGACTTCTTTCAGGATTTTCTCTTTGTCACTAAGACTGTAAATTTTATTATTAGGTGATGGGGTGTGGGCCTATTCTTATTGATTTTGAAGGGCGTTCTCTGAACATCCTGAATTTTTTTTTAAAGATTTTATTTATTTATTTGACAGAGAGAGATCACAAGTAGGCAGAGAGGCAGGCAGAGAGAGAGGAAGGGAAGCAGGCTCCCTGCTGAGCAGAGAGCCTGATGCGGGACTCGATCCCAGGACCCTGAGATCATGACCTGAGCCGAAGGCAGCGGCTGAACCCACTGAGCCACCCACGCACCCGAACATCCTGAATTTTGATGCTCGTTCCCTTTGCCATATTGGGGAAATTCTCCCAAATAATTCTCTCCCGTACCTTCTGCTCTCCTCTCTTTTTCTTCTTCTTCTGTAATCCCAATATTCTAATGTTCTTTCGTCTATGGTGTCACGTATCTCTCGAATTCTCCCCTCATGGTCCAGTAGCTGTTTGTCCCTCTTTTGCTCAGCTTCTTTATTCTCTGTCATTTGGTCTTCTATATCACTAATTCTTTCTTCTGCCTCATTTATCCTAGCAGTGAGAGCCTCCATTTTTTATTGCAACTCATTAATAGCTTTTTTGATTTCAACTTGGTTAGATTTTAGTTCTTTTATTTCTCCAGAAAGGGCTTTTATATCTCCCGAGAGGGTTTCTCTAATATCTTCCATGCCTTTTTCGAGCCCGGCTAGAACCTTGAGGATTGTCATTCTGAACTCTAGATCTGACATATTACCAATGTCTGTATTGATTAGGTCCCTAGCTTTTGGTACTGCCTCTTGTTTTTTTTTTTTTTTTTTTGTGGTGAATTTTTCCGCCTTGTCATTTTGTCCAGATAAGAGTATATGAAGGAGCAAGTAAAATATTAAAAGGGTGACAACAACCCCAGGAAAATATGCTTTAACCAAATCAGAAGAGATCCCAAATCGTGAGGGGGGAGAAAGGGGATAAAAAGAGCTTCAAAGAGAAAGAAAGAAATAAAATAAAAGAAAAGAATTAAAAAAAGAAAATGAATAAAGAAAAGTATAAAAAAGAAAATTTTATATATATTAGATAAAGTAGTTAAAAAACGTTAAAAATAAAAGGGTAAAAGTTAAAAAATAATTTAGCAGAAGAAGAGAAAAAAAATGAAAAAGAGAAAAATTAAATTAACTGCAAGACTAAAAAAATCACAGGGAGAAAGTCATGAGTTCCGTACTTTGCTTTCTCCTCATCTGGAATTTTGCTGCTCTCCTTGGTATTGAAACCGCACTCCTAGGTAGGTGAACTTGGTCTTGGCTGGATTTCTTGTTGATCTTATGGGGGAGGGGCCTGGTGTAGTGATTCTCAAGTGTCTTTGCCCCAGGCAGAATTGCACCGCCCTTACGAGGGGACCGGGATGAGTAATCCGCTTGGGTTTGCTTTCAGGAGCTTTTTTTCCTGAGCACTTTCCGTAGAGTTCCAGAGGACAGGAATAGAAATGGCTGCCTCCTGGTCTCTGGCCCGGAGATGCCGAGAGCCTGGGGCCCCACTCCTCAGTGTGCCCTCAGAGAACAGCACCCAGTTACTTCCTTCTGCCTGATCTCCGGCCACGCTCCAAGCTCACCGAGCCTGCGGCTGGTTCAAGGTAACCCCGAGCTGTGAGCATACTGTCGGCTCTGTCTCTGTACCAGTTTTCCCTTTCCAATACCTGCAAGCTCTGCGACACTCAGACACCCCCGATCCTTCTGTGACCCTGCGGGACCTGAGGCCACGCTGACCCCATGTGGGCTTTGCCCCGATTTAGCCTCTGGAGCGATGTCCCTCAGCGGAACAGACTTTTAAAAGTCCTGATTTTGTGCTCCGTTGCTCCGCTGCTTGCCGGGAGCTGGCCCCTTCCCCCTGGGTCTATCTTCCCGTCACTTTGGACTCACTTCTCCGCCAGTCCTAACTTTCATAAAGTGGTTGTTTTTCTGTTTCTAGAATTGCTGTTCTTCTTCTCTTCGATCTGCCATTGGATTTGCAGGTGTTTGCAATCTTTAGATAAGCTATCTAGCTGATCTCCTGCTAGCTGAAGTAGTCTCAGCCTGCTACTTCTCTGCCATCTTGACTCCTCCTCCTACCCTATGTCTTTTGATTGAAGTGTTCAGCCCATTTACATTCAGACTAATTACTGATAACATATTTATTGCCTTTTACGACTTGTTTTGTCCTTGTTTCTGGAGATCTTCTCTGTTCCTTTCTTCTTGTTGTCACTTTTCCTCTCTCCTTTACACTTAAAGAGTCCTTTTTAATATTTCTTGCAGCACTAATTTAGTGGTCATGAATTCCTTTAGGTTTTGTCTGGGAAACTAGCTGTCCATCTAGTCTGAAAGACAGCCTTGCCAGATAGAATTTTCCTGGCTGCACGTTTTTCCCATTCAACACATTGAATATATTATACCCTCCTTTTTGGATTGTCAAGTTTTTTTGAGAGATCTGAAGCTAGCCTTATTGGTCTTCTGCTATAAATTCAGATTTCTTTAGTCTTGCTGCTTTTAGGATTTTTTTTTTTATCATTACATTTTGCCAATTTAATTACAATATGTCCTGGTATTGGGCTTCTTTTGTTGAATTTGATAGGAGTTCTCTGTGACCCCTGGATCTGGATGTTTGTTTCCCTCCCCAGATTTGGGAAGTTCTCAGCTTTTACTTCTTCAAATAAATTTCCTGCCCCCTTTTTTCTCTCTTCTTCTTCTGGGACTCCTATAATATGAATGTTACTGTTTTTAATGGAGTCACTTAGTTCCCTCAGTCTATCCTCATGTTTCATGATGCTTCTTTCTTTTGTTCAGCTTCATTATTTTAGCTTCTATATCACTTATTCATTCTTCTGCTTCTTCCATCCTTGCATTCTTTGCATCCAGTCTGTTTTGAATCTAAGTTATTATATTTTTCATTTATGACTTTTTTTAACTCTTATCTCTGTAGTAAGGGTCTCCCTGAAATAGTCCATTCTTTTCTCATCCAGTGAGTATCCTTATTATTGTTTTAAATTCTCCATTGGGTCTATTACTTATATCTGTTTTACTGAGATCTCTGGCTATGACCATATCTTGTTTTATTTGGGATGAATGCCTCCATTTTGACATTTTGTCTAAATTTCTGATTCCTCTGTGTTAAAAGAACCTGTTATATTTCTTTCTCCTGAGAATAATGCCTTTATGGAAAATAGGTCATATAGTATCCAGGGCCTGGCACTTCAGGGAGTGTCTCTCATGTGTGCTGCATATACTCTGCTGCTATGTTTTGGCTACTGTATCCTATAAACCAGTCATCTGCAGAGTTTCTCCTTGCCCACAGTGAGGAGTGTTTGGACCTTGGCCAGAGTGTGGTGAGTTTTAACTAAGGATGCTCTGATCTGCTTATGAAATGAGACCTGATGCTATTTCTACTATAACTGAAGCCTTGAAGAAATCTCTGTTTGGGAGATATGGTATGGGCAGGGGTTTCTGCTGTTCTGAGAAAAGGTCCCACAAAGCTGGTTCTGAGGCACACTTGACTGAAAAGGGCAATACTGGCAGAGCTCAGGGGTGTGGGACTTGGTGTAAGCCAAGATCTCTTCTGGGCTGTTCAGAAATGAAGGCTTTGTTTTTATGCTGAGGTGTAGAAGAAGGAAATGGTGCCAATCAGTCCCTGGAGAGCGCTGTCTGTGCTTGCTGCTCTCATAGAAGCACTCTCAGAAGTGTGAACAATCTTCCTGCTGTGCATTCCAGGTATTTTTCAGATTACTGTTTTAACCCATCTGCCTCTGGGTTGTTTGCTTACCTTTTCTCCAAGAGTAGTGCAGTACCCTTTGGTCTCTATCCCATCCAAGCCTGGCCACTTTTAAAACTCCATGATTTAGGCATGTGGTCTGGGCCAGGATCTGTGCTGGTCTTCTGGGGAAGGGTCTTACTATGTTGGGACTGATGCCGGTTTGACTGAGAAGGGTAGTTGCACCAGGGAGCAGTGGTATGGAATTTGGAGCAAACAGGCTATGAAGCCGGAGTTGGGGGTGAGCTGCCTTTGTCAGGTGGCTCTGAATCTATGTTGGGATGGGAGGGAAGTGGTACCTGCTGACTTTTTAGTCCCTGGAGAGACATTTCTGTGAACACCACCTGTCACCCTTGTGCACCAAGAATCTGTGGAGTTTGTTCTGTTCCTCAGACTGATTTCTTGGGTATTCAGAATGATTTGATTGTTATCTAGATGTGTTCAAGGGATGAAACAAGCCTATGGTCCTTGTACTATGCCACCATCTTAGCTCTCTCTTCTGATTAGATATACATTTTGACTTGGATTTAACTACTATAATGAGTTGTTAATAATTAACTTACTTGGTTATAATCAATAATAATTAGTAAGTAAACTTCCCAGAAATTAATCTAGAACAAATGGGGATTTATAAAAATAGTTGTCTTCTAAGAAAAAAGAAGGTTGGGGTTGAAGATCTCGCATTGTTTTTCTTTCTTTCTTTATTTTTTAATAGAATACTTTTCATCTTTTGGAGGATTGTCACTTATTTTATGCTTCTTAACATGATAATAAATATTTCAGGATGAATCTTAAGGCTGAGTTAAGTATTACATTTTTAACAGTCCCCTTCAAGTTGTTAGTTTTATTATTCATATCCACCTTGGCTTATAAGTGGAAACTTTAAACATTTTTTTTTTCAGGTTATGTGGTTACCCAAATGAAGTGCCAGATGTTCATGGCAGTCAGTATTGTGAGATTGACCAATTGTACTTTAGTTGTAATAATTGGAAATTAAAGGGGACTATTAGGAATGATATTTTGGTATTGATCTATACACCAAACTTATTTCATGAAAAAGATCAAGGCAAAGAAAAACAACAATAACACAAATCCTTGGGTTTATCAGTGATAAAAATCATGCACATTTCACATGTAAATTGCTTTTATTTTCCCGAACCTTAAAATCTTCGCTTGTGTTATTAGGCACATTTAAGAATTATTACCTGAACATGTCAGTTACTACGTCTCTTAAATTTAGTGAACTTCAAAAAAGTATTTTAATCTCTTTTAAGTTTCTTTTTTGTGCAAATTTTTATTTATGTATTCATTTTGGCTCCTTTTTCTTACTTTCTTTATTTTTATATTATGCCATATTAGTCACCATACAGTACACCATCAGTCTTTGATGTAGTTAAGCTCCTTAAAGTTTTGGTTGGATCAAATTATTCCCTATTTATTTTATCAATAATATTCATGTAGAAGTTGAAATTATAGCTTTTGCCATATTCTTGAGAGAGAGAGAAAGTATTGATTCAAGGAGAAAATAAAAGTATGGTTATTAATTAAATCAGCATTGTCTTTCTTAAATGAGGTAGAAAAATTTTGAGCAAAAATAAAGTTATCATTGAATCTACCTTAAAATTTTGTTTAAAATGCATATGGTTTCAAGCAGAGGTAATAAAATATACAGATTCCTTAGAATGTGACAATGTAAACATGTATGAGTGTGTTTGTATGTGTAAACATAAATACAAATTACCTTTGGCACTATTAGAAATGGAAAAGGTCGCTCTCACAAGTAATTAATATTTCTTTTTTTATTTTTTTTTAAATTTTTTATTTTTTATAAACATATATTTTTATCCCCAGGGGTACAGGTCTGTGAATCACCAGGTTTACACACTTCACAGCACTCACCAAAACACATACCCTCCCCAATGTCCATAATACCACCCCCTTCCCCCAAACCCCCTCCCCCCAGCAACCCTCAGTTTGCTTTGTGAGATTAAGAGTCACTTAATGGTTTGTCTCCCTCCCAATCCCATCTTGTTTCATTGATTCTTCTCCTACCCACTTAAGCCCCCATGTTGCATCACCACTTCCTCATATCAGGGAGATCATATGATAGTTGTCTTTCTCTGCTTGACTTAGAAAACTAAGCATGATACGCTCTAGTTCCATCCATGTTGTCGCAAATGGCAAGATTTCATTTCTTTTGATGGCTGCATAGTATTCCATTGTGTATATATACCACATCTTCTTGATCCATTCATCTGTCAATGGACATCTAGGTTCTTTCCATAGTTTGGCTATTGTGGACATTGCTGCTATAAACATTCGGGTGCATGTGCCCCTTTGGATCACTACGTTTGTATCTGTAGGGTAAATACCCAATAGTGCAATTGCTGGGTCATAGGGCAGTTCTATTTTCAACATTTTGAGGAACCTCCATGCTGTTTTCCAGAGTGGCTGCACCAGCTTGCATTCCCACCAACAGTGTAGGAGGGTTCCCCTTTCTCCGCATCCTTGCCAGCATCTGTCATTTCCTGACTTGTTGATTTTAGCCATTCTGACTGGTGTGAGGTGGTATCTCATTGTGGTATTGATTTGTATTTCCCTGATGCCGAGTGATATGGAGCACTTTTTCATGTGTCTGTTGGCCATCTGGATGTCTTCTTTGCAGAAATGTCTGTTCATGTCCTCTGCCTATTTCTTGATTGGATTATTTGTTCTTTGGGTGTTGAGTTTGCTAAGTTCTTTATAGATTCTGGACACTAGCCCTTTATCTGATATGTCGTTTGCAAATATCTTCTCCCATTCTGTCAGTTGTCTTTTGATTTTGTTAACTGTTTCCTTTGCTGTGCAAAAGCTTTTGATCTTGATGAAATCCCAATAGTTCATTTTTGCCCTTGCTTCCCTTGCCTTTGGCGTTGTTCCTAGGAAGATGTTGCTGCGGCTGAGGTCGAAGAGGTTGCTGCCTGTGTTCTCCTCAAGGATTTTGATGGATTCCTTTCTCACATTGAGGTCCTTCATCCATTTTGAGTCTATTTTTGTGTGTGGTGTAAGGAAATGGTCCAATTTCATTTTTCTGCATGTGGCTGTCCAATTTTCCCAGCACCATTTATTGAAGAGGCTGTCTTTTTTCCATTGGACATTCTTTCCTGCTTTGTCGAAGATGAGTTGACTGTAGAGTTGAGGATCTATTTCTGGGCTCTCTATTCTGTTCCATTGATCTATGTGTCTGTTTTTGTGCCAGTACTATACTGTCTTGATGATGACAGCTTTGTAATAGAGCTTGAAGTCCGGAATTGTGATGCCACCAACGTTGCCTTTCTTTTTCAATATCCCTTCAATATTCGAGGTCTTTTCTGGTTCCATATAAATTTTAGAATTATTTGTTCCATTTCTTTGAAAAAGATGGATGGTACTTTGATAGGAATGGCATTAAATGTGTAGATTGCTTTAGGTAGCATAGACATTTTCACAATATTTATTCTTCCAATCCAGGAGCATGGAACATTTTTCCATTTCTTTGTGTCTTCCTCAATTTCTTTCATGAGTACTTTATAGTTTTCTGAGTATAGATTCTGTGCCTCTTTGGTTAGGTTTATTCCTAGGTATCTTATGGTTTTGGGTGCAATTGTAAATGGGATTGACTCCTTAATTTCTCTTTCTTCTGTCTTGCTGTTGGTATAGATAAATGCAACTGATTTCTGTGCATTGATTTTATATCCTGACACTTTACTGAATTCCTATACAATTTCTAGCAGTTTTGGAGTGGAGTCTTTTGGGTTTTCCACATATAGTATCATATCATCTGCGAAGAGTGATAATTTGACTTCTTCTTTGCCAATTTGGATGCCTTTAATTTCCTTTTGTTGTCTGATTGCTCAGGCTAGGACCTCTAGTACTATGTTGAATAGCAGTGATGATAATGGACATCCCTGCCATGTTCCTGACCTTAGCGGAAAAGCTTTCAGTTTTTCTCCATTGAGAATGATATTTGCGGTGGGTATTTCATAGATGGCTTTGATGATATTGAGGTATGTGCCCTCTATCCCTACACTTTGAAGAGTTTTGATCAGGAATGGATGCTGTACTTTGTCAAATGCTTTTTCAGCATCTATTGAGAGTATCCTATGGTTCTTGTTCTTTCTTTTATTGATGTGCTGTATCACATTGACTGATTTGAAGATGTTGAACCAACCTTGCAGCCCTGGAATAAATCCCACTTGGTCGTGGTGAATAATCCTTTTAATGTACTGTTGAATCCTATTGGCTAGTATTTTGGTGAGTATTTTCGCATCTGTGTTCATCAAGGATATTGGTCTATAGCTCTCTTTTTTGATGGGATCCTTGTCTGGTTTGGGGATCAAGGTGATGCTGGCCTCATAAAATGAGTTTGGAAGTTTTCCTTCCATTTCTATTTTTTGGAACAGTTTCAGGAGAATAGGAATTAGTTCTTCTTTAAATGTTTGGTAGAATTCCCCCGGGAAGCCGTCTGGCCCTGGGCTTTTGTTTGTTTGGAGATTTTTAATGACTGTTTCAATCTCCTTACTGGTTATGGGTCTGTTCAGGCTTTCTACTTCTTCCTGATTCAGTTGTGGTAGTTTATATGTTTCTAGGAATGCATCCATTTCTTCCAGATTGTCAAATTTATTGGCATAGAGTTGCTCATAGAATGTTCTTATAATAGTTTGTATTTCTTTGGTGTTAGTTGTGATCTCTCCTCTTTCATTCATGATTTTATTTATTTGGGTCCTTTCTCTTTTCTTTTTGATAAGTCTGGCCAGGGGTTTATCAATTTTATTAATTCTTTCAAAGAACCAGCTCCTAGTTTTGTTGATTTGCTCTATTGTCTTTTTGGTTTCTATTTCATTGATTTCTGCTCTGATCCTTATGGTTTCTCTTCTTCTGCTTGGCTTAGGGTTTCTTTCTTGTTCTTTCTCCAGCTCCTTTAGGTGTACGGTTAGGTTGTGTACCTGAGACCTTTCTTGTTTCTTGAGAAAGGCTTGTACCGCTATATATTTTCCTCTCAGGACTGCCTTTGTTGTGTCCCACAGATTTTGAACCATTGTATTTTCATTTTCATTTGTTTCCATGATTTTTTTCAATTCTTCTTTAATTTCCTGGTTGACCCATTCGTTCTTTAGAAGGATGCTGTTTAGTCTCCATGTATTTGGGTCCTTTTCAAACTTCCTTTTGTGGTTGAGTTCTAGCTTTAGAGCATTGTGGTCTGAAAATATGCAGGGAATGATCCCCATCTTTTGATACCGGTTGAGTCCTGATTTACGACCGAGGATGTGATCTATTCTGGAGAATGTTCCATGTGCACTAGAGAAGAATGTGTATTCTGTTGCTTTGGGATGAAATGTTCTGAATATATCTGTGATGTCCATCTGGTCCAGTGTGTCGTTTAAGGCCTTTATTTCCTTGCTGATCTTTTGCTTGGATGATATGTCCATTTCATTGAGGGGAGTGTTAAAGTCCCCTTCTATTATTGTATTATTGTTGATGTGTTTCTTTGATTTTGTTATTAATTGGTTTATATAGTTGGCTGCTCCCACGTTGGGGGCATAGATATTTAAAATTGTTAGATCTTCTTGTTGGACAGACCCTTTGAATATGATACAGTGTCCTTCCTCATCTCTTATTATAGTCTTTGGCCTAAAATCTAATTGATCTTATATAAGGATTGCCACTCCTGCTTTCTTCTGATCTCCATTAGCATGGTAAATTCTTTTCCACCCCCTCACTTTAACTCTGGAGGTGTCTTCGGGCTTAACATGTGTTTCTTGGAGGCAACATATAGATGGGTTTTGTTTTTTTATCCATTCTGATACCCTGTGTCTTTTGGCAGGGGCATTTAGCCCATTAACATTCAGGGTAACTATTGAGAGATATGAATTTAGTTCCATTGTATTGTCTGTAAGGTGATTGTTACTGTATATGGTCTCTGTTCCTTTCTGATCTACCACTTGTAGGCTTTCTCTTTGCTTAGAGGACCCCTTTCAATATTTCCTGTAGAGCTGGTTTGGTGTTTGAAAATTCTTTCAGTTTTTGTTTGTCCTGGAAGCTTTTAATCTCTCCTTCTATTTTCAATGATAGCCTAGCTGGATATAGTATTCTTGGCTGCATGTTTTTCTTGTTTAGTGCTCTGAAAATATCATGCCAGCCCTTTCTGGCCTGTCAGGTCTCTTTGCCAATCTAATATTTTTACCATTGTATGTTACAGACTTCTTTTCCCGGGCTGCTTTCAGGATTTTCTCTTTGTCACTGAGACTTGTATATTTTACTATTAGGTGACGGCGTGTGGGCCTATTCTTATTGATTTTGAGGGGCATTCTCTGAACCTCCTGAATTTTGATGCTCGTTCCCTTTGCCATATTGGGGAAATTCTCCCCAATAATTCTCTCCAGTATACCTTCTGCTCCCCCTCTCTTTCTTCTTCTTCTGGAATCCCAATTATTCTAATGTTGTTTCATCTTATGGTGTCACTTATCTCTCGAATTCTCCCCTCGTGGTCCAGTAGCTGTTTGTCCCTCTTTTGCTCAGCTTCTTTATTCTCTGTCATTTGGTCTTCTATATCACTAATTCTTTCTTCTGCCTCATTTATCCTAGCAGTGTGAGCCTCCATTTTTGATTGCACCTCATTAATAGCTTTTTTGATTTCAACTTGTTTAGATTTTAGTTCTTTTATTTCTCCAGAAAGGGCTTTTATATATCTCAAGAGGGTTTCTCTAATATCTTCCATGCCTTTTTAGAGCCCGGCTAGAACCTTGAGAATTGTCATTCTGAACTCTAGATCTGACATATTACCAATGTCTGTATTGATTAGGTCCCTAGCCTTCGGTACTGCCTCTTGTTCTTTTTTTTGTGTTGAATTTTTCCGTCTTGTCATTTTGTCCAGATAAGAGTATAAGAAGGAGCAAGGAAAATACTAAAAGGGTGGCAACAACCCCAGGAAAATATGCTTTAACCAAATTAGAAGAGATCCCAAATCGTGAGGGGGTAGAAAGGGGATAAAAAGGGGTTCAAAAAGGAAGAAAGAAAAAAAAAAGAAAAAAGAAAAAAAAAGAAAAGAAAAGAATTATAAAAAAGAAAACAAATAAGAAAAATATAAAAAAGAAAAAATATATGCATTGGATAAACTAGTTAAAAAACGTTAAAAAAGAAAAAGGTAAAGGTTAAATAAAAAATTGCCAGAAGGCGAGAAAAAAAAAAACAACAAAAAATGAAAAAGAAAAAAATTAAATTAACTGCAAGACTAAAAAACATCACAGGGAAAAAGCCATGAGTTCCGTGCTTGGCTTTCTCCTCCTCTGGAATTCTGCTGCTCTCCTTGGTATTGATACCGCACTCCTTGGTAGGTGAACTTGGTCTCGGCTGGATTTCTTGTTGATCTAATGGGGGAGGGGCCTGTTGTAGGGATTCTCAAGTGTCTTTTCCCCAGGCGGAATTGCACCGCCCTTAACAGGGGCGTGGGTGAGTAATCCGCTCGGGTTTGCTTTCAGGAGCTTCTGTTCCCTGAGCGCTTTCCGTAGAGTTCAGGAGGACGGGAATCCACATGGCCGCCTCCTGGTCTCGGTCCGGAGGAGCTGAGAGCCCAGGGCCCCACTCCTCAGTGTGCCCTCAGAGAACAGGGCCCAGTTACTCCCGTCTGCCTGACCTCCGGCTGCGTTCCGAGCTCACCGAGCCTGAGGCTGGTTCAAGGTAACACCGAGCTGTGAGCTTACTGTTGGCTCTGTCTCTGTAGCCGGCTTTCCCGTTCCAATACCCGCAAGCTCTGCGACACTCAGACACCCCCGATCCTTTTGTGACCCCGCGTGGGCTTCGCCCCGGTTTAGCCTCTGGGGCGATGTCCCTCAGCGGAACAGACTTTTAAAAGTCCTGATTTTGTGCGCCGTTGCTCCGCTGCTTGCCGGGAGCCGGCCCCTCCCCCCGGGGTCTATCTTCCCGTCGCTTTGGATTCACTTCTCCGCCGGTCCTACCTTTCAGAAAGTGGTTGTTTTTCTGTTTCCAGAATTGCTGTTCTTCTCTTCGATCTGCTGATGGATTTTCAGGTGTTTGCAATCTTTAGATAAGCTATCTAGCTGATCTCCGGCTAGCTGAAGTAGTCTCAGCCTGCTACTTCTCCGCCATCTTGACTCCTCCGTAACTAATATTTCTTAAGTTATATTTTCCTATAATGGTTCATAGATAAGTTTCAAGTTTGAAAACTAGTATGATGTTTTGCTTTTTATGAAGCTATTTTATCTTGGTAGTTTAATTTTATTTTAATGACTCAAACATTGCTTTAATGCACATTTATTGAGCAAATGCTATGTTGATAGATACTGTCTTATCACTAGAGTATGTGGTAAATTAAACAAGCAAGGATTCTTGCTTTACAAAGTTTAAAATCTAGAAAGGATACATTGGTACTAGATCATACAATTTTAGTACAACTTCAATTCTCCAAGTGATCAATTTTCTCAATATCCCACCCATATTCAGTTACGGCATACATAATTTGATCTTGACTGACTCACAACAAAAGTTTTGTTTAGTTTTCAAAATGTCAACATTTTCTATTCTGGGTGGATTAAATTCTTTTAGTGGGGCATTTAGTCATTGAAAGAACTATTAACAATATAAATTAAAAAAAGACCAAAAAGACAAAGAATCTGACATCATTAAACTTATAGTACAATGTGCAGATTTCCTGTGGTAACAGTAAACCAGTCTCAGAACAAAGACAAACTAAAAAAAAATGAATTAAATAAAATAAATATGGCTTTGTTTGAGGTGCTGGATAGTTCTTGAGAGTTCAATCTACTTCTGTTCAAGAATACATGATGTGTCTACATATTTCAAATTGTATTTGTGGACATTTACAAGATTCTTTACAGACTAAAGATGTGTTCTTTTCTCCTCAAACCCTTGCTTCATATGTCTAAATAGCTTTTGACAATTAAGTGAATGTGGTTTCCTAAGAGAAGTCATATAAACACTAAGCATAAACTTTACTTTCATCATGCGCTGTCCCCCTCTTTCCCATAAATCTTTGTATTATACTTAAAAGGTCTATGCTTTAAAAATCTTATTCTTCAACAGCATTTATTGGATGCACACTTTGTACAAAATTCCATAATAAATTCTTTGAAAGAAGAGCTAAAAATAGACTTGAAATACTATTACAGTACTAGTTTCCTAATTCCAATTAAATTTAGTAACATAATAGAAATAGATATGCCAGCATAGTAATATCTTCTTATTTCATGGTCTATTAATATCCATTAATATACTGGAAATCACATTAAACTCAAACCAATGATTCTGTTATTAAAATAATTGGCCTGTACCTTACAGGTTCTCTCCAAACATTTTATTTTCTTGTTTTGTAACTGGATATTGCCATAGAAGATGTGGTCACTTCCCTGGAAGTTCTTGAAATCTCCCTGTCAGAGAGCTACCTTATTTGACTATGATGAGCATGAATTTTGGAGATACTACTACCTTTGGCTAATTAATATATATTTTTCTAAATGACAAGCTGAAATTAAAGTGTTTTATTTTTTCACTTCTAGGAGAATATGATAGGGATGTTGACATGTAGAAGACAAGATTATATGTTACAGTGACCCAAATAACCAAGTGAGGTAAGAAAGAGTGTAAGTCACTCTGACTAGCAGAATTGATTAACTAAAATTACAGAATGAGGAACAACCCAAACTAAAACTGCCAGAAGTCTCTAGATAGCATATCATTTATTTTATACACAGGGGGCCAAATACATTCATTCAGCAGAAAGGTAAGCATATGGAGGCAGTATTTTAACTTCTGTTTTGCTTTGTTTTGTTTCATAAAGTTTGAGAGCAGATTGATCTAATTCTTATTATTTTGTGGTATGGAATTTTATTTAGCCAAAAAACCCAACAGGAATGCAGTACTAATACATCCTTATATAGCTTGTATGAAACTTGAAAACATTAAATGATATCAAAGAAGTATGTCGCAAAGACCATATACTGCATGATCCAATTTATATAGAATGTCCAGAAGGAGAAAAATCTTCTGAGACAGAAAGTAAATTAGTGATGCCTTAGGTCTAGCAGTGATACAGTGGAATATTTAAAGTGACTACTAAGAGGTTCAATGTTTCTTTTTCTGATACAATGAAAATGTTTTATAGTTGATATTGTGATGGTTGCTCAACTTTGTGAATATACTGAAAACAGGTGAATTATACAGTTTATTTATTTTTTTAAAGATTTTATTTATTTATTTAACAGACAGAGATCACAAGGAGGCAGAGAGACAGGCAGAGAGAGAGGAGGAAGTAGGCTCCCTGCTGAGCAGAAAGCCCCATGTGGGGCTCGATCTCAGGACCCTGGGATCATGACCTGAGCTGAAGGCAGAGGCTTTAACCCACTGAGCCACCCAGGCGCCCCTACAATTTATTTTTTTAATCTAATTCTTATTGATGACCAAGGCAGTAAGCCTTTTGCACATAATACAATTTTTTGTGGATTTTTTTCACCATAGATTTTTAGAGAGTTTTAATTTAATATTTCACCATAAACTCCCCATAATGATTTACTATGGGAAAATGGTCTCTAACAATTCATCATGAGTTATCCTGGGATACTTACTTAGTCCTCAGGCAATGGATAGTTCATGTGGTGGAAATAGCATGCTTATTTGTAGTCATAATGGAAGGAAATTGCTTGAGAGGATTCTGACAGCACAGAAAATAGGCCAATTAGTTATCCAACTCTCATCCTCCTGTGATTCATAATTGTCTCCATTTAATTTCACTGTCACTTATGAAGTGAGGTTAAGAATAGATTAGCTTCTTTTAGCCACATATTACAATTAGCTTACTCCTTTGATTTTTATTTTAAACAATATGACTGAGTTTAAACATCAGTATTCTTAAAACTGTATTTAACAGTTATTCATCATAAAGCACATGCTAATATTTAAACAACCTCACTCAGCTCCATAATCTAAAAATCAATCATGCTCAAAATAGGTTTTTTTTTCACCAAATGATCATCAACTGCTACTTTTCAATAATTAAAATCAAAACCAAGAAAATGTTATATGCTTGGCTAAGTAAATAGTTTTAAATGTTTGAAAATCAATTCTATAATGATGGGTTCATTATAGGACAAAAAGGGCAAAATAAAATTATAATATAGAAAAAACACAACTTCCTATAGTATGAAATCAAGGAAACCAGTATTATTCTTGCATGCATCTGTTATTTCTCAAATTTGTATATAGATTGGTCAATAAGCTTTATATAGCTGAGTATAAAGTGGTTGTATATCTGTGTATATGGTGTTTTTCTCCAATAAAGATACCTTAAGGACCAGAATAGGCTTTCCTTAATACAATATTCCAATCAAATCACCTATTTCGTTTCTGAGCTCACAGCAGGGACTAAGTATATTTTGTGGATATAAGGAATCATGTACAATATACTTGATATACCTGTTCTAAGAAGTTGTTCTATTACATCCAGAAGCCAAAATATTACTTTTTTTTATAGTTTGTGAGATTTACTTGCTGACTTTTTTTTTTTACTGCTGACTTGTTTTTTTTTAAAGTTTTTAGTTAAATTTAATTTAATTAACATATACTGTATTATTAGTTTCAGAGGTAGAATTTAGTGATTCCTCAGTTGCATACAACACCCAGTGCTCATTACTTCAAGTACCCTCTTTAATGCCCATCACCCAAGTACTCCAATACCCCACCCACCTCCCCTTCAGTAAACTTTAGTTTGTTTCCTATAGTTAAGAGTGTCTTATGATTTCTCTCCCTCTTTTTGTCTTATTTTATTTTTACTTCCTTTCCCTTATGTTCTTCTGTTTTGTTTCTTAAATTCCACATATGACTGAAATCAACTGATATTTGTCTTTCTAGGACTGACTTATTTTGCTTAGCATAATAACCTCTACTTCCATCCACATTGTTGCAAATGACAATATTTCTTTCTTTCTTTCTTTTTTTTTTTAGATAGCTAATATTCCATTGTGTATACACACCACATCTTTGTTATCCATTCATCAGTCAATGGACATCTGGGCTCTTTCCATATTTTGTCTATTGTGGTCTCATTTTGTCTATTGAGGTGCATGTGCCCCTTCAAATCACTATTTTTGTATCCTTTGGGTAAATACCTGGTAGTGTAATTGCAGGCTCATAGGGTAGTTCTATTTTTAAATTATTCAAGAAACTCCATACTCTTTTCCAGAGTGATTGTACCAGTTTAGATTCCCAACAACGATGTAAGATGGTGCTCCTCTTTCTGCATCCTTACCAACATCTGTTGTTTCCTGAGTTGCTCATTGTAGCCATTCTAAATGGAGTGAGGTGGTGTCTTATTACAGTGTTGATTTGCATTTCCCTAATGCCCAGGGATGCTGAGCATTTTTTTTTTCAGTATGTCTTTTGGTCATTGGTATGTTTTCCTTAGAGAAATGTCTGATAGTTCATTTTTGCTTTTGTTTTCACTGTTTTTGGAGCCATGTCTAGAATGAATTTGTTGTGTCCTAGGTCAAAGAGGTTCATGCCTTTGTTTTCCTCTAGGATTTTGATGGATTATTGTCTCATATTTAGATCTTTCATCCATTTTGAGTTCATTTCTGTGTATGGTGTAAGAAAATGGTCCAGTTTCATTCTTCTGCATGTGGCTGCCCAAGTGTCCAAACACCATTTGTTGAAGAGACCGTGTTTTTCCATTAGATATTCTTTCCTGCTTTATCAAAGATTACTTGACCATAGAATTAAGACTCCATTACTGCATTCTCTATTCTGTTCATTGATAAATGTGTCTGTTTTGTGCCAGTACCATCTTGTCTTGATGATTATTGCTCTGTAATACATATTGATGTCCAGAATTGTGATGCCACCAGCTCTGGTTTTCTTGTTTAACATTCCTTTGGCTATTCAGGGTCTTTTGATTCCATACAAACTTTAGTACTGTTTGTTCCCACTCTTTGAAAAATGTTTATGGTATTCTGATAGGGATGGCAATGAACATGTAGATTGCTTTGTGTAGCATAGACATTTTAACAGTATCTGTTCTTCCAGTCCATGAGCATGGGATGTTCTTCCATTTCTTTGTGTCTTCCCCGATTTCTTTCATAAGTGTTCTATAGTTTTCAGAGTACAGATCCTCTGTCTCTTTGGTTAGATTTATTCCTAGGTATCTAATGGTTTTAAAGCAATTGTAAATAGGATCAATTCCTTGATCTTTCTTCTGCCTTGTTGTTAGTTTATAAAAATGCAATATCCTGTGACCTTGCTGGATTCCTGTATCAGTTCTAGCAATTTTTTGGTAGAGTCTTTTGGGTTTTCTACAGAGTATCATGTCATATACAAAGAGTGAAAGTTTTATTTCTTCTTTGTCAACTTGGATGTCTTTTATTTCATTTTATTGTCTGATTGCTGAGACTAGGACATCCAGTACTATGTTGAACAACAGTGGAGATAGTGGACATCCTTGTCATGTTCCTGACCTTAGGGGAAAACCTCTTAGTTCTTCCCATTGAGGATGATACTCCCTGTGGGTTTTTTATATATAACTTTTATGATGTTGAGGTGTGTTACTTCTATCCCTACAATGTAGAGAGTTTTTGAAGAATGGATGCTGTACTTTGTCAAATGCTTTTTCTGCATCCATTAACATGGTGTATCACATTGATTGATTAATGAACGTTGAACCACCACTACAGCCCAGGAATAAATTCCACTTGTTTGTAGTGAATAATCCTTTTAATGTACTGTTGGATCCTAAGAGCTAGTATTATGGTGAGAATTTTTGCATCCATGTTCATCAGGAATATTGGTCTGTAATCTTTATTTTAGTGGTGTCTTTGTGTGGATTTGGGATTAAGGTAATGTTGGCCTCATAGAATGAATTTGGAAATTTTTCTTCCATTTCTATTTTTTGGAAGAGTTTCAGAAGAAGACATATTAGCTCTTCTTTAAATATTTGGTAGAATTCTATTGGGAAACCATTTATCCTTACACTTTTGTTTATTGGGAGATTTTTGATGACTGACTTAATTTTTTGGCTGGTTATGTGTCTGTTCAAGTTTCCTATTTCTACCTGTTTCAGTTTTGTCTATGTGTTTCTAGAAATTCATGCATTTCCTCCAGACTGCCTAATTTATTGGCATATAATTTATCATAATATTATTTTTTCCTCCATTTTTAATAACATATAATGTTTTTATTTCAGGGGTACATGCCTGTGATTTATCAGTTTTACACAATTCACAGCACTCACCAAAGAACATACCTTCACCAATGTTCATCCACCAGCTACCTCATCCTTTCCATGCCCATCCCCTCCAGCAAACTTCAGTTTGTTAACTGACATTAAAATGCTCTTATGGTTTGTCTCCCTCTCTGATTTCATGTTGTTTCATTTTTCCCTCCCTTCCACTATGATCCTCTGTCTTGTTTCTCAAATACCTCATATCAGTGAGATCATATGATAATTGTCTTTCTTAATTGATTACTTAGTTTGGGATTTTTTGTTTGTTTGTTTTGTATTTTTATTGATTTATTTATTTTTTAATTTTTTAATTTAATTTCTTTTCAATGTAACAGAATACATTGTTTATGCACCATACCCAGTGCTCCATTCAATACTTGCCCTCTATAATACCCACCACCTTGTACCCCGACCTCCCACCCCCCTGCCACTTCAAACACCTCAGATTGTTTTTCAGAGTCCGTAGTCTCTCATGCTTCACTTCTCCTTCCAATTTCCCCAACTCCCTTCTCTCTATCTCCCCATGTCCTCCATGCTATTTGTTATGCTCCACAAATAAGTGAAACCATACAATAATTGACTCTCTCTGCTTGACTTATTTCACTCAACATAATCTCTTCCAGTCCTGTCTATGTTGCTACAAAAGTGGGGTATTCGTCCTTTCTGATGGAGGCATAATACTCCATAGTGTATATGGACCACATATTCCTTATCCATTTGTCCATTGAAGGGCATCTTGGTTCTTTCCACAGTTTGTCGACCGTGGCCATTGCTGCTATAAACATTGGGGTACAGATGGCCCTTCTTTCACGACATCTGTATCTTTGGGGTAAATACCCAGTCGTGCAATCGCACAGTCATAGGGAGGTTCTATTTTTAATTTCTTGAGGAATCTCCACACTGTTCTCCAAAGTGGCTGCATCAACTTGCATTCCCACCAACAGTGGAAGAGGGTTCCTCTTTCTCCACATCCCCCCCAACACATGTTGTTTCCTGTCTTGCTAATTTTGGCCATTCTAACTGGTGTAAGGTGATATCTCAGTGTGGTTTTAAGTTGAATCTCCCTGATGGCTTGTGATGATGAACATTTTTTCATGTGTCTGATAGACATTTGCATGTCTTCATTGGAGAAGTGTCTGTTCATGTCTTCTGCCCATTTTTTGACATGATTATCTCTTTTGTGTGTGTTGAGTTTGAGAAGTTATTTATAGATCCTGGATATCAGCTTTCTTCTGTACTGTTATTTGCAAATATCTTCTCTCATTCCGTGGGTTGCCTCTTTGCTTTATTGATTTTTTCCTTTGCTGTGCAGAAGCTTTTGATCTTGATGAAGTCCCAAAAGTTCATTTTCACTTTTGTTTCCTTTGCCTTTGGAGACATATCCTGAAAGTAGTTGCTGTGGCTGATATAAAAAGAAGTTACTGCCTATGTTCTCCTCCAGGATTCTGATGGATTCCTGTCTCCCCTCACCTTGAGGTCTTTTATCCATTTTCAGTTTTTTTTTTTTTTTCACGGCATTAGAGAGTGGTCGAGTTTCATTCTTCTACATATAGCTGTCCAAATTTCCCAGCATCATTTATTGAAGACACTGTCTGTTTTCCACTGTATATTTTTTCCTGCTTTGTCAAAGATTATTTGATCATAGAGTTGAGGGTCAATATCTGGGCTCTCTACTCTGCTCCACTGGTCTGTGTGTCTGTTTTTATGCCAGTACCATGGTGTCTTAGTGATCAAAGATTTGTAGTAAAGCTTGAAATCAGGCAACATGATGACACGAGCTTTGTTTTTCTTTTTCAACATTTCCTTAGCAATTCGGGGTCTCTTCTGATTCCATAAAATTTTAAGATTATTTGCACCAGCTCTTTGAAAAATACTGGTGGAATTTTGATTGGAATGGCATTAAAAATATCAATTTCTCTAGGCAGTATATGTATTTTAACAATGTTTATTCTTCCAATCCAAGAGCATGGAATGGTCTTCCATCTTTTTGTGTCTTCTTCAATTTCTTTCATGAGTGTTCTGTATTTCCTCAAGTATAGATCCTTTACCCCTTAATTAGTTTTATTCCTAGGAGTCTTATGGTTCTTGTTCCAACAGTAAATGGAATCGATTCTCTAATTTCCCTTTCAATATTTTCATTGTTAGTGTATAAGAAAGCAACTGATTTCTGTACATTGACTTTGTATCCTGCCACATTACTGAATTGTTGTATGAGTCCAAGTAGTTTGGAGGCAGAGTCTTTTGGGTTTCCATATAAAGTATCATGTCATCTGTGAAGGGAAAAAGTTTGACCTCTTCCTTGCCAATTTGGATACCTTTTATTTCTCTTTGCTGTCTGATTGCTGTTGCTAGGACTTCTAATACTATGTTGAACAAGAGTGGTGAGAGTGGGCATCCTTGCCATGTTCCCAGTCTGAACGCAAGGGCTGTGAGCTTTTTCCCATTGAGAATAACATTTGTTGTGCGTTTTTCTTAGATAGATTTTATGAAGTTCAAGAATGTCCCCTCTATCACTTTGAAGCATTTTAATCAGGAATGGAAGCTGGATTTTCTCAAATGCATTTCTGCATCAATAGAGAGGACCATGTGGTTCTTCTCCCTTCTTTTATTGATTTGTTCTATCACATTGACTGATTTGCAAATGTTGAACCATCCTTGCAACCCAGGGATGAATCCCACCTGGTCATGGTGGATAATCATTTTAATGTGATGTTGGATCCTATTTGCTATGATCTTGTTGAGAATCTTAGCATCCATATTCATCAGGGATATTGGTCTGAAATTATCCTTTTTGGTGGGGTCTTTGCTGGTTTGGGCATCAGGGCATTACCCATCAGGGTAATGCTGGTTTCATAAAAAGAGTCTGGAAGTTTTCCTTCTGCTTCAGTTTTTTGAAACAGCTTCATGCATCCGTTTTATCTAGGTTCCTTAACTTATTGACATGTAACTGTTGATAATAACTTCTGATTATTGTTTCTATTTCCTTGATGTTAGTTGTGATCTCTCCCTTTTCATTCATAATTTTATTAATTAGGGACTTCTCTCTTTTCTTTTGGATTAATGTGGCCAATGGTTTATCAATCTTATTGATTCTTTCAAAAAACCAGCTTCTAGTTTTGTTGATGCGTTCTACTATATCTCTAGTTTCTATCTCATTGATCTCTGCTCTAATCTTGATTATTTCCCTTCTTGTGTGTGGAGTTGGTTTAATTTGTTCTTGATTCTCCAGTTCTTTAAGGTGTAGATAGAGCTGGTGTATTCTGGATTTTTCAATTTTTTTGAGGGAGGCTTGGATGGTTATATATTTCCCCCCTGGGACCACCTTCACTGTATCCCGTAGGTTTTGGGACAAAGTGTCTTTATTCTCATTGGTTTCTATGAATTGTTTAAGTTCTTCTTTGATCTCCTGGTTTAATCCAAGCACTCTGAAGCAAGGTGGTCTTTAGCTTCCAGGTGTTTGAGTTCCTTCCAAACTTTTCCTTAAGATTGAGCTCCAGTTTCAAAGCATTGTGATCTGAGAATATGCAGGGAATAATCTCAATCTTTTGGTATTGTTTGAGCCCTAATTTGTGACCCAGTATGTGGTCTATTCTGGAGAAGATTCCATATGTACTTGAGAAGAATGAGTATTCTGTTGTTTTAGGGTGGAATTTTCTGTATATATCTATGAGGCCCATCTAGTCCAATGTTCTTTCAATGTTCTTGTTCTTCAATGTTCTTGTTTCTTTATTTATTTTCTGCTTGGATGATCTGTCTATTACTGAAAGAGGCATGTTAAGATCTCCTACTATTAATGTATTCATATCAATATGGCTCTTTATCTTGATTAACAGTTTTCTTATGTAGTTGGCTGCTCCCATATTGGGGCATAAATATTTACAATTCTTAGATCATCTTGGTGGATATTTCCTTTAAGAATTATGTAGTGTTCTGTATCTCTGACTACAGTCTTTAGTTTAAAGTATACTTTATCTGATATGAGAATCACTACCCTGTCCTTCTTTTGAGGCTTATTGGCATGAAAGATGCTTCTCTGTCCCTTCACTTTCAGTCTGGGTGTATCCTTAGGTTCAAAATGGGTCTCTTGTAGACAACATATGGATGGTTCCTGTCCTTTTACCCAATCTGCAACCCTGTGTCATTTTATGGATGCATTTAGGCCATTCACATTGAGAGTGATTATTGAGAGATATGTTTTTATTGACATCATGTTGCCTTTGAAGTCTTTCTTTCTGTAGATTGTCTCTATATTTCTGTTCAATGATATTTTTAGGATTTTTTCTCTTTTATAGAACCCTCCTTAATATTTCCTGCAGTGTTGGCTTGGTGGTTACATACTCTTTTAAACCTTGCCCGTCTTAGAAACTCTTTATCTCTCCATCCATTTTGAATGTCAGTCTTGCTGAATAAAGTATTCTTGGCTGCAGTTTTTCTCATTTAGTGCCCTAAATATGTCTTTCCAGCCCTTTCTGGTTTGCCAGGTTTCTGTGGACAGGTCTGATGTTATTTTGGTGGGCTTTCCTCTGTGCATTAGGAATTTCTTTGCCCTAGCTGCTTTCAAGAGGTCCTGTCTACAATTATGATTCATCATTCTTACTATCAGGTGTATTGAGGTCTTACTAGCTTCTATAATCTTTGAGGGAGACCGTTCTGCTCAGTACATGAATGCTGGTTCCACTCATGAGATTGGGAAAATTTTCATGGAGAATTTGTTCAACTATATCTCCTAGTCTTCTTTCTCCTCCCCCTCAGGGATTCCAATAATTCTGACGTTGGAATGTTTCATGGCATCATTTGTTTCCCTAATTCTGTTTTCGTGGCTTCTAAGCTGTTTGTTCCAGGCTTCCTCCTGATCCTTTCTATCTGTTTGTCCTCCAGATCACTAATTCTATCTTCTGTCTCAGTTACCCTAGCTTTTAGAGAATTTAGGTTAGATTGGAACTCCCTGAGAACATTGTGAACATCATCCCTGGTGGCTTTCACTTCCGTGATCAATTCCATTTTGTCATCCATGGGTTTCTCCAACCTAGCTATTGCGTGGATAATTCTTAGCCTGAATTCCATTTCTGACATATTGTCTATGCCCATAGCCATTAGCTCTGCTGCAGAAGGCACAGTCTCTAAATTTTGCTTCTGTTGGGCATTCCTCCTCCTATTCATTTTGGTGAGAGATGGCTGAACGGATGTAGCTGAATGTATTGACTGCAGTGCAGGCAAGGTGCACCCTGGAATGGTTCTGATCAATCAAGAGTCGCCACCCAAAATAAAGAAAAAAGAAAGAAAGAGAGAGAGAGAGAGAGAGAGAGAGAGAGAGATACAGGGGGAAAAAAGAAAGATAAAATAAAAGAGAATGCCTAGCTCAAATGGGCCCAAAGGTAAGATATATGAAGTATACAAACAAAACAGACAAACAAAAAGACTGATGAAAGTAGATGACAAGAGAAAAATAAATAAATATATAAAAACAAAACAAAACAAAAAAAGAACCCCGTCAAAAAGAACCCCAAGTATAAGATTTATATACTACCAGGACAAAAACAAATACACAGAAACACTGGCAGAAGAAAAAGATGGGAGAGTGGTTATAAATTCTCAGTGTAGGCGACGAAGGTCATTTTGATTCTTTCTGGATGTATCTTAATAGCTTTGTTAAAGGACTCAACTTTCCTAAGATAAAGGGGGATTATAAACTGGTTTACGTATAGGGTAGCATTGATTGGGGAAAGGGGATTACCTTGAAGTTTAACTCTACATTAATATTAAAAAATTAAAATTAAAAAAAGAATAAACTAAACTAAAATAAAATAAGATTTAAAAAAATAAAAAATAGAAAAGCAAAAGAAAAACACAGGTGCATGTATCAAAAAGTTCAAGTTCAAAGGATATTATACAATTTGATGTACTGGATATCTCACTGTGATGGTAAATAGGTTAAACAATTATCTCTTTAAAAAAATGAACCAGAATAGTGGGAATGAATTAAAAATAAAAGTTGTATCTATGAAGCGTGGTGGTTCTCTTGTCTTTTTTTTTTTTGTTGTTGTTGGCTTTCTGGGGGAGGGGACTTGCCCATGATTTTTCAGACAGTGTTCCCTGAGTTAATTCCTCTTGCCCCCATCAAGGAGATGTGCTCTGAGGAAACCGGTTTTTCAGGCTTTTGTTCTCTGGAGGTTTTTTGTTTGTTCATTTTGTTTTCTCTCACCTTGGTAGCTTTTGATGGTTTTTGGAGGTTTACAGGAAAGCAGACTACACCCAGACCTCCCTCTCAGAGAGAAGCCTCAGTCTGTTGCCCTCTGGGGGCTCCAGAGCACATAAATTGCCCCTTGGCTGCTGGCAGAGCATGTTCCCAGTCACGGTCTCTGGCGTCACAAACTCCTGCTTGTACCCAAAACCATGAATGCTGTGTCTGTCTGGGCAGCTCCAGACCACCAGAGAGGTTTCAAGCAGTGACAGCACACTGAGATTTTCCTACTGGCCAGGCTGGGAGTGCTCCGACTCTCCAGGGTCAGAGAGATCACCTGTTGGTGCCTGCATGCACCTCTCTCAGGGTGGGTGTGGGGTGTGACTCAGACTCTGGTAGCTAGGCATGCGGAGATTGCAAAAGGCTGTGGTTCTTCCAGCTGGTGCCTGCACGCACCTCTGGGGGGTGGTGGGGCCCAACGCAGACTCTGGTAGCATGGCACGTGTGTGGAGAATGCGAAACGCTGTGGTTCTGCCGGTTGGTGAGGCTCCCTGCTCCTCATGGAGCTGCCACCCAGATGCTCTCAAGCGCTCTGGTGGCTCAGGGACTAAGACCTGGCTTCTTCACCACACTCTCTCTGGCTCAGTGCCAGGGTTGGCTGTCCTGGGTCTGGGGACTGAAACCCCTGTCCCTAACCGCCCTGATTTCCACAATTTGCCCCCACGATCCTTTGCTCTTTTTGAGTGCTTTCAACCAAACTCCAAGTTAATACTGGTCTGCAAACACAGGGCACTCTCCTATTGGGGTATTACTTTCAAATGGGTCACTTCTGGTGGCTCCCTCCCCCTTTTGTTTAGCTTCCTATATCAGTCAGATGTTCCCAATCCACTTTACCTGCCCACTGGTGTCTTCTGTCCCCGTAGAGATCCAGAAATGTATAATTCTAATGTCAGGCTGCTTTCATGGGTGTTCAGAGTTCTTTGGTAGGTAATCAGCTCACTTTAGGGTACAGGTTGAAATAGCGCCTCCTCCTAATTCCCCGCCACTTGTCTCCAACTGTACTTTTATTTATTTTTTTTAATTTCTTTTCAGTGTTTCAGAATACGCTGTTTATTCACCACACCTAATCCTCCATGCAAGACATGCCCTCCATAATACCCACCACCAGGCTCACCCAACCTCCCACTCTTCACCCCTCCAAAGCCCTCCATTTCTTTCTCAGAATCCACAGTCTCTCATGGCTCATCTCCCCCTCCAATTTCCTCTGACTCACTTCTCCTCTCCATCTTCCCATATCTTCCCTGTTATTCCTTATACTCCACAAATAAGTGAAACCATATGAAAATTGACTCTCTCTGCTTGATTTATTTCACTCAGCATAATCTCTTCCAGTCCCATCCACGTTGATACAAAAGTTGGGTATTCATCCTTTCTGAAGGAGGCATAATACTCCATAGTATATAGGGACCACATCTTCCTTATCCATTCGTCCATTGAAGGGCATCTTGGTTCTTTCCACAGTTTGGCGACTGTGGCCATTGCTGCTATAAACATTAGGGTACAGATGGCCCTTCTTTTCACTACATCTGTATCTTTGGGGTAAATAAATACCCAGTAGTGCAATTGCAGGGTCATAGGGAAGCTGTATTTTTAATTTTTTAAGAAATCTCCACACTGTTCTCCAAAGTGGCTGTACCAACTTGCATTCCCACCAACAGTGTAAGAGGATTCCCTTTTCTCCACATCTTCACCAACACACGTTGTTTTCTGTCTTGTTAATTTTTGGCCGTTCTAATCAGTGTAAAGTGGTATCTCAATGTGGTTTTGATTTGAATTTCCCTGATGGCTAGTGATGATGAACATTTTTTCATGTGTCTGATAGCCATTTGTATGTCTTCATTGGAGAAGTGTCTGTTCATGTCTTCTGCCCATTTTTTGACATGAGAATCTGTTTTGTGTGTGTTGAGTTTGACTTATTTCAATAAGCATAATACCCTTTAGTTCCATCCATATTGTTGTGAATGACAAGATTTCAAGTTTTTTTTTATGGCTGCATAATATATAATATATATATGCATAATATATAATATGTATATGCAATGTATATATGTATATGTAAATATACATATATACTCACATATTATTTATCTATTGATGGACATCTTGGCTCTTTCCATAGTTTGGCTATTGTGTATATTGCTGCTATAAACATTGGGATGCATGTGCCACTTCAGATCACTACATTTCTATCACTAGGGTAAATCCCCAGTAGTGTGATTGCTGGGTCATAGTGTAGCTCTATTTTCAACTTTTTAAGGAACCTCCATAGTATTTTCCAGAGTGGCTCTACCAGCTTTCATTCCTACCAACAGTGTAGGAGGGTTCTCCTTTCTCTGCATCTTTGCCAACACCTGTCATTTCCTGACTTGTTAAATTTAGCCATTCTGACTGGTATGATCACTGATGCTAAGTGATGTTGAGCACTTTTTCACCTGTCTGTTGGCCATTTGGATATCTTCTTTGCAAAAAATGTCTGTTCATATCTTCTGTCCATTTCTTGATTTCAATATTTGTTCCTTGGGTGTTGAGTTTGATAAGTTCCTTATAGATTTTGGATATTAGCTCTTTATCTGATATGTTGTTTGCAAATATCTTCTCCCATTCTGTTGGTTGTCTTTTAGTTTTGTTGACTCTTTCCTTTGCTATGCAAAAGATTTTTATCTTGATGAAGTCCCAAATGTTCATTTTTGCCCTTTCTTCCCTTGTCTTTGGTGATGTTTCTAGGAAGAAGTTGCTGTGGCTGAGGTTGAAGAGGTTGCTGCCTGTATTCTCCTCAAGGATTTTGATAGAAATTTAGGTCTTCCATCCATTTTGATAGAAATTTAAGTCTTCCATCCATTTTGAGTCTATTTTCATGTATGGTGTAAGGAAATGTTACAGTTTCATTCTTCTGCATGTGGCTGTCTAATTTTCTCAACACCATTTGTTGAAGAGACCATCTTTTTTCCACTGGACATTTTTTCCTGCTTTGTCGAAGATTAGTTGATCATAGAGGTTAAGGTCCATTACTGGGCTTTCTATTCTGTTCCATTTATCTATGTGTCTGTTTTTGTGCGAGTACCATACTGTCTTGATGATTACAGCTGTGTAATAGAGCTTGAAGTACAGACTTGTTATGCCATGAGCTTGGCTTTTCTTTTTCAACATTATGCAGACTATTCAGGGTCTCTTCCAGTTCCCTATAAGTTTTAGGATTATTTGTTCCATTTCTTTGAAAAAAGTTGATGGTATTTTGATAAGGATTGCTTTAAATGTGTGGATAGCTCTAGGTAGCATAGACATTTTCACAATATTTGTTCTCCCAATCCATAAGCATGGGACATCTTTCCATTTCTTTGTGTATTCCTCAATTTCTTTCATGAGTATTCTATAGTTTTCTGAGTACAGATACTTTGCCTCTTTGATTAGATTTATTCCTAGGTATCTAATGGTTTTTGGTGAAATGGTAAATGGGATTGACTCCTTAATTTCTCTTTCTTCTGTCTTGTTGGTGTATACAAATACAACTGATTTCTGTACATTGATTTCATATCCTGACACTTCAATGAATTCCTGTATAAGTTCTAGCTCTTTTGGGGTGGAGTCTTTCAGGTTTTCCACAGAAAGTATCATATCATCTGCAAAGAATGAGAGTTTGACTTCTTTACTGATTCAGATACCCTTTATTTCATTTTGTTCTCTGATTGCTGAGGCTAAGACTTCAAAACTATGTTGCATAACAGTGGTAATACTGGACAGCCCTGCCATTTTCCTGACCTTAGGGGAAAAGGTCTCAGTTTTTCCCCATTCAGAATGATATTCTCTGTGGGTTTTTCATAGATGGCTTTTATGATATTGAGGCATGTATCTTCTGCCTCTACAATGCAGAGACTTTTGATCATGAAAGGATGCTGTACTTTGTCAAATGTTTCTTTTTCCTGAATCTATTGAGAGTATATGGTTCTTGTTCTTTCTTTTATTAATGTATTGCATCACATTGATTGATTTGCAGATATTGAAACAACCTTGTATCCCAGGAATAAATCCTACTTAGTCATGGTCAACAATCCTTTTAGTGTACTGTTGGATCCTATTGATTAGTATTTTGGTGAGAATTTTTGCATCCATGTTCATCAGGGATATTGGTCCATAATTTCTTTGGGATCAAGGTAATGCTGGCCTCATAAAATGAGTTTGGAAGTTTTCCTTCCGTTTTTCTTTTTTTTTTTTTTTTTGGGGGGGGGTGGGGTGGGGAACAGTTTCAGAACACTAAGTGTTAATTATTCTTTAAATGTTTGGTAGAATCCCCTGTGAAGTCATCTGACCCTGGGCTCTTATTTTTTGGGAGATTTTTGGTTACTGCTTCAATTTCCTTATTGGTTATGGTTCTGTTCAGATTTTTTATTTCTTCCTTGTTCAGTTTTGGTAGTTTATACATCTGTAGGAATGCAAGCATTTCTTCCAGATTTTCTAATTTGCTGGACTATAGTCATTCATAATATGTTCTTATAATTGTTTGTATTTCTTTGGTGTTGGCTCTGATCTCTCCTCTTTTGTTCATAATTTTATTAATTTGGGTCCTTGGTATTTCCTTTTTGATAAGTCTAGCCAGGAGGTTATCACTCTTGTTAATTCTTTCAAAGAACAAGCTCCTAGTTTTGTTGATATGTTCTACTGATCTTTTGATTTTTAATTCATTTATTTCAGCTCTGATCTTTAGTATTTCTCTTATCCTCCTGAGTTTAGACTATATTTGCTGTTATTTCTCCAGCTCCTTTAGGTGTAGGGTTAGGTTATGTATTTGAGAACTTTCTGGTTTCATGAAAAAGGCTTGTATTTCTCTATACTGTCCTCTTAGGACCACCTTTGCAGCATCCCAAAGATTTTAAACAGTTGTGTTATCATTTTCATTTATTTCCATGATTTTTTAAAATTCTTGTTTAATTTCCTGGTTGACCCATTCATTCTTTAGTAGGATGCTCCTTAGCCTCCATGTATTTGAATTCTTTCTAGATTTCCTCTTATGATTGGGTTTTAATTTCAAACATTGTTGCCTGAAAATATGCAGGGAATGATCCCAAACATTTGGTATCAGTTGAGACCTGATTTGTGGCTGAGGATGTGTTCTATTCTGGAGAATGTTCCTTATACACTAGAGACAGATGTGTATTCTGTTGCTTTGGAATGAAATGTTCTGAATATATCTGTAATGTCTATCTGGCCTACTGTGTCATTTAAAGCCTTTATTTACTTGTTGATTTTTTCTTAGATGATCTGTCCATTTCAGTTAGGGGGGTGTTAAAGTCCCTTAGTATTATTCTATAATTGTGGATGTGTTTCTTTGATTTTTTTTAATCCAATGGTTTATATAATTGGCTGCATACATGTTAGGGGCATTAGATATTTAAAATTGTTAGATCTTCTTGTTGGATAGACCTTTTAAGTATGATAGAGTGTCCTTCTCATCTTTTATTATAGTCTTTGGTTTAAAATATAATTTGTCTGACATAAGAATTGCCACTTCTGTTTTCTTTTCATGTCCATTAGCATGGTAAATTGTTCTCCACCCTCACTCTAAATCTGGAGGTTTCTTTGGGTCTAAAATGAGTCTCTTGCAGACAGAATATCTATGGGTCTAATTTTTTTTATCCAATCTGATACCTTGGGTCTTTTGATTAGGGCATTTAGCCCATTTACATTCAGGCTAAACTATTGAAAAATATGAATTTAGTACCTTTGTATTGGCTGCAAGGTGACTGTTACTGTGTACAGTCTTTGTTCCTTTGTGGTCTATGTTACTTTTAGGCTCTCTCCTTGCTTAGAGGACCCTTTTCCATATTTCCTGTAGGGCTGGTTTGGTGTTTGCAAATTCTTTTAGTTTTTGTTTGTCCTGGAAGTTTTTTTCTCTCCTCCTATTTTCAATTACAGCCTAGTTGAATATAGTATTCTTGGTTGCATACTTTTCTCATTTAGTGCTTTGGATATATCATGCCAGTAGATTCTGGCCTTCTAGGTCTCTGTGGATAGATCTGCTGCCAATCTAATATTTCTATTATTGTAGGTTACAAACTTCTTGTCCTGAGCTACTTTCAGGATTTTCTCTTTGTCTCTGAGACTTATAAATTTTACTGTTAGATAATGGGGTGTTGACCTATTTTTATGGATTTGGAGGGGGTTCTCTGTGTCTGCTGGATTTTGATGTGTATTTCCTTCCCCAAATTAGGAATATACTCTGCTTTAATTTGCTCCAATATGCCTTCTGCTCCCCTTTTACTTCTGCTATCCTAATTATTCTAATATAATTTCATTTCATGGTATCACTTATCTCTTGAATTCTGCCCCTTGTGGTCCAGTAGCTGTTTATCTCTCTTTTTCTAAGCTTCTTTATTCTCCATCATTTGTTCTTCTATGTCACAAATTCTCTCTCCTGCCTTATTTATCCTGCAGTTAGAGTCTCCATTTTTTATTGTACCTCATTAATAACCTTTTTGGTTTCAACTTGGTTAGATTTTAATTCTTTTGTATCTCCAGAAAGAGATTCTGAAGTACACGCTATGCTTACCTCAAGCCCAGCTAGTATCTTTATAATCGTCGTTCTGAGCTCTAGTCCCAATATCTTACTAATGTCTGTTTTGGTTAGGACCATGACAGTCAGTACTGAGTCTTGTTCTTTTTTTTTTTTTTTTTTGAGGTGAGTTTTTCCATTTTATCATATTTTTTCCCAGAGAAGAATAGATGAATGAAAGAACAAAATTCTAAAATGGTAACAATGGTACCAGAAAAATATACACCAAGCAAATCAGAAGAGACTTGGATCTGGGGGAAAAAATAAAGAAAAAAAAAAAAGAATATGATCAGGCTAGTGAATAGAACAGAGCCACACACTAGATTTTGGCTGTATTTTAGTCTGTTAGAAGAAAAGACCTCCCAAAATTTTAAAGAAAAGAAAACTTATAAATATATAAAAATACAGGCAAATACAATGAAGGGATGGACTATGACTCTAAAGAAGAAAAATTTAAAAATATTTTTAAAAAGGGAGGCTTGGATGACTATGTATTACCCCTTTGGACCATCTTTTAGGTATCCAATAAGTTTTGGACCTAAGTGTCTTCATTCTCATTGGTTTCCATGAACTGTTTAAGTTCTTCTTCGATTTCCTGGTTTATCCAAACATTCTTGAACAGGATGGTCGTTAGCATCCAAGTGTTCAAATTCCTGTCAAACTCTTTCTTGTGATTGATTTCCAGTTTCAAAGCATTGTGGTCTGAGAATATGCAGGGGATAATCTCAATATTTTGATATCAGTTGAGTTCTGATTTGTGACCCGGTATGTGTATTTTTCTGGAGAAAGATCCTTTTGCACTAGAGAAGAATGAGTATTCTGTTGTCTTAGGGTAGAATGTTCTGTATATATCTATGAGGTCCATCTGATCAAATGTGTTACTCAAAGCTCTTCTTTCTTTGTTGATCTTCTGCTTGGATCATCTGTCTGTTACTGAGAGTGGCATGTTAAGATCCCCTACTATTAATGTATTCATACATTATGACTCTACCTTGATTAACAGTTGTCCTATGTAGTTAGCTGCTCCCGTATTGGGGGCATAAATATTTACAATTTTTAGATCTTCTTGGTGGATAGACCCTTTAATAATGATGCTGTCTTCTTTATCTCTGACTACAGCCTTTAGTTTAAAAAGTATAATTTATCTGATATGATAATTGCTACCTCAGCTTTCTTTTGAGGCCCGTTGGCATGAAAGACTGTTCTCCATCTCTTCACTTTCAGTCTGGATGTATCCTTAGGTTCAAAATGGGTCGCTTGTAGACAACATATGTATGGGTCCTGTTGTTTTATCCAGTTTGCAACTTTGTGCCATTTATGAGAACTTTTAGGCCATTCACTTTGAGAGTGATTATTGAAAGATACGTTTTTATTGACATCATGTTGCCTGTGAAGTCCTTATTTCTATAGATTGTCTCTGTAAATTTCTGTTCTATGTTACTCCTGGGTTCCTTCTTCTTTTATAGAACCCCCCTTAATATTTCTTGTAGTGTCCCCCTTTAATATTTCTTGTAGTGCCAGCTTGGTGGTCTTATACTCTTTTAAATCTTGCTGGTTTTAGAAGATTTTTATCTCTCCATTTAATCTGAATGTCAGCTTTACTGGATAAATTATTCTTGGCTGCATTTTCTTTTCATTTAGTGCCCTGAACACATCTTACCAGCCCTTTCTGGCTTGCTAGGTTTCTGTGGACAGGTCTGATGTTATTCTGATGGGTCTTCCTCTGTACATAAGGAATCTCTTCCTCCAGCTGCTCTAAAGAGCTCCTGTCAAAAATTATGATTCATCAGTTTCACAATCAGGTGTTTAGAGGTCTTTCTAGATTATGTGATCTTGGGGGGATGACCTTTCTACCTCTAGGACATGAACGCTGGTTCCAGTCCCCAGATTGGGAAAATTTTCATGGAGAATTTGTTCAACTATATCTCCTAATCTTCCTTTTTTCTCCTCCCCCCTCAGGAATTCCTATAATGCTGATGTTGGAACGTTTCATGGCATCATTTGTTTCCCTAATTCTGTTTTCAGAATTTCTGTTGTTCCCAGCCTCCTCCTGATCCTTTTTCTCTATCAGTTTGTCCTCTAGATCACTAATTCTATTTTCTGCCTCAGTTACCCTACCTGTTAGAGAATTTAGATTAGATTGGAACTCATTGATAGCATTTTTAACTTCTTCTGGGTGGCTTTCACTTCTGTCCTAATCGATTCCATGTTGTCATTGATGGTTTTCTCCACTCTATCCTAGCCATTACCTGGATAAAAGTTACCCTGAAGTCCCTTTCCAACATACTGTTTAGGTCCATATCCAATAGCTCTGAAGGAGAGGGCACAGTCTCTGAATTGTTCCTCCTCTTAGTCATTTTGGTGAGAGATGACTGAGAGGATGTGTAGCTGAATGTATCAACAATGATCCAAGCAAGGTGTACCCTGAAATGCTTCTAAGCAATTGGGAGTCCCCACCAAAAAGAAAGAAAAAAGGGGGAAAAAAAAGAGAAAGAGAGAGACAGAAAAAAGATAAAAAAGAGAAGACTCAGCTAGGATGGGCCCCAAAGCTAAGATTTATAAAGTATACAAACAAAAATGTACAAACAAAGAAACCAACAAGATAAATGACAAGAAAAAGAGAACCCAGCCAAAATGAACCCCAAGTATAAGATTTATAGAATACCAGAACAAAAACAAATACAGAGAAACTCTGACAGAAGAAAAAACTAGGAGGGTGGTTATAAAACCTCAGTGGGGGTGATGAAGGTTATTTTGATTCTTCCTGGGTGTATCTTGATATCTTTTTAAAGGACTCAACTTTCCTGAAATAAAGGGGGATTAAAACTGGTTTATATATAAGGGTAGTATTGATTGGGGAAAGAGGATTACCTTGAAGCTTATCTCTACAAGTATATTAAAAAAATAGAAAAACAAAAGAAAAACACAGGTATATGTATCAAAAAAGTTTAAGTTAAAAGTTTATTATGGAATTTGTTGTATTGAGCCTCTCATTTTTGTGATGATAAATAGGTTAAGAAAATTTAAAAAAAAATTAAAAAGAAGGAGAATAGTGAGAATGAATTTAAAAAGGAATTCATAACATAGGAAGTTGTTTGAAAAAGAAAGAAAAAAAGTAACAAAAAAGGGGGGGTGTCTGGGTGGCTCAGTGAGTTAAAGCCTCTGCCTTCAGCTCAGGTCATGATCCCAGGGTCCTCCTCTCTCTGCCTTTCTGCCTACTTGTGATCTCTGCCAAATAAATAAGTAAAATCTTTAAAAAAGGAGGGGGATGTGATCAGCCAGGAGGCTAGAACAAAGCCATATACCAGATTTAGGGTATATTTTGGTCTGTTAGAAGAAACTATATCTCAAAATTTTAAACTAATAAAAAATATGTATATATGTATATATATGTGTATATATATGTGTATATTGATACATATATATATGTAATTGATACATATATATATACACATATATATATATACATATATACACACGCACACACACACAAATAATTTTAAATACAATGAAGGGCTAGAACATGACTAAAAATGAAAATTGAAAAAAAGATCTTTTTGGTTTTATTTAGTTTTTATTATGTTATGTTAGACACCATACAGCATGTCATTAGTTGTTTTTTTTTTTAACTTTTATTTATTTTTTAAAAGTTTCTTTTCAGTGTTCCAGAATTCATTGTTTATGCACCCCACCCAGTACTCCATGCAATATGTGCCCTCCATAGTACCCACCACCAGGCTCATCCAAACTCCCCCCTCCCCCCTCAAAACCCTCCATATGTTTCTCAGAGTCCACAGGCTCTCATGGCTCATCTCCCCCTCCTATTTCCTCCAACTCCCCTCTCCTCTCCATCTCCACATGTCTTCCATATTATTCCTTATGCTCCACAAATAAGCAAAACCATATGATAATTGACACTCTCTGCTTGACTTATTTAACTCAGCATAATCTCTTCCAGTCCCATCTAAATTGATACAAAAGTTGGGTATTCATCCTTTCTGAAGGAGGCATAATACTCCATAGTATATATGGGCCATATCTTCTTTATCCATTTGTCTGTTGAAGGGCATCTTGGTTCTTTCCACTGTTTGTGACTGTGTCCATTGCTGCTAGTTTTTGATGTAGTGTTCCATGATTCATTGTTTATGTATAACACCCAGTGCTCCATGCAATATGTGCCCTCCTTAATAAAAAAGGAATTGATAAAATAAGATGTTGATTAATCTAAGAAAGAAGAAAAATTAAAAAATAATATATATATGAAAAAATAAAGAAAATTTAAAAATTAACTTCAGAAGACTAAAGAATCATGGGAAAAAAGCCGTGAATTATATGTACTGTGTTCCCCTAGCATGGAGTTTTTCTGTTCTTGATCAGTAAACTTAGCTTGTTTGGGTTTTCTGACAGATTTTCTGGCGGGGGGGGGGGCTGTTGCAGTGTTTCTCAAATGTCTTTGTCCAAGGTGGAATTACACTACCCCTGCTAGGAGCCAACCTAACTAATCTGCTCAGGTTTGCCCTAGGTAGCTTTGGTTTCCTGAAAGCTTTCTGTACACCTTTGTAGGAGGAGAATGAAAATGGCAGCCTCCCAATCTCTGGCCACAGAGGAGCTGAGAACTTGGGGCCCCACTCCTCAGTGAGCTCTCAGAGAAAAGCAGTCAATTACTGCTGTCTCCCTGATCTCTGACTGCACTCTGTGCTCACCCTTCCTGTGACCAAGTGTTTCTTTCTCTGGCACACAATCTCATTTGGGGTTTCCAAACCCAGTAGATTCCTGTGGTGGACTCCCGTGCCACTCCTGGGGGAGGGAGGTGCATCTCCTCAGATCTGCCTTTATTGGGTTCCTGCTCGAAGAGTCGTGGCCTGACTGTGCCATGGATTATGGTTTATTGCAACCCTGAGCTGAGAGCTCATTCCCTGGCTCCTTTTTGCATCCAGTTTCCCTGCTTTGACACCTGAGACCTCTGCCACACTAGAGTACCCCTGGTTTTTCTGTGTCATTGAGTGTCCTGAGACCACACTGTGCCCGTGAATGTTACACCCCCTCTTAGCCACTGGAGTGATGTCCCTCAGTGTAGCATACTTCTAAACATTCTGATTTTGTGCTCTGATGCTCTGTCATTTGCCAGTAGCCAGCTGACCAAGGCTTCCTCCCACCATGGTCTATCTTCCCAAATATCACCTTGGATTCACAACTTCACATGTCCTACTTTCCAGAAAGTTGTTGCTTTTCTGTTTATAGAATTGATCTTATTCTTTTCTTTGATCTCCTTTTGAGTTTGTATGGGCTCACAGTGGTTTGGTATCTAGCTGAGTTCCTCGGACCAGATGACATTTAGGTCTCCAAATTCTCTGCCATCATGTTGCTCCCTCAATCATAATATTCTCATAATTGTTTGTATTTCTTCAGTGTTGATTGTGATAGCTCCTCTTTAATTCATGATTTTATTTATTTGGGTCCCCCCTCTCTCATTTTGATAAGTCTGTTTAGAGGTGTATAAATCTTACTATTTCTTTCAAAGAACCAATTACTAGCTTCATTGATCTGTTCTATTGTTTTTTTTTTTAATTTCTATATCTTTGACATTTTCTCTCAATTTTATTATCTCTCTTACTCTGCTGGATTTAGCTTTATTTGCTCATCTTTTCCAGTTCCTTTAGGTATAAGTTTAGGTTGTGTATTTCAGACTTTTCTTGCTTCTTGAGAAAGCCCTGCATTGCTATATTCTTCCCTCTTAGGACCACCTTTGCTGCATCCTAAAAGTTCTTAACAGTGTTGATTTCATTTTCATTTGCCTCATTTATTCTTTAGTACGCTGCTCTTTAACCTCTATGTATTTTATTCTTTCAAAATTATTTTATTGTGGTTGACTTCATGTTTTTTTTTAAGATTTTATTTATTTATATGACAGAGAGAGAGAGAGAGAGAGAGATCACAAATAGGCAGAGAGGCAGTCAGAGAGAGGGGGAAGCAGGCCCCCTGCTGAGCAGAGAGCCCAATGTAGGACTCAATCCCAGGACCCTGAGATCATGACCTGAGCTGAAGGCAGAGGTTTTAACCATTGAGCCACCCAGGCGCCCTGGCTTCATGTTTTAAAACATTGTGGTCAAAAATATGCATTGAATAGTCTCAATCTTTTTGTACCATTTGAGACCTTATTTTTGACCTAGGATGTGATTTGTTCTGACAAATATTCCATATATACTCGAGAAAAATGTGTATTCTGTTGCTTTAAGATTAAATGCTCTTAATATATCTGTTAAGTCTATTTGATCCAGTGTGTCCTTGTTTCCTTGTTAATCTTCTGCTTAGATGATCTGTCCATGGCTCTGAGTGTGGTTTTAAAATCCCCTGCATGATTGTATTATTATCAATGAGTTTCTTTAATTTTGTTATTAATTTTTTATACATCTTGCTGCTTCCAGTTTAGGGGCATATTGTACATGTAAAATTAGTTTTATACTGTATGTTAACTAATCAGAATTAAAAACTGTAAAAAAGAAATATAAGATGATACTTTGAGGAGTTAACATTCTATTAGGATTAAATGATATATCCAAATAAAATGTCCAATACAGTCTGGCACCTAAGTAATATTTAACAAATTTTAATTGTTTTCATAATTAATATTAAAAATATACTATACACCCACATTTAAATACCAAATCTGTGAGAAGAGGAGTTAAGATGGTAGGGGAGTAGGGAACCCTAAGTTTGTCTGGTTCCTGGAATTCAGCTAGATAGTTATCAAATAATTCTGAACACCTGTAAAACCAATCAGAGATCTAGAAAAGAAATGCTGCATTTCTAGAAATAGAAAAGTGACCACTTTTTGGAAGGTAGGAAGTCTGGAGAATTGAATTTGGGGTGACACACTGAGGCTATGGGAGAGGGAAGGGAGCTGCCTTAAGGAGGCTACTGCAAAGTATTATAAACATCAGAGTACAAAACTGGAACTTTTTGAACTGTGAAGATATTCTCCTCCCTACCCTGGGAGGAACACTGTGGGTTCATGCTGCCAGAGTCCATAAAATTTGGAGACTTGAAACTCAGTTGTGTGTCTGAGATAAAAATGTTCATTCACAGGCTGGGTGAACACCACGTTATGATGGAAACCAGAGAGACAAGAGTGATTGGCTGTTTTTCTGTGAGGACTCACTGTAGAGTAGAGGGTGCAAAATTTTAGGTCCAGGGATAGAGAGTGGGACCCTGCCATTATCATCCTGCCAATAAGTGCTGAAAGCCTTCAAGGAGCATAACAGCACCACATTGTGAACTCCACAGCCACAATCAATGAGTCTGGCCCCCTGGCAAGAGAGATACACTTCCACAAGTTTGAGGGAACCTGAGATTCAGCACAAAATGCCTCTCCCCCAGAAGACTAGATAGATAGAAGATAGATGATAGATAGATAGATAGATAGATAGATAGATACAGACAGATATCCACATACCAACCAGTGCTCATTAGGAAAAATGCACTCCTTAATATTCATCACTTGTTTTTTTTTGTTTTTGTTTTGTTTTGTTTTGCCAGAGAGGTTTAATTTATTGAAGAAACTGAAAAAGTTGGAGATAAATGGATTGTGGAGTACAAGAGAGGTTTACCTTTGGGGTGAGCATTATGCATACAAATTTAATTCCTATTTTATAAATTTCTATTTTTGTTGGCAGACATGTTCATATTAAACAACAAATAATTAAGAAATTAGCTAAAATTGATCACAAAATAATGAGACATTTAAAATATGATACAGAGAAATAGTAAAACAAAAGAGGTTGCAAACAATTAAGTTGAAGCCGAAAACAAAAGGATAACACATACTATGTATACTTCCTTCACTTTCTGAATTGGAGAGGAGTACAATGACTTTAAAAGATATTTATAATAGACTTAAATAGAAACATTATATAAAAACAAAATAGTGCGCGTCTTTTAAAAATCAGATTCTTGGGATGCCTGGGTGGCTCAGTTGGTTGGACGACTGCCTTCGGCTCAGGTCATGATCCCGGAGTCCCGGAATCAAGTCCCGCATCGGGCTCCCAGCTCCATGGGGAGTCTGCTTCTCCCTCTGACCTTCTCCTCGCTCATGCTCTCTCTCACTGTCTCTCTCTCTCAAATAAATAAATAAAATCTTAAAAAAATAAAAATAAAAATAAAAATAAAAATCAGATTCTTATTCTATAAGGACCCACAGGAATATTTGTACCAACATTTCTGTAAAACACTTAGCTGACCTTCTTTTCAGTGATTCTTTTAAGTCTCACATTTCCAGGTAGATTTCTTGAGGCAAAAGCAGAACCCAAAGTTTATATTAGTGTTTTTTTCCTCATTGTTTCCAGTCCAAATTTATTTTCTGTAATCCTTTCCAAAGGGATAGATGAGTAGTTCTAAACCTTGACTTCATGTTAGAATCACCAGGAGAGATTTTTAAAAATGTGATGTTCATGCCCACTTCAGGTCAATTAAATCATTATCTCTGGCATTGGGTCATCACTTGTTTAACTATCACTCAACCCCTCCTGCCTAACTCTGGTAATCATCAGGTATTTTCTCTAAAATCAAGAATCTGTTTCTGGATTTCTTTCTCTCTTTCTTTCCCTTTGCTCAATGTTTTGTTCCTAAAGTTCCCCATAAGTGATATTATATGGTAGTTCTCTCTCTTATTTTGCTTAACATAATACTCTCTAGCTGAATCCATGCTGTTGCAAATAGCAAGATTTCATTCTTTTCATGGCTACATAATATTTCATTATATATTCTTATGTATTCAGGTTTCTCTCTTTTTTTTATTTTTTATTTGTTTTCAGCATAACAATATTCATTATTTTTGCACCACACCCAGTGCTCCATGCAATCCATGCCCTCTATAATACCCACTACCTGGTACCCCGACCTCCCACTCCCCGCCCCTTCAAAACCCTCAGATTGTTTTTCAGAGTCCATAGTCTCTCATGGTTCACCTCCCCTTCCAATTTCCCGCAACTCCCTTCTCCTCTCTATCTCCCCTTGTCCTCCATGCTATTTGTTATGCTCCACAAATAAGTGAAACGATATGATAATTGACTCTCTCTGCTTGACTTATTTCACTCAGCATAATCTTTTCCAGTCCCATCCATGTTGCTACAAAAGTTGGGTATTCGTCCTTTCTGATGGAAGCATAATACTCCATAGTGTATATGGACCACATCTCCCTTATCCATTCATCCGTTGAAGGGCATCTTGGTTCTTTCCACAGTTTGTCGACTGTGGCCATTGCTGCTAAAAACATTCGGGTACAGATGGCCTTTCTTTTCTCTACATCTGTATCCTTGGGGTAAATACCCAGTAGTGCAATGGCAGGGTCATAGGGAAGTTCTATTTTTAATTTCTTGAGGAATCTCCACACGGTTCTCCAAAGAGGCTGCACCAACTTGCATTCCCACCAACAGTGGAAGAGGGTTCCCCTTTCTCCACATCCCCTCCAACACATGTTGTTTCCTGTCTTGCTAATTTTGGCCATTCTAACTGGTGTAAGGTGATATCTCAATGTGGTTTTAATTTGAATCTCCCTGATGGCTAGTGATGATAAACATTTCTTCATGTGTCTGGTCTCTTTGATTAGTTTTGAGTTATTTTTGTTCATGTCCTAAGAAAGTTGTCCAGTCTCTTTCTTTTACATGTTGGTGTCCTGTCTTCCCAACACTATTTTTTGAAGAAACTCTTTTTCCTTTGGACATTATTTCCTGATTTGTTAGAAATTAATTGACCATATAGTTTTGGGTTCATTTCTGGATTTTCTATTCTGTTCCATTGACCTATGTGTCTGTTTTTGTGCCAGTGCCATACTGTCTTGATCACTACAACTTTGTAATATAACTTGAAGTCCAAAATTGACATACTTCCAGCTTTGCTTTTCTTTTTCTAGATTACTGTGGCTATTCAGCATCTTTTGTGGTTCTCTACACATTTTAAGATTATTTGTTCTAGTCCTTGAGATATGCTGTTTCTATTTTGATAGGAATGTCATTAAATGTGTACATTGCCTTTGGGCAGTGTAGACATTTTAACAATATTTGTTCTTACAAGCCATGAACATGGAATGTCTTTCCATTTCTTTGTGTCATCTTCAATTTCTTTCATCAGTCTTTTATAGATTTTAGTGTACTGGTCTTTCACATATTTAATTAGGTTTGTTCCTGTATGTCTTGTTTGTTTGTTTGTTTGTTTGTTTGTTTTGCTGCAATTATAAATCAGATTGCTTTTTTAGTTTATCTTTCTGCTACTTCATTATTGGTATATAGAAATGCAACAGATTCTGTCTACTGATTTTTTTTATTCTGTGACATTACTGAATTCATTTATCACTTCTAGCAGTTTTTTCATGGGTTCTTTTAGGTTTTCTATATATAGTATCATGTTATCTGCAAATAGTGGAAGATAGACTTCTTCCATACTGATTTGGATTCCTTTTATTTCTTTTTGTTGTCTTATTGCTGTGGCTAGGACTTCCAGTATTGTGCTGAATAATAGTGATGAGAGTGGATATAATTGTCTTGTTCCTTACTGAGTGAAAGCTCTTATTTTTTCCTTATTTTTTTTTAATTATTTTATTATTATTTTTTTATTTCCAGCATAACAGTATTCATTATTTTTGCACCACACCCCGTGCTCCATGCAATCCGTGCCCTCTATAATACCCACCACCTGGTACCCCAACCTCCCACCCCCCGTCCCTTCAAAACCCTCAGATTGTTTTTCAGAGTCCATAGTCTCTCATGGTTCACCTCCCCTTCCAATTTCCCCCAACTCCCTTCTCCACTCTAAGTCCCCATGTCCTCCATGCTATTTGTTATGCTCCACAAATAAGTGAAACCATATGATAATTGACTCTCTCTGCTTGACTTATTTCACTCAGCATAATCTCTTCCAGTCCCGTCCATGTTGCTACAAAAGTTGGGTATTCATCCTTTCTGATGGAGGCATAATACTCTATCCCCAGGGGTACAGGTCTGTGAATCACCAGGTTTACACACTTCACAGCACTCACCAAAGCACATACCCTCCCCAATGTCCATAATCCCACCCCCTTCTCCCAAAACCCCTCCCCCCAGCAACCCTCAGTTTGTTTTGTGAGATTAAAAGTCACTTATGGTTTGTCTCCCTCCCAATCCCATCTTGTTTCATTTATTCTTCTCCTACCCACTTAAGCCCCCATGCTGCATCACCACTTCCTCATATCAGGGAGATCATATGATAGTTGTCTTTCTCTGCTTGACTTATTTCGCTAAGCATGATACGCTCTAGTTCCATCCATGTTGTCGCAAATGGCAAGATTTCATTTCTTTTGATGGCTGCATAGTATTCCATTGTGTATATATACCACATCTTCTTGATCCATTCATCTGTTGATGGACATCTAGGTTCTTTCCATAGTTTGGCTATTGTGGACATTGCTGCTATAAACATTCGGGTGCATGTGCCCCTTTGGATCACTACGTTTGTATCCTTAGGGTAAATACCCAATAGTGCAATTGCTGGGTCATAGGGCAGTTCTATTTTCAACATTTTGAGGAACCTCCATGCTGTTTTCCAGAGTGGCTGCACCAGCTTGCATTCCCACAAACAGTGTAGGAGGGTTCCCCTTTCTCCGCATCCTCGCCAGCATCTGTCATTTCCTGACTTGTTGATTTTAGCCATTCTGACTGGTGTGAGGTGATATCTCATTGTGGTTTTGATTTGTATTTCCCTGATGCCGAGTGATATGGAGCACTTTTTCATGTGTCTGTTGGCCATCTGGATGTCTTCTTTGCAGAAATGTCTGTTCATGTCCTCTGCCCATTTCTTGATTGGATTATTTGTTCTTTGGGTGTTGAGTTTGCTAAGTTCTTTATAGATTCTGGACACTAGTCCTTTATCTGATATGTCATTTGCAAATATCTTCTCCCATTCTGTCAGTTGTCTTTTGATTTTGTTAAATGTTTCCTTTGCTGTGCAAAAGCTTTCGATCTTGATGAAATCCCAATAGTTCATTTTTGCCCTTGTTTCCCTTGCCTTTTGCGTTGTTCCTAGGAAGATGTTGCTGCGGTTGAGGTCAAAGAGGTTGCTGCCTGTGTTCTCCTCAAGGATTTTGATGGATTCCTTTCGCACATTGAGGTCCTTCATCCATTTTGAGTCTATTTTTGTGTGTTGTGTCAGGAAATGGTCAAATTTCATTTTTCTGCATGTGGCTGTCCAATTTTCCCAGCACCATTTATTGAAGAGGCTGTCTTTTTGCCATTGGACATTCTTTCCTGCTTTGTCGAAGATTAGTTGACCATAGAGTTGAGGGTCTATTTCTGGGCTCTCTATTCTGTTCCATTGATCTATGTGTCTGTTTTTGTGCCAGTACCATGCTGTCTTGATGACGACAGCTTTGTAATAGAGCTTGAAGTCCGGAATTGTGATGCCACCAACGTTGGCTTTCTTTTTCAATATCCCTTTGGCTATTCGAGGTCTTTTCTGGTTCCATATAAATTTTAGCATTATTTGTTCCATTTCTTTGAAAAAGATGGATGGTACTTTGATAGGAATTGCATTAAATGTGTAGATTGCTTTAGGTAGCATAGACATTTTCACAATATTTATTCTTCCAATCCAGGAGCATGGAACATTTTTCCATTTCTTTGTGTCTTCCTCAATTTCTTTCATGAGTACTTTATAGTTTTCTGAGTATAGATTCTGTGCCTCTTTGGTTAGGTTTATTCCTAGGTATCTTATGGTTTGGGGTGCAATTGTAAATGGGATTGACTCTTTAATTTCTCTTTCTTCTGTCTTGCTGTTGGTGTAGAGAAATGCAACTGATTTCTGTGCATTGATTTTATATCCTGACACTTTACTGAATTCCTGTATAAGTTCTAGCAGTTTTGGAGTAGAGTCTTTTGGGTTTTCCACATATAGTATCATATCATCTGCGAAGAGTGATAATTTGACTTCTTCTTTGCTGATTTGGATGCCTTTAATTTCCTTTTGTTGTCTGATTGCTGAGGCTAGGACCTCTAGTACTATGTTGAATAGCAGTGGTGATAATGGACATCCCTGCCGTGTTCCTGACCTTAGCGGAAAAGCTTTCAGTTTTTCTCCATTGAGAATGATATTTGCGGTGGGTTTTTCATAGATGGCTTTGATGATATTGAGGTATGTGCCCTCTATCCCTACACTTTGAAGAGTTTTGATCAGGAAGGGATGCTGTACTTTGTCAAATGCTTTTTCAGCATCTATTGAGAGTATCATATGGTTCTTGTTCTTTCTTTTATTGATGTGTTGTATCACATTGACTGATTTGCGGATGTTGAACCAACCTTGCAGCCCTGGAATAAATCCCACTTGGTCGTGGTGAATAATCTTTTTAATGTACTGTTGAATCCTATTGGCTAGTATTTTGTTGAGTATTTTCGCATCTGTGTTCATCAAGGATATCGGTCTATAGCTCTCTTTTTGGTGGGATCCTTGTCTGGTTTTAGGATCAAGGTGATGCTGGCCTCATAAAATGAGTTTGGAAGTTTTCCTTCCATTTCTATTTTTTGGAACAGTTTCAGGAGAATAGGAATTAGTTCTTCTTTAAATGTTTGGTAGAATTCCCCTGGGAAGCCGTCTGGCCCTGGGCTTTTGTTTGTTTGGAGATTTTTAATGACTGTTTCAATCTCCTTACTGGTTATGGGTCTGTTCAGGCTTTCTATTTCTTCCTGGTTCAGTTGTGGTAGTTTATATGTTTCTAGGAATGCATCCATTTCTTCCAGATTGTCAAATTTATTGGCGTAGAGTTGCTCATAGTATGTTCTTATAATAGTTTGTATTTCTTTGGTGTTAGTTGTGATCTCTCCTCTTTCATTCATGATTTTATTTATTTGGGTCCTTTCTCTTTTCTTTTTGATAAGTCGGGCCAGGGGTTTATCAATTTTATTAATTCTTTCAAAGAACCAGCTCCTAGTTTCGTTGATTTGTTCTATTGTTTTTTTGGTTTCTATTTCATTGATTTCTGCTCTGATCTTTATGATTTCTCTTCTCCTGCTGGGCTTAGGGTTTCTTTCTTGTTCTTTCTCCAGCTCCTTTAGGTGTAGGGTTAGGTTGTGTACCTGAGACCTTTCTTGTTTCTTGAGAAAGGCTTGTACCGCTATATATTTTCCTCTCAGGACTGCCTTTGTTGTGTCCCACAGATTTTGAACCGTTGTATTTTCATTATCATTTGTTTCCATGATTTTTTTCAATTCTTCTTTAATTTCCCGGTTGACCCATTCATTCTTTAGAAGGATGCTGTTTAGTCTCCATGTATTTGGGTTCTTTCCAAACTTCCTTTTGTGGTTGAGTTCTAGCTTTAGAGCATTGTGGTCTGAAAATATGCAGAGAATGATCCCAATCTTTTGATACCGGTTGAGTCCTGATTTAGGACCGAGGATGTGATCTATTCTGGAGAATGTTCCATGTGCACTAGAGAAGAATGTGTATTCTGTTGCTTTGGGATGAAATGTTCTGAATATATCTGTGATGTCCATCTGGTCCAGTGTGTCGTTTAAGGCCTTTATTTCCTTGCTGATCTTTTGCTTGGATGATCTGTCCATTTCAGTGAGGGGAGTGTTAAAGTCCCCTACTATTATTGTATTATTGTTGATGTGTTTCTTTGATTTTGTTATTAATTGGTTTATATAGTTGGCTGCTCCCACGTTGGGGGCATAGATATTTAAAATTGTTAAATCTTCTTGTTGGACAGACCCTTTGAGTATGATGTAGTGTCCTTCCTCATCTCTTATTATAGTCTTTGGCTTAAAATCTAATTGATCTGATATAAGGATTGCCACTCCTGCTTTCTTCTGATGTCCATTAGCATGGTAAATTCTTTTCCACCCCCTCACTTTAAATCTGGAGGTTTCTTCGGGCTTAAAATTAGTTTCTTGGAGGCAACATATAGATGGGTTTTGTTTTTTTATCCATTCTGATACCCTGTGTCTTTTGACAGGGGCATTTAGCCCATTAACATTCAGGGTAACTATTGAGAGATATGAATTTAGTGCCATTGTACTGCCTGTAAGTTGACTGTTACTGTATATGGTCTCTGTTCCTTTCTGATCTACCACTTGTAGGCTCTCTCTTTGCTTAGAGGACCCCTTTCAATATTTCCTGTAGAGCTGGTTTGGTATTTGCAAATTCTTTCAGTTTTTGTTTGTCCTGGAAGCTTTTAATCTCTCCTTCTATTTTCAATGATAGCCTAGCTGGATATAGTATTCTTGGCTGCATGTTTTTCTCGTTTAGTGCTCTGAAAATATCATGCCAGCTCTTTCTGGCCTGCCAGGTCTCTGTGGATAAGTCAGCTGCCAATCTAATATTTTTACCATTGTATGTTACAGACTTCTTTTCCCGGGCTGCTTTCAGGATTTTCTCTTTGTCACTGAGACTTGTAAATTTTACTATTAGGTGACGGGGTGTGGGCCTATTCCTATTGATTTTGAGGGGCGTTCTCTGAACCTCCTGAATTTTGATGCTCGTTCCCTTTGCCATATTGGGGAAATTCTCCCCAATAATTCTCTCCAGTATACCTTCTGCTCCCCTCTCTCTTTCTTCTTCTTCTGGAATCCCAATTATTCTAATGTTGTTTTGTCTTATGGTGTCACTTATCTCTCGAATTCTCCCCTCGTGGTCCAGTAGCTGTTTGTCCCTCTTTTGCTCAGCTTCTTTATTCTCTGTCATTTGGTCTTCTATATCACTAATTCTTTCTTCTGCCTCATTTATCCTAGCAGTGAGAGCCTCCATTTTTGATTGCACTTCATTAATAGCTTTTTTTATTTCAACTTGGTTAGATTTTAGTTCTTTTATTTCTCCAGAAAGGGCTTTTATATCTCTCGAGAGGGTTTTTCTAATATCTTCCATGCCTTTTTCGAGCCCGGCTAGAACCTTGAGAATTGTCATTCTGAACTCTAGATCTGACATATTACCAATGTCTGTATTGATTAGGTCCCTAGCCTTCGGTACTGCCTCTTGTTCTTTTTTTTGTGTTGAATTTTTCCATCTTGTCATTTTGTCCAGATAAGAGTATATGAAGGGGCAAGTAAAATACTAAAAGGGTGGCAACAACCCCAGGAAAAAATGCTTTAACCAAATTAGAAGAGATCCAAAATCGTGAGGGGGGAGAAAGGGGATAAAAAGAGGTTCAAAAAGGAAGAAAGAAAAAAAAAAGAAAAAAGAAAAAAAAAAGAAAAAAGAAAAGAAAAGAATAAAAAAAAAGGAAAACACCTAAGAAAAATGTAAAATAGAAAAAATATATATATTAGATAAACTAGTAAAAAATCATTAAAAAAGAAAAAGGTAACAGTTAAAAAAAAAAAAAATTTTTACCCGAAGGCGAGAAAAAAAAAAAAAAAAATGAAAAAGAAAAAAATTAAATTAACTGCAAGACTAAAAAAAAATCACAGGGAAAAAGCCATGAGTTCCGTGCTTGGCTTTCTCCTCCTCTGGAATTCTGCTGCTCTCCTTGGTATTGAAACCGCACTCCTTGGTAGGTGAACTTGGTCTCGGCTGGATTTCTTGTTGATCTTCTGGGGGAGGGGCCTGTTGTAGTGATTCTCAAGTGTCTTTGCCCCAGGCGGAATTACACCGCCCTTACCCGGGGCCGGGGTGAGTAATCCGCTCGGGTTTGCTTTCAGGAGCTTTTGTTCCCTGAGCGCTTTCCGTAGAGTTCCGGAGGACGGGAATACAAATGGCGGCCTCCTGGTCTCCGGCCCGGAGGAGCCGAGAGCCCAGGGCCGCAAACCTCAGTGCGCCCTCAGAAAACAGCGCCCAGTTACTCCCGTCTGCCTGACCTCCGGCCGCGCTCCGAGCTCTCCGAGCCTGCGACCAGTTCAAGGTAACACCGAGCTGTGAGCTTACTGTCGGCTCTGTCTCTGTAGCCGGCTTTCCCGTTCCAATACCCGCAAGGTCTGCGACACTCAGACACCCCTGATCCTTCTGTGACCCTGCGGGACCTGAGGCCACGCTGAACCCGCGTGGGCTTCGCCCCGGTTTAGCCTCTGGAGCGATGTCCCTCAGCGGAACAGACTTTTAAAAGTCCTGATTTTGTGCTCCGTTGCTCCGCCGCTTGCCGGGAGCCGGCCCCTCCCCCCAGGGTCTATCTTCCCGTCGCTTTGGATTCACTTCTCCGCCGGTCCTACCTTTCAGAAAGTGGTTGTTTTTCTGTTTCCAGAATTGCTGCTGTTCTTCTCTTCGATCTGCCGATGGATTTTCAGGTGTTTGCAATCTTTAGATAAGCTATCTAGCTGATCTCCGGCTAGCTGAAGCAGTCTCAGCCTGCTACTTCTCCTCCAACTTGACTCCTCCTATTTTTTCCTTATTGAGGATCATATTAATTGTGCATTTTTTATATACAGATTTTATTATATTGAGGTTTATTCCTTCTAAACCTACTTTGTTGAGGTTTTATATCATGAATAGATGTTGTATATTGTCAAATACTTTTAGTGCATCTATTGAAATGACCATATGGTTCTTACTCTGTCTTTACTGATATGATGTGTCATGTTGATTGATTTGTAAATATTGAGCCACATTTGCAACACAGGAATAAATCCCACTTGATTGTGGTGAATGATTATATAATTGTATTATTGAATTTTGTTCCTGAGTATTTTACTGTGCTTTTTGCATCTATATTCATTGAGGATATTGGCCTGCATTTCTCTTTTTTTTTTGTGGTGTTTTTATTTGCTTTTGGTATCAGGATAATGCTGATCTCATAATTGACTTTAAGTCTTCCCCCCTTTTCTATCCTTTGTAATTTTTTGAGAAGAATATGCATTAAATCTTCTTTAAATGTGAAGTAGAATACCCCTGTTAGGCTATCTGATCCTGGAGTTTTATTTGTTGGGAGGTTTTTTGTTTTTTGTTTTTTGAATACTAATTTAAGTTCTTTGCTTATTATTGGTCTGCCATGTTTTTGTCTTTCTTCCTTTTTCAATTTTAGTAGTTTATATAATTCTAGGGATTTATTTCTTCTTCTTCTTTTTTAAAGATTTTATTTATTTATTTGGCAGAGATATCACAAGGAGGCAGAGAGGCAGTCAGAGAGAGAGGGAGGAATCAGGCTCCCTGCTGAGCAGAGGGCCCGATGTGGGGCTCGATCCCAGGACCCTGAGACCATGACATGAGCTGAACGCAGAGGCTTTAATCCACTGAGACACCCAGGCGCCTCAGGATTTATTTCTTCTTGATTGTCTAATTTGTTGACATATAGTTGTCATATTATTCTCCTCTAATTGTTTGCATTTTTGTTGTGTTTGTTGTTATTTCTCCTCTCTCAATTCTAGTTTTATTTATTTGAGGCTTTTTTCTTTTTGATAAGTCTGGCTAGAATATTGTCAATTTGATTGATCTTTTCAAAGAACCAGCTCCTGGTTTCATTTATCTGTTCCATTGTGGGGTTTTGTTGTTGTTGTTGTTTTGTTGTTTTTATTTTTATTTTCTATATCATTTGCTTCTGCTCTAATCTTTATTGTTTCCTTTCTTCTTCTTGTTTTAGGTTTTGTTTGTTGTTAATTTTCTAGTTCCTTTACATATTAGGGTAAGTTTTTTCTTTGAGTATTTTCTTCATTCTTGAGTCAGGCCTGTATTGCTACGAGTTTCCCTCTTAGAACTTCTTTTGTTGCATCCTAAAGGTTTCAAACTGTTCTGTTTTCATTTTCACTTGTTTCCATGTACTTTTTAAAATTTATTCTTTGTTTTTCTGGTTGAGCCATTCATTGTTAATAGCCTGTTATTTAACTTCAATGTACTTCTGGACTTTCCACATTTTTTTCTTGTGGTGACTTCTAGTTTCATATCATTGTGGTCAGAAAAGATGAGGGGATGTGGAGAAAGGGGAACCCTCTTCCACTGTTGGTGGGAATGCAAGTTGGTGCAGCCTCTTTGGAGAACAGTGTGGAGATTCCTATAGAAATTTAAAATAGAACTTCCCTATGACCCTGCCATTGCACTACTGGGTATTTACCCCAAAGATACAGATGTAGAGAAAAGAAGGGCCATCTGTACCCCAATGTTTATAGCAGCAATGGTCACAGTCGCCAAACTGTGGAAAGAACCAAGAAGCCCTTCAACGGACGAATGGATAAGAAGATGTGGTCTATATACACTATGGAGTATTATGCCTCCATCAGAAAGGATGAATACCCAACTTCTGTAGCAACATGGACGGGACTGGAAGAGATTATGCTGAGTGAAATAAGTCAAGCAGAGAGAGTCAATTATCATATGGTTTCACTTATTTGTGGAGCATAATAAATAGCATGGAGGACATGGGGAGTTTGAGAGGAGAAGGGAGTTGCGGGATTTTGGAAGGGGAGGTGAACCATGACAGACTATGGACTCTGAAAAACAGTCTGAGGGGTTTGAAGTGGCGGGGGGGTGGGAGGTTGGGGAAACCAGGTGGTGGGTATTAGAGAGCCTACGGATTGCATGGAGCACTGGGTGTGGTGCAAAAATAATGAATACTGTTATGCTGAAAACAAATAAAAAATAAATTAAAAAAAGAAAAGATATATGGTAGGATTTTTATTCTTATTTTGTTGAGGTTTGTTTTATGGGCTAACATGTGATCTATTCTGGAGAATGTTCCATGTGCACTTGAAAAGATTGTGATATCTGCTGTTATAAAGTGGAATGTTTTGAAAATATCTGTCAAGACATACTGGTGCAGTTTTTATGCAAAACCATTGTTTACTTGTTTATATTCTGTTTAGATAATCTTTTTATGTAAGTGGGATATTAAATTCCCCTATTATTGTATTATTATCAAGCAGTTCCTAGTGTTTGTTATTAACCCTTTTATGTATTTGAGTGCTCCTATATTGGGTGCATAAAATTTTGCATTCTTGTATCTTCTTTGCAGATTGTCCCTTTATTATATAATGCTTTTCTTCGTCTCTTGTTTTAAACTCTAGTCACGGTCTTTGTTTTAAAATCTAGTTTGTCTGATATAAGTATTGTTACTCTGGCTTTATTTTGACAGCCATTTGCATGATAAATGTTTTTCTATCCCCTCACTTTCCTGTGGTGTCTTTAAGTCTAAAATAAGTCTCTTGTAGGCAGCATATGAATGGGTTTTGTTTTGTTATCCATTCTGACACCCTATGTATTTTGATTGCAGCATTCTGTCCATTTACAAAGTAATTAATTATAGACATGTATTTATTGACATTTTATTACCTATTTTTAGCTGTTTTTAAAGATTTTCTCTGATCCTGTCTTGTTTTACTCTATTCCACTTTATTTGTATTCTATTGTTTAATAATGATGTGCTTTCAGGAAGATACAATTTACAAAATGGACAGAAAATATGCTTTGCTTTATTTCCAAGATGTCTATATACATCTTTATTTCCTTCTTTTCATACATCAATATCCATTTGTGAAAGTTTTTCTAGAATTAAATATATAATCTATTATAAAAGAAGTGTTTTTTTGTTTAATCAACAGAATTACATGGGAAAACTCAATTTTCTTAAACTGATTAGAAAATTATGCTTTTGTCAATATATCTAGCTAAAACCAATCTGAAGAAAGTTATTGAAATTGAAATTATGTTTCTCACACATAAGTCAAAACAAAGTGAAGAATGAAAGAAAAATTTAGGCTGAGTTCATCAGGAAAGTTCTTTGGCTAAGATTAAATTTGAAGGGAACTCTTCAGTAATCATTATCAATTATAATAAATTAAAATGATGATGGTAGTATTTATGGTTCTATGAACAAAATGTAGTCATTTGCTATCATATAGTGATTCTTAAAAGCTGAATAAGAAACAATTTTATATAGCTTTTCTTGGTCAAAGATTGTTTTGAATCTATATGATACAAAACCTAGAACATGAAACATTTGATCAAGCTAATGATCTGATAAGTTTTAACCAAACATAAGTATTTAAATTTAATTTTATAAAAAAATAAGTTATAGTCAGATGGCTTTGTAGAGTCATTTAAGGAATAATCAATTAATGGACAATCTGGCTTTCTATGAAAAGTAAAATAAAATGTGAAGGTAAATAATAGAAAGACCTGTTACACTGATGACTGTATCAACTTATTATATCACTTAAATTTTTAGTTTCCATTTTATGAAACTAGAATTCAATTAACCTTCCATGTTTTTCTTTATTGAGTATGATGATGACATAAGTCATTCCAAAGGTATGTTTGTTTCTTGAGTTTAATTTTAACAAAACTTCTGATGTTGATAGACTGATTCTTCCATTATGAATTTACCCATCAACCTTTCACTTAATGGTAAGAGTTACCAATGACCTTATAATATATTATGTGAACTGGGAACCTATGAGAATGAAAGAGGATACTAAAATTAGCAAATACTGGATATTTTTAAAAAATAGTTATTTATAAACTGGTTACTTTTACTGATAATCTATACACAATTTTCCATTGAAAAATATTATTAAAATAAAATTCTTTCTAAAAATTTCAAAACAAATATTTTATTTATGTATTACTTTTTCTAAAATTTTTCAATGTTCCAAGATTCACTGTTTATGCACTACACCCAGTGCTCCATGCAATATGTGCCCTCCTTAATACCACCCACCAGGCTTCCCAATCTTCCCGCATCCCTACCTTCCAAACTCCTGTTTGTTTCTCAGAGTCCACAGTCTCTTATGCTTCATCTCTCCCTTCGATTTACCCCAATTCACTTTTCCTTTCCTTTTCCTTATGTCCTCCTTGTTATACCTTATGCTCCACAAGTGAATGAAGCTATATGATACTTGACTCTCTCTGTTTGATTTGTTTCACTCAGCATAATCCCCCCCCCCCCAGTAATGTCCATGTTGAAACAAAAGTTGGGTATTCATCCTTTCTAATGGAGGTGTAATATTCCTTTGTATATATGGACTATATCTTCTTTATCCATTCGTCTCTTGAAGGGCATTGTGTCTATTTCCACAGTTTCCGATTGTGAACATTGCTGCAATGAATATTGGGGTACAGATGGCCCCCCTTTTCACTACATCTGTATCTTTGGGGTAAATAACCAGTAGTGCAATTACAGTTAATTACAAGTGTAATTATAGTGCAATAATTTCTGTAAATAAAAATTGACAGAAATTTTTAATTTCTTTTTTTAAATTAAATTTATTTATTTTCAGCATAACAGTATTCATTATTTTTTCACCACACCCAGTGCTCCATGCAATCCGTGCCCTCTATAATACCCACCACCTGGTACATTTAAGGAATCTCCACACTGTTTTCCAAAGTGGATACACGAACTTGCATTCCCACCAACAGTGTAAGAGGGTTCCTCTTTCTCCACAACCTCTCTAGCACTTGTTGTTTAGTTTCTTGTTAATTTTGGCCATTCTAACTGGTGTAAGGTGGTATCTCGATGTGCTTTTGATTTGAATCTCCCTGATGGCTATTGATGATCTGTTAGCCATCTGTATGTCTTCTTTGGAGAAGTGTCTGTTCATGTCTTCTGCCCATTTTTTGACGTGATTATCTGTTTTGTGTGTGTTGAGTTTGATGAGTTCTTTATAGATCTTAGATATCAGCCCTTTGTCTGTAGTTTCATCTGCAAATACCTTCTCCCATTCTGTGGGTTGCCTCCTTGTTTTCTTGACTATTTACTTTGCTGTGCAGAAGCTTTTGATCTTGATGAAGTCCCAAAGGTTCTTTTTTGCTTTTGTTTCCTTTGCCTTTGGAGACTTTTTTTTTTAAAGAAGGTGCAGTGGCCTATGTCATAGAGGATACTGCCTATGTTTTCCTCTAGTATTTTGATAGATTCCTGCCTCACATTAAAGTCTTTTATCCATTTGGAGTTTATCTTTGTGTATGGCATAAGAGAATGGTCAAGTTTCATTCTTCTATACATAGCTGTCCAATTTTCCCAGAACAACTTTTCCATTGGATATTTTTTTCCTGATTTGTCAAAGATTAGTTGACCATAGTTTTGCAGGTCCACATATGTATGCTCTACTCTGTTTCAGTGGTCTATGTGTCTGTTTTTGTGCCAGTACCATGCCGTCTTGGTGATTATAGCTTTGTAGTAAAGCTTGAAAAAAGTCAATATGATGCTCCCAGTTTTGTTTTTCTTTTTCAACATTTCCTTAGCAATTCAGAGTCTTTTCTGATTCCATACAAATTTCATGATTGTTTGTTCAAGCTCTTTGAGAAATGCTAGTGCAGTTTTAATCGGGATGGCATTGAAAGTATAGACTGCTCTGGGCAGTATAGACATTTTAACAATGTTTGTTCTTCTGATCCATGACCATGTTTTTTTTTTTTTTTCTGCCTTTTTGTGTCTTCAATTTCTATCATGAGTGTTCTGTAGTTCCTTGAGTACAGAACCTTAATCTTTGGGTTAGATTTATTCCCAGGTGTCTTAAGGTTCTTAGTACTATAGTAAATGGAATCAATTCTTTAATTTCCCTCTCTATATTTTCATTGTTAGTGTATAAGAAAACAACTGATTTCAGTGAATTGATTTTGTGCCTTGCCACATTACTGAATTGTTCTATGAGTTCTACTAGTTTGGGGGCAGAGTCTTTTGGGTTTTCCCTATAAAGTATCATGTCTTCTACTAATAGAGAGAGTTTGACTTCTTTCTTGACAATTTTAATACATTTTATTTCATTTTGTTCTCTGATTGCTATTGCTAGGACCTCTAGTACTATGTTGTACAAAAGTGATGAGAGTGGGCATATTTGTTGTGTTCCTTATTTAAAAGGGAAGGCTGCCACGTTTTCCCCATTGAGAATGATATTCATTGTGAGTTTTTCATGGGTAGGTTTTATGAAGTTGAAGAATGTTCCCTCTATCCCTGAACTTTGAAGAATTTTAATCAGGAATGGATGCAGTATGTTGTCAAGTGCTTTTTCAGAATTAGTCAAGAGGACCATGTGGTTCTTCTCTCTTGATTTGTTCTATCACATTGATTGATTTGTAAATGCTGAACCACCCTTTCATTCCAGGGATAAAACTCACCTGGTCATGGTGGATAATCTTTTTAATGTACTGTTGGATCCTATTAGTTAGGTTCCTGTTGAAAATCTTGGCATCCGTATTCATCAGGGATATTGTTATGAAATTTTATTTTTGATGGGGGCTTTCCCTGGTTTGGGGATCAAGTTAATGCTAGCCTAATAGAAAGAGGCTGGAAGTTTCCCCATGTTTCTATTTTTTTAAAAACATCGGGAGACAAGGTATTATTTCTTTGAATGTTTAGTAGAATTTCCTAGGGAATCCATCAGCTCTTGAGCTCTTGTTTTCTGGGAGGTTTTTGACCACTGCTTCAATTTCGTTACTATATATTGGTCCATTCAGGTTGTCAATTTCTTCCTGTTTCAGTCTTGGAAGTTTATAGGTTTCTAGGAATGCATCCATTTCTTGTAGGTTGCTTAACTTACTGGCATATAACTGTCGATAATAATTTCTGATGATTGCTTCTAATTTTATTGGTGTTAGTTACAATATCTCCCTTTCATTCATGATTTTTTTAATTTATTTTTTTATTTATTTTCAGAATAACAGTATTCATTATTTTTGCACACAACCCAGTGCTCCATGCAATCCATGCCCTCTATAATACTCACCAACTGGTACCCCGACCTCCCACTCCCCGCCCCTTCAAAACCCTCAGACTGTTTTTCAAGGTCCATAGTCTCTCATGGTTCACCTCCCCTTCCAATATCCCGCAAATCCCTTCTCCTCTCTAACTCCCCATGTCCTCCATGCTATTTGTTATGCTCCACAAATAAGTGAAACCATATGATAATTGACTCTCTCTGCTTGACTTATTTCACTCAGCATAATCTCTTCCAGTCCCGTCCATGTTGCTACAAAAGTTGGGTATTCATCCTTTCTGATGAAGGCATAATACTCCATAGTGTACATGGACCACATCTTCCTTATCCATTCGTCCGTTGAAGGGCATCTTGGTTCTTTCCACAGTTTGGCGACTGTGACCATTGCTGCTATAAACATTGGGGTACAGATGGTCCTTCTTTTCACTACATCTGTATCTTTGGGGTAAATACCCAGTAGTGCAATGGCAGGGTCATAGGGAAGTTCTATTTTAAATTTCTTGAGGAATCTCCACACTGTTCTCCAAAGAGGCTGCACCAACTTGCATTCCCACCAACAGTGGAAGAGGGTTCCCCTTTCTCCACATCCCCTCCAACACATGTTGTTTCCTGTCTTGCTAATTTTGGCCATTCTAACTGGTGTAAGGGGAAATCTCAATGTGGTTTTAATTTGAATCTCCCTGAGTGCTAGTGATGATGAACATTTTTTCATGTGTCTGATAGCCATTTGTATGTCTTCATTGGAGAAGTGTCTGTTCATAACTTCTGCCCATTTTTTGATATGATTGTCTGTTTTGTGTGTGTTGAGTTTGAGGAGTTCTTTATACATCCTGGATATCAACCTTTTGTCTGTACTGTCATTTGCAAATATCTTCTCCAATTCCATGGGTTGCCTCTTTGTTTTTTTGACTGTTTCCTTTGCTGCTCAGGAGCTTTTGATTTTGATGAAGTCCCAAAAGTTTATTTTCGCTTTTGTTTCCTTTACCTTTGGAGACATATCTTGAAATAAGTTGCTGTGGCTGATATCGAAGAGATTACTGCCTATGTTCTCCTCTAGGATTCTGATGGATTCCTGTCTCACGTTGAGGTCTTTTATCCATTTTGAGTGCCCAGGACCTGACGAATTCCCTGGGGAATTCTACCAAACTTTCAAAGAAGAAACAACACCTATTCTCCTGAAGCTGTTTCAAAAAATTGAAGCAGGAGGAAAACTTCCAGACTCTTTCTATGAAGCCAGCATTACCCTGATCCCCAAACCAGGCAAAGACCCTACCAAAAAGGAGAATTTCAGACCAATATCACTGATGAATATGGATGCTAAGATGCTCAACAAGATCCTAGCAAACAGGATCTAATAGCACATTAAAAAGATTATCCACCATGACCAGGTGAGATTCATCCCTGGGTTACAAGGATAGTTCAACATTAACAAATCAATCAATATGATAGAACAAATTAATATGAGAAGAGAAAAGAACCACATTGTCCTCTAAATCAATGTAGAAAAAGCATTTGACAAAATTCTAGCATCTCTTCCTGATTAAAACACTTCAAAGTATAGGGATAGAGGGAACATTCTTGAACTTCATAAAATCTATCTATGAAAGACACACAGCAAATATCATCCTCAATGGGAAAAAGCTTGTGTCCTTCCCGTTGAGATCAGGAACACGACAAGGATGCCCACTCTCACCACTCTTGTTCAACATAGTATTGGAAGTCCTAGCAACAACAATCAGACAACAAAGAGAAATAAAAGTCATCCAAATTGGCAATGAAGAAGTCAAACCCTCTCTCTTCGCAGATGACGTGATGCTTTATAAGGAAAACCCAAAAGACTCCACCCCCAAACTACTGGAACTCATACACCAATTCAGCAACATGGCAGGATACAAAGTCAATGTACAGAAGTCAGTGGCTTTCTTATACACTAACAATGAAAATACAGAAAGGGAAATTAGAGAATCTATTCCATTTACTATAGCACCGAGAACCATAAGATACCTGGAAATAAACCTAACCAAAGAGGTAAAGGATCTGTATTCGAGGAACTACAGAACGCTCATGAAAGAAATTGTAGAAGGCACAAAAAGATGGAAGACCATTCCATGCTCTTGGATCGGAAGAAAAAACATTGTTAAAATGTCTATACTGCCTAGAGCAATCTATACTTTTAATGCCATTCCGATCAAAATTCCACTGGTATTCTCCAAGGAGCTGGAGCAAATAATCCAAAAATTTGTATGGAATCAGAAGAGACCCCGAATCGCTAAGAAAATGCTGAAAAACAAAAATAAAACTGGGAGCATCACACTACCTGGTTTCAAGCTTTACTAAAAAGCTGTGATCACCAAGACAGCATGGTACTGGCATAAAAACAGACGCATAGACCAGTGGAACAGAGTAGAGAGCCCAGATATGGACCTTCAACTCTATGGTCAAATAATCTTTGACAAAACAGGAAAAAAATATACAGTGGAAAAAAGACAGCCTCTTCAATAAATGGTGCTGGGAAAACTGGGCAGCTGTATGTAGAAGAAAGAAACTCGACCATTCTCTTACACCGTACACAAAGATAAACTCAAAATGGATAAAAGACCTCATTCATAATTTTATTTATTTGGGTCCTCTCTCTTTTCTTTCAGATAGTTTGGAGAATGGTTTATCTAACTCATTGATCTCTGCCTAATCTTGATTATTTCCCTCCTTTTGCATGAGGTTGGCTTAACTTGTTAATTTTCCAGTTCTTTAAGGTGTAAAGAGAGTTGGTGTATTCGGGATGTTTAAATTTTTTTGAGTGAGGCTTGGATGTCTGTGTCCCCTTGGGACTGCCTCTTTTGTCTTGAATAAGTTTCAGACTGATGTGTGTTCATTCTTATTGATTTCCGTGAATTTTTAAGTTCTTCTTTGACTTCCTGTTTGACTCAAACGTTCTTTTTTTTTTAAATAGACTTTTTTTTAAAGATTTTATTTATTCATTTGACAGACAGAGATCACAAGTAGGCAGAGAGGCAGGCAGAGAGAGAGAGGAGGAAGCAGACCCTCCAGAAGGCAGAAAGCCTGATGTGGGGCTCAATCCCATGACCCTGGGATCATGACCCGAGCTGAAGGCAGAGGCTTTAACCCACTGAGCCACCCAGGGGCCCCTGACTCAAACATTCTTGAACGGAATGGTCTTTAGCTTCCAGATCTTCAAATTCTTTCCAAACTCTTTCTTGTGGCTGAGTTCCAGTTTCAAAACACTGTGATCTGAGAATATGCAGGGAATAATCACAATCTTTTGGAATTGGTTGAGCACTTCTATGCAATGCAGTATGTGGTCTATTCTGGAGCAAGTTCCATGTGTGCTCAAGAAGATTGAGTATAGTGCTGTTTTAAGGTGGAATGTTCTGAATATATCTATGAGGTCCATCTGGTCCAATGTGTCATTCAAAGCTCTTCTTTATTGATTATCTGCTTGGATCATCTGCCTCTTACTGAGAGGTGCATGTTGCTATCCCCTACAACTTACGTATTCTTATAAATGTGTCTCTTTATATTGATTAACAGTTGGCTTATTTTGTTGGCTGCTCCCATGTTGGTGGCATAGATATTTGCAATTCATAGAAATTCTTGGTGGATTGACCCTTTAAGAATGATGTAGTGTCCTTCTTAAACTCTGACTACAGTCTTTTGATTAAAATCTAATTGGGGGGGAACCTGGGTGGATCAGTGGGTTAAGCCTCTGCCTTTGTCTCAGATCATGATCTCAGGGTCCTGGGATCAAGCCCCACATCGGGCTCTCTGCTCAGCGATGAGCCTGCTTCCCTCTCTCTCTGCCTCTCTGCCTACTTGTGATCTTTGTCAAGTAAATAAATAAAATCTTTAAAAACAAAAATCTAATTTGTCTGATATGAGAATTGCTACCCCAGCTTTCTTTTGTGGCCCGTTGGCATGAAAGATGGTTCTCCATCCCCTCACTTTCAGTCTAGATGTATATTTACGTTCCAAATGGGTCTCTTGTAGACAGCATATGGACAGGTCCTGTCGTTTTATCCAGTCTGAAACCTTGTGCTGCTTTATTGGAACATTTAGGCCCTTCATGTTGAGCATGGCTATTGAAAGATAAGTTTTTATTGACATCATGTTGCCTGGGAAGCCTTGTTTCTACAGATTGTCTCTTTAAATTTCTGTTCTATGTCACTCTTGGGTTCTTTCTTCTTTTATAGAACCCCTCTTAATATTTCTTGTAGTGCCATCTTGGTGCCCTTTTATTATATATTTTTTATTTTTTTATTTGATTTTATTTTTTTCAGTGTTCCAAGATTCATTGTTTATATACCATACCCAGTGTTACATTCAATATGTTCCCTCCTTAATACCCACCACCAGGCTCTCCCAAGCCCCCACCCCTCTTCCCTCCAAAACCCTCAGTTTGTTTCTCAGAGTCCTAGTCTCTCATGGTTTGTTCATACACTTTTAAACCTTGCCAGTCTTGAAAGCTCTTTATACCTCCAACCATTCTAAATGCCAGCCTTGCTGGATAACATGTTCTTGGCTGCACATTCTTCTCATTTAGTGCCCTGAATATGTCTTGCTAGCTCTTTTGGCTTGCCAGGATTCTGTGGACAGGTCTGATGTTATTCTGATGGTCCTTGCTCTGTACATAAGGAATGTCTTACCCCTAGCTGCCTTTCAGCTCTCTTATCTGAAATTATGTTTTATGAATTTCACAATTAAGTGTCTGAAAGTCTTTCTAGGCTCCTTGATCTTGGGGGTATCTTTTCTGCCTCTAGGACACAAACACAAACACAAACAAACACTTGTTCCATTCCCCAGATTTTAGGGAAATTTTTATCCAGAATTTGTTCAACTGTATCTTCTAGTCTTCTGTTATTCTCCACCACCTCAGGGATCCCAATAATTTTGAAGTTGGAATGTTACATGTCATCATTTATTTCCCTAATTCTGTTTTCACAGCTTCTAAGCTGTTTGTTCCAGGCCTTCTCTTGATCCTTCCTTTCTATCAGTTTGTCTTCTACTCACTAATTCTATCTTCTGCCTTGGTTACCCTAGCTGTTAGAATATTTAGATTAGATCGTATCTCAATGATAGCATTTTTATCTCTGCCAGATTGACTCTCACTTCCACCCTCAGAGAGTCTATGTTTTCACTAATGGTCTTCTCCAATCTAGCCTTTGCCTGGATAATTTTTACCCTGAATTCCCTTTCCCACATACTATTTATGTCCATATCCAATAGTTCTGTGCCAGAGGGCACAATCTCTGAATTTTTCATCTGTTGAGTGTTCCTCCTTCTATTCATTTTGGTGAGAGGTGGTAGAGGGGATGCATAGCTGAATATATCAAACACAATCCAGGAAATGTGCACCCTGGATAGTTTCAGAGCAATCAGAAGTCACCACCAAAAGGATAGGGAAAAAGAGAGAGAGAGAGAGCAAGCAGGAGAAAAAGAAAGAGACAACCCAATCAAAATGAGGCCCCAAAGTAAGATTTATAAGGTACACAAACAAGAATAAACAAACAAAAGACCAACAAAAGTTAATGACAAAAAAAAGAAAAAGTGTAGCCAAAATGAACCTCAAGAATAAGATTTATATAATGCAAGGAAAAAAAAAACAAAATACACAGAAACACTGACAGAAGAATAAGATGGGAAGGTGGTTATAAATGCTCGATGTGGGCCAAGAAAGTTATTTCAGGGTTCTTCCTGGGTGTACCTTATTTTTTGGAGGACTCATCTTTCCAGAGATACAGGGAGATTAAAACTGGTTTATGTATAGGGGTATTATTGAATGGGGAAAAAGAATTACTTTGAAGCTTATATCTATATGTATATTTAAAAAAAAAGAAAAGGAAAAAAAACAGTATATGAAGAAAGTTCAAGTTAAAATGTCATTATCGGATATGTTGTATTAAACCTCTAGTTGTAGTGGTAAGTAGATTAAAGAAATTGAAAGAACAAGAGTTGTGCGAAAGAATTTAGGGGAAAAAAAAGGAAAGAAAGAAAAGTTGTATCTGTGAAATATATAGTTTTGGGGGCCCTACTGGTGGCTTAATATATTGTTTTCCCTGATGTTGGGATTTTACAGTTTTATGGGGACCCAGTGTTGGTTGTCCTCTTGTTCTTTTGTCTTGTCTTCTGGGGGTGGACCCTGCCTCATTGTTTTCTAGTCACTCTTGCTTGGGTTGAGTTGCCCTCCTGCCTATCAAGGGGCTGGGCTCTGTAGAAACTGGAATTTTAGGCTTTTGTTCTCAGGAGGTTTTCATTCTTTGGCGGTTTTTTGTGGCTTTTCAGAGGGTCAGAGCAAAGAATCTGCATCCAGACCTCTGCCTCAGAGAGAAGCCTCAGTCTGATCTCCTCTGGGTGGTCCAGAACTCACAGACTCCCCCTCTGCAACCTCTGCTCTACATTGCAGCCTCCCACACGTAGTGTGCGAGCCAGCCACTGTCCCAGTGGTCACCCAAGGCCCCCGCTTGTCTCTGCACCCTTGTACCACTATAACCACGAGCAATATTTATCCAGGGAGCTCACTTCTGGTGGCTGCCTTTGCCAAGACTGCTGTCTGGAGTCTAGGCCCACACCAGATGGACTCAGACCCTATGGCCACACCGATCACAGAAGGCTGTGGGCCCGAAGGCTGCAGGCCAAGGGATCCCAACTGGAGCTCATTCCAGGTTCTCTCAGGCACAAGCTTGGAGTGTTCGGACCCCGTGGTCATATAGGTCATGGAAGGCTGCAAGCCATGGAAGGCTGCGGGCCCAAGGATCCCAACCAGGGTTCATGCCAGGCTTTCTCAGGCACGGGCAGGAGTGTGCCCAGCCTGAGTGGTGTTGCAAGCAGCAAAATGCCACAGGTTCTGGGACCATGGACTGGAGGCCCCACTGGACTCTCTCTGGCAATGGTGGTCACCAGCGGTGACCATCCTGGAAACATGGGCTTAGGCGCATGCCTATGATCGCCCAATTCCTCCAGTTTCCCCTTAGGATCTTTTGCTCTTTTTGACTGCTTTTACCAGACTCCAAGTTAATGTTCATCCCCACTCACAGGACACTTTTATTTTGGTTATTACTTTCCAATGGGTCGCTTCTGGTGGCTCCCTCCTCCTTCTGTTTATCCTCCGATATCATTCCCAGCACTCACACTCTGCTTTACCTCTCCACTGATGCCTTCTGCCCCTATAGAGATCCAGACGTATATAATCTTGCATCTCTGGTTGATTTCTTGGGTGTTCAGAGTGTTCGGGTATATATTTAGTTCCCTTAAGGGACCGGTTGAAACAGGGTCTCCTAAATCTCCACCATCTTGCCCCTCCTCCTATTTATTATTTTTTTAAGATTTTATTTATTGGAGAGAGAGAGCATGCTCAAGCAGATGGGGGGGGCAGAGGGAGAGGGAAAAGCAGGCTCCCCCTGAGCGTGGAGCCCTATGTGTGTTTGATCCCAGGACTATGGGATCATGACCTGAGCCAAAGGCAGATGTTTAACAGACTGACCACCCAGGTGCCACAAAGCAAATATTTTATTTATACAAATTAACTAAATATTAAAATTATCATTCTATAACTATTATAATTAGTACATAGTCATAAACTTAGTTTATTAGCTGTTTCTCTTTTACATCATATGAATTTTTTTTCTGAATTATATATTTTATGTGGTCTTTATTTTTTTCATAAAATTTCATTTAATCTTCATTAAATTCCATTTTATAATTAGTAAAGTTGAAATTTTGGGACCATTAATTGACTTCTTTCTAGGACATAATTTATTTAAAGTGAATACATCTATAGTTATAAGGTACTTGATAAGCGCAAAACAAAAGCTTGTTGACTGAAGGACGTTTTCAATTTGACCTTTACTTTTTTTTGAATTGTAGAAAATTTGTGTCTCAAATATTTTTAAGTTACTTTCTTATAAACCTTGTGCTTCTCTCAATCTCATTAGATCTCACTCCATTAGGCAAAAATCAAACAGAAATCTTTTCAAGATCAGCCTTTCTCTATTTTGGCACTGTACTCACTATAGTTCAATACTTTTTTTTTTCCCTGCTGTATCAATTGAAAACTTTGATTTAATATGATTTAATATTCCTGAATTGTTTTGAACTAAAAGCAAGCAATATTTAGACAATTAATTTACAAAAACTAATTCAACACAACTATATGGCACTGAGGGTGATTTAAAAATAGTTAAAAGTGGTTCCTTATTTGAAAATTCAGTTGCTCATGGGCAGCTCAGAATATTCATTCTGACATATGAAAGATGAAAGAATATTTTGCATTCAAAATCAACTTCAGCATTAAAACTATGTAGTTTCTTTAATCTGTTTTGAACACATTAAAACACTGGTACATTTTTACAACTACAACCTATATTTCAATATAATGTTATAATTAGCTTAGGTACATGAATGAAGTAACATTATATAAATACCAAATCTAAGTGTTCTACTTTTTCATAGGTGTCTTAAACAAATAAAATATTTTTACCACATGTTGTACTCCAACAAAATTTGTATTACATTATTTCTGCATGATTTATATTTCTATAATTGTTGGATTTTTTAACTGATTTTCCCAACTGATATACAGTGAAACTCACACATTACAGTTTGTAATGAATGTAATTGTAATGTATGTAATGTAATGAATGTAACTATAATTTGGTTTGAATTTTTGGAATGGCTTGGGTTTTCTCTTTTTGGTTTTAAATTAGATGGATCCATAAGGAAAACTAAACCAAGAAACAATGAATGAGAGAATAGCATGTAAGTAGCAGAGTAGGAGGACCCTAGGCTTGTCTTGCCCCATAAACACAACTAGATAACTATCAAATCACCTTCAATACCACCAAAATTTACATAAAGAATGATAGAACAAACACCATAAATGAAGAGTGAGAAAAGGCAACATTGAAGAAGGTAGGAACCATGGGGACATGGTTTATGGGAGAAATGGATCATAGGTGCTGTAGAGGGGAGGGAACTATGGTCATGGAGAAGGGCAAGAGAAAGAGGAGCACCCAGGGGAATACACAAAGAAAATGTTTCTCCAAAGACATTGGCTTGGAAAATGAGAAGGGCTGAATTTCATGAGTTCTTGCAAACAAGTAGGGCTTAAATCCTGGTGTTTTAAAGATTATCAGGCTTGGCTGGGATAGAACCTGGAAAGCACAGTTCTGCTCCTGGAGAGCAGGCATGCCTCTCCTGGAACAAAGGAGCTTGCCATCACCATTCCCCTCCCAAACCCCTCAGCATAAACACAGAACTACCTGCAAGAAGCAGTGTAGCTTGGGCATTGGCTGCTTAATGTGCTTACACCACAACTTACCCTCTGTCCTCTGGAAGGAGGACAGTCAAACTTTCCTCAGTCCCAGATCAATGATACCCTCCCTCAAAGACCAGCACAAACCCCTGCCCACACCATGTCTAAAACAGAGAGTTCTGCAGGGGACCAGCTCTGATGGAGTTGGGGTCAGGTCTCAAATCACAAGCAGACCAGAACACACTGAATTAAACATCACCACATTCAAGCCAATGACCAAAAACTGCCTATGGGAGGCAAGGTGAGCCTCTGAAGACAACTGGACTGAAGGATAGCTCAGCCAGAGCACAATAACAGAGTGCATGCAATACATCAGAGGCACTTTCTGAAGCACCAGGGCTTGGGAACTACATTACATCTTCCTCATAAGTCCATTATTTTTGGGAGCAGGAGATATTACTGGCTTGCTTAACACAGAGAAATTGGAGCCTTAGAAACAGGGCTTGAGAAAAGAAGACATTAGTGAGACCCTTACCACAGAGAAAAAAGACATTAAAAAAAAAAAAAAAAAAACCTTAGTCACTGATGAAGAGTGCAATAAATGAGATTGGAAACAGGACAATGCAATGAATAGGCAGCCAGAGGAAGCAGAAGAATGAATTAGGGGTCTAGAGTACAAAATATTGGAAAATACTGATGTTGAAAAAAAATTATGCAATATAAGGATAGATTTAAGGAAATCAGTGATTCCATCAAACATAATAGAATTCATATTATAGGAGTTTCAGAAGAAAGAGAGAAAAGGTAATAGAAAATATATTTGAAGAAATAATAGTTGAACAATTTCTGAATCTGGGAAAGGAAACAGACGTCCAGATCCAAAAGGCACAGAGAACTCCCATAAAAATCAAAAGCAGGCCAACACCAAGAAATATTGTAATTAAACTGGCAAAAAATCATGATAAGGAAAAATCTTAAAAATAAAAAACAGCAGAATATGGTGTAAGAGAATGGTCCAGTTTCTTTCTTCTATACATAGCTGTCCAGTTTTCCTAGCAACATTTATTGAAGAGAATGTCTTTTTCCCCTATATATTTTTTCCTTCTTTTTCGAAGATTAGATGGATCCATAGAATTGCAGACCTCAACGTGAGGCTGTAATCTATCAAAATCCTAGAGAAAAACATAGATAGTAACCTCTTTGACATCAGTGACAGTAACTTCTCTCAAGACATGTCTCCAAAGGGAAAGAAAAAAAAAGCAAAAATGAACTTTTGGGACTTCATCAAGATCGAAAGCTTCTGCACAGCAAAGGAAACAATAAAACAAAGAGTCGGGATGCCTGAGTGGCACAGTGGGTTAAAGCCTCTGCCTTCAGTTCAGGTCATGATCCCAGGGTCCTGGGATCAAGCCATGCATCAGGCTTTCTGCTTGGCGGGGAGCCTGTTTCCTCCTCTCTCTCTCTCTGCCTGTCTATTTGCCTACTTGTTATCTGTCTGTAAAATAAGGAAATTAATAAATAAAAAGAATAAAAGAAACAAAACAACAACAACAACAAACAAAGAGGCAACACACTGGATGGGAGAAGACATTCGCAAATGACACTAAAAAGGGGTTGATATCCAAATCTATAAAGAACTCCTCCAACTCAGCACACAGAAATCAGATAATCACATCAAAAAATGGGCAGAAGACATGAACAGACACTTCTCCAAAGAAGACATATAAATGACTAGCAGACACATGAAAAAAAATGTTCATCATCACTAGCCATCAGGGAGATTCAAATGAAAACCACATTGAGATGTCACCTTACACCAGTTAGAATGGTCAAAATCAACAAAACAAGAAACAAGTGTTGGGAGGGATGTGGAGAAAGGGGAACCCTCTTACACTGTTGGTGAGAATGCAGTTTGGTGCAGCCACTTTGGAAAACAGTGTGGAGATTCCTTAAGAAATTAAAATAGAGGGTGCCTGGGTGGCTCAGTGGGTTAAGCCGCTGCCTTCGGCTAAGGTCATGATCTCAGGGTCCTGGGATCGAGTCCCGCATCGGGCTCTCTGCTCAGCGGGGAGCCTGCTTCCCTCTCTCTCTCTCTCTCTGCCTGCCTCTCCATCTACTTGTGATTTCTCTCTGTCAAATAAATAAATAAAATCTTAAAAAAAAAAAGAAATTAAAATAGAGGTACCCTATGACCCTGCATTTGCACTACTGGGTATTTGCCCCAAAGATACAGACGTAGTGAAAAGAAGGGCCATCTGTATGGGCCAATGTTCAAAGCAGCAATGGCCACAGTCACCAAACTTTGGAAAGAGCCAAGATGCTCTTCAACAGACGAATGGATAAAGAAGATATAGTCCAATATACAATGCAGTATCATGCCTCCATCGGAAAGGATGAATACCCAACTTTTGTATCAACATGGATGAAACTGGAGGAGATTATGCTGACCACATATTAGGTCACAGAAGAGACCTCCACAAATATAAGAAGATTTAAATCATACAAAGAATTTTTTCTGACTATAACACTGTGAATCTAGAAGTCACCACAAGAATAAAATCTGGAAAGACTACAAATACATGGAAGTTAAGTAACATGCTACTAAACAATGAAGGGATCAACCAGAAAATCAAAGAAGTTTTTTAAAAATACATAGAAATAACCATGAGAGACCATGGACTCTGAAAAACAATCTGAGGGTTTTGAAGGGGCAGGGGGTGGAAGGTTGGGGTACCAGGTGGTGGGTATTATAGAGGGCACAGATTGCATGGAGCACTGGGTGTCGTGCAAAAATAATGAATACTGTTATGCTGAAAATAAAAAAAAAATTAAAAAAAAGAAAGAAATGAAAATGAAAACAGAATAGTTTTAAATCCTTTGAGATGCTGCAAAAGCACTCCTAAGAGGGTAGTACATAGCAATACATGCCTAACTGAAGAATCAAGAAAAGTCTCAAAGAAACAACCCAACCTTACACCTAAAGGAGCTATAGAAAGAACAGCAAAGCCTAAAGTTATCAGAAGGAGGGACATAGTAAAGATTTGAGCAGAAACACATGATACAGAAATTTAAAAAAATAAGAAGCAAACAAACAAACAAACTAAAAACAACACAATAGATCAGATCAATGAAACCAGGAGCTAGTTCTTTGAAAAAAATCAATAAAATCGGCAAAACTATTGCCTGACTTCGCAAAAAGAAACGAGAAAAGACACAAATAAATAAAATCAGAAATAAGAGAGGAGAAACAACAAGTACCACCACACACATACAATTATAAAAATATTATGAAAAGATATATGCCTATAGATTGGACAACCTAGAGGAAATGGATAAATTCCTAGAAACATGTAACCTAACAAATTTAGAGCATGAAGAAATAGAAAACTGGGATAGACCATTTACCGCAAGGATATCAAATCAATAATTCCCAATGAACAAAACCCCAGGATCAGATGTCTACATAGATGAATTCTACCAAACATTTAAAGAAGGGTTAAGATCTATTTATCTCAAACTATTTTATAAATAGAAAAGGAAGGAAAACCTAAATTAATTCTATGAGGCCAGAATTACCCTGATACCCAAACCAGATAAAGACACCGAAAGAGAGAGAACTATACTGAGTGCAAGAAGGTTCCCCTTTGACCACGTCCTCACCAACACCTGTTGTTTCTTGTGTTGTTAATTTCAGCGATTCTAACAGGGATGAGGTGATATTTTATTGTAGTTTTGATTTGTATTTCCCCAATAATGGGTGATACTGAGAATTTTTTCATGTGTCTGTCATCTGTAGGTCTTCTTTGAAAAATAATAAAAAAAAAAAGGTCTATTCATGTCTTCTGCCCATTTTTCACCTGGATCATTTACTTTTGAATATTGAGTTTAATAAGTTCTTTATATATTTTGAAAACTATTCTCTAATCAGATATTTCATTTTCAAATATCTTCTCCCATTCCATAGATGGTGTATGGGGAGATGGGTGAAATAGGTGAAGGAGATTAAGGAGTACACGTGGTGTAATGCAATCAATAAACACAAAGATTTTGTATCCTGCCATGTTGCTGAATTGTTGTATGAGTTCAAGTAATTTTGGGGTGGAGTCTTTTGGGTTTTCCACAAAAGTATCATGTCATCTGTGAAGAGAGAGAGTTTTAGATTTTCTTTGCCTGTGTGAATGCATTTTATTTCTTTTTGTTGTCTGATTGCTGAAGCTAAGACTTCTAGTACTATGTTGAACAATAGTGGTGAGAGTGGGCACCCTTGTCGTGTTCCCAACCTTAATGGAAAAGCTCTCTGTTTTTCCCCACTGAGAATGATATTCACTGTGGGATTTTTAGAGATGGCTTTTACAAAATTGAGGAATGTTCCCTCTATCCCTATACTCTGAAGAGTTTTTATCAGGAAAGGATGCTGTATTTTGTCAAATGCTTTTTTCTGTGTCAGTTGAGAGGATCATATGGTTCTTGTCTCTTCTTTTGTTAATGTGCTCTATCACACTGATTGATTTGTGAATGTTGAACCACCCTTGCATCCTCATAATAAGCCCACTTGGTCGTGGTGAATAATCCTTTTAATATCTGATGGATGCTATTGTCGAGGACTGTGGGGAGTATTTTGGCATCCATGTTCATCAGAGATATTGCTGTGTAATTCACCTTTTTAATGGGGCCTTTGTCTTGTTTGGGGATCACAGTAATGCTGGCCTCATGGACGAGTTTTAGCATTTTCCTTCCATTTCTATTTTCGAAACAGCTCCAGTAGAATAGGTATTATGTCTTCTTTAAATGTTTGATAGAATTCTCCTGGGAGGCCATCTGGCCTAGACCCTTGGTTTTGGGGAGTTTTTGATCACTGCTTCAATCTCACTACTAGTTATTGGTCTATTCAGATTGTCTATTTCTTCCTATTTCAATCTTGGCAGTTTATAAGTTTCCAGGAATGTGTCCATTTCTTCTAGATTGCTTAAGTTGTTGTCATACAGTTGCAGTAACAATTTCTAGTAATTGTTTATATTTCCTAGGTGGTAGTCATTATCTATCTCCTTTCATTCATGATTTTATTAACTGGGGTCCTTTTTTTTTTTTTCTTTTGGATAAGTCTGGACAGTGGTTTACCAATATTATTAATGCTTTCAGAGAATCAGCTGCCAGTTGGATTGATCTGTTCTACTGTTCTTCTAGTTTCCATTTCATTGTTTTCTGCACAGAAATCAATTGCATTTCTATACACTAACAATGTGACTGAAGAAAGAGAAATTAAGGAATCTATTCTATTTACAATAGCACCAAAGACCATAAGATACTGAGGAATAAGCCTAACCAATAATCCATATTCAAGAAACTACAAAACACTTATGAAAGAAATTGAAGAAAACACAAAGAGATGGAAAAATATCCCATGGTCATGGTTTGGAAGAATAAATACTGTTAAAATGTCTATGCTGCCCAGAGCAATCTACATATTCAGTGATATTTCTATCAAAACACCATTGACATTTTTCACAGTTCTGGAACAAACAATCCTAAAATTTGTAGAGAATCTAAAAACAAACAAACAAACAATAAAAGCAAAGCAAAACAAAACAAACAAACAAAAAAAAAAAACAGAAAAAAAAACCACACTGAATTGCTATGGTAGTGTTGAAAAAGAAAACCAAAGATGGAGGCATCACAAAGCCTGACTTCAAGCTATATTACAAAGATGTTATCACGAAGACAGCATGGTTTTGGCACAAAAACAGACACATAAATCAATGGAACAGAATGGAGAATAGAATAGACCCCAGGAATGGACCCTCTACTCTATGGTCAACTAATCTTTGACAAAGCAGGAATGACTATCCATGGGGGGATAAAAACAGTTCTTTGATAAATGCTGGGAAAATTGGACAACTACGTATAGAAAAATGAAACAGGACCACTTGCTTACACCATGCATGACGATAAAGTCAAAATGGATGAAAGACCTCAGTGTGAGACAGGAATCCATCAAAAGCCTGAAGAAGAACATGGGCAGTAACCTCTTCTACACTGGCCACAAGAAGTTCCTTTAAGACATGTCTCTCGTGACAAGTAAAACAAAAGCAAAAATGGACTTTTGAGACTTCATCAAGATCAAACGCTTCTGCACAGCAAACGAAACAGTCAACAAAACTAAAATGCATCTGTATCTTTGGGGTAAATACCCAGGAGAGCAATGGCAGGGTCATAGGGAAGTTCTATTTTAAATTTCTTGAGGAACCTACACACTGCAAGAGGCTGCACCAACTTGCATTCCCACCGACAGTGGAAGAGAGTTCCCCTTTCTCCTCATCCTCTCCAACACATGTTGTTTCCTGTTTTCTTAATTTTGGTCATTCTAACTGGTGTAAGGTGATATCTCAATGTGGTTTTCATTTGAATCTCCCTGAGGGCAAATGATGATGAACATTTTTTCATGTGTCTGATAGCCATTTGTATGTCTTGATTGGAGACGTGTCTGTTCATATCCTCTTCCCATTTCTTGATATGTTTGCCTGCTTTGTGTGGGTTGAGCTTGAGGAGTGCATTATAGATCCTGGATATCAACCTTTTGTCTGTACTGTCATTTGCAAATATCTTCTCCCATTCAGTGGGTTGCCTCTTTGTTTTTTTTGACTGTTTCCTTTGCTGTGCAGAAGCTTTTGATTTTGATGAAGTCCCAAAAGTTTATTTTCGCTTTTGTTTCCTTTGCCTTTGGAGACATATCTTGAAAGAAGTTGCTGTGGCTGATATCAAAGAGATTACTGCCTATGTTCTCTCTAGGATTCTGATGGATTCCTGTCTCATGTTGAGGTCTTTTATCCATTTTTAGTTTATCTTTGTGTACGGTGTAAGAGAATGGTCGAGTTTCATTCTTCTACATATAGATATCCAGTTTTTCCAGCACAATTTATTGAAGAGACTGTCTTTTTTCCACTGTATATTTTTTCCTTTTTGTTGAAGATTAATTGATCATAGAGTTGAGGGTCCATATCTGGGCTCTCTGCTCTGTTCCACTGGTCAATGTATCTGTTTTTATGCCAGTACCATGCTGTCTTGGTGATCACAGCTTTGTAATAAACTTGAAATCAGGTAACGTGATGCCCCCAGTTTTATTTTTGTTTACAACATTTCCTTAGCGATTTGGGGTCTCCTCTGATTCCATACAAATTTTAGGATTATTTGCTCCAGCTCTTTGAAGAATACCTGTGGAATTTTTATCGGAATGGCATTAAAAGTATAGATTGCTCTAGGCAGTATAAACATTTTAACAATGTTTATTCTTCTGATCCAAGAGCATGGAATGGTCTTCCATCTTTTTGTGCCTTCTACAATTTCTTTCATGAGCGTTCTATAGTTCCTCGAATACAGATCCTTTACCTCTTTGGTTAGGTTTATTCCCAGGTATCTTATGGTTCTTGGTGCTATAATAAATGGAATCGATTCTCTAATTTCCCTTTCTGTATTTTTATTGTTAGTTTATAAGAAAGCCACTGATTTCTGCACATTGACTTTGTATCCTGCCACGATGCTGAATTGACGTATGAGTTCTAGTAGTTTGGGGCTGGAGTCTTTTGGGTTTTCCATATAAATAATCATGTCATCTGCGAAGAGAGAGAGTTTGACTTCTTCATTACCAATTTGGATACCTTTTATTTCTCTTTGTTGTCTGATTGCTGTTGCTAGGACTTCTAATACTATGTTGAACAAGAGTGGTGAAAGTGGGCATCTTTGTCTTGTTCCTGATCTCAACGGGAAGGCTGCAAGCTTTTTCCCATTGAGGATGATATTTGTTCTGGGTCTTTCATAGATAGATTTGATGAGGTTCAGGAATGTTCCCTCTATCCCTATACTTTGAAGCATTTTAATCAGGAACGGATGCTGGATTTTGTCAAATGCTTTTTCTGCATCAATTGAGAGGACCATGTGGTTCTTCTCTCTTTTATTAATTTGTTCTATCACATTGATCGATTTACAAATGTTGAACCATCCTTGTAGCCTAGGGATGAATCCCACCTGGTCATGGTGGATAATCTTTTTAATGTGCTGTTGGATCCTCTTTGCTCTGAGCTTATTGAGAATCTTAGCATCCATATTCATCAGGGATATTGGTCTGACATTTTCGGTTTTGGTGGGGTCTTTGTCTGGTTTGGGGATCAGGGTAATGTTGGCTTCATAAAAAGAGTCTGGAAGTTTTCCTTCTGCTTCAATTTTTTGAAACAGCTTCAGGAGAATAGGTCTTATTCCTTCTTTGAAAGTTTGGTAGAATTCCCCAGCGAATCCGTCAGGTCCTGGGCTCTTGTTTTTTGGGAGGTTTTTGATCACTGCTTCAATCTCGTTACTAGATATCAGTCTATTCAGGTTGTCGATTTCTTCCTGGTTCAATTTTGGTAGTTTATAGTTTTCCAGGAATACATCCATTTCATCTAGGTTGCTTAGCTTATTGGCATATAACTGTTGATAATAACTTCTGATGATTGTTTCTACTTCCTTGGTGTTAGTTGTGATATCTCCCTTTTCATTCATAATTTTATGAATTTGGGCTTTCTCTCTTTTCTTTTGGATTAGTGTGGCCAATGGTTTATTGATCTTATTGATTCTTTCAAAAAACCAGCTTCTAGTTTCATTGATAAATTTTACTGTATTTCTGGTTTCTACCTCATTGATCTCAGCTCTAATCTTGATGTTTTCTCTTCTTATGTGTGGAGTTGGTTTGATTTGTTGTTGATTCTCCAGTTCTTTAAGGTGTAGAGACAACTGGTGTATTCTGGATTTTTCAATTTTTTTGAGGGAGGCTTGGATGGCTATGTATTTCCCCCTTAGGACCTCCTTTGCTGTATCCCATAGGTTTTGGACTGAAGTCTCTTCCTTCTCATTGGTTTCCATGAATTGTTTCAGTTCTTCTTTGATATCCTGGTTGATCCAAGCATTCTTAAGCATGGTTGCCTTTAGCTTCCAGTTGTTTGAGTTACTTCTGAACTTTTCCTTGTGACTGAGCTCCAGTTTCAAAGCATTGTGATCTGAGAATATGCTGGGAATCATCTCAGTCTTTTGGTATTGGTTGAGTCCTGATTTGTGATGCAGTATGTGGTTTATTTTGGAGAAGGTTCCGTGTGCACTTGAGAAGAATGAGTATTCTGTTGTTTTATGGTGGAATGTTCCATATATATCTATGAGGTCCATCTGTGTTCCATATATATCTATGAGGTCCAATGTGTCATTCAATGCTCTTGTTTATTGATTTTCTGTTTTGATGATCTGTCTATTTCTGAGAGAGGTGTGTTAAGATCTCCTACAATTAGTGTATTCATATCAATATAACTTTTATCTTGATTAACGATTTTCTTAAGTAATTGGCTGCTCCCATATTGGGAGCATCGATATTTACAATTGTTAGATCATCTTGGCGGATTGTCCCTTTAAGGATTATGTAGTGTCCTTCTGTATCTCTGACTACAGTCTTTAGTTTAAAGTCTAATTTATCTGATCTGAGAATCGCTACCCCAGTCTTCTTTTGAGGCCCATTGGCATGAAAGATGCTTCTCCATCCCTTCACTTTGAGTCTTTGTGTATCTTTAGGTTCAAAATGGGTCTCTTGTAGACAACATATGGATGGGTCCTGTCGTTTTATCCAATCTGCAACCCTGTGCTGTTTTATGGGCTCATTATGCCATTCACATTGAGAGTGATTATTGATAGATACGTTTTTATTGACATCGAGTTACCTTTGAAGTCTTTCTTTCTGTAGACTGTCTCTATATTTCTGTTCAATGCTATTCTTAGGATTTTTCCTCTTTTATATAACTCCCATTAATATTTCCTGCAGTGTCGGCTTGGTGGTTGCATAGTCTTTTAAGCCTTGCTGGTCTTGGAAACTCTTTATCTCTCCATCCATTTTGAATGTCAATCTTGCTGGATAAAGTATTCTTGGCTGCATGTTCTTCTCATTTAGTGCCCTGAATATATCTTGCTAGCCCTTTCTGGCTTGCCAGGTCTCTGTGGACAGGTCTGACGTTATTCTGCTGGGCTTCCCTCTGTAAGTAAGGAGACTTCTTGCCCTGGCGGCTTTCAAGAGATTATACCTACAGTTATAATTCCTCAATTTGACTATCAGGTGTCGTGATTTTTTTTTTGGAATGTATAATCTTGGGTGGAGACCATTCAGTCTCTAGTACATGAACGTTGGTTCCATTCGCGAGATTGGGAAAATTTTCATGAAGGACTTGTTCCACTATATCTTCTAGACTTCTTTCTTTCTCTGCCCCTTCAAGGATTCCAATAATTCTGACTTTGGAACACTTCATGGCATCATTTATTTCCCTGATTCTGTTTTCGTGGTTTCTAAGCTGTTTGTTCCAGGCTTCCTCCTGATCCTTTCTCTCTATCTGTTTGTCCTCAAGATCACTAATTCTATCTTCTGTCTCAGTTTCCCTAGCTTTGAGAGAGTTTAGATTAGATTGGAACTCATTGAAAGCATTGTGAACCTCCTCCTGGTAGCTTTAAGCTCTGCCCTAACATTGTGAACATCCTGTCTGGTCGCTTTCAGTTCAGCCCTAATCAATTCCATTTGGTCATCCATGGCTTTCTCCAACCTAGCTATCGCCTGGATAATTGTTAGCCTGAATTATTTTTCCTACATATTGTCTATGTTGATAGCCGTTAGCTCTCTTGCAGAAGGTCCATGCTCTGTATTTTTCTTCTGTTGGGCATTCCTTCTCCTAGTCATTTTGATGAGATGGCTGCACAGGTGTAGCTGGATGTATCAACTGTGGTGCAGTCAAGGTGCACCCTGGAACACTTCTGAGCAATCAGGATTCCCCAGCCAAACGAGAGACAAAAGGGAAAAGAAAAGAAAAAGAAAAAAAGAAAAGAAAAAAAAAGATAGAAAGAGAGACAGGAAAGAAAGGGAAGATGAAAGAGAAGGTTCAGCCCAGATGGGCCCCAAGGTAAGATTTATGAAGTAGACAAACAAAAAGAGACAAAAATACTGATACAAGTATATGACAAAAAAAAAAAAAAAATATATATATATATATATATATATATATATATATATATATGCAAATAAAGGAAGAACCTCGTCAAAAAGAACCCCAAGTTTAAGATTTATATGCTATCAGGACAAACACAAAAACACAGAAACATTGGTGGAAGAAGAAGATGGGAGAGTTCTTAAAAATTCTCAGTGTGCGAGGAAGGTTGTTTTGATTCTTCCTGGATGTATCTTGGTATCTTTGTTAAAGGACTCAACTTTCCTAAGATAAAGGGGATTAAAAATTGGTTTATCTATAGGGGTATATTGATTGGGGAAATGGGATTGCTTTGAAGTTTAACTCTATATGAATATTAGAGGATAAAAATAAAAAGGAATAAACTAGACTAAACTAAACTAAAATTTAATAAAAGGAATTCAAAAAATAAAAATGCAAAAGAAAAACATACATGTATGTATCAAAAAGTTCAGGTTAGAAGGGTATTATGGAATTTGATGTACTATACAGCTCGCTGTGATGGTAAATAGGTTAAAAAATGTATTTATGTGTTAAAAAAAAAATGAACCAGAATAGTGGGAACGAGTGAACAATAAAAGTTTTCCTATGAAGTAGTGGTTGTTCTCCTGTAGTCCTTTTTTTTTTCTTTCTCCTTTTTTTTTTTCTTTCTTGGTTTGTTTTCTGGGGGAGGGGCCTGCCACGTGGGTTGTCAGTCAATGATGTTTCCTGAGTTAAGTCCTCCCGCCCCCCTCAAGGGGGTGGGCTCTGAGGAAACTGTTTTTTTTTTTCAGGCTTTTGTTCTTTGGCAGATTTTATGTTTCTTCACTTTTTTTTTTTTCTCTCACCTTGACCGCTTTTGATGGTTTTTTTAGTTTTAGAGGAAAACAAACTACACCCTGATCTCCCTCTCAGAGAGAAGCCTCAGTCTGGGTGCAGAGCCTAAATAAGTTCCCCCTTGGCCGCTGGCAGAGCAAGTTCAAAGTTGCAGACCCTGGGGACGCAGGATCTTTTGCTAGTACCCAAAGCCAAGGCAGTAGCGGCTGTCTGGGAGCTCCCGACCACCAGAGAGGTTCCACGCAGCAATCACACACTGAGATTTTGCCGCTGGCCTGGTCTGGGAGTGCCTGGTCTTGCTGGGTCTAAGAGTGCCCGGCTTGCACGCACCTCTTTCAGGGGCGTCTATGGGTCGCGCGCGTGTCTCAGGCACTGAGAATGGGGCGCAGGTCTGAAAGCACCAGGCTGGTCTTTTGCGCACCTCTGTCAGAGGAGAGTTTGGGGCGCGCAGCTTAGGCTCTGAAACAATGGCGCAGGTCAAAGAGCGCCGGCCGGGCCTTTGTAACTCTCTCAGGGGAGCATGAGGGACGTGGGCGCGTATCTCAGGCTTTGTAGTAGGGCTTGCGTGTTCTGCCGACTGGCGTGGCTCCCATCCCCTCACAGGAGCTAGAACCCACGCATTCTCAGGTGCACTGGCGTCTTAGGAACCAAGACCTGGTTTCTCCGCCACACTCTCTCTGCCTCAGTGCTGGGGAGGCTGTCCTGGGACTGGGGACTTAAGCCCCTGTCCCTAGTCGCCCCGATTCCCACAATTTCCCCCCATGATCCTTTGCTCTTTTGGAGTGCTTTCAACCAGTCTTCAAGTTAATGCTGGTCCCCAGATGCAGGACACTCTCGCTCATATTGGGGTATTACTTTCCAACCGGTCATTTCTGGTGGCTCCCTCCCCCTTTTGTTTATCTTCTGATATCAGTCAGCCTTCCCACTCTGCTTTACCTGCCCACTGGCATCTTCTGCCTCTGTAGAGATCCAGACGTTTATAATTCTGATCTCAGGCTGATTTCATGGGTTAATGGAGTTCTTTGGTAGGTAATCAGCTCACTTTGGGGTACAGGCTGAAAAGGCGCCTCCTCCTACTTCCCCGCCATCTTGTCCCCCGCTGAAATTCTCCTTTTTGATGGGGTCTTTGCCTGGTTTCAGAATCAAGCTTCCAGAAAAAAATTTAAAAATAGAGTTACCTTATGACCCAGCAATTGTACTACTGGGTATTTGTCCCAAAGGTAGAGATGTAGTGGAAAGAAGGGGCATATGCATCCCAATGTTCATAACATCAATATCCACAATAGTCGAAATGTGAGAAGAGATGAAATGCCCTTCAGAAGATGAATGGATAAAGAATATGTGGTCCATATATACAATGGAATATTTCTCAGCCATCAAAAAGGATGAATACCCAAATTTCGCATCAACTTGGATGGGCCTGGAGGAGATTATGCTGAGTGAAATAAATCAAACAGGAAAAGTCAATTATCATATGGTTTCACCTATTTGTGGAACATAAGGAATAGCATAAAGGACATTAGGAGAAGGGAGAAATGAAGGGCGAGAAATCAGAATGGGAGATGAATTATGAGAGACTATGGACTCTGAGAAATAAACAGAGTTTTAGAAGGGAAGGGAGTGGGAGGATGAGTGAGCCTAGTGATGGGTATTACAGAGGGCATGGATTGCATGGAGCACTGGGTGTTATATGCAAACAATGAATTATGGAACACTGTATCAAAAACTAATGATATACTGTATGGTAACTAACATAGCAATAAAAAATATTGGAAAAAATAAATAAAGGTAAATAAATAGAATATTGGTGATATAATTCAACCTTTTTACATAAGGAAATAAAGACCTCAATGTGAAGGAGTGACTTACACAAGGTCCTAAGTTAATAGCAGAACTGGTACATGAGAATCAGCTGATAGAGTGAACAATGGTCAAACTTGGATTTGAATCCCATCAATGTCATTGACTAGACATTTGGTTTTAAATTTTTTGAGAGCCTCATTTTTTCTCATCTATAAAAAGGGGATAATAACTACCTCACAGAATCACTGAAATAGAGTTAATGTATACAAATTCCTTAGTGTTTTATGTGAAATATATTATGTCTTCATAATAAATGTGAGTACATCTCCATAAAACTTCTAAATTTCCCACTAAATACACCTCTCTAAATACACTTTCAAGAAAAGTGGCCCAACAGGATCTTTCCTCTGTAAGCCATTTCATGTAACAAATGGTATAAGAAAAGCCAAATTTGCTAACCTGAATGGGCACAAAGATAGCTAATAATTTCTGAGGTGCTTGGCATTAACCCTCCCACAGTGAGTGGTAACAAACAAACTAGTCAAAACACCTTTCTGGAAGCATAAATGTTAGATGAATAAAAAGAGGTGTATTACTCAGCTTAGGCAGCTGTTCCAAATAATAATGAATAATGTATCCTCTTTACTTCAAAAACCAATATACATCATTATGCTAAAAAATCTGAACTCTCACACCAGTCAGAATGGCTATAATTAACAAGTCAGGAAATGAAAGATGTTGCGGAGGATGCAGAGAAAGGGGAACCCTCCTACACTGTTGGTAGGAATGCAAGCTGGTACAGACACTCTGGAAAACAGTATGGAGATGCCTCAAAAAGTGAAAATATAACTATCCTATGACCCAGCAATAACATTACTGGGTATTTACCTTAAAGATTTAAATGTAGTGATCTGAAGTGGCACATGCACCCAATTGTTTCAGCAGCAATGTCCACAATAGCCAAACTATGGAAAGAATCTAGATGTCCATCAACAGATGACTGGATAAAGAATATATATATATATATATATATATATATATATATATATATATATTCCATTATATATATAATGGGATACTATGCAGCCCTCAAAAGAAATGAAATCTTGCCATTTGCAATAATGTGGATGGAACTAGGGGGTATCATGTTAAGCAAAATAAGTCAATCAGAGAAAGACAATTATTATTTGATCTGTCTGGTATAAGGAATTTGAGGCAGGGCGGGGTGTCATGGGGGGTAGGGAGGGAAAAAATGAAACAAGATGGGACTTGGAGGGAGAGAAACCATAAGAAACTTAATCTCACAAAACAAACTGGGTTTCTGGGGGTGGGGGAGTAGGGATAGGGTGTCTGGGTTATGGACATTGGGGAGGGTATGTGCTATGGTGAGTGCTATGAAATGTGTAAGCTTGATAATTCACAGATCTGTACCCCTGGGGCAAATAATGCATTATATGTTAATTTAAAAAATCCTAGATCTATGTTGACAATGTGACAAGTGAGATTATTTCTTCTATGCCCTTGTAATAAATGTCTATCACTAAAGGTAATCTGTGATTTTATTTTCCTTGAAACTCAAAAATTTTATAGCTTGACCCATTTGTTCTCATTAAATGGCACAAATATAGTAGTAGTAGTAGTAGTAGTAGTAATAGTAGTAGTAGTAGTAGTAGTAGGTATAAGTATATAGCAGAAACAATGGAGACAGAAGAATCAAAATAATGTGAAGTAAAATTACATATGAGTACTCGTTATATCCCAGAACAACTCATGCTATCCTAAATCTTCAAAGCCACCCTGTGAGATAGGGTTCATTTTGTAGGTGAAAAAGCTGTATCATAAGTAGTAAACTATCTTCACATACAGCTCAGAAGAGGGGAGTCATTTTCTTTCCACCATATCATGCAGTATAAGTGAGTATTTTTCTTCTTTTAGTTTTGTGTGAGATTAAACTACAACCAAACTGGTCTTAATTTTCTCTTGTTTTCAAGGATATCAACCTCTTACTCCCCAGCTGATGTTTACTCTCATCACTACCTTTCAAAGGCTATCATCCTGTATTAAGCTGCAGATCATTTGTGGTGAATCAAAGCTTAACAGATTAGTCATTGCTAATTAAATAGCCTGATTCTGTCCACTGAAGTTAATGCATTAAAGTATTTAATGTTTGTTTGGTAAACTGCTTTACTAAATGCTCCTTTGACTTTTATTGGTAATAAACATTAAGCATTTATGGCCTGTGAAAGCAACTTTCCATCCAGCTTATGCTGTTACTATTTACAGTTAGTTAATGAAATGTCATTAACTTCCTTCAAATCAAAAGTTGTTTTTGTTCTCCTCTTTAACTTTTATTGTATGGCATGAAGAATAACTCACTAAAATTTAAAAATAACTATGGTTTTACTAGTGGTTTTTCTATAAAGAAAATGATACTGTGCTAAACACAGCACATTTCAGGATTCATGACAGGCCTAAAGACCAGACATAGTTCTAATTCCCTTTCTTTATCTCACATCCTCTTCTAACTGCACTGTGATCTCGCTTGGGTACCTCCATGTTTCAGCACTAATAACAAAGCCAAATGATTCTGATTTCCTCACTTTTATGTGATCTGACTCCTGTTAATCTGAATTGTTCATTTAACCTTTTTGACAGATTTCTTAGAGTCCGATTAATTTTATTCAGGTTGAACTCTTCTCTTCTAGGAGGAAGAAAATGGTTCTGGTGTAGAAGGAAGTTTGGGACACATGGAGCTTTTAAAAAAATAAATACTATGTAGAAGAAAAACATTTTTCCAAGCTTTCTAATTTTTTTCACTTTGATTACTTGACTCATTTGATCTTTCTGCCCCTTGTTTCAAAAATATTATTTCTAGGGGCAGAAAGATCAAATGAGTCAAGTAATCAAAACGAAAAAAAAAATTGGAAAGCTTGGGAAAATGTTTCTCTTCTATATTGTATTTTATTTTTTAAAAAGCTCCATTTAATGGGTTCATTAATGAATGGAGGAGATAATGCTGAGTGAAATAAGTCAAAGCAGAGAGTCAATTATCATATAGTTTCACTTACTTGTGGAGCATAAGTAATAACACAGAGAACATTGGGTGAAGGAGAGGAGAAGTGAGTTGGGGGAAATCAGAGGTGGAGACGAATCAGGAGAGACTGTGGACTCTGAGAAACAAACTGAGGGTTTTGGAGGGGAGGGGAGTGGAGGCCTAAGAGGGCCTGGTCATGGGTATTAAGGAGGGCATGTATTGCATGGAGCACTGGCTGTAGTGCATAAACAATCTTGGAACACTGAAAAAATAAAATAAAATAAAATAATAAAATAAAATAAAATAAAATGTGAATCCTAAAAATGACCAGTGAATATACTCAAAATGAGGAAACAAAGCTAATGCCGAAATGACAAATTCAAATAATCAATATGTAGAACATCATTAGTTTTTGATGTTGTGTTCAATGATTCATTAGTTGTGTATAACATGCAGTGCTCATCACAACACATACCCTTCTTAATATCCATCACCCAGTTATCTCATTCCCCCACCCTCTTCCTTCTGTAAACCTCAGTTTGTTTCCCAGAATCAAAAGTCTCTCATGGTGTGTCTTCCTCTCTGATTTCTTCCCATTCAGTTTCCCTCCCTTCCCCTGTGGTTCTCTGTCCTATTCCTTAAATTACACATATGATGAACCAATAAACTTGTCTTTCTTTGCCTGACTTATTTCACTTAGCATAATATCCTCCAATTCCATCCATATTGATGCAAATGATAGTCATTCATCCTTTCTGATGGTTGAGTAATATTCCATTGCATATATGAATGACATCTTCTTTATCCATTCATCCATTGAAGGACATCTCAACTCCTTATGGTTTGCCTATTGTGGACATTGCTGCTATGAACACTGGGGTGCATGTGCCCCTTCTTTTCACTACATCTTTATCTTTGGGGTAAATACACAGTAGTGAAACTTCTGGGTTGTAATTTAGCTCTATTTTTAAGGTCTTGAGGAACTTCCATACTGTTTTCCAGAATGGCTGTATAAGCTTGTATTCCCACCAACAGTGTAAGAGGGCCCCCCTTTCTCCACATCGTCACCAACATTTCTTGTCCCCTGTCTTGTTAATTTTAGCCATTCTAACTGGTGTAAGGTGGTATCTCATTGTGGTTTTGATTTGTACTTCTCTGGTGGCAAGTTATGTGGAGCATTTTTTCATGTGTTTGTTGGCCATTTGTATGTGTTCTTTGGAGATGTATCTGTTCATGTCTTCTGCCCATGGGAGAAGATGTTTGCAAATGACATAACAGATAAATGGTTGGTATCCAAGATCTATAAAGATCTTATCAAACTCAACACCCAAAAAACAAATAATCCAGTCAATAATTTATTCATATTGATAACAGAGAAGAAAAGATTTATCCTAGGAATATCAAATACTTATCTGTGTATTTGTAAAGTATCTCTGTCTACTATGTGCAGTCATTAGGTAGTAAAAATGAAGCAAAAGCACTCAGATGTGAAAAAGAAAAGAAGTATATTTATTTTCTTTTTAAATACAATTTTGCCAATGAGAAAGCTGTCCTTGTCTTATGTTGCTCTTAAGGAAAAACTTCCTCTAAACATCTGACATAAATCATAGGAACAGTGGGTGTTTGTTGTTTTGTTTTGCATGCAAAGTTAGTAATCAACAAAAATATTCATTTTCCGTATTTATCAGTTTATGTAATAAGTAGTACTGAGGTAACAATTCATAGATTTTATTTGTTGAAAATGAAAGAAGAAAATGTAAGTCAAGAAAAAAATCCTGTGGGTTACTTTATTATTTGCTATTAAAATGCTGAAATAAAGTTTCTTCCTCTGTATCTTTGTATTTGAGAATCAAAAATCTCATTTCTCTTTTTAACCACAAGAATCCAAGAAGTTAAGAATACTTTTTTTTTAATTTTATTTATTTTTATTTCCAGCATAACAGTATTCATTATTTTTGCACCACACCCCGTGCTCCATGCAATCCGTGCCCTCTATAATACCCACCACCTGGTACCCCAACCTCCCACCCCCCGTCCCTTCAAAACCCTCAGATTGTTTTTCAGAGTCCATAGTCTCTCATGGTTCACCTCCCCTTCCAATTTCCCCCAACTCCCTTCTCTTTAAAGTATATGTATATCACAACTAAAATCCTCATGGTTTTTGTTGCCTATTATATACTTTAGAAATTTCATTCAGAAACCCTCACAATGTTTTAGAAAGTCTGGTGGTCTTGTGTCATTCTATAATGTAGGCCTAATCCTACAAATCTCATTGTAAGATAACTGACTAACAAATTCATCCATATTATATACACAAGTTGCCTACTCCATCCCCTCTTCTTTCATTCTAGGAGCTAGGAGGTTGTTTTCCAATCAGATTAATGTATTAAGTCATTCTTTGAGTGGTTCCTCTTTATTTGACCTACTACATAGTAGTTGCCTAGGGCCACTAAAATTCATCAATCTCCTACAGAACATGAGAGACTCTTCCTACTGACTCATTTTCTCCCCTGCACAGTAAAACTAGTATTAAACATACTATTAATGAATGACTAAAAAAACACAGTATAATACCAATATTTGAATATAATACTCAGCAAAATTATACCAAACTCCACTTTCAATCCCTCCACCACCTCTTTCATCTTATGCTTTTGTTTTGTTTTTGCTTATTCACATTATTTGGCTTAATTTGATCCCCCTCCAAATCTTCTTTACCTTGACTGGAAGGACTTTTCAGGGATGGAACTATACAATTTTACTTACCATTCCACTATCCTCAGTATTTAGCTTTTTGTTTCACATTTTTCTTTATGTCTCTTTTTCTTTATTATATATTATTTATTTATTATATACACATTACATATGTAATATTTGTGAATGACAGTAATAATTACTATTATCAATATCATAATAACACTTTCACAGAACACATTAACTGAGGGATATTTTAAGTATAAAATTGATATTAAACAAATTATTGCTTACAAGAATCCTGTGAGGTAGGAACTATATTAATCCTCATTTTACACATGGAAAAACTGATACATGATACTTACATATACATATGTATTTATGAAATTAATTCTTCCCTAATTGGAATCCTACTTAGAATATTTACTTGCTTTCTTTACAGTTTTGGATAAAGTCAAAATAACAAATTAATATTTTTGCTTAACCACAGTTTATATTTAATGATTTAAATGCAACCTTTTGTCTATAATGTGTTTTATGCTCTCCTATTATTGATGGCATTTCAGCATGTTCCAATGAACAACGCTTTATAATAATAATTTTGAAATCCACATTTTTTCAGAGTAAGGAATAGTCACATGATATTAACAATGTCCATGTAGTAATGTTCACTAATATTTTTATTTGAATAAAACGTCTTTGATGTGTTCATATATTTAATTTTACTTAAATGGAATTATTCCAGATAGAATGCCCAGTGTTTAGCTTCTATTCTTTCAATAGTTGCTGATTAAAACCTATTTCCATATATAGTGAGATAACATATTTATGGCTATAAAGTATTCCACTCCATGTATATAAAATAATTCAGTTAATGTGACCTAAAAAAAAGGAATATGGAAGGTTCCCAATTTAAAACTACTATGCAAATGAAGTTTACATTTTATTATGTTAGCATTCACACAAAACTTTCTACCTCAAAGTGTTATTGAAATTATTGAAAATATATGGATCTAAAACATTTTCATAAATTTTAAAACATAAATTATATCAGAAGCAGGCAATAAAACTTTAAAAAATTATGGAAAATAAAAAGCAAATAGGGAAATTCCATATTGTTTCCTGGAGTGGCTACATCAATTTGCATTCTCACTAAAAATGCAAGACGGTTCCCCTTTCTCCACATCCTCACAAACACTTGTTTTGTTGTTGTTGCCATCTTTAGCCATTCTGACAGGTATGAGGTGATATCTCATTGTAGTTTTGTTGATTTGCATTTCCCTGATGATTGGCCATCTGTAAGTCTTCTTTGGAAAAATGTCTATTCATGTCCTCTGCCCATTTCTTAATTTAATTATTCATTTTTTGGTGTTGAGTTTTATAAGTTTTGATGATGAGGAGGAGGATGATGATTTTTAACATATAGTACATTATTTTTTAACATAATGTTCAATGATTCATTTGTTGCATATAACAACCTGTGCCCATCACAACATATTCTTATATTTTGGATACTGACCCTTTATAAGAGAAGTCACTTGGAAAAATCTTTTCCCATTCCATAGGTTGCCTTTTAGTTTTGCCAATTGTTTCCTTCACAGCATAGATTTTTATTCTGATGATGTCCCAATAGTTTGTTTTTGTTTTGTTTCCCTGGCCTCAGGAGACATACCTAAAAAGAAGTTCTTATGCTTGCTGTCAAAGAAGATACTTCCTATATATACACATATGTATATCTTCTTTATTCATCATCAGCCAATGGACACTTGTGCTGTTTCCATTACATATATATATATATATATATTTATATATATATTCATTATACACATATGTATGTGTGTGTATATATACATATATATATAGATAGATAGATGAATATCACTCAGTCATAAAAAAATGAAGTCTTGTCATTTGCAATGATGTGAATGGAGCTAGACAGTATTACGCTAAGCTAAATAAGTCACTTAGAGAAAGACAAATACAATATGTTTTCATGCAAATGAGGAACTTAAAAAACAGACCAAATGTTCATGACAACAAAGACAAAGAACAACAATAAATAACAACAAATAAAACCCAGACTCTTAACCATAGAAAACAAATTGATGGTCATTGGAGGGGAGGGGAATAGGGAAATGGGCTAAATAGGTAATGGGGATTAAGAGTGCACTTGTGATGGGCACCAAGTGTGGTATGAAAGTGTTGAATCACTATACTGTACACCTGAAACTAATATTACATTGTATGTTAACTGACTGGAATTTAAATAAATACTTTTAAAAAAAGAATATGGGTTCTAATTGAAATATAATGGCTTTATGCACCTATAAAGGAAAATGTCTAAGGTTAAAAAGAGTTATTTCTTATTAAACTATTGAGGACTACAAAACTTGGGTCAACAAATGAATAGAATAGGATGGGCCATTGTCATACACATATCCATAGTTTATTAAAGGGACTGAATTCAGATCATCTGGATAAGTAAAGTAACTTTCTGTTTCTAAATTATACCACAAAATGTAGAGGCTTTCCCATAGATAAAACCCACAGCTATTTTCTAAATAAAATAAAATATGAACCTGAGGTATATTTTTAGGAAGGGTACTGTGTGGGGAAGGGAAGTTAAACACTTTTTGTGATAATTCTGGATCTTCTTAGGTATAACTGAAATAAAACAAAACAAAAGAAAATAAAGAAACTAAGTAGATGAAGTAGTAACTGAAATTGTTCAGTTGACTAAAAGTAAGAGAAAGACTCTCTGAAAATATGGAGACCAGATAATAAGTACAGTGTGGCGAGTAATTTGTCAGAGCCAAAAGGAACATGTGATCTTATAAGTAAAGGGTACACTACTTCATGCCCTCCCTAGGACAAACAACTTGTTCTTTTTCCATAATCACTTGAATTGGGCTCCAGTAATCTGAAACTGCATCCATGAAGAGGTGAACAATTTTTATTTTGCTGAAGAAGTTTTATGGATTAATATTTCTAACAATATATAGGACTACATATAATGAATAAACCTCAGGCTATAGAATGATTTAAAACACTGGATAGTTTAAAATACATTAAAATGCATAGCTGAGATGTCAAGAAATTAATATATATATATTTTAATATATTTTTTAATTTTTAAATAAACATATAATGTATTTTTATCCCCAGGGGTACAGGTCTGTGAATTCCCAGATTTACACACTTTATAGCAATCACCATAGCACATACCTTCCCCAATGTCCATAACCCCACCACCCTCTCCCAACCCCCCAACCCCCAGCAACCCTCCGTTTGTTTTGTGAGATTAAGAGTCTCTGGCGGTTTGTCTTCCTCCTGATCTCATCTTGTTTTATTTATTCTTTTCTTACCCCCCAAACCCACCATGTTGCATCTCTACTTCCTCATATCAGGGAGATCATATGATAATTGTCTTTCTCTGATTGACTTATTTCGCTAAGCATGATACCCTCTAGTTCCACCCACGTCATCGCAAATGTCAAGATTTCATTTCTTTTGATGGCTGCATAGTTCTCCATTGTGTATATATACCACATATTCTTTATTCACTCATCTGTTGATGGACATCTAGGTTCTTTCCATAGTTTGGCTATGGTAGACATTGCTGCTATAAACATTTGGGTACACGTGCCCCTTCGGATCACTATGTTTGTACCATTAGGGTAAATACCCAGTAGTGCAATTGCTGGGTCAGAGGGTAGTTCTATTTTCAACTTTTTGAGGAACCTCCATGCTGTTTTCTAGAGTGACTGCACCAGGTTGCATTCCCATCAACAGTGTAGGAGGGTTCCCCGTTCTCCACATCCTCGCTAGCATCTGTTATTTCCTGACTTGTTAATTTTAGCCATTCTGACTGGTGTGAGGTAGTATCTCTTTGGATGTCTTCTTTGCAGAAAAGTCTGTTCATGTCCTCTTCCCATTTCTTCATTGGATTATTTGTTCTTTGGGTGTTGAGTTTGCTAAGTTCTTTATAGATTTTGGATACTAGCGCTTTATCTAATATGTCGTTTACAAATATCTTCTCCCATTCTGTTAGTTGTCTTTTGGTTTTGTTGACTGTTTCCTTTGCTGAGCAAAAGATTTTGATCTTGATGAAATTCCCATAGTTCATTTTTGACCTTGCTTCCCTTGCCTTTGGCAATGTTCCTAGGAAGAAGTTGCTGCGGCTGAGGTTGAAGAGGTTTCTGCCTGTGTTCTCCTCAAGGATTTTGATGGATTCCTTTCTCACATTGAAGTCCTTCATCCATTTTGAGTCTCTTTTTTCCATTGGACATTCCTTTCTGCTTTGTTGAAGATTAGTTGACCATTGAGTTGAGAGTCTATTTCTGGGCTCTCTATTCTGTTCTATTGATCTATGTGTCTGTTTTTGTGCCAGTATAATATTGTCTTGATAATGACAGCTTAGTAATAGAGCTTGAAGTCCAGAATTGTGATGCCACCAACTTTGGCTTTCTTTTTCAGTATTCCTTTGGCTATTCGAAGTCTTTTCTTGTTCCTTATAAATTTTAGGATTATTTGTTCCATTTCTTTGAAAACGATGAGTGGTACTTTGATATGGATTGCATTAAATGTCAAGAATGCTTTAGGTAGCATAGACATTTTCACAATATTTGTTCTTCCAATCCAGGAGCATAGAACATTTTTTCATTTCATTGTGTCTTCCTCAATTTCTTCATAAGTACTTTACAGTTTTCTGAGTATAGATTCTTAGCCTCTTTGATTAGGTTTATTCCTAGGTATCTTATAGTTTTGGGTGCAATTGTAAATGGGATTGACTCATTAATTTCTCCTTCTTCTGTATTGTTGTTGGTGTAAAGAAATGCAACTGATATCTGTGCATTGATTTTATATCCTGACACTTCACTGAATTCCTGTACAAGTTCTAGCAGTTTTGGAGTGGAGTCTTTTGGGTTTTCCACATACAGTATCATATCATCTGCAAAGAGTGAGAGTTTGGCTTCTTCTTAGCTGATTTGGATGCCTTCAATTTTTTTTTGTTGTCTGATTGCTGAGGCTAGGACTTCTAGTACTATGTTGAATAGCAGTGGTGATAATGAACATCCCTGCCATATTCCTGACCTTAGCGGAAAAGCTTTCAGTTTTTCTCCATTAAGAATGATATTTGTGGTGGGTTTTTTCATAGAGGGCTTTGATAATATTGAGGTATGTGCCCTCTATCCCTACACTTTGAAGAGTTTTGATCAGGAAGGGATGCTGTACTTTGCCAAATGCTTTTTCAGCATCTATTGAGAGTATTATATGGTTCTTGTTCTTTCTTTTATTAATGTGTTGTATCATATTCATTGATTTGTGGATGTTGAACCAAACTTGCAGCCCTGGAATAAATCCCAGTTGGTCGTGGTGAATAATCCTTTTAACAAACTGTTCAATCGTATTGGCTAGTATTTGGGTGAGAATTTTCACATATGTGATCATCAGGATATTGGTCTGTAATTATTTTTTTTTTGATGGGATCCTTTTCTGGTTTTGTCATCAAGGTGATGCTGGCCTCATAAAACGAGTTTGGAAGTTTTCCTGCCATTTCTATTTTTTGCAACAGTTTCAGGAAAATAGGAATTAATTCTTCTTTAAATGTTTGGAAGAATTCCCCTGGGAAGCTGTCTGGCCCTGGGCTTTTGTTTGTTTGGAGATTGTTGACGACTGTTTCAATCTCCATACTGGTTATGGGTCTGTTCAGGTTTTCTATTTCTTCCTGTTTCAGTTGTGGTAGTTTTTATGTCTCTAAGAATGCATGCATTTCCTCCAGACTGTCAAATTTGTTGGTGTAGAGTTGCTCATAGTATGTTTTTATAATTGTTCATATTTCATTGGTGTTGGTTGTGATCTCTCCTCTTTCATTCATGGTTTTATTTATTTGGGTCCATTCTCTTTTCTTTTTCATAAGTCTGGCCAGGGGTTTCTCAAGCTTATTAATTCTTTCAATGAACAAGCTCCTAGATTCATTGATTTGTTCTATTGTTTTTTGGTTTCTATTTCATTGATTTCTGCTCTGATCTTTATGATTTCTCTTCTTCTGCTGGGTTTAGGCTTTCTTTGTTGTTCTTTCTCGAGCTCCTTTAGGTGTAGGGTTAGGTTGTGTATTTGAGACCTACCTTGTTTCTTGAGAAAGGCTTGTACCACTATGTATTTTCCTCTCAGGACTGCCTTTGCTGTGTCCCACAGATTTTGAACTGTTATGTTTTCATCATCATTTTTTTTCCATGAACTTTTTCAATTCTTCTTTAATTTCCTGGCTGACCCATTCATTCTTTAGAAGGATGCTCTTTAGTCTCCATGTATTTGGGTTCTTTCCAAATGTCCTCTTGTGATTGAGTTGTAGCTTCAGAGCATTGTGGTCTGAAAATATGCAGGGAATGATCCCAATCTTCTGATACCAGTTGGGACCTGATTTATGACCTGTGATATGATCTATTCTGGAGAATGTTCCATGTGCATTAGAGAAGAATGTGTATTCTGTTGCTTTGGGATAGATGTTCTGAATGTATCTATGATGTCCATCTGGTCCAGTGTGTCATTTAAGGTCTTTATTTCCTTGTTGATCTTTTGCTTGGATGATCTGTCCATTTCAGTGAGGGGAGTGTTAAAGCTCCCTATTACTGTACTATTGTTGATGTGTTTCTTTGATTTTGTTATTAATTGGTTTATATATTTGGCTGCTCCCACATTAGGGGCATAGATATTTAAAATTGTTGGGATGCCTGGGTGGCTCAGTTGGTTAAGCAGCTGCCTTCAGCTCAGGTCATGATCCCAGCGTCCTGAGATTGAGTCCCACATTGGGCTCCTTGCTCAGCAGGGAGCCTGCTTCTCCCTCTTCCTCTGCCTGCCTGTGCTCGCTTTCTTGCTCTCCCTCTCTCTGACAAATAAATAAAATCTTTAAAATTGTTAGATTTTCTTGTTGGACAGACCCTTTGAGTATGAGATAGTGTTGTTCCTCATTTCTTATTATAATCCTTGGCTTAAAATCTAATCGATCTGATATAAGGATTGCCACCCTAGCTTTCTTCTGATGTCCATTAGCATGGTAAATTATTTTCCACCCCCTCACTTTAAATCTGGAGGTGTCTTCAGGTCTAAAATGAGTTTCTTGTAGGCAACATATTGATGGGTTTTGGTTTTTTATCCATTTTGATACACTGTCTTTTGATTGGGGCATTTAGCCCATTAACATTCAGGGTAACTATTGAGAGATATGAATTTAGTGCCATCGTATTGCCTGTAAGGTGACTGTTACTGTATATTGTCTCTGTTCCTTTTTGATCTACTACTTTTAGGCTCTATCTTTGCTTAGAGGACCCCTTTCAATATTTCCTGGAGAGTTGTTTGGTGTTTGCAAATTCTTTCAGTTTTTGTTTGTCCTGGAATCTTTTTATTTCTCCTTCTATTTTCAATGATAGCCTAGATGGATATAGTATTCTTGGTTGCATGTTTTCTCGTTTAGTGCTCTGAATATATTATGCCAGTTCTTTCTGGTCTGTCAGGTCTCTGTGGATAAGTCTGCTGCCAATCTAATATTTTTACCATTGTATGTTACAGACTTCTTGTCCCAAGCTGCTGTCAGGATTTTCTCTTTGTCACTAAGACTTGTAAGTTTTACTATTAGGTGACAGGTTGTGGACCTATTCTTGTTGATTTTGAATGGGGTTCTCTGCACTTCCTGGATTTTGATGTTTGTTCCCTTTGCCATATTAGGGAAATTCTCTACAATAATTCTCTCCTATATACCTTCTGTTCCCGTCTCTCTTTCTTCTTCATCTGGAAACCCAATTATTCTAATGTTGTTTCATCTTATGGTGTCACTTATCTCTCTAGTTCTCCCCTCGTAGTCCAGTAGCTGTTTGTCCCTCTTTTGTTTAGCTTCTTTATTCTCTGTCATTTGTTCTTCTATATCACTAATTCTTTCTTCTGCCTCATTTATCCTAGCAGTAAGAGCCTCCATTTTTTTATTGCACCTCATTCATAGCTTTTTTGATTTCAATTTGGTTAGACTTTAGTTCTTTCATTTCTCCAGAAAGGGCTTTTATATATCCAGAGAGGGTTTCTCTAATATCTTCCATGTGTTTTTCAAGCCCAGCTGGAACCTTGAGAATCGTCATTCTGAACTCTAGATCTGACTTATTACCAATGTCTGTATTGATTAGGTCCCTAGCCTTTGGTACTGCCTCTTCTTCTTTTTTTTGTGGTGAGTTTTTCCTCCTTGTCATTTTGTCCAGATAAGAGTATATGAAGGAGCAAATAAAATACTAAAAGGGTGGCAAAGACCCCAGAGAAATGCACTTTAACCAAATCAGAAGATACCCCTAATCATGGGGGAGGGGAAGGGGATAAAAATAAATTCAGGAAAAAAAGAAAACAAATAAAGAAAAAAATATAGAAAAGAATATATATATATTAAACTGGTGACTAGAACAGTGTCACCCACTTAATTTTGGGAGTATTTTGGTCTCTTAGAAGAAACTACCTCTCGGGGCACCTGGGTGGCTCAGTGGGTTAAAGCTTCTGCCTTCAGCTCAGGTCATGATCCTGGGGTCCTGGGATCGAGCCCCACATTGGGCTCTCTGCTCAGCAGGGAGCCTGCTTTCCTTCCTCTCTCTCTGCCTGCCTCTCTGCCTACTTGTGATCTCTGTCAAATAAATAAATAAAATCTTTAGAAAAAAATAAAGAAGAAACTACCTCTCAAATTTTAAAGAATGAAAAACATATATAAGGGTAAACACAATGAAGGGATGGAATATGCCTATAAAGATGAAAAAAATTTGTTTTAATTTCTAAAAATTGAGTTGATAAAGTAACTAAGTTGGGGGAATAAAGAAAAAGAAAGTGGAGAGAATTTGCTTGGACTGGAGACTATATTAAGCCCAGAGCTAGATTTAGGGTATATTTTGATCTATTAGAAGGAGTTTTATCCCACATTTTTTAGAAGAAAAAACCCTATGTGTATACAAAAAATAAAATTAAATACAATGAAGGATAAAATATGACTAAAATAATGAAGTTTCAAAAAAGATTTTTTATGAAATATATTGTTAAGAAAAGCTATTTAAAAAACATTAAAAATGAAAATGGTAAAAGTTAAAAAAAATTAGCAGAAGAAAAAAAATAAAATTTAAAAATATTAAATTAACTGCAAGACTAAAGAATCATGGGGAGAAAGCCATGAGTTTCGTGCTTTGCTTTCTCCTCCTCTGGAATTCTGCTGCTCTCCTTGGTAAGTGAACTTGGTTTGGGCTGGATTTCTTGTTGAACTTCTGGAGGAGTGGCCTGTTGTAGTGATTCTCAGGTGTCTTTGCCCGAGGCAGAATTGCACTGCCCTTAATAGGGACCGGGCTAAGTAATCTGCTCGGGTTCACTTTCCTGAACTTTTGTTCACTGAACGCTTTCCGTAGAGTTCCGGAGGACAGGAATGAAAATGGCGGCCTCCCAATCTCTGGCCTGGAGGAGGCAAGAGGTGGGAGCCCCACTCTTCAGTGTGCCCTCAGAGAAAAGCACTCAATCAGTCCCATCTCCCTGACCTCCACCCGTGCTCTGACCTCACCCAGCCTGCGACCAGCTCAAGGTAACCCTGAGCTGAGAACTTACTCCTCGGCTCTGTCTCTGTATCCAGCTTCCCCATTCTAATACCTGCGAACTCTACGACAGACACCCCAAATCCTTCTGTGACCCTGCGGGACTTGGGGCCACGCTGACTCCCCATGGGCTTCACCCTGCTTTAGCCTCTGGAGCGATGTCCCTCAGTGGAGCAGACTTTTAAAAGTCCTATTTTTGTGCTCCATTGCTCCGCCCCTTGCCGGAAGCCGGCCCCTCCCCCCGTGGTCTATCTTCCTGTCACTTTGGATTCACTTCTGCGCTGGTCCTACCTTTCCAAAAGTGGTCGATTTTCTGTTTCTAGAATTGCTGTTCTTCTTCTCTTTGATCTCCCTTTGGATTTGTAGGTGTTTGCAATGTTAGATAAGCTATCTAGCTGATCTCCTGCTACTTGATGTAGTCTCAGCCTGCTAATTCTCTGCCATCTTGACTCCTCCCTAAAGTGAGTAATATATTTTTAAGCTAATATCAGCGTCCCATAGTTGTCATAGCAAATTACTACAAAATTATTGCCTTTACATCACACAAATGTATCATTTTACATTTATAAATGTGATAAGTCTGAAATGTATCTTACTGGCCTATAATCAAGATGTCAAAAGTACTGTGCCTCTTTCTGGTGGTTCTAAATAATATATTTATTTGACTTTCCTGGCTTCTGGTAGCTGCCTTCATTCCTTGATTCTTGGCTCCATCTTTAAAGCCACCATCTTCAAATCCAGCATCAGTGCACAGAGTCGTTTGCTGCCATCTGTCTGGATCTTTGGATTCTACCTTGCTCTTTCCTTTACAAAGGCTCCTCTTATGACACTGGGCCAACATGGGTAATCCAGGATAATCTGCCCATCTCAAAGTCAACTGATTATCACTTTAACTCATATCAGCAAATTTAATTTTTCTTTGTCATATAACTTATCATATTCACAGCTTACAGAAATTGGGATATGGATATTTTATCAGAGCTATTATTCTGCTTAATGTAAGACCAAAATAATGAGAAAGCATAAATACAGAAGGACAACCCAGCTCTTCAGCATACTGCTTCACTGATGGTATCTGCAGATCTATGTTATCCTGGTGATTTCAAATATCAAGGCATGATAGGAAAAAGGGATAAGGGAAAACAAACAAACAAACAAAAACCCTGCAAGGTAGGAAACTAAAAGGATATTCTTGCAAAAGTCAGAGCCTTAAAAGGCTTATTGAAACAGAGAATAAGAGAAAAACATGCCATACAAGAATCAAAAGTAATTCAAGTATGTCCCTGGGTAAAAGAGAAAAGGTATCTTTCTTTGAAAATCTTTAACACCAAAATAATAATATGATCCTAAGAATTAAAGACAGAAAGTTTAGTTGAAAATATTTCTGAGTTCATATTGTTTCCAGGCAAATGGTTGAAGAAAATTAAAATATTCTTTAGAAGAAAGCAATTAAATCTAAGCTTCAAAGAATTCTTAAAAATATCCTTAATCTTTACCTTATAATAAAAATATGTCAACAAAATGATATGACAAAATACCAGGGGCAATATCTAATATTAATAAAATACAAAATCAGACTAACAGAAGAAGGTTTTCTAGAATGGCAGAATGAAGGGCTCAGCAATCATCTCCCTTCAAACTATGATAAATTTGGACAAAATTGTCAAAAACTACCTGAAATGGTAGTTTTTTTCCAGGACTCTGGAAATCCTTCCAGGGCATACAACAAATTAAAAACCATTTACTACAAGAAAAAAATATTGACCCTTAGGTTACTGTAGTACAAATATATAAGGATTTTTATCCTGATATACTCTGATCCCTCCATTCCATACCAAATAGATTGCTGATATAACTCAATAAAGGTGCAAAATCTATGAAAATGAGCAACTTCTCTACCAGAGGAGTATCGCATTATGTCCATGCACAAGGGTAGAGTAGAAAACCCTTGTTACAATGTTGGCATGCAGCTGGGGAAGGCCAATGTAAGAGTTTGCCTAGGGTTTTAGTGCTGGTTGAAGTAAGCAATATGCCAGATTAGCCAAAAATAAAAAGAGATATCTAGAAAATGAGAAAGCTGTAGTTAACTTCTAGTTAAGTTCTTATTAAGTTTTTACATATTTACAGTTTTCTGGAAAGTTCTGAAAATACACAAGGCTAGACATGTTTGCAGGAGGAACTGGAGAAGACCCTAGTGACTTTTTCAGCCTAGCTGAGACTAAAGCTTTATGAATGTTGAAAATTAACCTCAAGCATATATGTAAACACTTTTAAACTGCCTGAAACTTGAAAGTATTCTCAAGCTACTATTAGACCACTGGAAAATGGTGGAAGACTCAGCATCTCAAATTAATTAGGCCTAAACTCTGCTCACACAGAAGCTACACTGACCTAAGATGTTATTCTTCTGAAGCAAAGTTTAAAATAAAAAGAATAATTAATGTAGATACATCAGTGGCCACATTTTGTGGAGAAAGGAATCTAAAAAGAATGAGCCAAGTAGAGCTACTAAACAAACAAATATGATAATAACAAAAGCATCAGGAAGGGATCAGAATCAGAGTTGTTTAAACATATTATCTGAAATTTCAAGTTCTTAATAATAAATTATGTCATGTGCAAGAAAACAAGAAAATATGGCCCATATTTAGGAAAAGCAAAACAGGTGATGGAAATTTTCTTATGAGACAAAAAAGTTGGGTTTAGCAGAAAAAGACTTCAACTTAATAAAGACTGCTATTTGCAGATCAGGTTATATACAAACCTAATGGTAACCATATTAGAAACCACTAATAAAAATGCAAAGAATAAAGAGAAAGAAATCCAAATATACCAGAAAATTCAGCAAAATATGATGGACAGAAAGACAAGAAAAGATCACAGAAAAACTCCAGAAACAAACAGAAAATAAGTAACAAATGTTGATAAATACATATTAATAAATATTGTGAATGTAAATGAGATAAATGCTGCAAGCAAAACACTTAGTGTGTCAGAATGGATTAAAAAAAATTATATGCTGCATACAAGAGACTAATGTCAGCCAAAAGACACCTCCAGATCAAAAGAGTGGGGATGGAGAAATATTTATCATGCAAATGGCTGTCAAAAGAAAGCTAGAGGAGCAATACTTACATCATACAAAATATACTTTAAAACAAAGTCCAAAAAATGATACAAAGAAGGACATTATATAATCATAAAGGGAACAATTCAAAAGAAGATATAATAACTGTAAATATCATTGGGTTATTATACATGCAATGAGGGATCACCCAAATATATAAAACAATTAATAATCAACATAAAGAAACTACAAAAAATATAGTAATAGTAATAGACATTAACATCTCACTTAGAGCAATGGATACATTATTTAAATAGAAAATCATCAAGGAAACAATGCCTTTGGGTGACACATTAGATCATATGGACTTAGCAGACATACTCAGAACATTCCATCTTAAAACAGCAGAATACACATCATTTTCAAGTGCACAAGAAATATTCTCCAGAATATTCACATATTAGGTCACAATACAGTCATTAACAAATACAAAATGATTGAAATTATACCTCACAGGATTCTTGCATGCAATAATCTGTTTAATATCAATTTTATACTTAAAATATCACTCAGTGTGTTCTGTAAAAGTGTTAGTATGATATTGATAATAGTAATTATTACTGTCATTCACAAATATTACATATGTAATGTGTATATAAGAAATAAATAATATATAAGAAAGAAAAAGAGACATAAAGAAAAAAAAGTTACACCAGAAAAGAGAGAGAAAGAGAAAGAGAAAGAGAGAACTGTAAGTCAATTTCCTTAATGAACATAGATGCAAAAACCCTTAATAAAATAGTTGGGAACCGAATTCAACAATACAATAAAAAAAAAAAAAAGTCATCCAGGGAGGAGACAAGATGGCGGGGAAGTAGGAGGAGGCGCCCGTTCAACCTGCACCCTAAAGTGAGCTGATTACCTTCCAAAGATCTCCAATCACCCATGAAATCAGCCTGAGATCATAATTATACACGTCTGGATCTCTACTGGAGCAGAAGACGCCAGTGGGCAGGTAAAGTGGAGTGGGAAAGTCGGACTGATATCAGAAGATAAACAAAAGGGGGAGGGAGCCACCAGAGGCGACCCATTGGAAAGTAATATCCCAATACTATGAGAGTGCCCTGCACCTGGGGACCAGCATTAACTGGGGAGTCTGGTAGAAAGCACTCAAAAAGAGCAAAGGATCACCAGGAGGAAACTGTGGGAATCGGGGTGTTAGGGTCAGGGGCTTAAGTCCCCAGACCCAGGACATCCCTGGCGCAGAGCCAGAGAGAGTGCGGCAGAGAAACCAGGTCTTGGTCCCTGAACCACCAGGGCGCCTGAGAGTGCATGGCGCCTGGCTCCCGTGAGGGGCTGGGAGCCTCGCCAGCCAACAGAAGCACAGCCTTTTTGCAGTCCCCACTCGAGTGCCCTGCTGTGCCATCAGAGTCCTAGTCCTCCCCCGTGCCCTCCCCTGAGAGAGGTGCACACAAATGCCAGCCTGGTGCTCTTGGACTGGAAAGACCAGGCACTCCCAGCCCAGGTCAGCGGGAAAATCTCAGTGTGTGATCTCTGCTTGGAACTTCTCTGGCAGTCTGGAGCTGCCCAGATGACCGCCACTGCTGTGGTTTTGGGTATAAGCAAAAAATCCTGAGTCCCCAGGGACCACGACTGGGAACCTACTCTGCCAGCAGCCAAGGCGGGATTTATATGGGCTCTGCAGCCGGACTGAGGCTTCTCTCTGAGAGGGAGGTCAGGGTGTAGTTTGCTTTCCTCTAAACCTACAAAAACCATCAAAAGTGGTCAAGGCTAGAGAGAAAAACAAGTGAACAAATATAACGACCTCCAGAGAACAAAAGCCTGAAAAAACCAGTTTCCTCAGAGCCCACCCCCTTGAGGGGGGCAGGAGGACTTAGCTGAGAGAATTTCAGGGACTGAAAACCCACGTGGCAGTCCCCTCCCCCAGAAAACCAACCTGGAAAAGAAAAAAAAAAAAGATGACAAGAGAACAACCACCATTACTTCATGGGACAATTTTTATTATTAATTCGATCCCACTATTCTGGCTTATATTTTTTTATATAGTTAATTTTTTATTATTATATAGATAATTTTTTTTAACATATTTACCGTCACAGTGAGATGTCCAGTACCTCAAATTCCATAATAACCTTCTAACCTGAACTTTTTGATACATACACCTGTGTTTTCCTTTTGCATTTCTTTTTTTTAAATTTCTTTTTTTAATTTTAGTTTAGTTTAATTTATTCCTTTTTTTAATTTTTATTTTCTAATATTCATATAGAGTTAAACTTCAAGGTAATCCCCTTTCCCCAATGAATGCCACCACTATAGGTAAACCAATTCCTAATCCCCCCTTATCTTAGGAAAGTTGAGTCCTTTAACAAAGATATCAAGATACATCCAGGAAGAATCAAAACAACCTTCCTCACCCACACTGAGAATTTACAACCACTCTCCCATGTTTGGGTCTGTTTGTATACTTCATAAATCTTACCTTGGGGCCCATTTGGACTAAACCTTCTCTTTTATCTCACCTTTCTTTCCTGTCTCTCTCCCTCTATCTTTTTTTTTTCTTTATCTTTTCTTTTTCCTCTCATTTGGGTGGGGAACCCTGATTGCTCAGAAGCATTCCAGGGTGCACCTTGACTGCACCACAGTCGATACACCCAGCTACACCTGTGCAGCCATCTCATCAAAATGACTAGGAGGAGGAATGCCCAACAGAAGAAAAATACAGAGCATGGACCTTCTGCAACAGAGCTAACAGCTATCAACATAGACAATATGTTGGAAAGAGAATTCAGGCTAACAATTATCCAAGCAATAGCTAGGTTGGAGAAAGCCATGGGTGACCAAATGGAATTGATTAGGGCTGAACTGAAAACAGCCAGAGATTGTTTTCAATATTAGGGAAGAGCTGAAAGCTACCAGGGATGAGCTTCACAATGCTCTCAATGAGTTCCAATCTAATCTAAATTCTCTCAACGCTAGAGTAACTGAGACAGAAGATAGAATTAGTGATCTTGAGGACAAACAGATAGAGAGAAAGGATCAGGAGGAAGCCTGGAACAAACAGCTTAGAAGCCACGAAAACAGAATCAGGGAAATAAATGATGTCATGAAATGTTCCAACGTCAGAATTAATGGAATCCCTGAAGGGGAGGAAAAAGAAAGAAGTCTAGAAGATATAGTGGAACAAGTTCTTCATGAAAATTTTCCAAATCCCGTGAATGGAACCAGCGTTTATGTCCTAGAGGCCGAAAGGTTTCCCCCCAAGATTACAGATTCTCTAAAGTCCTCGAGACACCTAATAGTAAGAATGAAGAATTATAATTGTAGGCAGAACCTCTTGAAAGCAGCTAGGACAAAAAAGATCCTTACGTACAGAGGAAAGCCCATCAGAATAACGTCAGACCTGTCCACAGAGACCTGGCAAGCCAGAAATGGCTGGCAAGATATATTCAGGGCACTGAATGAGAAGAACATGCAGCCAAGGATACTTTATCCAGCAAGACTGACATCCAAAATAGATGGAGAGATAAAGAGTTTCCTAGACCAGCAAGGCTTAAAGACTATGCAACCACCAAGCCGACACTGCAGGAAATATTAAGGGGGCTTCTTTAAAGGAGGAAAAAGCCCAAGAATAACATTGAACAGAAATATAGAGACAATCTACAGAAAGAAAGACTTCAAAGGTAACACAATGTCAATAAAAACGTATCTATCATTAATCACCCTCAATGTGAATGGCCTAAATGTGCCCATAAAACGGCACAGGATTGCACACTGGATAAAACGACAGGACCCATCCATATGTTGTCTACAAGAGAATCATTTTGAACCTAAAGATAAACCCAGACTGAAAGTGAAGGAATGAAGAAGCATCTTTCATGCCAATGGGCCTCAAAAAAAGGCTGGGTTAGAGATTCTCATAACAGACAAATTAGATTTTAAACTAAAGACTGTAGTCAGAGATACAGAATTACTACATAATTACTACATAATTCTTAAAGAGACTATCCACCAATATGATCTAACAATTGTAAATATCTATGGTCCCAATATGGGAGTAGCCAATTACATAAGAAAACTGTTAATCAAGATAAAGAGTCATATTGATATGAATACAGTAATCATTGGAGATCTTAACACACCTCTCTCAGAAATAGACAGATCATCGAAACAGAAAATCAATAAAGAAACAAAAGCATTGAATGACACATTGGACCAGATGGACCTCATAGATATATACAGAATATTCCACCCTAAAACAACAGAATACTGATTCTTCTCAAGTGAACATGGAACTTTCTCCAGAATAGAGCACATACTGGGTCACAAATCAGGACTCAACCAATACCAAAAACTGAGATTATTCCCAGCATATTCTCAGATCACAATGCTTTGAAACTGGAGCTCAATCACAGGAAAAGTTCAGAAGTAACTCAAACAACTGGAAGCTAAAGACCACCTTGCTTAAGAATGCTTGGATCAACCAGGATATCAAAGAAGAACTGAAACAATTCATGGAAACCAATGAGAAGGAAGAGACTTCAGTCCAAAACCTATGGGATACAGCAAAGGAGGTCCTAAGGGGGAAATACATAGCCATCCAAGCCTCGGTCAAAAAAATTGAAAAATCCAGAATACACCAGCTGTCTCTACACCTTAAAGAACTGGAGAATCAACAACAAATCAAACCAACTCACACTTAAGAAGAGAAATAATCAAGATTAGAGCTGAGATCGATGAGGTAGAAACCAGAGATACAGTAGAACATATCAATGAAACTAGAAGCTGTTTTTTTGAAAGAATCAATAAGATCGATAAACCATTGGCGACACTAATCCAAAAGAAAAGAGAGAAAGCTCAAATACATAAAATTATGAATGAAAAGGGAGAGATCACAATGAACACCAAGGAAGTAGAAAGAACCATCAGAAGTTATTATCAACAGTTATATGCCAATAAGCTAAGCAACCTAGATGAAATGGATGCATTCCTGGAAAACTATAAACTCCCAAAATGGAATCAGGAAGAAATTGACAACCTGAATAGACCAATATCTAGTAACGAGATTGAAGTGGTGATCAAAAACCTCCCAAAAAACAAGAGCCCGGAACCTGATGGATTCCTCAGGGAATTCTAGCAAACTTTCAAAGAAGAAATAACACCTATTCTCCTGAAGCTGTTTCAAAAATTTGAAGCAGAAGGAAAACTTTCTGATTCTTTCTATGAAGCCAGCATTACCCTGATCCCCAAACCAGGCAAAGACCCTACCAGAAAGGAGAATTTCAGACCAATATCGCTGATGAATATGGATTCTCAACAAGATCCTAGCAAACAGGATCCAACAGCACATTAAAAAGATTATCCACCATGACCAAGTGGGATTCATCGCTGGGCTACAAGGATGGTTCAACATTCGCAAATCAATCAATGTGATAGAACAAATTAATAAGAGAGAAGAACCACATGGTCCTCTCAATTGATGCAGAAAAAGCATTTGACAAAATCCAGCATCCGTTCCTGATTAAAACGCTTCAAAGTATAGGGATAGAGGGAACATTCCTGAACTTCATCAAATCTATCTATGAAAGACCCACAGCCAATATAATCCTCAATGGGAAAAAGCTTGCAGCCTTCCCGTTGGGATCAGGAACAAGACAAAGATGCCCACTCTCACCACTCTTGTTCAACATAGTATTGGAAGTCCTAGCAACAGCAATCAGACAACAAAGGGAAATAAAATGTATCCAAATTGGCAATGAAGAAGTCAAACTCTCTCTCTTTGCAGATGACATGATTCTTTATATGGAAAACCCAAAAGACTCCACCCCCAAACTACTAGAACTCATACAGCAATTCAGCATCGTGGCAGGATACAAAGTCAATGTACAGAAATCAGTGGCTTTCTTATACACTAACAATGAAAATACAGAAAGGTAAATTAGAGAATCGATTCCATTTACTATAGCACCAAGAACCATAAGATACCTGGGAATAAACCTAACCAAAGAGGTAAACGATCTGTACTCAAGGAACTACAGAACACTGATGAAAGAAATTGAAGAAGATACAAAAAGATGGAAGACCATTCCATGCTCTTGGATCGGAAGAATAAATATTGTTAAAATGTCTATACTGCCTAGAGCAATCTATAATTTTAATGCCATTCTGATCAAAATTCCACTGGTATTCTTCAAAGAGCTGGAGCAAATAATTCTAAAATTTGTATGGAATCAGAAGAGACCCCGAATCATTAAGGAAATGTTGAAAAACATAAATAAAACTGGGGGCATCACGTTACCTGATTTCAAGCTTTACTACAAAGCTGTGATCACCAATACAGCATGGTACTGGCATAAAAATAGACGCATAGACCAGTGGAACAGAGTAGAGAGCCCAGATATGGACCCTCAACTCTATGGTCAATTAATCTTTGACAAAACAGGAAAAAATATCCAGTGGAAAAAAGACAGTCTCTTCAATAAATGGTGCTGGGAAAACTGGGCCGCTATATGTAGGAGAATGAAACTTGACCATTCTCTTACACCGTACACAAAAATAAACTCAAAATGGATAAAAGACCTCAACGTGAGACAGGAATCCATCAGAATCCTAGAGGAGAACATAGGCAGTAATCTCTTCGATATCAGCCACAGCAACTTCTTTCAAGATATGTCTCCAAAGGCAAAGGAAACAAAAGTGAAAATGAACTTTTGGGACTTCATCAAAATCAAAAGCTTCTGCACAGCAAAGGAAACAGTCAAGAAAACAATAAGGCAACACACTCAATGGGAGAAGATATTTGCAAATGACAGTACAGACAAAAGGTTGATATCCAGGACCTATAAAGAACTCCTCAAACTCAACACACACAAAACAGACAATCATATCAAAAAATGGGCTGAAGATATGGACAGACACTTCTCCAATAAAGACATGCAAATGGCTATCAGACACGAAAAAATGTTCATCATCACTAGCCATCAGGGAGATTCAAATTAAAACCACATTGAGATATCACCTTACACCAGTTAGAATGGCCAAAATTAGCAAGACAGGAAACAACATGTGTTGGAGAGGATATGGAGAAAGGGGAACCCTCTTCCACTGTTGGTGGGAATGCAAGTTGGTGCAGCCTCTTTGGAGAACAGTGTGGAGATTCCTCAAGAAATTTAAAATAGAACTTCCCTATGACCCTGCCATTGCACTACTGGGTATTTACTCCAAAGATATAGTTGTAGTGAAAAGAAGGGTCATCTGTACCCCAATGTTTATAGCAGCAAACTGTGGAAAGAACTAAGGTGCCCTTCAACTGATGAATGGATAAGGAAGATGTGGTCCATATACACTATGGAGTATTATGCCTTCATCAGAAAGGACGAATACCCAACTTTTGTAGCAACATGGACGGGACTGGAAGAGATTATGCTGAGTGAAATAAGTCAAACAGAGAGAGTCAATTATATGGTTTCACTTATTTGTGGAGCATAACAAAAAGCATGGAGGACATGGGGAGTTAGAGAGAAGGGGGTTGGGGTAAATTGGAAGGGGAGGTGAATCATGAGAGACTATGGACTCTGAAAAACAATGTGAGGGGTTTGAAGTGGCGGGAGGGTGGGAGGTCGGGGTACCAGGTGGTGGGTATTATAGAGGGCTCGTATTGCATGAAGCACTGGGTGTGGTGAAAAAATAATGATACTGTTATGCTGAAAATAAATAAATTAAAAAACATCATCCACTTTGATCAAGTGGAATTTATTCCTGGGTTGCAAGTGTGGTTCAATATTAACAAATCAATCAACATGATACATCACATCAGTGATAGACAGGGTAAGAACAATATAATAATTACAATAGATGCAGAAAAATTATTTGATAATGTACATCATCCATTCATAATAAAAACCCTCAACAAACTATGCTTGAGGGAACTTACCTCATCATAATAAAGTCATATACGTAAATGCTTAAATGTAACGTCATGTTCACTGGCAAAAGATTGAGAGCTTTTCCCTTTATGGTCAGGAACATGCAAAAAAAAAAAAAAAGAAAAAAATGAAACTGAACCATTTTCTTACACAATACACAAAAACAAATTCAAAATGAATTAAAGACTTACATGTGAGACCTGAAACCATATAATTCCTAGAGGAGAACACAGGCAGTAACTTCTCTGACATTAGCCATACTAACTTCTAGATATCTGCTGAAGCAACATAAACTCTTGGGACTGTCAGAAAGAAAGAAAGAAAAGAAAAGAAGAAAGAAAGAAAGAAAGAAAGAAAGAAAGAAAGAAAGAAAGAAAGAAAGAAAGAAAGAAAAGGAAAAAAGAAAAAAAAAACACGTCTGCATAGCAAAGGTAATAATCAAGGAAACTAAAAGGGAACCGATGAAATGAGAAAAGATATTTGCAAATAACATGTGTTGCATGGAGAATGGGGTGTTATACAGAAACAATGAATATTAGAACACTATATCAAAAACTAATGGCATATTGTATGGTGGTTAATATAACATAAGAAATCTATGAAAATCTGTGAAAATGAGCAACATAATAAAGGGAACTCCAGAGGAAGCCTAATTAACTAAGTCTGAGGATACTGAAATAGTCTTGTGACATGGCTCCAACATCTCTCAGCCATGGCTTGGTGTCTATCCTACCTAGCAGATAGGTACTGAATGAGCCACCAAAAGTCCACCCGGGATTTCTCTGGAGGCCCTCCCCATGTGCACCTGTTAACAAGCCCACCATCTGAGACCCAACTGTGGGCCCTAATGTGAACTTATTCCCAGTGCCAGTTCTACTGACCAATATCATGAAAGTAGTTTCTTCTGCCCAGAGACCAGACAGAATCTTTCTTTTCATTTTGTATTATTTTATTTTTCATTAACATATAAGATATTATTTGACCCAGGGGTACAGATTTTTGGATCATCAGGCTTACAGAATCTTTCTTTTTTATTTTTTTAAGATTTTATTTATTTACTTGACAGAGAGAGAGAGAGAGAGAGAGAGAGCAGGGAGAACAGGAGGCAGAGTGAGAAGGAGAATCAGGCTCCCCACTGAACAGGGAGCCCAATGCAAGGCTTGATCCCAGGACCCTGAGATCATGACCTGAGCTGAGGGCAGAACAGTTAACTGATTGAGCCACCCAGATGCCCCCAGACAGAATCTTTTAGCTTGATAACCACAGACCCCAAAGTTGAACCAGTAGGAACAATGTGACCTGTCTCTACAATAACAGAATAAAAAAAAAGAAAAAATTATTTGATCATCTTAATAAATGCAGAAAAATCACTTGATAAATTTCAAAAACTTTCATTATAAAAACTAAAAAAAAAATGGGTATGCAAGGAATGTACATCAACATAATAAAGATGGTATATGATAAACCCACAGCTAACATGATACCCAACAGTAAAAGTTGATTTTCCCTAAGATCAGGAGCAAGAGAAGCATGCCCATACTTACTATTTATACTCAACAAAGTGGTAAAAGTCCTCGCCAGAGTCAAGAAAGATGAAAGACATCCAAATCAGAAAGGAAGAAGTAAAAATGTCTGTTTGAAGATGACATGATCTTATGCAGAGAAAAACCTAAACTCCATTACAAAAATGTTAGAAGTAGTAAGTTCAGGGGCACATGGGTTGATCAGTCATTAAGTGTTTGCCTTTGGCTCAGATCATGATCTCAGGGCCCTGAGATCAAACCCTACATTGGGCTTCCTGCTCATTTCAAAGCCTGCTTTTCCTTCTCCCACTCCCCCTGCTTGTGTTCCCTCTCTCACATGCCTCTCTCTGTCAAATAAATAAATAAAAACCTTCAAAAAAAGAAGTAATAAATTCAGTAAAGCAATAATTTCAGTAAAGTTACAAAATTAATATATAAAATCAATGGTGTTTTAATGCAAAAATGACAAATTACCTAATAAAGAAATTAAGATGATTCTATTTACAGTTGCATCAAAAAGAATAAAATATTTAGGAATAAATTTAACCAAAGAGGTAAAAGACCTGTACACTGGGAATTATAAGACTTCCATTGAAAAACTGAAGAAGACACAGATAAATTAAAAGGTATCCTGTGCTCCTGGATTTGTGGAATTAACATTCTTAAAATGCACTTACTACTCAAAGCCATCTGTAGATTCAATATAATTCCTATCAAAATTCCAATAAAATTTTCAGAGAAATAGAAAAAACAATCCTAAAATTTATATGGAACCACAAATGACCCTGTATATCAAAGCAATCTTGAGAAAGAAGAAAGTCAGAGTCATCATATTCCCTGACTTCTTAGTAAAAGCTATAGATATCAAAACAGTATGGTATCAGCATAAAATCAGACCTATATACTAATAGGAAAAAAAATAGAAAATTCTAGCAGTAAACCGAGGGTCAACTGACTTTTCTTTATTTTATTTTATTTTACTTTATTTTATTTTATTTTTTTCAGTGTTCCAAGATTCATAGTTTATGTACCACACCCAGTTTTGTTTTATTTGAAATTACCTCAAAAACACAGATGACAATAACAAAACCAATCTAGTTGGAAAAAAATCTTTTTTTTTATGTCTGTGATATTTATTTATCTATTTATTTATTTATTTTATTTTTTATTTTTTATAAATATATATTTTTATCCCCAGGGGTACAGGTCTGTGAATCACCAGGTTTACACACTTCACAGCACTCACCAAAGCACATACCCTCCCTAATGTCCATAATCCCACCCCCTTCTCCCAAACCCCCTCCCCCCAGCAACCCTCAGTTTGTTTTGTGAGATTAAGAGTCACTTATGGTTTGTCTCCCTCCTGATCCCATCTTGTTTCATTGATTCTTCTCCTATCCACTTAAGCCCCCATGTTGCATCACCACTTCCTCATATCAGGGAGATCATATGATAGTTGTCTTTCTCTGCTTGACTTAGAAAACTAAGCATGATACACTCTAGTTCCATCCATGTTGTCGCAAATGGCAAGATTTCATTTCTTTTATGGCTGCATAGTATTCCATTGTGTATATATACCACATCTTCTTGATCCATTCATCTGTTGATGGACATCTAGGTTCTTTCCATAGTTTGGCTATTGTGGACATTGCTGCTATAAACATTCGGGTGCACGTGCCCCTTTGGATCACTACGTTTGTATCTTTAGGGTAAATACCCAGTAGTGCAATTGCCTCTCTCTGTTTTCATCTTATTTTATTTTTCCTTCCCTTTCCCTATGCTCATCTGTTTTGCTTCTTAACTTTCATCTATGAAACTTTCATGTATGGTCTATTTCTGGGCTCTCTATTCTGTTCCATTGATCTATGTGTCTGTTTTTGTGCCAGTACCATGCTGTCTTGATGATGACAGCTTTGTAATAGAGCTTGAAGTCCGGAATTGTGATGCCACCAACGTTGGCTTTCTTTTTCAATATCGCTTTGGTTATTCAAGGTCTTTTCTGGTTCCATATAAATTTTAGCATTATTTGTTCCATTTCTTTGAAAAAGATGGATGGTACTTTGATAGGAATTGCATTAAATGTATAGATTGCTTTAGGTAGCATAGACATTTTCACAATATTTATTCTTCCAATCCAGGAGCATGGAACATTTTTCCATTTCTTTGTGTCTTCCTCAATTTCTTTCATGAGTACTTTATAGTTTTCTGAGTATAGATTCTGTGCCTCTTTGGTTAGGTTTATTCCTAGGTATCTTATGGTTTTGGGTGCAATTGTAAATGGGATTGACTCCTTAATTTCTCTTTCTTCTGTCTTGCTGTTGGTGTAGAGAAATGCAACTGATTTCTGTGCATTGATTTTATATCCTGACACTTTACTGAATTCCTGTACAAGTTCTAGCAGTTTTGGAGTGGAGTCTTTTGGGTTTTCCACATATAGTATCATATCATCTGCGAAGAGTGATAATTTGACTTCTTCTTTGCCGATTTGGATGCCTTTAATTTCCTTTTGTTGTCTGATTGCTGAGGCTAGGACCTCTAGTACTATGTTGAATAGCAGTGGTGATAATGGACATCCCTGCCGTGTTCCTGACCTTAGCGGAAAAGCTTTCAGTTTTTCTCCATTGAGAATGATATTTGCGGTGGGTTTTTCATAGATGGCTTTGATGATATTGAGGTATGTGCCCTCTATCCCTACAGTTTGAAGAGTTTTGATCAGGAAGGGATGCTGTACTTTTTCAAATGCTTTTTCAGCATCTATTGAGAGTATCCTATGGTTCTTGTTCTTTCTTTTATTGATGTGTTGTATCATATTGACTGATTTGCGGATGTTGAACCAACCTTGCAGCCCTGGAATAAATCCCACTTGGTCGTGGTGAATAATCCTTTTAATGTACTGTTGAATCCTATTGGCTAGTATTTTGTTGAGTATTTTCGCATCTGTGTTCATCAAGGATATTGGTCTATAGCTCTCTTTTTCGATGGGATCCTTGTCTGGTTTTGGGATCAAGGTGATGCTAGCCTCATAAAATGAGTTTGGAAGTTTTCCTTCCATTTCTATTTTTCGGAACAGTTTCAGGAGAATAGGAATTAGTTCTTCTTTAAATGTTTGGTAGAATTCCCCCGGGAAGCCATCTGGCCCTGGGCTTTTGTTTGTTTGGAGATTTTTGATGACTGTTTCAATCTCCTTACTGGTTATGGATCTGTTCAGGCTTTCTATTTCTTCCTGGTTCAGTTGTGGTAGTTTATATGTTTCTAGGAATGCATCCATTTCTTCCAGATTGTCAAATTTATTGGCGTAGAGTTGCTCATAGTATGTTCTTATAATAGTTTGTATTTCTTTGGTGTTAGTTGTGATCTCTCCTCTTTCATTCATGATTTTATTTATTTGGGTCCTTTCTCTTTTCTTTTTGATAAGTCGGGACAGGGGTTTATCAATTTTATTAATTCTTTAAAAGAACCAGCTCCTAGTTTCATTGATTTGTTCTATTGTATTTCTGGTTTCTATTCCATTGATTTCTGCTCTGATCTTTATGATTTCTCTTCTCCTGCTGGGCTTAGGGTTTCTTTCTTGTTCTTTCTCCTGCTCCTTTAGGTGTACGGTTAGGTTCTTTACTTGAGACCTTTCTTGTTTCTTGAGAAAGGCTTGTACCGCTATATATTTTCCTCTCAGGACTGCCTTTGTTGTGTCCCACAGATTTGAACCGTTGTATTTTTATTATCATTTGTTTCCATGATTTTTTTCAATTCTTCTTTAATTTCCCGGTTGACCCATTCATTCTTTAGAAGGATGCTGTTTAGTCTCCATGTATTTGGGTTCTTTCCAAATTTCGTCTTATCGTTGAGTTCTAGCTTTAGAGCATTGTGGTCTGAAAATATGTAGGGAATGATCCCAATCTTTTGATACCGGTTGAGTCCTGATTTAGGACCAAGGATGTGATCTATTCTGGAGAATGTTCCATGTGCACTAGAGAAGAATGTGTATTCTGTTGCTTTGGGATGAAATGTTCTGAATATATCTGTGATGTCCATCTGGTCCAGTGTGTCGTTTAGGGCCTTTATTTCCTTGCTGATCTTTTGCTTGGATGATCTGTCCATTTCAGTGAGGGGAGTGTTAAAGTCCCCTACTATTATTGTATTATTGTTGATGTGTTTCTTTGATTTTGTTATTAATTGGTTTATATAGTTGGCTGCTCCCACGTTGGGGGCATAGATATTTAAAATTGTTAAATCTTCTTGTTGGACAGACCCTTTGAGTATGATATAGTGTCCCTCCTCATCTCTTATTATAGTCTTTGGCTTAAAATCTAATTGATCTGATATAAGGATTGCCACTCTGGCTTTCTTCTGATGTCCATTAGCATGGTAAATTCTTTTCAACCCCCTCACTTTAAATCTGGAGGTGTCTTCAGGCTTAAAATGAGTTTCTTGGAGGCAACATATAGATGGGTTTTGTTTTTTTATGCATTCTGATACCCTGTGTCTTTTGACAGGGGCATTTAGCCCATTAACATTCCGGGTAACTATTGAGAGATATGAATTTAGTGCCATTGTATTGCCTGTAAGGTGACTGTTACTGTATATGGTCTCTGTTCCTTTCTGATCTACCACTTGTAGGCTCTCTCTTTGCTTAGAGGACCCCTTTCAATATTTCCTGTAGAGCTGGTTTGGTGTTTGCAAATTCTTTCAGTTTTTGTTTGTCCTGGAAGCTTTTAATCTCTCCTTCTATTTTCAATGATAGCCTAGCTGGATATAGTACTCTTGGCTGCATGTTTTTCTCGTTTAGTGCCCTGAAAATATCATGCCAGCTCTTTCTGGCCTGCCAGGTCTCTGTGGATAAGTCAGCTGCCAATCTAATATTTTTACCATTGTATGTTACAGACTTCTTTTCCCGGGCTGCTTTCAGGATTTTCTCTTTGTCACTGAGACTTGTAAATTTTACTATTAGGTGAGGGGGTGTGGGCCTATTCTTATTGATTTTGAGGGGCGTTCTCTGAACCTCCTGAATTTTGATGCTCGTTCTCTTTGCCATATTGGGGAAATTCTCCCCAATAATTCTCTCCAGTATATCTTCTGCTCCCCTCTCTGTTTCTTGTTCTTCTGGAATCCCAATTATTCTAATGTTGTTTCGTCTTATGGTGTCACTTATCTCTTGAATTCTCCCCTCGTGGTCCAGTAGCTGTTTTTCCCTCTTTTGCTCAGCTTCTTTATTCTCTGTCATTTGGTCTTCTATATCACTAATTCTTTCTTCTGCCTCATTTATCCTAGCAGTGAGAGCCTCCATTTTTTATTGCACCCCATTAATAGCTTTTATGATTTCAACTTGGTTAGATTTTAGTTCTTTTATTTCTCCAGAAAGGGCTTTTATATCTCTCGAGAGGGTTTCTCTAATATCTTCCATGCCTTTTTCAAGCCTGGCTACAACCTTGAGAATTGTCATTCTGAACTCTAGATCTGACATATTACCAATGTCTGTATTGATTAGGTCCCTAGCCTTCAGTACTGCCTCTTGTTCTTTTTTTTGTGTTGAATTTTTCCGTCTTGTCATTTTGTCCAGATAAGAGTATATGAAGGAGCAAGTAAAATACTAAAAGTGTGGCAACAACCCCAGGAAAATATGCTTTAACCAAATTAGAAGGGATCCCAAATCGTGAGGGGGGAGAAAGGGTTTAAAAAGAGGTTCAAAAAGGAAGAAAGAAAAAAAAAAAGAAAATAGAAAAAGAAAGAAAAGAAAAGAATTAAAAAAGAAAACAATTAAGAAAAATATAAAAAATATATATTAGATAAACTAGTTAAAAAACGTTAAAAAAGAAAAAGTTAAAAGTTAAAAAAAAATTTAACCAGAAGGCGAGAAAAAAAACAAAAAATGAAAAAGAAAAAAATTAAATTAACTGCAAGACTAAAAAAAAATCACAGGGATAAAGCCATGAGTTCCGTGCTTTGCTTTCTCTTCCTCTGGAATTCTGCTGCTCTCCTTGGTATTGAAACCGCACTCCTTGGTAGGTGAACTTGGTCTCAGCTGGATTTATTGTTGATCTTCTGAGGGAGGTGCCTGTTGTAGTGATTCTCAAGTGTCTTTGCCCCAGGCGGAATTGCACCGCCCTTACCAGGGGCCGGGGTGAATAATCCGCTCGGGTTTGCTTTCAGGAGCCTTTGTTCCCTGAGCGCTTTCCATAGAGTTCCGGAGGACGGGGAATACAAATGGAGGCCTCCTGGTCTCCGGCCAGGAGGAGCTGAGAGCCCAGGGCCCCACTCCTCTGTGCGCCCTCAGAGAACAGCGCCCAGTTACTCCTGTCTGCCTGACCTCCGGCCGCGCTCGGAGCTCACCGAGCCTGCGACCGGTTCAAGGTAACCCCGAGCTGTGAGCTTACTGTTGGCTCTGTCTCTGTAGCAGGCTTCCCCGTTCCAATACCCGCAAGCTCTGCGACACTCCAACACCCCCGATCCTTCTGTGACCCTGCGGGACCTGAGGCCACGCTGATCCCGGGTGGGCTTTGCCCCGGTTTAGCCTCTGGAGCGATGTCCCTCAGCGGACCAGACTTTTAAAAGTCCTGATTTTGTGCTCCGTTGCTCCGCCGCTTGCCGGGAGCCGGCCCCTCCCCCCGGGGTCTATCTTCCCGTCACTTTGGATTCACTTCTCCGCCGGTCCTACCTTTCAGAAAGTGGTTGTTTTTCTGTTTCCAGAATTGCTGTTCTTCTTCTCTTCGATCTGCCGATGGATTTTCAGGTGTTTGCAATCTTTAGATAAGCTATCTAGCTGATCTCCGGCTAGCTGAAGTAGTCTCAGCCTGCTACTTCTCCGCCATCTTGACTCCTCCCACCGGAAAAAAATCTTTTGAAAAGCAAAAGAAACAATCAGAAAAATTAAAAGGCAACCTATGCTATGGGGAATTGAAGAAAGTATTTGTAAACCATATATTTGATAAGAGGTTAATAATATCCATAGTGCATAACTATCTCACATAACTTAGTAGCAAAAAAGATTCAAATAACTTGATTAAAAATTGGCAGAGGACCCGAGTAGGCATTTTTCCAAAGAAAACACACAGATGAACAATAGATATATAAAAAGGTGGTCAGCACCTCCAGTAAATAGGGAAGGAAAAATCAAAACTATAGCAGGATATCACCTCACATGTGTTATGATGGTTTTTCCTAAAAAGAATTAGAGATAACAAGTGTTGGCAAGATAAAAAAAGAAGACTTGTGCCCTATTGGTGGGAATGGAGATAGGTATAGCCATTATGGAAAACAGTATCAAGTTTCCTCAAAAAAATTAAAAATAGAACTACCTTATGATCCAGAAATTCCAATTATTGGTATCTGCCAAAAAGGAAGTGAAAGCATGATATCAAATAGGTATCTGCATTCCTATGTTCATTTCAGCATTATTCCAAATTGCTAAGTTAAGAACACAACCTGTGTCTGTCAGGAGATGCATGCGTACAGAAAATATGATACACACTGGAAAATGATTCAGCTATAAAAGAAGGAAATCCTGTCATTTGTGCCAACATGGGTAACCTGGAGGTTATTATGCTAAGTGAAATAAGCCAGACACCAAAAACAAATATTGTATCATCTATTCTGCATGTGGAATCTAGAAAATTCGAACTCATAAAAGCAGAGAATAAAATGATGTTTTCCAAGGGCTGGGAGGTGGTAGAAATGGGGAGATGTTGGTTAAAAGGTACATATTGTCAGTTTTAAGTTTTGTAAATACAATTTAAAGCATGGTGAGTCTATTCGATAATGCTTTACTGTATAATTGAAATTTGTGAGAGAATAGGATTTGAGTGTCCTCACTAAACATATACAAAAAAGATACCTATGTGAAGAGATGAGTATGTTATTTAACTTAATTGTGGTCACAATTTCACAATGTATCATATATCCATTCAACACATTGTACATTTTAAGTGTTTGCACCATATACATATACACACGCACACAAACATGAATGGTTACTTTGTGAGGTGATGAATATGTTTATTAATTTTATTTGGGTAATCACTTCATAATATTAGTTTATATAGTAGACATATATAAACATTACATTGTCTACTTTTTAATTGTACAATTTTTGTCATTTATTTTTATAATAATTATTTTTTCAATAATTACAAATATTATTAATTCCTTTAATTATAAATATTATTTGATATTTATACATCCATAAAGCTAGTAAAAAAAAAACAATGAAAGTCTGAATGCATTTTTTGAACACGGAAAAATTCAAGAATGTTGGCTCTGTTTACTTCTATTCAACATTTTCCTGAATGTCCTAGACTGTGCAGTCAGGTAATAATATGAAACAATAGGCAGCCACATATTTTTAAAAGAGGTAAAACTGCTTCATATGCAAATAACACGATCCTGAATAAAGAAATTCTGAGTGATTTGCAAAAAGAGAGAGCAAAAAAAACAAAAAACAAAAAAAACAAAAAAAAACAGAACAAATAAGAATCCAGCGATGTCAGAGGACACAAGATTAATATACAACATTCAGTTGCATTTTTATATGCTAGAATTAATTTTAAAAATCTATCAAAGTAGCATCAATAAGAACAAGCAAAATGATTCAAATATTTAGGAATATATTTAACAAAAGAAATAAAAACCCTTGAAATAAAAGTTTCAAAATATTTGAGAGAAATTTAAGACATTTAATGAACTGGAGAGAGAGTTTATATGTGTGGATTAAAAAACACAATTTCACTAAGATGTCAATTCTCCCCATGTTTGCATACATATTCAATGTAACCACTATCATAATCTTAGCTGCTCTTATTAGATAATTTGTCAAGCTGATCCTAAAACACATTTGGCAATGTGAGGAGCTTAGAAAATTCTAAACAATCTTGAATGAAATGAAAAGTTATAAGATATCAACTTCCCATTTCGAAACTTACTATAAAACTTCAATAATCAAGGTAGGGTGTAATGATAGGTATACAGATTAGTACAATGGAATTGAGAGTCCAAAAGTAAATTTGCACATTTATGGTCAATTGAATTTGATAGGTGTCATGTCAGTGTAATGAAGAAAAAATAATCCTTTCAAGAAATGATGCTAGTATTTCCATTTGTAAAAGTATTAATTTAGACCCTTTCTTCAATCTATAAAAACAATAACTCAATGTTAATTATAGATGTAAGCTAAGAGCTGAAACTTTTAGAAGAAAATTGGAGAAATTTTTCATGGCCTTAAAAGTTCTTAACTATAAAACCAAAGGCCTGATCCAGGGAAAATTGAATTTCATCAAAATTAAAATCTTCTGCACTTTTTAAAAAATTTTATTTTATTTTTTCAGTGTTCCAAGATTCATTGTTTATGCACTACACCCAGTTCTCCATACAAACTTTTGCACTTTTAAAAGTATCACTAATGAAATGAAGAGGAATGAAAAGTTATAGATTGAAAGAAAATATTTCTAAATCATATCTACTAAAGAACTTGAATCCAGAAAATATAAAAGACACATCTCAATAATAAGATAGATAAACCAATTATTTTATAAAGACTTATGAACAGGTAATAAGCATATGAGAAGATGCTGAGCATCATTAGTCATTAAAAACTCAAATTAAAACCACAATGTGGAACAGAATCCAAGATGATGGAGGAGTAGAAAAGCTTAGCTTCATCTCACCCCAGGAATTCAGCTAGATAGGTATTAAATCATTCTCAACACTGTGAACTCAGAGATATAAGGAAAGAATAGCTGCAGCTCTACAAACAGAAAAGCAAACAGTTTCTGCATGAATGACAATATGGAAAAACTGACCTCAGAAAAGAGAACAAGAGGCAGTACAATCTGCCAGGGACTTAGTCAGTATGGATATAAGAAAGATGTTGGAACTAGAGTTCAGAATAATGATTATAAAGATACTAACTGGGCTTGGAAAAATCATACAAGACACTAAAGAATCCCTTTCTAGAGAAATAAAAGGCATAAAATCTAATCAAGTCAAAATTTTAAAAAATGCTATTAATGAGATACGATAAAAAATGGAGACTCTAACTGCTAAGATAAATGGGGCAGGAGAGAGAATCAGTGATACAAAAACCAAACCAATGGAGAATAAAGAAGCTGAGAAAAAAGAGATAAACATCTACTAGATCACGATGGGAGAATTCAAGAGAAGTTATACCATAAAGCAAGACAGTATTAGAATAAATGGGATCACAGAAGAAGAGGAAAGGGGGCAGAAGGTATATTGGAGCAAATTATAGTGGAAAACTTCCCAGATCTGGGGAAGGAAATGGGTATTTAAATACATAAGGCACGGAAAAATACCTAAAAACCAATAAAAACAGATCAATAGTCTGATATATAATAGTGAAACTTGGAAATCTCAGAGACAGATAGAAAATCTTGAAAGTAGCTTGAGGATAAGAGGACAATAACCTACAAGGGTAGAATCAGTAGGTTGGAAGCAGATCTATTTACAGAGACCTGGCCAGCCAGAAAGGACTGGTGTGATGTGTTCAGGGTACTTAATGAGAAAAATATGTAGCTAAGAATACTTTACCCAGTGAGGATGTCATTCAAAATAGAAGGCGAGTTAAAAAGCTTCCAGGAAAAGCATAAACTAAAAGAATTTGTGATCACTAAAAAAGCCCTGCAAGAAATATGAAAAGGGATCCTAAAAGCAAAGAGAGAGCCCAAAGGTAACATAGACCAGAAAGGAACAGAGAAAATACACAGAAACAGTGAGTATACAGATAATACAATGGCACAAAATGCATAACTTACAATAGTTACTATGAATGTAAATCTGTTAAATGCCCCCAGTCAAAAGACACAGGGTACAGACTGGAAAAAAAAAAAAAAAAGCAAGACCCATAGATATGCTTCCAGCAAGATTCTCATTTTAGACCCTAAGACACATCTAGATTGAAACTGAGGGGGTGGAAAACCATTTATCATGCTAATGGTCATCAAAAGAAAGCAGGCATGCCAATCCTCATATCAAACAAATTAGAGTTTAAACCAAAGACTGTGGTAAGAGATGAAGAAGGACCCTATAATATAATTAAAGGGTCTATACAACAAGAGGATCTAACAATTGTAAATATTTATAACCCTAATTTGGGAGCAAACCAATTAGAAATGAAATTGAATAAACACACTGATAATCATACAATAATAGTAGGGGACCTTAACACACCACTCACTACAATAGACAGATTATCTAAGCAGAAGATCAACAAGGAAATAAGGGCTTTGAAAGACACACTGGACCAGATGGACTTCACAGATATAAGTCAGAGCTCTCCATTCTAAAGCAACAAAATACACATTCTTCTCAAGTGCAAATGGAAAATTTTCCAGAATAGATCACATCCTGGGTCATAAATCAGGTTTCAACTGGCACCAAAATATTGGGATCATTCCATGCATATTTTCAGACCACAATACCTGGAAACTAGAACTCAACCACAAGAAGAAAGATGAGGTGGAGAATACTTTATCCAGAAAGTCTGTCAGAAAGTCTGAAGAGATAAAGAGCTTCCAGAATGGCAGAAATTGAAAGAATATGTGACCACCAAGCCAACCCTGCAAGAGATTCTAAGGGAGATTCTAAAAAAGAAGAAAGACTCCAAGAGTAATATACACCAGAAATTTACAGAGACAATCCATAGAAACAGGGAATGTATAGACAATAGAATGGCAATAAATATATATCTTTCTGTAATAAGCCTCAAAATTAATGGTCTAAATGCTCTCATAAAATGGCACAGGGTTGGAGACTGAATACAAAGACAGGACACATTCATATGCCATCTACAATAGACTCATTTTGAACCTAAAGATACCTTTAGACTGAAAGCAAAGGGATGGAAAACAATTAATCATGCCAACGAACCTCAAAAAAAAAAAAAAAAAAGCTGGGGTAGCAATTTTTATATCAGACAAATTAGAATTAAACCAAAGTCTGTAATGAGAGATCCAGTGGGACACTACATCATTCTTAAAGGGTCTCTCCAACAACAACAACAACAAAAAAAATCTCACAATCATAAATATTTATTTCCCAGCATGGGAGCAACCAGCTATATAACCTGGCTCTTAGCCAAAATAAAGAATCAGATGGACAATAACATATCAATAGTAGGATATTTTAACATTCCACTCTCAGCATTGGACTGGTCATCCAAACAAGATCAAAAAGAAACAAAAACTTTGAATGACACATTGGACCAGATGGACTTCGTAAATATATGCAGAACATTCCACTCTAAAACAGTGAACACTCATTCTTCTCAAATGCACATAGAACTTTCACCAAAATATACCACATAGTGGGTCACAAATCAGGTCTTGGCTAATATCAAAAGACTGATATTACTCCCTGCATGTGATCAGACCACAATGTCTTGAAACTGGAACTCAATCACAAGAAAAAAAAAAAAAGAATTGGAAGGAATTCAAATAGCTGGAAGTTAAAGAGCATCCTACTCAAGAATGAATGGATCAACAAAGAAATCAAAGAAGAACTTAAACTATTCATAGATACCAATGAGAATAAAAACACATCAGTCCAAAACCTATGGGATACTGCAAAGGCAGTCCTATGAGGGAAACATAGACATCCAAACCTCTCTCAAAAAATCAGAAAAATCCCTAATGCATAAGTTAACCCTACACCTAAAGGAGCTGGAGAAAGAACAGCAAATAAAACCTAAACCAAGCAGGAGAAGATAAATAATAAAGATTGGAGCAGAGATCACTGAAATAGAAACCAGAAACACAGTAGAGCAGATCAATAAAACTAGATAGTGGTTCTTTGAAAGAATTAATAAGATTGATAAACCACTGGCCAAAGTTACCAAAAAGAAAAGAGAAAGGATCCAAATTAATAAAATCATGAATGAAAGAGGGAGAGATTATTACTAATACTAATATTAAAGCTGTTCCAAAAATATAGAAAAAAAAAAAAACAAGGAAAACTTCCAAACTCCTTTTATGAGGCCAGCATTACCCTAATCCCAAAACCAAAGATCCCATCAAAAAGGAGAATTACAGAACAATATTTTCAATGAACATGGATGTCAAAATCTCAACAAGATTCTAGCTAATAGGACCGAACAGTACATTAAAAGTATTATACACAATTACCAAGCAGGTTTTATGTCTGGGATGCAAGGGTGGTGCAACATTTGCAATCAAATAATGTAATACATCATACCAACAAAAGGAAAGACAAGAAACATTTGGTCCTCTTAATTGATGCAGAAAAATCTTTTGACAAAATACAACACCTATAACTGATTAAAACTCTTCAGAGAATAGACATAGAAGGAACATTCCTCAATATCATAAAAACCACCTATGAAAGTCCCACAGCAACTCTCTATCAATGGGGAAAATTTTAGAGATTTTCCTTTAAGATCAGGAGTATGACAAGGATGCCCACACTCATCTCTATTGTTCAGCATCTTGCTAGAAGTCCTAGCCTCAGCAATCAGACAACAAAAGGAAGTAAAATCATCCTAATTGGCAAATAAGAAGTCTAACTCTCCTTCTTCACAGATGATATGATATTTCATGTGGAAAAACAAAAGACTCCACCCCCAAATTACTAGAACTCATACAACAATTCAAATATGTCATAGGATATAAAATCAATGCACAGAAATTAGTTCTTTTTCTATATGCTATCAATGTAACTGTAGAAAGAAAAATTAAGGAATCAATTCCATTCACAACAAAAACCAAAGATACCTAGGAATCAACCTAACTAAAGATATAATGTCTCTATTCTCTATAAAACACAGAACAATTATGAAGAAAATTGAGGAAGACATAAAAAGATGTAAAAACATTCCATGCTAATGGACTGGAAGAATTACCATTGCTAAAATATCTATGCTTCCCAGAGAAATTTACAGTTTCACTGCCCTCTTTATTAAAATGCCATTGACATTTTTCAAAGTGCTGGAACAATCAATCCTAAAATTTGTATGGAACCTGAAATGATACTGAATTGCTGAGGGAATGATTAACAAGAAAAACATAGCCAGGGGAATCACCTGGCCTGACTTCAAGCTATATTACAAAGCTGTGATCACCAAGACAGCATGGTTTTGGCACAAAACCATAGACCAGTGGAACAGAATTGAGTCTTCAGAAATGAACCCTCAAGTTGATGGTCAACTAATCCTTGACAAATCGGGAAAAAACACCCACTAGAAAAAAGACAGGTTCTTCAATAAGTGGTGCTGGGAAAATTGGACAGCTACATATAGAAGAATGAAACTTGACCATTCCCTTACATCATATACAAAGATAAACTCAAAATGGAAGAAATATGTCAGTGTGATACAGGAATCCATCAAAATCCTAGAAAAGAACATAAGTAGTAACTTCTTCAACATTGGCAGGAGTAACTTTTTCAAGACACATCTCCAAAGGCAAAGGAAACAAAAGCAAAAATGAACTTTTGGGACTCCATAAAGATAAAAACTTCCAAACAAAGGAAATTGTCAACAAAACAAAGAGGCACCCCATGGAATGGGAAAAAAAAATTTACAAATGACTTTACATATAATGGATTGATATCCAAGATCTGTAAAGAAGCTCTCAACCTCAACACTGAAAAAACAAATAATCCAGTCAAGAAATTAGCAGAAGATATGAACAGACACTTCTCCAAAAAAGACATACAAATGGCTAACAGATACCTGGAAAAATATTCAACATCATTAGCCATCAGGGAAATACAAATCAAAAGCACAATGAGATATCACCTCACACAGTGCAGAATGGCCAAAATTAGCACAACAGGAAACAAGACATTTTAGCAAGGTTATGGAGAAGGGGAACCCTTTGCATTGTTGGTGGGAATGCAAGCTGCTATGGCCACTCTGGAAAACAATATGGAGGTTCCTAACAATGTTAAGAATACAGCTGCCTTATGATCCAGCAATTGCACTACTGGGTATTTATCCCAAAGATACATATGTAGTGAAAAGAAGGGGCACATGCATTCCAGTATTCATAACAGCAAATGTCCACAATAGCCAAACTGTGGAAGGAACCAAGACACCCTTCAACTGATGAATGGATAAAGAAGATGTGGTACATAAATATAAGGAAATATAATTCAGCCATCAGAAACAATGAATACCCACTATTTGCACTGTCATGGATGGACCTGGAAGGGATTATGCAAAGGAAAGTAAGTCAAACAGAAAAAGATATTTATCATATGAACTTATGCATATGTGGAACATAAACAATAGCATGGAAGACCATAGAGGATGGGAGGGAAGATGAAGGGGGAGAAATCAAAGAAGGAGATAAACCATGAGAGACTATGGACCCCAGGAAGAAAACTGAGAGTTTTAGAGGGGAGGGGTAAAAAAGGGTGATGGGTATCAAGTAGAGCATGTGCTGTGATGCAGACTGGGTGTTATATGTAACTAATGAATTATTAAACACTACATCAAAAACTAATGATGTACTCATCTCAACATAATAAAAATATATCTATGATATGTAGAGCAATCTATACATTTAATTTGATTCCTATCAAAATACCATCAACTTTTTTCACAGAGCTTGAACAAATAATCCTAAAGTTTATATGGAACCAGAAAAGACCCTGAATAGCCAAAAGAATGTTGAAAAGGAAAACCAAAGCTGGTGTCATCACAACTCCAGACTTCAAGTTGTATTACAAAGCTGTAATCATCAAAACAAGATGGTACTGGCACAAAACAGATACATAGATTGATAAGACAGAACAGAAACCACAGGAATGGACCCTCAATTCCATGGTCAACAGTCCAGCAAATAATATGCAAATGAAAAAAGGCAATTGGTTCAACAAATGGTGTTGAGAAATTTGGAGAGCAACATGCAGAGGAATGAAACCGGACCACTTTCTTACACCATACACAAAAATAGACTCAAAATGGATGAAAGACTTAAATGTGAGACAGGAATCCATCAAATTCCTAGAGGAAAACATAGGCAGCAACCTCTGTGATCCTGGCCACAGAAAATTCTAGTTAGACACATCTCTAAAGCAAGGAAAACAAAGGGAAAAATGAGTTATTGGGACTTCATCAAGATAAAAAGCTCTTGCATAGCAAAGGAAAAAGTGTAGGAAACCAAAAGACACCTGACAGAATGGAAGAAGTTATTTGCAAATGACGTTTCAGATAAAGGGCTAGTATCCCAAATCCATAAGGAACTTATCAAACTCAACACCCAAAGAACAAATAATCCAATCAAGAAATGAGCAGAAGGCATGAGCAAACATTTCTCCAACAAAGGCACACAAATTGCCAACAGATGCAAGAAAAAATGCTCCACATCACTTGGCATCAGGGAAATACATATCAGAACCACAGTGAGATGTCATCTCATACCAGTGAGAATAGCTGAAATTAAGAAGTAAGGAAACGACAGATGTTGGTGAGGATATAGAAAAAGGGGAACCCTCTTACATTGTTGGTGGGAATGCAAGCTGGTATAGACACTCTGGAAAACAGTATGGGCATTCCTCAAGAAGTTAAAAATAGAACTACCCTAAGACCCAGCCATTGAACAACTGGGTATTTACCATAAAGATACATATGTGGTGAAAAAAAGGGGCACACGCAGCCCAATATTCATAGCAGCAATGTCCACAATAGCCAATCTATAGAAAGAGCCCAATATCCATCAACAGATGAATGGATGAAGAAGTTGTACACACACACATATACATACATACACACAATGGAATACATACATACATACACACAGTAGAATAATACTCAGTCATCAAAAAAAAGAAACCTTGCCATTTGAAATGATCTTGATGTAACTAGAGGGTATTGTGCTAAATAAAATAAGTCAATTAGTGAAAGACAACTATCATATGATCTCACTCACATGTGGGATTTAAGAAACAAAACAGAGGATCATGGGAGAAGAGAGGAAACAATAAAATAAGATGAAATCAGAGAGGGGACAATCCATAAGAGACACTTTATCATATGAAACACATTGAGGATTGCTGGAGGGGAAGTGAGTTGGGGGATGGGGTAACTGAAAGATGTACATTAAGAAGGACACATAATGTAATGATCATTGGGTGTTATTTAAGACTTATGAATCACTGAACTCTCTCTCTGAAACCAATAATACATTATATGTTAATCAGTGGAATTTAAATATAAAAGATACAAAAAAATTAAAATAAAATAAAATAAAATAAAACCATAATGTGATACCAGTAACATGCACTAAAATAACTACAATAAAAACATTTACCATACCAAGTATTAGCAAGAATGAAAATTGTCGGAGGCAGGCCCCTGGCCAGGGTGGCCTCCGCCATTAAAAGATGGCGCCTGGCTAGTTGCCAGGTTAGGATTGCCTCGTGAGACTAAGCGGAATGCCCAAAGAGGAAGTAAACAGCATTGGTTGCTAGCGAAGTTGTTCGTTTAGGTGCACAGCCTGATTCGCTCCCTCCTGTACCCTGCTCGCTGATTGGTCACGTAAGCGTATATAAGTGTGTAGACTTGCGGAAATAAGGAGAGAGAAGAGAGAGAAGATGCATCCGAACCAGGGCGTCTTGTCATCCTTGCGGGGCAAAGGCAATAAATGGTGCCAAAACCCGGGAACTAAATAAAGGAATCTTGCAAGGTAATCCACAGGAAAGCGGGGAGTAAAGGTCCGCAGGTAAGCGGGGACATTAGCCACGTTCAAAAGTGGGAATTCCGCGGTAAAGCGGGGAGTAAAAATAGAAAAACCGTGCAAGGGAGAAGTCTGCAGGTAAGCGGGGTAAAACCAAGACAAAGGTGGTGGGAAACTTGTACAAGAACGCAATAAGAAGCGGGGTGGCCTTAGAGCCAGGATTTAGCGAGTCCACGATAAGAAGCGGGGTGGCCTTGAGCTGGGATTAACTTGTACAAGTCCGCAAAAAGAAGCGGGGCGGCCTTAGAGCCGGGATTTAGAGAGTCAGCAACAAGAAACGGGGCGGCCTTAGAGCCGGGCTATAGTGAGTCCGCAATAAGAAGCAGGGTGGCCTTAGAGCCGGAATTTAGCGGCGAGTCTTTAACGTCTGCGTAAAAGCAAAAACTGCTCGGGCCTTTTTGAATACAGTGGAAAAGGCGGCTCCATGGTTCCTAGATGAAGGCTTGCTAAACATACCTCAATGGGACCACTTAGGGGAGGATTTGAAGAAACAGGATGCTTTAACTCTTTGCCTCAAATTTAACATAACAAAAGCACAGGCATGGGACATAGTAGTCTCCTGCAGAAATTGCGTGATCTTACTACCTGCACCGTCCTTGGGGGTTAATCCTAAGTGTTTGTTACATATATGGCATATGGATGTCACATATGTTTCAGAATTTGGAAAGTTAAAATATGTTCATGTCTCTGTAGATACCTGCTCTGGAATAATTTTCACCTCAGTGCATGGGGGGGGGATCCAGAGATGTTATCGCCCATTGCCTACAGGCTTTCACGGCATGGGGAAAGCCACGCCAATTAAAGACAGATAATGGTCCAGGCTACATCTCACAACCCTTTAAACTTGACATTCACTTGAAACATGGAATATCCTATAACCCACAAGGACAGGGTGTTGTGGAGTGTGCGCATCTTACGATAAAAAATGCACTTTATAAACAAAAAGGGGGAATAGGGGACACCTTCAGGTCCCCTAAAGATAAGCTCAACACCATTCTCTTTATTTTGAATTTTTTAACGTTGAACAAAACGGGTAAATCAGCTGCAGACAGACATGCAAGTGATGCTGTTGCTTCACCTAAGCCTTTAGTACTTTGGAGAGACATCCTCACAGGAAAGTGGAATGGACCAGATCCATTGTTAGTATGGAGTAGGGGGTCTGTATGTGTTTTTCCACAGGAAAAGGAGGCTCCAATTTGGATCCCAGAGCAGCTGGTGCGTGCAGCCTTGCCTCCAAACACCAGTCATGATGCTGAAGATGCTGATGATAACTCTGAGGATGCTATACCTCCTGTGGCAGACTGAAGCCAGAGAGCTGTGGGCAGTGGTTAAAGCATGGCCATATCCTTTACCAATGACTAACTCTTCTCTCAGATTCCCTCCTCTCCCTTTGATGCATGGCAGGTCTGTAACTTGCTAGGAGCATGTACTGATATCTCAGCAGTGTCCATGTTAAATGGTGGCAAATTCCTCAACTGTTCTTATAAACAAAATGACTCTAGTACCTTTGAGACAACAGTTAATGTGTCTTGTCCCAATAATATTACTTATCAGCCCACTCCCATATGGGTCTCGCCACTGTTCCTTTTCCTTGTAACAAATGCTAGCGACCTATATGATATGTTGAATTGCACTAAGAATTGCTATCTTTCCCAGTGCTGGAATGTCACGGCCTTCAAGCTGGCTGTGATTATGCGTATCCCTACCCATGTTCCTATCCCAGTTTCCATTCCAGAGGACAAGTTACCGGTGGTGCTATCCAGAAAGAAGAGAGATTTTGGTATCACAGCCGCCGTTGTGACAGCATTGGCTATATCTACAGCAGCTGCCACGGCAGCAGCAGTCTCGCTTGCTGCAACTATACCCACTGCAGAAACTGTGAACACCCTTGCAGAAGGAATGGCGGCTGCCCTTCAAACACAGACTCAGATCAATGCACATCTGCAAGCAGGAATCCTGATAGTCAACCAGAGAGTGGATTTGGTTCAAGAACAAGTGGACATATGGGGGGCCCTATTGGGACTGGGATGTATAGTACCCTTCCCGGCAATTTGTGTAAGTCCCATAGCCTATACTAATATGAGTGACTTACAGAATGTCTCCCGACAGCTCTCCCAATACTTGCGGGGGAATTAGTCCGCCGAATTCCAAAACTATACTCAGCACCTGCTACTAGGAATAACAAGGATAAATAAAACCAGAGGTGAGCTTGCAACCCTCCCAGAGATAATCAAAACATTGCAAGATGTGTTAACCTTTATGAAACAATGGGCTAGCGTAATTGGTCTGATGACAATCCTCGTAGTGGGCTTGATTCTGCTAGTAAGGAAACTGCAAATTTGGAGGCGACAGCAACATAGGCAACAGGAAGCCATGGTGCAGGCCTTGTTAGCCATTGAGGCTGGAACATCCCCCCAAGTGTGGCTAAGTATGCTGGATCGGTAGTCAACGACGGGTAAGATTGGTGGGGGAAATATACCAACCTAAGACAGGACGCAGATCATTGATATCTGCCGTCTGATGACGGGTAAGGATATTCCCCACCACTGACAACCTAAGACAGGCACGATCCCTGCCATAAAAGAAAAAAGGGGGAGATGTCGGAGGCAGGCCCCTGGCCAGGGCGGCCTCTGCCATTAAAAGATGGCGCCTGGCTAGTTGCCAGGTTAGGATTGCCTCGTGAGACTAAGCGGAATGCCCAAAGAGGAAGTAACCAGCATTGGTTGCTAGCAAAGTTGTTCGTTTAGGTGCACAGCCTGATTCGCTCCCTCCTGTACCCTGCTCGCTGATTGGTCACGTAAGCGTATATAAGTGTGTAGACTTGCGGAAATAAGGAGAGAGAAGAGAGAGAAGATGCATCCGAACCAGGGCGTCTTGTCATCCTTGCAGGGCAAGGGCGATAGAAAATAGTTACCCTCATATATTTCTCTTGAAAGAAAAATGATACAACCATGTTGGAAAGCAATATGGCCATTTTGTAAGAGATAAGAAGAAACTGTCTATACAACTGAGAAATTCTTGGTATGACAAAAAGAACTCCTTGTTATCATCTCCAAATAAACTGAAGGATATGTCAGTGCAAAGAGTACAAAACAGATGATTTTAGCAACATCATTCATGATAGCCAAAAACTGGCAGAAGTTCCAAATATCCATCAGATGGTATATAAATAAATAAAATGTGCTATATCCATATAATGGGATACAATTCAACAATAAAAATAGTAAAATACTGATATATGCAATAATGTAGATGAACTTCTAAAACATTATGTTAAGTGAAAAATAACAGAGGCAAAAGAGCATATATTATCTGATTATATTTATATGAAATACTTAGAAGAAATGAATCTGTAGAGAAGAAAACAGATTTGGTTGCTAGTAGCAGGAAGTGGGAATGAAGAGTAAGTCTAAATGAGCACAAGAGATCTTTTAGGGACAATAGAAATGTTCTAGGGGGGAGGAATCCAGATGGCAGAGAAGTAGCAGGCTGAGACAACATCAGGTATCAGGAAATCAGCTAGATAGCTTAGCAAACCATTTCGAACACCTACAAATCCAACAGGAGATTGAAGAGAAGGAAAGCAACAATTCTAGAAACAGAAAATTGACCATGTTCTGAAAGGTAGGACCTGCGGAGAAGTGAATCCAAAGTGATGGGAAGATAGACTGCGGGGGGAGGGGCAGGCTCCTGGCAAGTGACAGAACAATGGAGCACAAAATCAGGACTTTTAAAAGTCTGTTACACTGAGAGACATTGCTCCAGAGGCTAAAGTGGGATGAAGCCCACATGGGGTCAGTGTGGCCCCATGTACCATGGGGTCACAGAAGAATTGGGGGTGTCCAAGTGTCACAAAACTCACAGGTATTAGAGCAAGGAAGCTGGCTACAGAGACAGAACTGAGGAGTTAGCTTTCAAATCAGGGTTACCTTGAGCTGGCCACAGGCTAAGTGAGCTTGGGGTGCAGCTGGAGGCCAGGGAGATGGGAGTGATTGAGTGCTTTTCTCCAAGTGTGGACAGAGGCCGGGGAGACAGGAGTGATTGAGCACTTTTCTCTGAGGGCGCACTGAGGAGTGGGGCTCCCACCTCTTGGCTCCTCCAGGCCAGAGATTGGGAGGCCGCCATTTTCATTCCTGTCCTCTGGAACTCTACAGAAAGCATTCAGGGAACAAAAGTTTAGGAAAGCGAACCCGAGCGGATTACTTAGCCCAGTCCCTATTAAGGGCAGTGCAATTCCGCCTCGGGCAAAGACACCTGAGAATCACTACAACGGGCCACTCCCCCAGAAGATCAACAAGAAATCCATCCAAGACCAAGTTCACTTACCAAGGAGAGCAGCAGAATTCCAGCGGAGGAGAAAGCAAAGCATGGAACTCGTGTCTTTCTCCCCAGGATTCTTTAGTCTTGAAGTTAATTAATTTTTTTTAACATTATTTTTTTCTTCTGCTAATTTTTTCTTAACTTTTACCCTTTCCTCTTTTAACATTTTTAACTAGTTTATCGTAACAATACCTTTTATTAAAAAAATAATCTTTTTTGAACCTTCATTCTTATAGTCATATTTTATCCTTCATTGTATCTAACTTTATTTTTTGTATACACATAGGGTTTTTTCTTCTAAAAAATTTGGGATACAAGTTTCTCTAATAGATCAAAATATACCCTACATCTAGCATGGGGCTTGTTCTAGTCTCCAGAATGAACAAATCCTCTCCACTTTCTTTTTCTTTATTCTCTCAACCAACTACTTTATCAACTCCTTTTTTAGAAATTCAAAATCTTTTCATGTTTATATGCATATTTTATCACTTCATTGTGTTGACCCTTATGTATGTTTTTCATTCTTTAAAATTTTTGGAGGTAGATTCTTCTAAGAGACCAAAATACTCCCCAAATTAAGTGGGTTATATATTTCTTTTTTCTTTATTTCTTTTCCTTTTTTTATTTTTTTCTTTCTTTCTGGACTTATTTTTATCCCCTTTCTCCCTCCCATGATTTGGGGTCTCTTCCGATTTGGTTGAAGCACATTTTCCTGGGGTCTTTGCCACCCTATTAGTATTTTATTTGCTTCTTCATATATTTTATCTGGACAAAATGACAAGGCGGAAAAACTCACCACAAAAAAAAAAAAAAAAAAGAACGAGGCAGTACAGAAGGCTAGGGAACTAATCAATACAGACATTGGTAGAGTTCAGAATGACAATTCTCAAGATTCCAGCTGGGCTCAAAAAAGGCATAGAAGATATTAGAGAAACCCTCTCTGGATATATAAAAGCCCTTTCTGGAGAAATGAAAGAACTAAAATCTAACCAAGCTGAAATTTAAAAAGCTATTAATGAGGTGCAATAAAAAATGGAGGCTCTTACTGCTAGGATAAATGAGGCAGAAGAAAGAATTAGTGATATAGAAGAACAAATGACAGAGAATAAGAAGCAGAGCAAAAGAGACACAAACAAATACTGGACCACGAGTGGAGAATTTGAGAGATAAATGACACCATAAGATGAAAAAAACATTAGAATAATTGGGATTCCAGTAGAAGAAGAGAGAGAGGAGCACAAGGTATACAGGACAGAATTACTATAGAGAATTTCCCTAATATGGCAAAGGGAACAAACATCAAAATCCAGGAGGTACAGAGAACCCCCCTCAAAATCAATAAGAATAGGTCCACACCTCATCATCTAATAGTAAAATTTTCAAGTCTTAGCAACAAAGAGCAAATCCTGAAAGCAGCCCGGGAAAAGAAGTCTGTAACATACAATGGTAAAAATATTAGATTGTCAGAAGACTTATCCACAGAGACCTGGCAGGCCAGAAAGAACTGACATGACATATTCAGAAAACTAAATGATAAAAACACGCAGCCAAGAATACTATATCCAGCTAGGTTATCACTGAAAATAGAAGGAGAGATAAAAAGCTTCCAGGACAAACAAAAGCTGAAAGAATTTGCAATCACCAAACCAGCTCTACAGGAAATATTGAAAGAGGTCCTCTAAGCAAAGATGTACTACTCTAAAGGAAGTAGATCAGAAAGGAGCAGAGACAATATGCAGTAACAGTCACCTTAGAGGCAATACAATCACACTAAATTCATAACTCTTAATAGTTACCCTGAATGTTAATCGGCTAAATGCCCCAATCAAAAGACATAGGATATCAGAATGGATAAAAACATAAAATCTATCAATATGTTGCCTATAAGAAACTCATTTTAAACCTGAAGACACCTCCAGATTTAAAGTGAGGGGGTGGAAAACAATTTACCATGCTAATGGGCATCAGAAGAAAGCTGGGGTGGCAATCCTTAGATCAATTAGATTTTAACCCAAGGACTCTAATAAGAGATGAGGAAGGACACTATCTCATACTGAAAGGGTATGTCCAACAAGAAAACCTAACAATTTTAAATATCTATGCCCCTAACGTGGGAGCAGCCAAATATATAAACCAATTAATAACAAAATCAAAGAAACACATTAACAATAGTACAGTAATAGGGGACTTTAACACTCCCCTCACTGAAATGGACAGATCATCCAAGCAAAATATCAACAAGGAAATAAAGACCTTAAATGACACACTAGACCAGATGGACATCACAGATATATTCAGAACATTCCATGCCAAAGAAACAGAATACACATTTTTCTTTATTGCACATGGAACATTCTCCAGAATAGATCACATCCCACGTCATAAATCAGGTCTCAATCGGTATCAAAAGATTGGGATCAATCCCGGCATATTTTCAGACCACAGTGCTCTGAAGCTACAACTCAATCACAAGAGGACATTTGGAAAGAACCCAAATTCATGGAGACTAAAGAACATCCTTCTAAAGAATGAATGGGTCAACCAGGAAATTAAAGAAGAATTGAAAAAATTCATGGAAAAAAATGATGATGACAACACAACAGTTCAAAATCTGTGGGACACAGCAAAGGCAGGCCTGAGAGGAAAATACATAGCAGTATAAGCCTTTCTCAAGAAACAAGGAAGGTCTCAAATACACAACCTAACCCTACACCTAAAGGAGCTCGAGAAAGAACAACAAAGAAAGCCTGAACACATCAGGAGAAGAGGAATCCTAAAGATCAGAGCAGAAATCAATGAAATAGAAACAAAACAAAACAAAACAAAACAAAAAAACACAACAATAGAACAAATCAATGAATCTAGGAGCTTGTTCAGTGAAAGAAATAATAAGCTTGAGAAATCCCTGGCCAGACTTATCAAAAAGAAAAGAGAATGGATCCAAATAAATAAAACTATGAATGAAAGAGGAGAGATCACAACCAAAACCAATGAAATATGAACAATTATAAAAACATACTATGAGCAACTCTACACCAACAAATTTGACAATCTGGAGGAAATGGATGCATTCCTAGAGACATATAAACTACCACAACTGAATCAGGAAGAAATAAAAACCTGAACAAACCCATAACCAGTACGGAGATTGAAACAGTCATCAAAAATCTCCAAACAAATAAAAGCCCAGGGCCAGACAGCTTCCCAGGGGAATTCTACCAAACATTTAAAGAAGAATTAATTCCCGTCCCCCTAATACTGTTGCAAAGAATTAAAATGGCAGGAAAACTCCCAAACTCATTTTATGAGACCAGCATCACCTTGATCCCCAAACCAGACAAGGATCCCATCCAAAAAGATAATTACAGACCAATATCCTTGATGATCACATATGCAAAAATTCTCACCAAAATACTAGCCAATACGATTGAACAGTACATTAAAAGGATTATTCACCACGACCAAGTGGGATTCATTCCAGGCTTTCAAGTTTGGTTCAATATCTGCAAATCAATCAATATGATACAATACATTAATAAAAGAAAGAACAAGAAACATATGATACTCTCAATAGATGTGGGAAAAGTATTTGACAAAGTACTGCATCCCTTCCTGATCAATATTCTTCAAAGTGTAGGGACAGAAGGCACATACCTCAATATTATCAAAGCCACCTATGAAAAATCCACCATGAATATCATTCTCAATGGAGAAAACCTGAAAGCTTTTCCGCTAACATCAGGAACATGGCAGGGATGTCCATTATCACCACTGCTATTTAACATAGTACTAGAAGTCCTAGCCTCAGCAATCAGACAACAAAAAGAAATTAAAGGCATCCAAATCCACAAAGAAGAAGTCAAACTATCACTCTTTGCAGATGATATGATACAATATGTGGAAAACCCAAAAGACTCTACTCCAAAACTCCTAGAACTTGTACAGGAATTCAGTGAAGTGTCAGGATATAAAATCAATGCACAGAAATCAGTTGCATTTCTTTACACCAATGATGAGACATAAGAAAGAGAAATTAAGGAGTCAATCCCATTTACAATTGCACCCAAAACTGTAAGATATCTAGGAATAAACCTAACCAAATAGGCAAAGAATCTATTCTCAGAAAACTATAAAGCACTCATGAAAGAAATTGAGGAAGACACAAAGAAATGGAAAAACATTCCACGCTCCTGGATTGGAAGAACAGATATTGTGAAAATGTCTATGCTACCTAAAGCATTCTTGACATTTAATGCAATCCCTATCAAAATCCCATTCTTTTTTTTTTTTCAAAAAAATGGAACAAATAATCCTAAATTGTATATGAAACCAGAACAGACCTTGAATAGCCAAAGGAATATTGAAAAAGAAAACCAAATTTGGTGGCATCACAGTTCTGGACTTCAAGCTCTATAACAAAGCTGTCATCATCAAGACAGTATGGTACCAGCACAAAAACAGACACATAGATCAATGGAAGAGAATAGAGAGCCCAGAAATAGACCCTCAACTCTATGGTCAACTAATCTTAGACAAAGCAGGAAAGAATGGCAGTTGAAAAAAAGACAGCCTCTTCAACAAATGGTGTTGGGAAAATTGGGCCGCCACATGCAGAAAAATGAAACTGGACCATTTCCTTACACCACACATGAAAATACTCAAAATGGATGAAGGACCTCAATGTGAGACAGGAATACATCAAAACCCTTGAGGAGAACATAGGCAGCAACCTCTTCTACCTCAGCCACAACAACTTCTTCCTAGGAACATCGCCAATGGCAAGGGAAGGAAGGGAAAAAATGAACTATTGGGATTTCATCAAGATTAAAATCTTTTGCTCAGCAAAGGAAACAATTAACAAAACCAAAAGACAACTGACAGAATGGGAGAAGATATTTGCAAATGACATATCAGATAAAGGGCTAGTATCCAAAATCTATAAAGAGCTTAGCAATCTCAACACCCAAAGAACAAATAATCCAATCAAGAAATGGGCAGAGGACATGAACAGACATTTCTGCAAAGAAGACATCCAGATGGCCAACAGACACATGAAAAAATACTCCACATCACTGGGCATCAGGGAAATAAAAATCAAAACCACAATGAGAAACCACCTCACACCAGTTACAATGGCCAAAATTAACAAGTCAGGAAATGACAGATGCTGGTGAGGATGCAGAGAAAGGGGAACCCTCCTACACTATTGGTGGGAATGCAAGCTGGTGCAACCACTCTGGAAAACAACGTGGAGGTTCCTCAAAATGTTGAAAATAGAACTACTCTATGAGCCAGCAATTGCACTACAGGGTATTTACCATAAAGATACAAACGTAGTGATCCAAAGGGGCACATGCACCCAAATGTTTATAGCAGCAATGTCCACAATAGCCAAACCATGGATAGAACCTAGATGTCCATCAACAGATAAATGCATAAAGAAGAAGAAGTGGTACACACACACACACACACACACACAAAATGGAATACTATTCAGCCATCAAAAGAAATGAAATCTTGCTATTTGCAACGATGTGGATGGATCTAGAGGGTATTATGCTTAGCGAAATAAGTCAATCAGAGAAAGACAACTATCATCTGATCTCCCTGATATGTGGAAGTGGAGATACAATGTGGGGGGTTTGAGGGGTTGGAAAAGAATAAATGAAACAAGATGGCATCAGGAGGGAAACAAACCATCAGAGACTCTTAATCTCACAATACAAACTTTGGGTTGCTGGGGGGATCAGAGAGGGTGGTGGAGTTATGGACATCGGGGAGGGTATGTGCTATGGTGAGTGCTATTAAGTGTGTAAACTGGTGATTCACAGACCTGAACCCTTGGGGCTAAAAATCCATTATGTGTGTATTAAAAAATTAAAAAAAAAATGTTCTAAACAAGATTCTGTTGGTGGTTGCACAACTCTGTACTAATCTTAAAATCCTTACATTTCACACTTAAATTGGTAATTATAACTCATACATAATGTAAATTATAGCTCAATAAAGTAAATCAAGAGAAAGCACATCTTGAACTGATCTTGAACTGATCCTGAACTGCAGATCTTGAACTGCAGTATTTAATAGGTTTAATGGAATTAGAGAATTTCTAGTATGAACTAATATGAATATGGACTAACATGAACTATTTTAATTAACTGGATACATTTAGAAACAAAACAAATACAGTTTCTAGAAATAGAAAACAATAATGGAAACTATAACTCAGTGGATGAGTTAAACATGATATACATGAACAAATATATATTGAAGTAGAAGGAAGAGAAACAGAGAAATATAGACTTTGAAAATGTGAGAGAGGCTAAAATGCATGGAAAATAGATTAAAAACATCTAGCAATTTTTCTTAGATGATATATGATGGCATACATATATGCCATATGATGGCATATATATATATATGTATATATACATATCTACATATGAATTCTTAGATGATATATGATGGCATATGTATATATGTGTATATATGTATATATATATGATGGCATATGTATATATGTACATATATATATACATAGATGTATACATACATATATACATAGATTCTCTAAGGGCAGAAGTGAGAGCTGATATGGCAGAACTTAAAAATGGTATCAATGAGATCCAAACTAATCTAGATACTCTGACAGCTAGGGTAGATGAGGCAGAAGAACAAATAAGTAATCCAGAAGACAAACTGACAGGAAAGAAGGATCATGAGGAGGCCTGAAACAAACAACTTACAATCCATAAAAACAGACTTAGAGAAATAAATGGTGACATGAAATGTTCCACTGTCAGAATTATTGGGATCCCTGCGGGGGTGGAGAGAGAGGGGCGACTAGAAGATATATTTGAGCAGATCCTAGCTGAGAACTTCCCTAAGGTGGGGAATGAAACATGTACTCATGTGCTAGAGGCAGAGAAAACAACTCCCCAAGATCAAGGAGAGAAGACCGACCTCCAGGCATGCAACAGTGAAACTCAAGAATCTTAAGACCAGGGTAACCATCTCAAGGACAGCTGGGGGGAAGAGATTCTTTACCTACAGAGGGAGCAACATTGGAATAAAATCAAGCCTGTCCAGAGAAACCTGGCATGCCAGAAAGGGCTGGCAAGACACATTCAGGGCAGTAAATGAGAAGAACATGCAGCCAAGAATACTTTATCTGGCAAGGCTGTCATTTAGAATGGATGGAGAGATAAAGAGCTTCCAAGACTGGCAAAAACTGAGTATGTGACCACTAGGCAAGCCCTGCAAGAAATATTAAGGGGGATTCTATAAAAGGAGAAATATCCCCAAAGTGATATAGAGCAGTAATTTACAGAGAAAACTATAGAAACAAGGACCTCACAGGCAACATGATGACAATAAAATCACTTGAAATCATGTCCTTCCAATAATCACTCCTAACATGAATGACCTAAATGCTCCCATTAAATGGCACAGGGCTGTAGATTGGATAAAAAGACAGGGCCCTGGATATCAACCTTTTGTCTGTACTGTCATTTGCAAATATCTTCTCCCATTCCGTGGGTTGCCTCTTTGTTTTTTTGACTGTTTCCTTTGCTGTGCAGAAGCTTTTGATCTTGATGAAGTCCCAAAAGTTTATTTTCGCTTTTGTTTCCTTTGCTGTTGGAGACATCTCTTGAAAGAAGTTGCTGTGGCTGATATCGAAGAGATTACTGCCTATGTTCTCCTCTAAGAGTCTGATGGATTCCTGTCTCACATTGAGGTCTTTTATCCATTTTGAGTTGATCTTTGTGTATGGTGTAAGACAATGGTCGAGCTTCATTCTTCTACATATAGCTGTCCAGTTTTCCCAGCACCATTTATTGAAGAGACTGTCTTTTTTCCACTGTATATTTTTCCTGTTTTGTCAAAGATTAATTGGCCATAGAGTTGAGGGTTCATATCTGGGCTCTCTACTCTGTTCCACTGGTCTATAATGAACTCCTCAAACTCAACACACACGAAACAGGCAAACATATCAAAAAATGGGGAGAAGATATGAACAGACACTTCTCCAATCAAGACATACAAATGGCTATCAGACACATGAAAAAATGTTCATCATCACTAGCCCTCAGGGAGATTCAAATGAAAACCACATTGAGATATCACCTTACACCAGTTAGAATGGCCAAAATTAACAAAACAGAAAACAACATGTGTTGGAGAGGATGTGGAGAAAGGGGAACCCTCTTGCACTGTTGGTGGGAATGCAAGTTGGTGCAGCCTCTTTGGAGAACAGTGTGGAGATTCCTCAAGAAATTAAAAATAGAATTTCCCTATGACCCTGCCATTGCACTCCTGGGTATTTACCCGAAAGATACAGATGTAATGAAAAGAAGGTCCATCTGTACCCCAGTGTTTATAGCAGCAATGGCCACGGTCGCCAAACTATGGAAAGAACCAAGATGCCCTTCAACGGATGAATGGATAAGGAAGATGTGGTCCATATACACTATGGAGTATTATGCCTCCATCCAAAAGAACGAATACCCAACTTTTGTAGCAACATGGACGGGACTGGAAGAGATTATGCTGAGTGAAATAAGTCAAGCAGAGAGAATCAATTATCATATGGTTTCACTTATTTGTGGAGCATAACAAGTAGCATGGAGGACAAGGGGTGTTAGAGAGGAGAAGGGAGTTGGGGTAAATTGGAAGGGGAGGTGAATCATGAGAGACTATGGACTCTGAAAAACAATCTGAGGGGTTTGAAGTGGCAGGGGGGTGGGAGGTTGGGGTACCAGGTGGTGGGTATTATAGAGGGCACGGATTGCATGGAACACTGGGTGTGGTGAAAAAATAATGAATACTGTTTTTCTGAAAATAAATAAATTAATTTAAAAAAAAGACTGGGCCCATCCATATGCTTTCTACAAGAGACTAATTTTAAACCTAAAGATACATGCAGACTGAAAGTGAAGGGATGGAGAACCATCTCTCATGCCAAGGGACTCCCAAAAGAAAGCTGGGGTAGCAATTCTCATATCAGGCAAATTAGTTGTTAAGCTAAAGACTGTAGTCAGAGATACAGAAGGACACTACATCATTTACCTCGGGTCTATATGACAAAAGAACTAACAATTGTAAATATCTATGCCACCAACATGGGAGCAGCCAACTACCTAAGCCAAGTGTTAATCAAAATAAAGAGACACATTGATAAGAGTGCATTAATTGTAAGGGACCTTAACACTCTCCACTCTCAGCAACAGACAGATTGTCTAATCAGAAAATCAACAAAGAAACAAGAGCTTTGAATGACATATTGGACCAGATGGACCTCATAGATATGTACAGAAAGCCCTGAAACAAAAGAATACACATTCTTCTTGAGTGCACACGGAACTTTCTTCAGAATAGGCCACATACTGGGTCACAAATCAGGTATCAACTGATACCAGAAGACTGAGATAATTCCTTGTATATTCTCAGACCACAATGCTTTGAAACTGGAAGTCAATCACAAGAAAAAGTTTGGAAGGAACTCAAACACTTGGAAGCTAAAGACCACCCTGCTCAAGAATGTTTGGGTCAACCAGGGAATCAAGGAACTTAAACAATTCATGGAAACCAATGAGAACAATAACACATTGGTCCAAAACCTATGGGATACTGCAAAGGTGGTCTTAAGGGGGAAAAAATAGCTATCCAAGCCTCAACTCAAAAAAAAAAAAAAAAAAAAAGCCTAGTAAAATCCCCAATACATAATTTCTCCTTCTACCTTAAATAGCTGGAAAATCAACAACAAATTAAGGCTAACCCACACACGAAAAGGGAAATAATTAATATTAGAGCAGAGATCAATGAATTAGAAACCAGAGATACAGTAAAACACATCAACAAAACTAGAAGTTGGTTCTTTGAAAGAATTAATAAGATCAATAAGCCACTGACCAGGATATCATTTTTTAAAATTACCTATGGTGGATTTCTTTTCTTATTTTGATGGAGTAAAATCTATTTTATTTTATTACATCTTGAATTAATTTCCTATTTCTACGATAACAAATTTAGCAGCATAAAACAAAACCCGTTTCTTATATAATAGTCTTATAGATCAGAAATCCATAATAGGCTCAAAAAATTCCTCTACTTGGGGTTTCTCAATAATAATATCAAGGTCTTTGCTAGCTGGGTTCTTATCTGGAGGATCTGGGGGGGGGAATTCCACTTGTATCATAAGTTGTAAGTATCATTCAGTTTCTTGGGGTTGTAGGGTTGTAGCTGAAGTCCCTGTTTTCCTGCTGGCTGCCACCTGGGATCATCTTATATTCTAGAGGCTGCATTAGCTAGTGTTCCATTCCACTTTCAAAATGAGCTTGCACTTTGTATTTCTCTGATATCACTTATTTTAACATTTTTGTGACTTCCTCTTCCAAATTTAAAGGCTCATTTGATTATTTAGGCTCCACTTATATAATTCAAATTAATCTCACAATTTTATAACTGCAAACTACTTTCTGCCATGTATCCTAACATAATCACAGGCATGGCACCAGAGAATAAAGGCCATGGGGGCTGAAATTATTCCAACCACACATCTACATTCTGACTTTCATTAGGAAAGACTTCCTACACTCATTACACAGAGGAAAATATGTCTCTTTTTTCTAGAAATTTTATTGTCTTGTTTCCTACATTTACGTGCCCAGCCCATCTGGAATTTATTCTTTTGTATGTTGTGAAAAGTGGATCTAATTTTATTCATTTTTTAAAATTTATTTTCAGTGTAACAGTATTCATTGTTTTTGCACCACACCCAGTGCTCTATGCAATCCATGCCCTCTCCAATACCCACCACCTGGTTCCCACAACCTCCCACCCCCTGCCCCTTCAAAACCCTCAGATTGTTTTTCAGAGTCCATAGTCTTATTTTAAAAGATTTTATTTATTTACTTGAGAAAGAGAGACAGAGAGCTGAGAGGGAGAGGGAGAAGCAGACCCACACTGAGCAGGGACTAGATGACTGCTCAGGGACAGATGACTTTTACTATTCTTTGCTGGGAAATGATGTTACAAATGAACCCTTCAATGATTTAATCAACCCAAACTTTGAGCCAGAGAGAGCATCTGTTCGAATACGTAGCAGCATAGAAATTCTTCGTGTTTACCTGGCTCTTCAGTCTAAACTACAGATCCATCTTTGCTGTGGAGACCAGTCACTTGGAAGTACAGAGGTACCCTTAACTGGACTCCTGAAAAAAGGGAGTACAGAAATCAACCAGCGCCCAGTCACAGTCAAGGGTGCTTTTATTCTTGACCCTCCAAACCGAGCCAAACAAAAGCTTGCGCCTATTCCTGTGGAGCTAGCCCCGACTGTCGGCGTGTCTGTGGCTCTGCAGAGAGAAGGCATAGACGCCCAGTCTTTAATTGAGTTAAAGACCCAGAATGAACATGAACTACAGAATTCAAAGAAGCAAGTTTTAACTCCTATAAAAGAGAAGACACTCACTGGGCCAAAGTCACCAAGTGTGTCCCCTGTTCCACCTCAAAACCCATCACCTCCCACAAAAGATGATGCAACAGGAATATCCCCCTTCCCGGGGATCTTGGCGCGTTTCCGCGCGATCGCATCCTCCACGGCCTTGAGCTGCTTCAGCAGCTCCTCGCGCCGCGACAGCGTGCTGGCCTTCCCGGACTTCATGCCGGCGGACGCGGAGCTGGCGGGGCCGGTATCAGAGGCTTTGCCGGGGACGCTTGTGACCTTACTGGAGCTCTTGGACTGGGGTGACAGCTGGCGCTTCCTGTCTGGTGGGGCCACGGGCACCTTAGAATTCTGGCCTCTCTGCCGCTCTGGCTTTGGGGAGCCAAGTCTCCCACCGGACTTCCGGTCCCGAGAACCTCGGTCTGGGGATAAGTTAGCCCGCTTGGCTGGAGGAGGACTTTGCCTGTCTTTGTCCAACGGTTCATAGCGCTTCCTGCTCCCTTTGTCGGCCGCCTTGTTCAACAGCGTCAGCTTGATCTCCTTATGGGCGACGAACGTGCCCTGCTGGGGCTGCCCGGGGGGCGCCTGCTGGGGGGCCGTGGGCTGCTGCGGTTTAGCGCCGGCAGAGGGCCTCGAGGACTTGGGCAGCTGTGCGGACGAGTCCCTTTTCCGCTTGTCCTCTTTGACCCCATCTTCTTTTTTAGACTTTCCTTTCTCCTTCTTGGTCTGGGCTGGGGTGGGGGACCGCGAACTTGCTGAGGACACAGGGCTGGCCAGGTCTGCGTACATGTCGTCCGAGTCCACGTTGTGCACCGAGCTACTACTCGACGTGGCGCTGGACACCGAGGAGACGCAACAGGTGATATTTGATTTGTATTTCCCTGATGCCGAGTGATATGGAGCACTTTTTCATGTGTCTGTTGGCCATCTGGATGTCTTCTTTGCAGAAATGTCTGTTCATGTCCTCTGCCCATTTCTTGATTGGATTATTTGTTCTTTGGGTGTTGAGTTTGCTAAGTTCTTTATAGATTCTGGACACTAGTCCTTTATCTGATATGTCATTTGCAAATATCTTCTCCCATTCTGTCAGTTGTCTTTTGATTTTGTTAACTGTTTCCTTTGCTGTGCAAAAGCTTTTGATCTTGATGAAATCCCAATAGTTCATTTTTGCCCTTGCTTCCCTTGCCTTTTGCGTTGTTCCTAGGAAGATGTTGCTGCAGTTGAGGTCAAAGAGGTTGCTGCCTGTGTTCTCCTCAAGGATTTTGATGGATTCCTTTCGCACATTGAGGTCCTTCATCCATTTTGAGTCTATTTTTGTGTGTGGTGTAAGGAAATGGTCCAATTTCATTTTTCTGCATGTGGCTGTCCAATTTTCCCAGCACCATTTATTGAAGAGGCTGTCTTTTTGCCATTGGACATTCTTTCCTGCTTTGTCGAAGATTAGTTGACCATAGAGTTGAGGGTCTATTTCTGGGCTCTCTATTCTGTTCCATTGATCTATGTGTCTGTTTTTGTGCCAGTGCCATGCTGTCTTGATGACGACAGCTTTGTAATAGAGCTTGAAGTCCGGAATTGTGATGCCACCAACGTTGGCTTTCTTTTTCAATATCCCTTTGGCTATTCGAGGCAGAGGAAGCGCTTGCGAACGAGGCGGGTACGCATCCGTCCAATGACAGCCAGGTAGGACTGCCAGGCCTCCGTGAGCACCCAGCAGAAGGAGGAGAGAAAGAAGAAGTGCAAGAAGGCGGCAGTCATGGTGCAGACACCCTTGCTCAGCACCCGGGACTGGCCCACGAGGATCAGGATGTTGGAAGCCAGGATGGACAGGCAGAAGTTCAGCAAGATGATGGAGCGCTCGGATTTTATGAACCTCCAGAAGGCTGCGTAGATGGCAAGGAGGGTGAGCAGCGCCATGCAGGACACGGCACAGCCGATCACGAGGGGGACTGAGGGGGAGCCTGCCAGCTCCAGGGTCAGGTCCTTGGGCGGCTGGGCCAACACAGCAAAGGTGGACAGATGCTGGCACTGGCAGCGAGTGTGGGCTGCTTGTGTCTCCAGCGTCTGGCAGCTCTCGGTGTCCCAGTCCCCTGAGCTGGCATCTGCTCTGGAGTAGTCCCAGCTGGCGCAGTGGGGATCCGTAGTGCCGTTGATGATGTAGGAGAGCTCCACTGTGATTAGGGGCTCAGCTGGTGGCTGGGTGGGTGGCCGCACGGTCACTGTCATCACCCTGGATGTGACGGCCAGTGGGGGTCTCGGGGGAGGCAGGATGAGGCCGAGCGTGCGGTAGAGCACAGCACCGATCACAAAGTAGGAGGACGACTCCTCGGGGTCTGCTGGCAGGAGGCGCTGGTGGGAGTGGCACAACACCAGGGACCTCCCTTCCGCTTTCAGTCAATCCTGACAGAGCTTCTTCCCGAGTCTTGAGCTCCTGGATAGCTGCCTCAATAAAGCAGGACTCGGGAGTGTGCTTCTCCTCTGCCAGCTGCTGCTCTAGAGCTACCTTCTCTTCCTGAGCCACCCGGTGCAGCACCTGCTCCTTAGAGGCCAGCAGTAACTTGGAGTACTGGCTGTGCTGTTCATCTCCTAGATGAATAGGATGGTCTACATTCATTATTTGTTTTATTGAGATTATTTGTTTTATTGAGTGTTGAGTTTGAGAAGTTCTTTATAGAACTTGGGTATCGGCCATTTGTCTGTAGTGTCATTGGCAAATACCTTCTCCCATCCTGTGGGTTGCCTTTTAGTTTTGTTGACTCTTTCGTTTGCTGTGCAGAAGCGTTTGATCTTGATGAAGTCTCAAAAGTCCATTTTTGCTTTTGTTTTACTTGTCATGAGAGACATGTCTTAAAGGAACTTCTTGTGGCCAGTGTCGAAGAGATTACTGCCTATGTTCTTCTCCAGGCTTTTGATGGATTCCTGTCTCACACTGAGTTCTTTCATCCATTTTGAGTTTATCGTCGTGCATGGTGTAAGCAAGTGGTCCTGTTTCATTTTTCTATACGTAGTTGTCCAATTTTCCCAGCATTTATCAAAGAACTGTTTTTTTTTTTTTCCATTGGATAGTCATTCCTGCTTTGTCAAAGATTAGTTGACCATAGAGTAGAGGGTCCATTCCTGGGGTCTATTCTATTCTCCATTCTGTTCCATTGATCTGCGTGTCTGTTTTTGTGCCAAAACCATGCTCTCTTCGTGATAACATCTTTGTAATATAGCTTGAAGTCAGGCTTTGTGATGCCTCCATCTTTGGTTTTCTTTTTCAACGCTACCATGGCAATTCAGTGTGGGGTTTTTTTTCTGTTGTTGTTGTTGTTTTGCTTTGCTTTCATTTTTGTTTGTTTGTTTTTAGATTCTCTACAAATTTTAGAATTGTTTGTTCCAGAACTGTGAAAAATGTCAATGGTGTTTTGATAGAAATGTCATTGAATGTGTAGATTGCTCTGGGCAGCGTAGACATTTTAACAATATTTATTCTTCCAAACCATGACCATGGGATATTTTTCCATCTCTTTGTGTTTTCTTCAATTTCTTTCATAAGTGTTTTGTAGTTTCTTGAATATGGATTATTGGTCAGGCTTATTCCTCAGTATCTTATGGTCTTTGGTGCTATTGTAAATAGAATAGATTCCTTAATTTCTCTTTCTTCAGTCACATTGTTAGTGTATAGAAATGCAATTGATTTCTGTGCAGAAAACAATGAAATGGAAACTAGAAGAACAGTAGAACAGATCAATCCAACTGGCAGCTGATTCTCTGAAAGCATTAATAATATTGGTAAACCACTGTCCATACTTACCCAAAAGAAAAAAAAAAAAAAAGGACCCCAGTTAATAAAATCATGAAAGAAAGGAGATAGATCATGACTACCACCTAGGAAATATAAACAATTACTAGAAATTGTTACTGCAACTGTATGACAACAACTTAAGCAATCTAGAAGAAATGGACACATTCCTGGAAACTTATAAACTGCCAAGATTGAAATAGGAAGAAATAAACAATCTGCATAGACCAATAACTAGTAGCGAGATTGAAGCAGTGATCAAAAACTCCCCAAAACCAAGGGTCTAGGCCAGATGGCCTCCCAGGAGAATTCTATCAAACATTTAAAGAAGACATAATACCTATTCTACTGGAGCTGTTTCGAAAATAAAAATGGAAGGAAAATGCTAAAACTCGTCCATGAGGCCAGCATTACTGTGATCCCAAAACAAGACAAAGACCCCATTAAAAAGGCGAATTACACAGCAATATCTCTGATGAACATGGATGCCAAAATACTCCCCACAGTCCTGGACAATAGCATCCATCAGACATTAAAAGGATTATTCACCACGACCAAGTGGGCTTATTATGAGGATGCAAGGGTGGTTCAACATTCACAAATCAATCAGTGTGATAGAGCACATTAACAAAAGAGACAAGAACCATATGATCCTCTCAACTGACACAGAAAAAGCATTTGACAAAATAAAGCATCCTTTCCTGATAAAAACTCTTCAGAGTATAGGGATAGAGGGAACATTCCTCAATTTTGTAAAAGCCATCTCTAAAAATCCCACAGTGAATATCATTCTCAGTGGGGAAAAACAGAGAGCTTTTCCATTAAGGTTGGGAACACGACAAGGGTGCCCACTCTCACCACTATTGTTCAACATAGTACTAGAAGTCTTAGCTTCAGCAATCAGACAACAAAAAGAAATAAAATGCATTCACACAGGCAAAGAAAATCTAAAACTCTCTCTCTTCACAGATGACATGATACTTTATGTGGAAAACCCAAAAGACTCCACCCCAAAATTACTTGAACTCATACAACAATTCAGCAACATGGCAGGATACAAAATCTTTGTGTTTATTGATTGCATTACACCATGTGTACTCCTTAATCTCCTTCACCTATTTCACCCATCTCCCCATACACCATCTATGGAATGGAAGAAGATATTTGAAAATGAAATATCTGATTACAGAATAGTTTTCAAAATATATAAAGAATTTATTAAACTCAACATTCAAAAGTAAATGATCCAGGTGAAAAAATGGGCAGAAGACATGAATAGACCTTTTTTTTTTATTTTTCAAGGAATACCTACAGATGACAGACACATGAAAAAATTCTCAGTATCACCCATGATTGGGTAAATACAAATCAAAACTACGATAAGATATCACCTCATCCCTGTTAGAATGGCTGAAATTAACAACACAAGAAACAACAGGTGTTGGTGAGGATGTGGTCAAAGGGGAACCTTCTTGCACTCTTAGTATAGTTCTCTCTCTTTGGGTGTCTTTATCTGGTTTGGGTATCAGGGTAATTCTGGCCTCATAGAATTAATTTAGGTTTTCCTTTGAGATAAATAGATCTTAACCCTTCTTTAAAAGTTTGGTAGAATTCATCTATGTAGACATCTGATCCTGGAGTTTTGTTCATTGGGAATTACTGATTTGATATCCTTGCTGGTAAATGGTCTATCCCAATTTTCTATTTCTTCATGCTCTAAATTTGTTAGGTTACATGTTTCTAGGAATTTATCCATTTCCTCTAGGTTGTCCAATCTATAGGCATATATCTTTTCATAATATTTTTATAATTGTATTTGTGTGGTGGTGCTTGTTGTTTCTCCTCTCTTATTTCTGATTTTATTTATTTGTGTCTTTTCTCATTTCCTTTTGCGAAGTCAGGCAATAGTTTTGCCGATTTTATTGATTTTTTTCAAAGAACTAGCTCCTGGTTTCATTGATCTGATCTATTGTGTTGTTTTTTGTTTTTTTGTTTGTTTGTTTGTTTCTTTTTTTTTTTAATTTCTGTATCATGTGTTTCTGCTCAAATCTTTACTATGTCCCTCCTTCTGATAACTTTAGGCTTTGTTGCTCTTTCTATTGCTCCTTTAGGTGTAAGGTTGGGTTTTTTCTTTGAGACTTTTCTTTATTCTTAAGTTAGGCATGTATTGCTACGTACTACCCTCTTAGGAGTGCTTTTGCAGCATCTCAAAGGATTTAAAACTATTCTGTTTTCATTTTCATTTCTTTCTTTTTTTTTCATTTCTTTTTTTTATTTTCAGCATAACAGTATTCATTATTTTTGCACCACACCCAGTGCTCCATGCAATCTGTGCCCTCTATAATACCCACCACCTGGTACCCCGACCTCCCACCCCCCGCCCCTTCAAAACCCTCAGATTGTTTTTCAGAGTCCATGGTCTCTCATGGTTATTTCTATGTATTTTTTAAAACTTCTTTGATTTTCTGGTTGATCCCTTCATTGTTTAGTAGCATGTTACTTAACTTCCATGTATTTGTAGTCTTTCCAGATTTTATTCTTGTGGTGACTTCTAGATTCCCAGTGTTATAGTCAGAAAAAATTCTTTGTATGATTTAAATCTTCTTATATTTGTGGAGGTCTCTTCTGTGACCTAATATGTGGTCTATTCAGCAGAGTGTTCCTTGTGCATTTAAAAAGAATGTTTACTCTGCTGTTTTAGGATGGAATTCTTGGAGTATATCAGTTCAATATTTCTGGTCCAGGGTGTCATTCAAAGCCACTGTTTCTTCTCTACTTTATGTTTAGATAATCTGTCCTTTGATGTAAGTGGTGTGTTAAAGTCCCCTGTTATTATTGTGCTGCTATCAACTAGTTCCTTTATCTTTGTTATTAATACTTTTATGTATTTGAATTCTCCCATGTTGGGTGCATAAATATTTACAATAGTTTGATCTTCCTATTGAACTGTCCCCTGTGTTATTATATTGTGTACTTATTTATCTCTTGTTACATTCTTTGTTTTAAAGTCTACTTTATCTGATATAAATACTGCTATTCTGGTTTCATTTTACATCCATTTACATGACCAATGTTTCTCTATCCCCTCACTTTCAATCTGCAGGTGTCATTAGATCTAAATTGAGTTTCTTGTAGGCAGTAACAGATTTTTTTAATCCATTTTGATACCCTATGTCTTTTTATTTCAATGTTCCATCATTTACATTCAAAGTATTTTATTTAGTTTACTTATTTATTTGACAGAGAGAGAGAGAGAGAGAGAGATCACAAGTAGGCAGTGAGGCACACAGAGAAAGAGGGGGAAGCAGGCTCCCTGCTGAGCAAAGAGCCTAATGGGGGGCTCAATCCCCAGATCCTGAGACCATGACCTGAGCCAAAGGCAGAGGCTTAACCCACTGAGCCACTCAGGTGCCCCTCAAAATAATTTTTGGTAGGTAATATATTGACTGACATTTCACCTTGTTTTGTGGTTGTTTCTGGAGGTTTTCTCTGATCCTTATTTGTCTTTGTCACTTTTGCTCTCCTTTTAGCACCCAAAGAGTGAGTCTCCTTAAATATTTCTTGCAGAGCTACTTTAGTGGTCATGAACTCTTTTAGTTTTTGTTTGTCTGGGAAACTCTGTATCTTTCGATTCTGAATGATAATCTTGCTGGATCCATTATTTCTGGCTCCAGCCCCGCCCCCGCCCTATTCAGCACTTTGTATATATCATGCCATACTCTTCTGATTTTCCATGTTTTTGTTGACAAAACTCCAGCTAGCCTTATGGGTGTTCCCTTGTAAGTTAAGGACTTCTTTTATTCTGCTTTATTATTATTATTATTATTATTATTATTATTATTTACATTACTTTTATTTAAATTTATTTAATATTTTCAGTGTTCCAAGATTCATTGTTTATGCACCACACCCAGTGCCCCATGCAATATGTGCCCTCTTTAATACTCACTGCCAGGCCCTCCCAACCTCCCACTCGTCCCCTCCAGAACCATCAGATTGTTTCTCAGATTCCACAGTTTCTCATTGTTCATCTCCACCTCCAATTTCCCCCAACTCACTTCTCCTCTCCTTCACCCAATATGCTCTGTGTCATTCCTTATGTTCCACAAGTAATTGAAACCATATGATAATTGACTCTCTCTGCTTGACTTATTTCACTCAGCATAATCTCCTCCAGTTTCATCCATGTTGATACAAAAGTTGGGTATTCATCCTTTCCGATGGAGGCATGATACTGCATTGTATATTGGACCATATCTTCTTTATCCATTCATCTGTTGAAGAGCATCTTGGCTCTTTCAAAAGTTTGGTGACTGTGGCCATTGCTGCTTTGAACATTGGCCCATACAGATGGCCCTTCTTTTCACTACGTCTGTATCTTTGGGGCAAATACCCAGTAGTGCAATTGCAGGGTCATAGGGTACCTCTATTTTAATTTCTTAAGGAATCTCCACACTGTTTTCCAAAGTGGCTGCACCAAACTGCATTCGCACCAACAGTGTAAGAGGGTTCCCCTTTCTCCACATCCCTCCCAACACTTGTTTCTTGTTTTGTTGATTTTGACCATTCTAACTGGTGTAAGGTGGCATCTCAATGTGGTTTTCATTTGAATCTCCCTGATGGCTAGTGATGATGAACATTTTTTTTCATATCTGTTAGTCATTTATATGTCTTCTTTGGAGAAGTGTCTGTTCATGTCTTCTGCCCATTTTTTGACGTGATTATCTGATTTCTGTGTGCTGAGTTGGAGGAGTTCTTTATAGATTTGGATATCAACCCCTTTTTAGTGTCATTTGCGAATGTCTTCTCCCATCCAGTGTGTTGCCTCTTTTTTTGTTGTTGTTGTTCTGTTTTGTTTCTTTTATTCTTTTTATTTATTAATTTCCTTATTTTACAGACAGATAACAAGTAGGCAAATAGACAGGCAGAGAGAGAGAGAGGAGGAAACAGGCTCCCCGCGAAGCAGAAAGCCTGATGCATGGCTTGATCCCAGGACCCTGGGATCATGACCTGAACTGAAGGCAGAGGCTTTAACCCACTGTGCCACTCAGGCATCCCGACTCTTTGTTTTATTGTTTCCTTTGCTGTGCAGAAGCTTTTGATCTTGATGAAGTCCCAAAAGTTCATTTTTGCTTTTTTTTTTTCTTTCCCTTTGGAGACATGTCTTGAGAGAAGTTACTGTCGCTGATGTCGAAGAGGTTACTATCTATGTTTTTCTCTAGGATTTTGATAGATTCCAGCCTCATGTTGAGGTCTGCAATTCTATGGATCCATCTAATCCTCGAAAAAGCAGGAAAAGATATATAGGGGAAAAAGACATTCTCTTCAATAAATGTTGCTGGGAAAACTGGACAGCTATGTATAGAAGAAAGAAACTGGACCATTCCCTTACACCATATTCTGCTGGTTTTTTTTTTTTTTAAGATTTTTCCTTATCATGATTTTTTGCCAGTTTAATTACAATATTTCTTGGTGTTGGCGTGCTTTTGATTTTTATGGGAGTTCTCTGTGCCTTTTGGATCTGGACGTCTGTTTCCTTTCCCAGATTCAGAAATTTTTCAACTATTATTTCTTCAAATATATTTTCTATTACCTTTCCTCTCTTTCTTCTGAAACTCCTATAATATGAATTCTATTATGTTTGATGGAGTCACTGATTTCCTTAAATCTATCCTTATGTTGCATAATTTTTTTTCAACATCAGTATTTTCCAATATTTTGTACTCTAGACCCCTAATTCATTCTTCTGCTTCCTCTGGCTGCCTATTCATTGCATTGTCCTGTTTCCAATCTCATTTATTGCACTCTTCATCAGTGACTAAGGTTTTTTTTTTTTTTTTTAAATGTCTTTTTTCTCTGTGGTAAGGGTCTCACTAATGTCTTCTTTTCTAAAGCCCTGTTTCTAAGGCTCCAACTTCTTCTCTATGTTAAGCAAGCCAGTAATATCTCCTGCTCCCAAAAATAATGGACTTATGAGGAAGAGGTAATGTAGTTCCCAAGCCCTGGTGCTTCAGAAAGTGCCTCTGATGTATTGCATGCACTCTGTTATTGTGCTCTGGCTGAGCTATCCTTCAGGCTAGTTGTCTTCAGAGGCTCTCCTTGCCTCCCATAGGCAGTTTTTGGTCATTGGCTTGAATGTGGTGATGTTTAATTAAGTATGTTCTGGTCTGCTTGTGATTTGAGACCTGACCCCAACTCCATCAGAGCTGGTCCCCTGCAGAACTCTCTGTTTTAGACATGGTGTGGGCAGGGGTTTGTGCTGGTCTTTGAGGGAGGGTATCATTGATCTGGGACTGAGGAAAGTTTGACTGTCCTCCTTCCAGAGGACAGAGGGTAAGTTGTGGTGTAAGCACATTAAGCAGCCAATGCCCAAGCTACACTGCTTCTTGCAGGTAGTTCTGTGTTTATGCTGAGGGGTTTGGGAGGGGAATGGTGATGGCAAGCTCCTTTGTTCCAGGAGAGGCATGCCTGCTCTCCAGGAGCAGAACTGTGCTTTCCAGGTTCTATCCCAGCCAAGCCTGATAATCTTTAAAACACCAGGATTTAAGCCCTACTTGTTTGCAAGAACTCATGAAATTCAGCCCTTCTCATTTTCCAAGCCAATGTCTTTGGAGAAACATTTTCTTTGTGTATTCCCCTGGGTGCTCCTCTTTCTCTTGCCCTTCTCCATGACCATAGTTCCCTCCCCTCTACAGCACCTATGATCCATTTCTCCCATAAACCATGTCCCCATGGTTCCTACCTTCTTCAATGTTGCCTTTTCTCACTCTTCATTTATGGTGTTTGTTCTATCATTCTTTATGTAAATTTTGGTGGTATTGAAGGTGATTTGATAGTTATCTAGTTGTGTTTATGGGGCAAGACAAGCCTAGGGTCCTCCTACTCTGCTACTTACATGCTATTCTCTCATTCATTGTTTCTTGGTTTAGTTTTCCTTATGGATCCATCTAATTTAAAACCAAAAAGAGAAAACCCAAGCCATTCCAAAATTTCAAACCAAATTATAGTTACATTCATTACATTACATACATTACAATTACATTCATTACAAACTGTAATGTGTGAGTTTCACTGTATATCAGTTGGGAAAATCAGTTAAAAAATCCAACAATTATAGAAATATAAATCATGCAGAAACAATGTAATACAAATTTTGTTGGAGTACAACATGTGGTAAAAATATTTTATTTGTTTAAGACACCTATGAAAAAGTAGAACACTTAGATTTGGTATTTATATAATGTTACTTCACTCATGTACCTAAGCTAATTATAACATTATATCAAAATATAGGTTGTAGTTGTCAAAATGTACTAGTGTTTTAATATTTTCAAAATAGATTAAAGAAACTACATAGTTTTAATACTGAAGTATGTTTGAAAGCAAAATATTCTTTCATCTTTCACATGTCAGAATGAATATTCTGAGCTGCCCATGAGCACCTGAGTTTTCAAATAAGGAACCACTTTTAACTATTTTAAATCACCCTCAGTGCCATATAGTTGTGTTGAATTAGTTTTTGTAAACCAATTTTCTAAATATTGCTTGCTCTTAGTTCAAAACAATTCAGGAATATTAAATCATATTAAATCAATGTTTTCAACTAATACAGCAGGGAAAAAATAATCTTGATCTTTAGTGAGTAGCGTGCCAATATAGAGAAAGGCTGATCTTAAAAAGATTTCTGTTTGATTTTTGCCTAATGGAGTGAGATCTAATGAGATTGAGAGAAGCACAAGGTTTATAAGAAAGTAACTTAAAAATATTTGAGACACAAATTTTCTACAATTCAAAAAAAGTAAAGGTCAAATTGAAAACGTCCTTCAGTCAACAAGCTTTTGTTCTGAGCGAATCAAGTACCTTATAACTATAGACGTATTCACTTTAAACAAATTATGTCCTACAAAGAAGTCAATTAATGGTCCCAAAATTTCAACTTTACTAATTATAAAATGGAATTTAATGAAGATTAAATGAAGTTTTATGAAAAAAATAAAGACCACATAAAATATATAATTCAGGAAAAAAATTCATATGATGTAAAAGAGAAACAGCTAATAAACTAAGTTTATGACTATGTATTAATTATAATAGTTATAGAATGATAATTTTAATATTTAGTTAATTTGTATAAATAAAATATTTGCTTTGTGGCACCTGGGTGATCAGTCTGTTAAACATCTGCCTTTGGCTCAGGTCATGATCCCATAGTCCTGGGATCAAACACACTCAGGCTCCACGCTAAGGGGGAGCCTGCTTCTACCTCTCCCTCTGCCCTCCCATCTGCTTGAGCATGCTCTCTCTCTCACTCTCTCTCTCTCTCCAATAAATAAAATCTTAAAAAAATAATAAATAGGAGGAGGGGCAAGATGGTGGAGATTTAGGAGACCTTGTTTCAACCGGTCCCTTAAGGGAGCTAAATATATACCCGAACACTCTGAACACCCAAGAAATCAACCAGAGATGCAAGATTATATATGTCTGGATCTCTATAGGGGCAGAAGGTATCAGTGGAGAGGTAAAGCAGAGTGTGAGTGCTGGGAATGATATCGGAGGATAAACAGAAGGGGGAGGGAGCCACCAGAAGCGACCCATTGGAAAGTAATAACCAAAATAAAAGTGTCCTGTGAGTGGGGATGAACATTAACTTGGAGTCTGGTTAAAAGCACTCAAAAAGAGCAAAAGATCCTAAGGGGGAAACTGGTGGAATTGGGTGATCATAGGCATGCGCCTAAGCCCATGTTCCCAGGATGGTCACTGGTGACCACCATTGTCAGAGAGAGTCCAGTGGGGCCTCCAGTCCATGGTCCCAGAACCTGTGGCATTTTGCTGCTTGCAACACCACTCAGGCTGGGCACACTCCTGCCCGTGCCTGAGAAAGCCTGGCATGAACTCTGGTTGGGATTCCTGGGCCCGCAGACTTCCATGGCCTGCAGCCTTCCATGACCTATATGACCACGGGGTCCGAACACTCCAAGCCTGTGCCTGAGAGAACCTGGAATGAGTTCCAGTTGGGATCTCTTGGCCTGCAGCCTTCGGGCCCACAGCCTTCTGTGATCGGTGTGGCCACAGGGTCTGAGTCCACCTGGTGTGGGCCTAGACTCCAGACAGCAGTCTTGGCAAAGGCAGCCAACAGAAGCGAGCTCCCTGGATAAATATTGCTCGTGATTATAGTGGTGCAAGGGTGCAGAGACAAGCGGGGGCCTTGGGTGACCACTGGGACAGTGGCTGGCTTGCACACTACCTGTGGGAGGCTGCAATGTAGAGCAGAGGTTGCAGAGGGGGAGTCTGTGTGTTCTGGACCACCCAGAGGAGATCAGACTGAGGCTTCTCTCTGAGGCAGAGGTCTGGATGCAGATTCTTTGCTCTGACCCTCTGAAAAGCCACAAAAAACCACCAAAGAATGAAAACCTCCTGAGAACAAAAGCCTAAAAATCCAGTTTCTACAGAGCCCAACCCCTTGATAGGCAGGAGGACAACTCAACCCAAGCAAGAGTGACTAGAAAACAATGAGGCAGGGTCCACCCCCAGAAGACAAGACAAAAGAACAAGAGGACAACCAAGACTGGGTCCCCATAAAACTGTAAAATCCCAACATCAGGGAAAACAATATATTAAGCCACCAGTAGGGCCCCCCAAACTATATATTTCACAGATACAACTTTTCTTTCTTTCCTTTTTTTCCCCCTAAATTCGTTCGCACAACTCTTGTTCTTTCAATTTCTTTAATCTACTTACCACTACAACTAGACGTTTAATACAACATATCCGATAATGACATTTTAACTTAAACTTTCTTCATATACCGTTTTTTCCTTTTCTTTTTTTTAAATATACATATAGATATAAGCTTCAAAGTAATTCTTTTTCTCCATTCAAGAATACTCCTATACAGGGGCACCTGGGTGGCTCAGTGGGTTAAGCCGCTGGCTTCAGCTCAGGTCATGATCTCAGGGTTCTGGGATCGAGTCCCGCATTGGGCTCTCTGCTTGGCGGAGAGCCTGCTTCCTCCTCTCTCTCTCTCTGACTGCCTCTATGCCTACTTGTGATCTCTCTCTGTCAAATAGATAAATAAAATCTAAAAAAAAATAATAATACCCCTATACATAAACCAGTTTTAATCTCCCTGTATCTCTGGAAAGATGAGTCCTCCAAAAAATAAGATACACCCAGGAAGAACCCTTAAATAACTTTCTTGGCCCACATCGAGCATTTATAAACACCTTCCCATCTTATTCTTCTGTCAGTGTTTCTGTGTTTTTTTTTTTCCTTGCATTATGTAAATCTCATTCTTGAGGTTCATTTTGGCTACACTTTTTCTTTTTTTTGTTATTAACTTTTGTTAGTCTTTTGTTTGTTTATTCTTGTTTGTGTACCTTATAAATCTTACTTTGGGGCCTCATTTTGATTGGGTTGTCTCTTTCTTTTTCTCCTGCTTGCTCTCTCTCTCTCTCTCTCTCTCTTTTTCCCTATCCTTTTGGTGGTGACTTCTGATTGCTCTGAAACTATCCAGGGTGCACATTTCCTGGATTGTGTTTGATATATTCAGCTATGCATCCCCTCTACCACCTCTCACCAAAATGAATAGAAGGAGGAACACTCAACAGATGAAAAATTCAGAGATTGTGCCCTCTGGCACAAAACTATTGGATATGGACATAAATAGTATGTGGGAAAGGGAATTCAGGGTAAAAATTATCCAGGCAAAGGCTAGATTGGAGAAGACCATTAGTGAAAACATAGACTCTCTGAGGGTGGAATGTTGGGATCCCCGCCGAGGGGAGGAGGCGCCTGGGCCAGCCGGAGGCCTCTCCTTGGGGCTGAGCAGGATGGCGAGTGTCGCGAACCCGGAACGCACCCACAGAAGACACCGGGCTCGGGAGGTCTGTCGAAGCAGGATCTCGCTTTATTGAGCAGGGCAGCGGCTTATATGGGGTGAGGGAAGGGAAGTGAGGTCAGCAAAGTGGGGGCCAATGGGGATGTGCCGTGTCGGCGGGAGTTGGGAGAGACACGCCCTGCAGGGGGTGGAGACTCGTGGGAAACGAAACTGATGGGAAACCAAAACCGCCACTTTGGCGCCTTTGTGGTCGGCCATGTGGGTTCCCGATCCGGAAGAGAAGGCCACCCGGCGCCATCTTAGCCTCTTGGGGCCCAACATCTCCCCCTTTTGTTTTTGTATGCATGACTTCTGTCTTAGGTCGCCAGCGGCGGGCCTTCAGGCTTTCCCGTCATTGGGGAATCACACCGCTTTGGTGTACCCCCTGTCTTAGGTTGCTCTGCGTCCCCCGCCGGTCTTACCCGTCATTGAATATCATGCCTGTATAGGGGTTTGGTCCCTGACCTGGCGTGGGTTGTTCCTGCAAGGAATCCCATCCGCCATAGGTCGTGAGACTATTGATGGGGCCCCTCGTAGGACTCGTCGTCACGGGTGGCCAGTCTCTGGTATTGAACATGGACGTTCATGAGTTGAATGGCCTCCACTCTTTTTTGGACGAATTGGGCAATCTTATTGATAATACAGGGGCCAAAGGTCAGCAGGAGAAGTAGGGTTAGGATGGGCCCCAGGAGGGGGAGGAGAAAGGGAAGTAAGCCATTAAAGCTTGTCCAGAAGGGGGAGGTCATCAGGGCGTGGCGGCGCTTCTCTAGGTCCTCCTGTAGCTTCTTGATTTTGTCTCGTACAATACACGACCGGTTGGCAAAGAAACAACATTCCTCCTGTAAAAACAAACATATGCCTCCCTTTTCGGCTGTTAATAGATCTAAGCCTCGCCGGATTTGGAGTACCACAGTGGCTAAGGAGTCCAATTGTTCCTGGAGATTTAAGATGGTTCCCGCTATTGTTTGGAGATCATCAATCATTTGTTGGAAGATTGTTTTTTTTTTATTATTTGACAGAAATCACAAGTAGACAGAGAGGCAGGCAGAGAGAGAGAGGGAAGCAGGCTCCCTGCTGAGCAGAGAGGTGCCCAAACCGGCCGACCCAGTGGCTACCCCGGCAGTGATGCCGAGCCCCAATAAGAGAGGGATGGCGGGATTGGCTCGAGCATTTCTCTCTGCAATTTGTTGGCATTCCTCCTTGTATAGGGCTGTCCACTTTATATATAAGGTCCCTGGAAGAACGGCCCTAGCTAGCGACCGCCAGTCAGCTGCTGTACATGAGGCATGGGCCAGACCTCGGAGGATGGTTTCTGTCCATGGGGCATTGGGCCCGTCCTCTAATACTGCCTTTTTGAGCTCCTTAAGGTCCCCAGGTTCCCATGGGTACCAAGGAGCCGGACGGTTGCCTCCTGGGTTAACGTAAACAAAGTGCTGCCAGGAGGCAGAGAAAAGATTCCCGGTTTTAGAGCTCATAAGGCCCAACAGAGGAGCAGACACCATGCTTTCCCATCATCCAGGGGGGAGGGGTTAGGCAGTCCAAGTCAGGCCAGAGAACACAGGGAAATTTCCCCGAAACAAAGAGAGTTTCGGCAGCTGCTTGGGAATATTCCCTATAGTCTGTCTCGAGTTAGACCAACCCCAGTTGGCTCCAGTTATAGCCATTAACAAGGGAAGTGAGTGAGGGAGAAGCCCCCACATCTATTAGGAGAAACAGAGAGAAATACAGCAAGAGTCCCCTTTGTTAGGGATGGCCCAGCAACCCGGGTTTACTAGAAGAAAGCACTAGAAGAAGGCTTATTTGCATAATTATTATCCAATATGTCAGGAGGAAATTTACTAGTTGACTCACCGAATCTGGTTTTAGCTCTTAATACTTATCTCTTATATTCCCTCCCGACATGTACGATGTCCTCAGATTCAAACGGGGCAGACAACCTCCCCTTAAACAGAATGTAACCTTAATCAAGGGAAACACAAAGGGCAACGAGAAAGACACACAAAACAATTAACGAGCCGGCAAAGAAAGACGCTGCGCGATTTCGGTACAGAACCGAAAGTACAAATTCAAACGGCCAAGGGGAACCGCGAGTTTCCCCTGTGGCCTACAAACGAATGGGGCCCCCAAAAAGCGGGCCCCTCTAATCCCTGGGGCGTCCCCCAGGGTGACAGGGGAGAAGTCCGAGTTCGTCAACTCCTTCTCAAGCTGCCCAAAATACGAAGCAACAACGTTGTTGTACGAAACAGAAAACAGAGCACCGATAACTGACAGACGAGACAGACGAACAGGGGAACAGGAACATCGATATCGAAACACAAGTGCTGACCAGCTTACCTCCCGGTGGGAGTCGGTTGGGTCCTTGGGCAGGAGTCCGATGATCTTTATTGTATCGCAGGCGCCTGTGGGTGGTCAGCAGCTCCTGCTAGCTGGGCACCCCAGGCTGGGGTGGTGCAGGATTTTTATAGACAGGTACAAACAAGTTTTGGGTGGGGCGGAGCTGATTGGCTGACAATTTACTTGGTGTTAGTGGATTGGCTTTGGAGGACCCGTGGGCGCGAAGAAAAAGGCGGGAAGGGGGAGTGAGGAGGGGGAGTTGGACCTTATTACTCAGCAGAGAAGCATCCTGCCTACGTGACTATGCCTCGGCTATTAGCAGAAGGTATCTTGTTCAAACAGGAGACAAATGTCACACCCTAAAAGCCAAGCGGTTACAGAAAGGCAAAAGAGCGCTTAAATTGGTCAACAACTGAGGGAAGGGTCTTTCACTGCAAGGGGAGGAGGGGTATTCTTGCACAAGCGGTTACAAGAAGGCAAAAGAGCAGTTAATTAGTTAACAACTGGGGGAAGGGTCTTTCATTCCCCCCCTTTTTCTTTATCATGGATAGAATCTTATATCCATTTGTCCTGTTCAGTCTGGGGCTCGGTTTCTTTAAGGAGTTGATATTGTTGCGTCAGTACCATGGTCTGGATTACTGACAAGCGGTCTTTTATAAACTGTACGAGTTTATTTAAGATACAAGGGCCGATGGAGAGGTTTAGTAGAAGTATAATAAGGGGCCCTAAGATGGTGGATAGTAAGGTGGTGAGCCAAGGAGATCGATTAAACCAATTTTCAAACCAGCCCTGGTGGAATTCAAAATCCTTTTTTCTTTGGGCTAGTCTTTCTCTGAGTTTATCCATGGTTTCCCTAACAATCCCTGTATGGTCCGCATAAAAACAACATTCTTCCTTGAGGGCTACGTATAATCCCCCCTCTCTCAAGAACAATAGGTCCAGCCCTCTCCTGTTTTGTAGGACCACCTCGGAGAGGGAGGTTAGGGATTTTTCTAAGGCAGTGATATTGAAGGCCTGGTTACAATTGGGAGTCTCCTGGTGGAATGTTACATTCCTGCTATCAAACATCCTTGTTAATGAGATTTAGGTTTAGAAGAAATTTAACTTTATTTACCTTTCCTTCTACCTCTGCCTCCTTCAGTTTTTCATGGAGGGTAGGGTGACATTAGGGCTATTGATAAGGTAACTTCTTTGTTGTAAATCTCAAGGACATTTGCAAACCAAGGGAGACTCCTACCCTGCAGGACTGTGATTTCTGCAAGTTAGCTATTTATCGTTTTATGGCAGTCAGGGGTGCCTGAGGAATGCTACACATATGGAGGGGAGCGCGTGAAGGGGGGGTGCAAGGCGCCAGCTTTTGCTTTGTCCTCAGCCAGCCTCCTGCTCCCTCATCATTCTCCCCTGAACAATTTTGACCCTTAAATCTCTAAGGTGGTTGAAGGTGGAAGGTCTCATCTTCTGTAACTTCTTCATGCTGAATAGGGGCGTAGAGCTGTCCCTACCTGCTCCAGTCAATATTGGTCAGGGTAGGGACGTATAAGGGAGTTACGAAAGGTGGAGGCACCTGAATCCAGCGCTGACAGTGAAGAGGCGTCCTCGCATGCGATAAGGATAAAACATTGTCCTATGCTCTGGAGGGGGGGGCAATAAGGAGGCGGAGGAGTGGGCGCTGATGGTTGCAGGAAGGGGTTAGTAGAAGGGGGGCGCGTAGGAGGGCCTTCAGCCCGAGATTTGGGTTGGAGATCCGGGGGACAAGGAGCTGCATCAAAGGGATCTAGCGAGGGATAGAGCCTCTTTGGTTTAACAGGGGGGTCTCCAGTGGTGTTTGAGACGGTGGAGGCGGGCTCCTTTGAGGGCTGGTGGGATTCATTTGGGGCAGCTGCTTCGGGAGGGTTGACATGGGCTTTGCGAACTAATTGTTCGATATGGTCCCAGGTGTCCCAGTCAAAGAGATTACTTTCAGGCAGCCAAGGGTTGGCTTTAATAAGGGTTTCCCATGTTTTGAGAGCCTGGGAGTCGGTGAGGGAAAGATCGTGGCTCTTCAGAAGGAAGCGTAGGGATTCTAAGGAAGGGTCATTTTTAGAAAAGGACTGCCCCATAGCTTATGGGGGTACACTCACCCGTAGACCGATTGGCCCGTCAGCGAGAAGAGCGAGGTTCCTCACACGGGGCACCAGTTGTTGGGCTCCCCGCCGAGGGGAGGAGGCGCCCGGGCCAGCCGGAGGCCTCCCCTTGGGGCTGAGCGGGATGGCGAGTGTTGCGAACCCGGAACGCACCCACAGAAGACACCGGGCTCGGGAGGTCTGTCGAAGCAGGATCTCGCTTTATTGAGCAGGGCAGCGGCTTATATGGGGTGAGGGAAGGGAAGTGAGGTCAGCAAAGTGTGGGCCAATGGGGATGTGCCGTGTCGGCGGGAGTTGGGAGAGACACGCCCTGCAGGGGGTGGAGACTCGCGGGAAACGAAACTGATGGGAAACCGAAACCGCCACTTTGGCGCCTTTGTGGTCGGCCATGTGGGTTCCCGATCCGGAAGAGAAGGCCACCCGGCGCCATCTTAGCCTCTTGGGGCCCAACAGTGGAAGTGAGAGTCAATCTGGCAGAGATAAAAATGCTATCATTGAGATACGATCTAATCTAAATATTCTAACAGCTAGGGTAACCAAGGCAGAAGATAGAATTAGTGAGTAGAAGACAAACTGATAGAAAGGAAGGATCAGGAGAAGGCCTGGAACAAACAGCTTAGAAGCTGTGAAAACAGAATTAGGGAAATAAATGATGACATGTAACATTCCAACTTCAAAATTATTGGGATCCCTGAGGTGGTGGAGAATAACAGAAGACTAGAAGATACAGTTGAACAAATTCTGGATAAAAATTTCCCTAAAATCTGGGGAATGGAACAAGTGTTTGTTTGTGTTTGTGTTTGTGTCCTAGAGGCAGAAAAGATACCCCCAAGATCAAGGAGCCTAGAGAGACTTTCAGACACTTAATTGTGAAATTCATAAAACATAATTTCAGACAAGAGAGCTTAAAGGCAGCTAGGGGTAAGACATTCCTTATGTACAGAGTAAGGACCATCAGAATAACATCAGAACTGTCCACAGAATCCTGGCAAGCCAAAAGAGCTAGCAAGACATATTCAGGGCACTAAATGAGAAGAATGTGCAGCCAAGAACATGTTATCCAGCAAGGCTGGCATTTAGAATGGTTGGAGGTATAAAGAGCTTCCAAGACTGGCAAGGTTTAAAAGTGTATGAGCAAACCATGAGAGACTAGGACTCTGAGAAACAAACTGAGGGTTTTGGAGGGAAGAGGGGTGGGGGCTTGGGAGAGCCTGGTGGTGGGTATTAAGGAGGGCACATATTGAATGTAACACTGGGTATGGTATATAAACAATGAATCTTGGAACACTGAAAAAAATAAAATCAAATAAAAAAGTAAAAAATATATAATAAAAGGGCACCAAGATGGCACTACAAGAAATATTAAGAGGGGTTCTATAAAAGAAGAAAGAACCCAAGAGTGACATAGAACAGAAATTTAAAGAGACAATCTGTAGAAACAAGGCTTCCCAGGCAACATGATGTCAATAAAAACTTATCTTTCAATAACCATGCTCAACATGAAGGGCCTAAATGTTCCAATAAAACAGCACAAGGTTTCAGACTGGATAAAACGACAGGACTGTCCATATGCTGTCTACAAGAGACCCATTTGGAACATAAATATACATCCAGACTGAAAGTGAGGGGATGGAGAACCATCTTTCATGCCAACGGGCCACAAAAGAAAGCTGGGGTAGCAATTCTCATATCAGACAAATTAGATTTTTGTTTTTAAAGATTTTATTTATTTACTTGACAAAGATCACAAGTAGGCAGAGAGGCAGAGAGAGAGGGAAGCAGGCTCATCGCTGAGCAGAGAGGCCGATGTGGGGGCTTGATCCCAGGACCTGAGATCATGACCTGAGCCAAAGGCAGAGGCTTAACCCACTGATCCACCCAGGTTCCCCCAAGTTAGATTTTAATCAAAAGACTGTAGTCAGAGTTTAAGAAGGACTCTACATCATTCTTAAAGAGTCTATCCACCAAGAAGGTATATGAATTGCAAATATCTATGCCAACAAAATAAGCCAACTGTTAATCAATATAAAGATACACATTTATAAGAATACATAATTTGTAGGGGATCGTAACACGCCACTCTCAGTAACAGGCAGATGATCCAAGCAGATGACCAACAAAGAAAGAAGAGCTTTTAATGACACATTTTACCAGATGGATCTCATAGATATATACAGAACATTCCAACCTAAAACAACAGAATACACATTCTTCTTGAGTGCACATGGAACTTTCACCAGAATAGGCAACATACCTTGTCACAAATCTTGTATCAACTGGTACCAAAAGTTTGAAATTATTTCCTGTATATCCTCAGACCACACTGTTTTGAAAATGGACGTCAATCACATGAAAAACTTTGGAAGGAATTCAAACACTTGGAAGCTGAAGACCACCCTGCTCAAGAATGTTTGGGTCAATCAAGAAATCAAGGAGCTTAAACAATTCATGGAAACCAATGACAATAATACATTGATTCAAAACCTATGGGATACTGCAAAGGTAGTTCTAAGGGGAAAATACATAGCCATCCAAGCCTCAGTCAATGAACTAGAAAAATCCCTAATACAGAACCTCTCTTTACTCCTTAATAAAACAAGAGAATCAAAAACAAAACACAACAAAAAACTGGAGAGTCGACAACAAATTAAGCCTAACCCCTTCACAAGAAGGGAAATAATTAAGATTAGAGCAGAGAACAATGGCTTAGAAACCAGAAATACAGTAGAGCACATCAACAAAACTAAAAGTTGGTTCTTTGAAAGAATTAATAAGATCGGTAAACCACTTGTATGACTTATCCAATGGAAAAGAGAAAGGACTCAAATTAATAAAATTATGAATGAAAGTGGGAAAGATCATGATTAACACCAAGGAAATAGAAACAATCATCAAAAATTATTATCAACAGCTATATGCCAATAAGTTAAATAACCTAGAGGAGATGGATGCATTCCTGGACACCTATAAATGTCCAAGACGGAAACAGGAAGAAATTGAAAATCTGAATAGAGAAAAACCAGTAGTGAGATTGAAGCAGTGATTAAAAATGACCCAAAAAACAAGAGCCCAGCACCCGACGGATTCCTTAGGGAATCCTACCAAATATACAAAGAAGAAATAGTACCTATTCTCCTGAAGCTGTTTCAAAAATTAGAAAGAGGAGGAAAACTTCCATACTCTTTCTATGAGGCCAACATTACCTTCATCCCCAAGCCAGACAAAGACCCAACCAAAAAGGAGAATTTCAGACCAATACCCCTGATGAATATGGATGCCAAGATTCTCAACAAGATTCTAGCTAATAGGACCCAACAGTACATTAAAAAAGATTATCCACCATTACCAGGTGGGATTTATCCCTGGGATGAAAAAGTGGTTAAAAATTTGCAAATCAGCCAGTGTGATAGAACAAATTAATCAGAGAAGAGAGAAGAACCACATGATCCTCTCAATTGATGCAGAAAAATCATTGACAAAATACAACATTGTTTCCAGATCAAAGCTCTTTAGAGTACAGGGATAGAGGGACCATTTTTCAATCTCATTAAATCCATCTGTAAAAAAGCCACAGCAAATATCATTTTCAATGGGGAAAACCTGAGAGCCTTAAGTTCAGGTATATGATAAGGATGTTCATTCTTGCCACTGTTGTTCAACATAGTACTACATGTTCTAGCAACAGTCATCAGACAATGAAAAGAAATAAAAGATATTCAAATTGGCAATGAATCAGTCAAACCCTCTCTCTTTACAGATGACATGATACTTTATGTGGAAAGTCCAAAAGACTTCAACCCCAAATTACTAGAACTCATACAGAAAATCAGTAATGTAGCAGGATATGAAATCAATGCAGAGAAATCAGTTGTTTTCTTATACATTGACAAGGAAATTGTAGAAAGAGAAATTAGAGAATCAATTGCATCTATGATAGAACCAAAAACCATATACCTTAGAATAAGCCTAATCAAAGAGGTAAAGTATCTAAACTCTAGAAAATACAGAACCCTCCTGAAAGAAACTGAAGAAAACACAAAAAGATGGAAAAACACTCCATGCTCATGGATCAGAAGAATAAACATTGTTAAAATGTCTATGCTTCCCAGAATAATCTATACTTTCAAAGCCATCCTGATCAATATATCATTTGTATTTTTCAAAGTGCTGGAAAAAAAAAATTCCTAAAATTTGTATGGATCCAGAAAAGACCCCAAATCACCAAGGAAATGTTGAAAAAGAAAAATAAATCTGGGGGCACCACTTTGTCTGACTTCAAGCTGTATTACAAAACTGTGACCACCAAAAGAGCATAGTCCTGGCACAAAAACAGAAACATGGATCAACAGAATAGAATAGGGAGTTCAGATATGGACCCTCAACTCTATGGTCAACTAATATTTGACAAAGCAGGGAAAAATAGCCAGTGGGAGAAAGACAGTCTCTTCAATAAATGCTTCTGGGAAAATTGGACAGCTAGATACAGAAGAATCAAAGTTGACCATTCTTTTACATCATATGCAAAGATAAACTCTAAATGGATGAAAGACCTCGATGTGAGACAGGAGTCCATCAAAATCCATAGCTGAAAATAGGCAGTAACCTCTTTGACATCAGCCACAGTACTTTCTTTCAAGACATGTCTCCAACAGCAAAGGAAACAAAACCAAAAATCAACTTATGGGACTTCATCAAGATAAAAAGCTTCTACACAGCAAAAGAAACAAGTCAACAAAACAAAACAAAGAGCAACCCACAGGATGGTAGATGATATTTGCAAATGACGCTACTGACAAAGTGCTGATAACCAGGGTCTATAAAGAACTTCTCAAACTCACCACCCAAAAAACAAATAATCTACTCGAAAAATGGGCATAAGGCATGGGCAGACACCTCTCCAAAGAAGATACACAAATGGCTAACAGACACATGCAAAATTCTTCATCATCATTAGCCATCAGGGAAATTCAAATCAAAATGACATTGCAATACCACCTTGCACTAGTTAGAATGGCAGAAATTGACAAGGGAAGAAACAACAAATGTTGGAGAAGCTGTTGGTGGGAATGCAAGTTGGTGCAGTCACTTTGGGAAACAATGTGGAGGTTCCTCAAAATATTCAAAATAGAACTACCCTATGATCCAGCAATTGCATTACTGGGTATTTAGCTAAAAGACACAAAGGTAGGGAAAAGAAGGGCCATATGTGCCCCATTGTTCATAGCAGCAAAGTCCACAATAACCAAACTGTGGAAAGAGCAGAGATGCCCTTCAACAGATGAATGGTTAAAGGTGTGGTTCATATACACAACGGAATATTACTCAGTCATCTGAAAGGATGTATACCCAGCTTTTACATCAGCATGGTTGGGACTGAGGAGATTGTTCTGAGTGAAGTAAGTCAAGCAGAGAAAGTCAATTATCATACAGTTTCACTTATGTGTGGAACATAAGGAATAGCATGGAGGATATTAGGAGAAGGAAGGGAAAAATGAAGGGGGGAGAAATCGGAGTGGGAGACCAACATTGAGAGACTACGAACTCTGAGAAACAAACTGAGGGTATGAGAGAGAGGAGTGGGGGGTTGTGTTAATCTGGTGATGGGTATTAAGGATGGAATGTATTCCATGGAACAATGGGTGTTATATGCAAACAATGGATTTTGGGACAACACATCAAAAATATTAATGTACTGTATAGTGATTAATATAATTAAAAAAAAAATAAGAAGCCTGATCTGAAGGAACAGCATCTGAAGGATCAAATGAACAATAAAGGGGCACCTGGGTGGCTCAGTGGGTTAAGCCTCTGCCTTTGGCTCAGGTCATGATTTCAGGGTCCTGGGATCAGGTCCTGCATCAGGCTTTCTGCTCAGCAGGGTACCTGCTTCCCCCTCTCTCTCTGCCTGCCTCTCTGCCTACTTGTGATCTCTCTCTCTCTCAAATAAAATCTTTAAAATAAGGTACCTCAAAAATGATTTAAGGGGCACCTGGGTGGCTCAGTGGGTTAAGCCTCTGCCTTCACCTCCGGTCATGATCTCAGGGTACTGGGATCGAGCTCCACATCGGGCTCTCTGCTCAGCAGGGAGCCTGCTTCCCCCTCTCTCTCTGCCTGCTTCTCTGCCTACTTGTGATCTCTGTCTGTCAAATAAATAAATAAAATTAAAAAAATGATTAAAAAAAAAAAACGAACAGTAAATATAAGCCTGATACCATAAAAATATATAAATATAAAAGAAATAGATAATATATAAATATTTCAAATGAAATATATTTATATACATATAAATATGTTATTTATAATATTGATTATAATGAATTAAAACAAACATATTTATAAGTTTATGATATTTTAATATTTTATATTTTATATTTAAATATAAATGATTTAACAAGATTTAAAAATTTTAAAAATAAATAATAAATAAAAATTAAGAAATTTAGATAAAAGAAAAGTCTGGCACTATTTCCACCAGAAGTGAACCTGATGCTTTGGAGCACTCTTTTATCAGTACATTGGCATATGCAAGGGGCCTGTGTTTTCTTCTGACAGAGGAGTCTCTGGAACTGGCTCAAAGAGATTGTCCTTACAAAGATGAACCTGCCAAATGTGGAGGGTTGGAGGTTGCTGTAAGGGACTCCAGCCTCCAGTGGAGGCTCTGTGTTTCACTCTCATGTCCAACTGTGCTGGTGGAGGAGAGGAAGATATCCAGGAAGAAAATGGCATCATCCTGCCCTCTCATCCCTGGGGAGGGTAACTCCTGGTCACTGCTCTTCAGGAGGCACTCATAGAAAAGTGAACTATCTATTGTGTACTGTGCTTCTGTCAGATCCCTGCTCTTAACCTGTCTGTTCCCACACCATCAGTACACCTGACACCACAGATCTCTTGTTATTTATCTCTGGCCAATGCCTGGGATTTAAAACTCCAAGTTTTAAAGGGCCAGACAAGATGAGGATGCCTCCACTGGAGAGCCTTATGGCATGCCCAGCACTGTCCTGCCCCAAGAAAGCACTTGCATAATGTGTGCACAGTGGCTAGAATCTATTGTGATTTACAGCAAATAGCTGTGACCAGTTATCTGCCATCTTGGAGCAACTCAGTCCCCTACTCTGTTCTGTCCCAGGAAAACAGTGGAACAGCAGCTTGAATCTATTGTGGTAGACAGCAAGAAACAGCAATGAAATTTTCTGCAGTCTCCAGTCTTTGCTCTCTGTTCAGTTCTGTCCCAGAAATGTAGCCTCTCAGTGCATGCTTAAAGTCTATTGTGACTTAGTAAAAAACTCCTATCAGTTTATGTGTCCTCTGGATGCACCTCTGTCCCTGCTGTTGAGTGCTGCTCAAGGGCTCCCAACTGGCCTTTTGTCCTTGGAGAGGCAACATAAGCTCTTCCAAATGTATTCCAAGAAGGAGAGCAATCTCTCCCAGTGAGATCCAGAGAATAACCTCACCCTGTGTGAACCCATTATATATATATGAATATATATGTGAATCCATTTTAAATATATATATATTTGTATAATATATATATATTTTTAAAATATATATTTAACATATTATTTTTAAATATATTCAAATTTATATTTAATTACATATTTATATTTATATTATGTATCTGATTATATTTAATTATACATATTTAAATGTATATTTAAATCCTTTTTTTATATCATTATACACACACACACACACACACACACACACACACACATGATCTCTTCTTTATCCATTCATCTATCTGTGGACAAATGGGCTGTGCCCTGTGTCCATAACTAGACAATTGTAAATAACACTGTTATAAACATAGGGGTACATGTATCATTTTCACTTACTGTTTTTGTAGTTTTGGAGTAGATAACCAATAGTGAGATTGTTTAGAGGGAATCATAAATAGGTTCTTCAGAAAGTCAAAGATTGAACTATGCTATGATCCAGGATAAATTTAGGCAAGTTTTGTGTTACTAGGAATTTATTGATTTCTTCTACAATGTCCAGTTTGTTGATATGTGATTTTTCATAACATTCTCTTACAGTTGTTTGTATTTCTATGGTGTCAGTTGTTGTTTCTTATTTTTTGTTTGTTGCTTTGTTTTTAAGTACTCTTTTTCTCTCTCTTTATGAATCTGGCTAGAGCTTTATCAATTTTGTTGACCTTTTCAAAGAACAAGTTCCTCGCTTCATTGATCAATTCTATTGGTTTCTTAGTTTCTATATCATTTATTTCTCCACAGATCTTTATTTAATTCCTTCTGATGGTTTTGGGTTTTATTCGTTCTTCTAGCTTCTTTAGGCATGAAGTTATTTGAACTTTTTCTTGCTTGTTGAGGTGAGCCTTTATTGCTGGAAAATTCCCACTTAGTACCACTTTTGCTGCATCCCAAAGACCTTGGACCTTTGTGCTTTCATTTTTCTCCTTATAATTTTTGATTTCTTCTTTGATTTCTAGGTTAACCCATTCATTGTTTAGTAGCAAGTTATTTAACCTCTATTTGTGGTCTTTACAGATTTTTTCTTGTGTTTGACTTCTAGTTTCATGGTTTTGTGGTCAGAAAAGCTGCATGGTATGCCTTCAGTCTTTTTGAATTTGGGGGGACTTGTTTTGTGGCCTAATATGTGATCTGTTTTGGAAAATATTCCATGTGTACTTAAAGAAAATTTGTATTATGCTGTTTCAGGATGTAATGTTCTGAATATATCTGTGAAATCCATCTGGTCCAGTGTATCATTCAAACCAACTATTTCCTTGTTGATTTTCTGTTTGAGTGATATGTCCATCAATGTAAGTGGGGTATTATAATCCCATAGTCTTATTGCTTTGGTATCAATTATTTCCTTTATATTTGTTATTAACTATTTTATTTATTTGTGTGCTATGTTGGGTGCATAATATTTATAATTGTTATGTGTTCTTGTTGGATTGTTTTTTTTTTAATTGTTATATAGTGCCCTTCTTTTTCTCTTATTACAGTCTTTGTTTTAAAGTCTATTTTGTCTGGTGTAAGTCTCACTACACCAGCTTTATTTTGGCATCCATTTGCATGATAAATACTTTTCCATAGCCTCACTTTCATTCTGCAGGTGACTTAAGTCTAAAATGAGTCTCTTGAAGGGAACACATAGATGGTTCCTGTTTTTCTATCTACTCTTTCACCTTATATCTTTTTATTAGAACAATGTTTTATTAACCTTTAAAGTAATTATTTTTTTTTAAAGATTTTATTTATTTGACAGAGAGAGATCACAGTAGGAGAGAGGAAGGGAAGGAATCACAGAGAGAGAGGAAGGGAAGCAGGCCCCCCGCTGAGCAGAGCGCCCGATGTGGGACTCGATCCCAGGACCCTGAGATCATGACCTGAGCCGAAGGCAGCGGCTTAACCCACTGAGCCACCCAGGCGCCCAGCAAAGTAATTATTGATAGATATGAATTCATTGCTATTTTGTTACTTGTTTTATGGTTGTTTTTATAGTTTTTCTCCAATTTCTTTTTCTTTTACGCTCATAGTTTGCTGGCTTTCCTTAGTGATATACTTAGATTTCTTTCTCTTCATTCTTTGCTTATCTATTGCTGCTTTTTGATTTTTGGTTTGCCATTCAGTTTATGTATAACATTTTGTGCATATATCAGTCTATGTTAAATCGATTGTTGATTAATCTTGAACCCATTCTTACCTCTTTCCCCTCCCAAGTTTTAGGTATATGGTTTCATATTTGACCTTTTATTTTGTGCAACCCTTGACAAATTTTTATAGTTATACATATTTTTACTGCTTTTATGTTTCTTATTTTTCATCCTCTTATTTATGTTCTTTCCTTTCCACTCAAAGAGTCTCCTTTAACATTTCTTCCAATGTGGTTTAGTGGTCATGAGTTCCCTTAGGTTTGTTTGGTTGGTTGGTTTTGTTTTGTTTTGAGTTCCTTTAGTTTTTGTTTGTTTGAGAATCTCTTTATCTCTCCTACTATTCTGAACGATAGCCTCATTGGACAGAATATTCTTGGCTACAGATTTGTCCCTTTCAGCACTTTGAATATATCATGCCAATCCCTTCTGGCCACATAATTCTCTTTTGAAAAATCTACTGAAAGTCTTATGGAGTTTCACTTGTATATAACTGTCTTCTTTTCTCTGTTTGCTTTTGAAATTTTTTTCTTTATCAGTATTTATTTTTTCTATTTTAATTACTATGTGTCTTGGTGTTATTTTCCTTTTGTTGACTTTTGGAGGGGAGGGTTTCTTTGTGCATCCTGGATCTATATGTCTGTTTCCTTCCCCAGATTAGGGCTATTTTCAGCTATTATTTTCTCAAACAAATTTCCTGACCCCTTTTCTTTCTCTTCTTCTGTGATCCCTATAATGCACATATTACTATGTTTCATGGAGTCACTGAGTTTTGTTAAGTCTATAATCATTTGGCATAGTTTTTTTTCTCTCACATGTTCAGCTTGAATACTTTCCATTCTTCTGTCTTCCAGGATGTTAATTCATTCCTATACTTCCCCTAGCCTGTTAACTATTCCAGCATATTTTTTATTTATTGTGTTCTTTATTTCTGATTGTTTCTTTTCTGTTTCTTGGTTAAGGGTATCACTGATATCCTCCACTCTTTTTTTGAGCCCAGGGGTATCTTTAAGAACATTAGTTTAAATTATCAGGCATATTACTTACATTCATTTTGGTTTGGTCTCTTGCTGTGGTTTTGTCCTGTTCTTTCACTTGAGACATATTCCAGTCTCCTCATTTTGTCTAACTCTCTGTGTCTGTTTCTGTATGTTAGGAAAGTCAGTTACATTTCCTGTTTCCTGTCATGGGCAGGAACACACAATTTTAACAAGGTGACATTAGTCCTCTTCTATAGGTCATGTAGCTGCTCCAGTGACCAGGAGGTCACTCCACTGTTAAATACAAGCTTTAAGTGATTAAAAAAAAATCCACCTCACCAGTGATTTACCTGTATCCACACATTTTAATATGTTATATTGTCATAGACATTTAGTTCTCTATATTTATTATTTCCTCTTTGCCCTATAAAATATTTAGAAACAAGTTTATTTCCAAATGTTAATAATTTTCAAATGTCTTTCTTCTGTTGATTTCCTGTTGTATTTCATTATGTCAGAGAATTTTTGTATGATTTTAATTCTTATAATATATATATATGTGTGTGTATATATCCATATCCATCTATTGACTATCCATAAAAATTAACATATATATGTGTTATAATCTGGATTATCTATCTCTGTGAACATTTCATGAGCACTTGAAAAAATATTTATTCCTTGTTTTTTTTTTTTTTTTTTTTTTTGCTAGAACATATATATGCCAGTTAGATCCTGTTGGTCAATGACATTGTTCATATCTTCTATAGTCTTGTGTAGTAAGTTATATTATTTCAAGCTATATCAAGAAGGACACAAAACCACAAACAGAATTTACACATAATAAAATTTATTGGGCAGTACTTGTACAAGCTTGAGTAAGAGATATTCTAGAGACAGTGGTACATGAGCACCAAAGAGAAGGGACATAGTACAAGGGACTTCCCAGGAGAGAGCAGAAGTTCTGAGATGGAACTTACATTAGGGGTATCACTCAGTAGAAAGATGAAGAGTTTCTGGACCAGAACAATTGAAAATCAGCAATAGTTTGGAGTCTTTTATAGCTATAGTGTTTTTCTTATTAATAGTAGATAAATGTGGGGTGTAATTCTCAGGGTATATAAAGTAGATATGCTCTAAATGGCTAAATGTTAGTGGGATTTATTTATTTTTATATATTTAAAGCAATTGGATGTATACAAACTTGAATTTGATTTGCAGGTTTTGGGTTAACTGTTCTAGTCTTATATGGAGAAGTAAGTATTATAGTGGCCATTTTAACCCAATGCACAGAAAAACATCTTTGGCCAATTTATATATAACATGTTGCTTATTATCTGGCTATACATTCTTTCTTTTTTTTTTTTTTTGAGAGGATTTTGAAGTTTCCAGCTGTAATTGTGAATTTATCTATTTTTTTTCAGCTCTTTTGGCTTTTGCTTCAGGTATTTGGGGATTTTATTGTCTGGTGCATATGTACGTCATCATAACCATAGCTTCTTGGTGGATCAAAAATATCATCATTATATAATACCTCTCTCTAGCTCTAGTAATTTTCTTTGCTATGAAATCTATTTATCAGCTATTAGTATAGCCACTACTACTTTTTAAAAAATAAGCTATTCATTATATATCTTTTTCTATCCTTTTGCATTAAATTTTACATGCCATTGACTTTTAGTTTAGTTTCTTATAAACAGCATATAGTTAGGTGGTGTTATTTTTATTTATTTTGCTAATATTTTACTTTTAGTCAGTATATCTAGACTCTTTACATTTAATATAATTAATAACATACTAATGTTTAAACCCGTCATTTTAAAATTTATTTTCTGTTTGTTTCCAATTTTCTTATCCTTCTATTTTTATAGTATTGTAAGTTATTCGACCATTTTTATAGGATTCCATCTATCTTTATTTATAGTTGTTGAGTATATTTTTTGGTAGAATTTTCTTAGTGGTTATCCTGTTATAATAATACTTGACTTATCACAACCTATTAGTATATAGATTTTACTACTTCAAATAAAATATAGAAGAATTATTTCCATTTAGTTAACTATAGCTTTCCTACTTTTAAATACCAATGTTGAGTTTTAGATTGTGTTATATTTTTCTTTCAGTCATCAAATATGATTGTGTCATGAAGTCAAATGATTCTATGGACTTTTCTTTCTGTTGTTTCTTCATTATTGGTTAAATACCCTTTCTTTTATTATTTACTTTCATTTTAATGAAACTATTTTGGTATTTTTTAATAATAGGTCTGTTGGTGATGAACTATTAGTTTTCCTTCATCTGTATATACATTTATTTCTTGTTCTTTCCAGAAGTATAATGTTTCTCAGTTGACAGTTCTTCACTTCCAATACTTGAAAAATGTTCCATTTTCTTCTTGCCCCTAGGGTTTCAGATGAGAAATATTTTTCCTTTTGAATTGGTATTCCTCTTTATGTAATATGCAAGTTTTTTTTGGCTGCTTTCAAGATTCTTTTTGGTCTTTATTATCAGAAGTTTAATTACAATGTGCCTTGACATAGTTACTTGGGATTACTTATGTAGGTTTCATTCAGGTTCTTGAATCTACAGATTTATGTATTTCACAAAATTTTGGGAAGTTTTCTTTCAATTTTTCTTCAAATGCTCTTTAAAATTATTTTTGTCTTTCTCATATCTGCTGAGCCTTATGATATAAATGTTAGATCTTTTGTTATTATCTCTCAAATCCTCAAGACTCTATTCATTTATTTTTTTCTATCTAGTTTCTCTTTCATTCAAATTCAGTAGGTGAAATCTGTTGTTCTGTTCTTAAGTTCACTAATTCTATCAGTTACTTCCACCTACTATTGAGTGCAACCATTGTGTCATTTCAGTTATTGCATTTTTCAGCTCCAACATTTCCTTTTTTTGGTAATTTTTTTCATAAGATTCATGATTTTTTCATTTACTTTAAGAGAAATTGAAATTGATGTGTGAAGGTTTTAATGATTACTTTAAAATATTTGTCAGATGCTTCCAACTTCCACATCTTCTTATTGTTGGTGTCTGTTGCTTTTTCTCATTAGTATTGTGATTTTTCTGTGTCTTGGTATGACTGATGGTTTTAATAATTGTATTCTGGACCTTTCAGTATTATATTAGAAGGCTCTGAGTCTTACTAAATATTTTATCAGGCAGTTTAGATTTAGCACATAGATTATGGCCTACTTTGTGAGCTATGGCTACAATGACAATTTAATTTTCAGAGTCACTGTAGTTCTGTGTTTTTTTTTTTTCTGATTTGTTTATCTGATTCTTCAGAATCTCCCACTCATTCCTGCTGGTGTAGCCTGAGAGTGTGGAAGGAATTTCTCCTGGTCTAACCACCTAGTGCGTCTTGGTGAGGGAAGGGGATCTCCAGCCCATGGAGATAAAACTTATTTCCAAGGCTAGATGTTGTGGCAAATTCCCTCTTTTAGTGCTGTTTTGCTGTTAAGTGTCCATAGGGATTTTCTGTCCTATGCATATAAACAATGCCTCCCAGACCAGGAATTGTTTGGGCTGAATCTTTTTTCCAGTGATACCAAGCCACCTGTCCATGTGGTGTTTCTAGTTTGAATAGGATTCCCTAGCCTGCAGAAATGAAGAGTCATTCTTGGAATTGGTAGTTGTTTTGTTAGGAAACCCTAGCTGAGAGTGTCTAGTTGAGGAAATGGATTCTCAGATCCATGGGGATTGAGTGTTTCTAGGTCTGGGGACTTTAATGGTTGGATATCTCTTGCCTAACCACCTCCTGATGCTGCTAGATGGGGAAGTCAATTCTCAGGACTGGTGGAGATGATGAGTATTCTATGGTTGGGTACTTGTGACAGGACCACCCCTCCCCCCGACAGTGCCGTTACTGCTACCTGCCTGGTCAGTATCTCTAGGTATGGAAAAATGGAATCTCATATCTTCTAAAAAAGGAAAGTGGTTCTCCTGGCCACTTATTCTCATTTGATTAGTGATTAATTTTTGCCAGTGTTCCTGAGTTTGCCTCATATTGGTGAAACTCTCATTTCATCCTGGATAAGAATGAGCATACCTAAACTCATTGCTATGTTTTGTTGCTATGTTAGCTACAAGAGTCTCTGGGACCAGACTACTTTGTGCTTTTAGGTTAATCATCATAAAATACATTACTGCTCTGTCCTTTCGCTAGTCCTTGTGTGCTTAGGCATTCTAACTTCCCCTTTATACTTTCCTAGGGTATTTGGTTGGCTCTTGTGATTTTTACAAGTTTTATAGTTGTACTTAGTGGAAGAAGCAGGGAGAAATGAATCTATTCCATACGGTGAGACCAGATGTCTTTCTTGTATTCTTTTTGGAAGCCCCATTTTTTAAAAATTTTATTACTTTCTTTGAAGCACAAATTACTTCAGTCTCCTCTTCCATTTTCCTTGTCCTATACTTGGATTCATAACCACTTTTCTTGGGGCCTCTCTTTCGTTTTATTGAAGAATGGTGTTTAGAGACTAAGATCTTGGTGCTAGATATACAAATTATTACTGGTTTCATTATCTACAATCTATTTGTATTTTATAATTACATCAGTTATTATCTACCCTGGTTCCTTCAGTGTAGTTGTATTTATAAAATGATCCATTTATTAGTGTTTGAATTTAATTTGAGTCTCTGCTCTTAATCTTGGTTAGTCTTAATTATTTGTTTATATGATTAGCATATGAAGTGTATTTGAGACATTAATATAGTTCTAAGATTCAGACTTTCAGAAAGTATCATTCGCCCTAATATTTGCTTCACAGTTCCAATTTTTTTCCATTCTTACCACTTGTTTTCCACCTGCCATATATAGGTAACCAATCTATTCAGTTTTCAGCATATTTATCTTTTGCACAAATGTGGAGATATATGTTAATTTTTATGTCCTTTATTTCTTAAATGAAGAGTAAGACAATCTTGAGAGCTTTTTTTTTTTTTTTTCCTACTTAATCCTATGTCCTGGAAATCATTTCATAGCAGTTCATAGATTTTTAGTTATAGTTAGAAAGACTTTCCCTGTATAAAATTTAAAGGATAGTTCACTCATGTTTTCTTCTAGTATTTGTTTGGTTTTAATTGTTTTTATGGTTTTTAAAAAAAAATTATTTATTTTTAAATTTCTTTTTAGTGTTCCAGAATTCATTGTTTATACACCACACCCAGTGCTCCATGCAATACATGCCCTCCATAATACCTATCACAAGGCTCACCCAACTGCTCACCCCCTACCCCTCCAAAACCCTCAGATTATTTTTCACAGTCTCTCATGGTTCATCTCCCGCTCCAATTTCCCCCAACTCCATTCTCCTCTCTAACTCCCCATGTCCTCCATGTTATTCCTTATGCTCCACAAATAAGCAAAACCATATGATAATTGAATCTCTCTGCTTGACTGATTTCACTCAGCATAATCTCCTCCAATCCCGTCCATGTTGATACAAAAGTTGGGTATTCATTCTTTCTGAAGGAGGCACAATACTCCATAGTATATATGGACCACATCTTCCTTATCCATTTGTCCATTGAAGGGCATCTTGGTTCTTTCCATGGTTTGGTGACCATGGCCATTGCTGCTATGAACATTGGGATACAGATGGCCCTTCTTTTCACTACATCTGTAAGTTTGGGGTAAATACACAGTGGTGCAATTGCAGGGTCATAGCATAGCTCCATATTTAATTTCTTAAGGAATTTCCACACTGTTTTCCAAAGTGGCTTCACCAACTTGCATTCCCACCAACAGTGTCAGAGGGTTCCCCTTTCTCCATATCCTCTCCAACACACGTTGTTTGCAGTCTTGTTAATTTTGGCCATTCTAACTGGTGTAAGGTGGTATCTCAATGTGGTTTTGATCTGAACTTCCCTGATGGCTAGTGATGATGAGCATTATTTCATGTGTGTTAGCCATTTGTGTGTCTTCATTGGAGAAGTGTCTGTTCATATCTTTTTACATTTAGATCTCTATGGCAGTTGAAATTTATTCTTGTGTATGTTGTGAGATATGGGCCCACTTATCTCTGCACTATTTATGTAAAAGCCTGTCTTCACTGTAGTAATTTAAAATGTGGTGGCTCATTTTGAGGAGCTGATAACTTGTGACATGAAAACAAAGTATATCTGGCAAAATAATGCAGAGCACACAGAGTAAACTAGGCCACCACAGGAGGGTTTAGGGAAACAGTGTTATCTCAGGAATTATGGTGTAATTAAGTCTAAAAGTTGGGATTTGAGAGATGGATATGAGAGTATTTGTTTTGAAGAGGTCACATAAACAAGAGTAATGGGGAAATGGATCAAATATTGATTTTATTTACAGAAATATTTTAAAACTTCCATGAAATAAAAATAAGAGTTTCATTGAGCATTTTTTTTTGTCATGCAATGCAGACATCACTGTCCTAGGATTTTTAAGGTAAAAGGCATGGAGAAGACAGCAAAAGATATGGTAGGATTGTGCTTTACAAACTGAATTTGGGATTTTATTTCATGGACTTCCATTTTATGGCATTTTATGATTATAATAATCATGTAGCTAATGTTTTGTAATTCAATTGCAGCACTGTTGTGAACATTAACAATCAAGTAGCGGATCTGAAGAGCAGTGGGACAAATGGGTAATGTTCATATTTCAGTTAGTTATAGCCTATTGCATAATTACTTAAGATAAGTTGCCATTTGTAGAAAAAGTGATGTTGGCATTGAATTGGAGCAATTAATTTTGTGACTAATGTATCCTTTTAAAATTATGGTAGGAGGCACTAAAGGGAATTTATGGAACATCTGAAGATCCATATCTTGTTAGAAGTCATGATACAAAAAATATTAGTATTTGCAAATTTTTAGGATAAAATTGTACTTCTTTCTTGTCTATAGAAACAATTATGTTGCAATGTATAAATTAACTATATTTCATACATTTCTCTTTTTGTAATCCTCCACTTTGACATGTGTTTTTTATGATAGACTTGGTGGGTGCTCTTACTTCCTTATTTAATTTTTAACTGCATAAATCTATATACATTTTAAATGAGATTGTAAAAAATTTTAAAAAAAAGGAGATTGTAAAAGAAGAATTATATGTTTAAGGCATCTGTGGCTTCCACTAAGATTAAAAAATAATTAAAATATTTGAAACTATTTTAGAAATCATTAGATTTTAATGGCATTCTTTCAAAACAGGATATGTAGTAAATTTCTAAAATATTGAAACTTGAATATATTAATTATAGTATCTGTAAAACTTATATTTTAATTATGTACATTTTACTGTACTTTTAGGTAAGCATGTTTAATTCCAGGAAGAAAATATTTTTTTTTCTTTTTGTTAGTTTTTTTTTTTTTTTTTTTTTTTTAGGAAAATATAGTAAGTCTCAGTGAACCATCATAATCTCTTACTTTGTGTATGCTATTTTTCCTAATACTAAGTGTCTGTGTGTATACGTGTGCATAGAAATATGTTGAATTACTTTAAATGTATAATCATAACTTTATCTTGAAAAGTGCACAGATAATAAACTTCCATAAATATGTTTTGCTCTTGTTAGTCTAGAAGCAAAAGTGGTCCCAACTGAGTCATAGTTAAACCAAGGTGTAACAGAGAATGGGATACTCATTACAAAGCATCACTTAAATGACCAGCTCATATTATTAAGGATTAATATTATATGTATACTTATTTTTAGTACCCAGAGCACATAACATAATGCTGGGTACACCGCAGATACTCATTAAGTTCTTACTGAATAAATATAGGAGTAATCTGCATTAGATTATTTAAGAAATTCCTATAAGAAAGCAGGGAATTGATAAAAGCACTTTGTAAAAGATGTAAGTACAACTCAATAAAAAGTGTAATTACAGAAATAATAGTCCTGATAGAATTTTACAGGAAAGAAAAGGTCAGTCTTCATTTTTTCTCTTTATGTAATTTGATGCTTTATTGTTTTTTTTTAAATATTGTGTCACTGATAATTGAAAATGACCAGTATCTCACTGACAGAACTTTAAGTCATCATCATAATAGCTATCCTGGTGATCTCATCTGACCTTTTTGTTTGAGTTAACTGTAAGTTATTCTTAACAGTGTCTACATTGTTTGGAAGAGTAATGTTATATAAAGCTTCAGTGATTTTTTTTTAATATTTATTTATTTTGGAGAGAGAGAGAGCAGGAGCATGGGAGAGGGGCAGAGGAAAAGGGAGAGAGAGAATCTCATGAAGACTTCCCTCTGAGCATGGAGCCTGAAGTGGGGCTCAATCTCATGACCCTGAGATAATTATCTGAGCTGAAAGCTTAACCAACTGAGCCACCCAGGCTTTAGTGATGTTTTAATGGAATCTAATGACACCACTTCAGGGAAAGTTGCTTAACTTCATACATAACCATGGTTTATTACTGTCTAAGACCTGTACTTTCTCAGCCATTCTGGAATCCATACTCCTCTAAAGACCAGGGTAATTGAATTATTCATTTACCAGGCTGTTTATAAATATATGTGTATGATGAAAAATTTTAAGTCAATATTCAGATTTATAAATAAAGGTAGAAATGTTTAGGGATTTAGGAAGAAACTACTGAGGTAATAAAATTAAAGTTAGGCTTATTAGGCTAAAATTCAAAAATAGATGCTGCATTATACTAAAATCTTAACTGAATTATATAAAAAATAATAATTATTTAAGTACTTGTTCTTTGTCACTTATCTTTGTAGGATGAAAAACATATTAAAAATACTTTAGTTTGGGGGGCACCTGGGTGGCTCAGTGGGTTAAGCCGCTGCCTTCGGCTCAGGTCATGATCTCAGGGTCCTGGGATCGAGTCCCGCATCAGCCTCTCTGCTCAGCAGGGAGCCTGCTTCTCTCTCTCTCTCTCTCTCTCTCTATCTCTATCTCTTGGCCTGCCTCTTTGTCCACTTGTGATCTCTGTCTGTCAAATAAATAAAATCTTAAAAAAAATACTTTAGTTTGGGATGTCTTGGTGGCTCTGTGGGTTAGTTGTCTGCCTTCATCTCAGGTCATGATCCTAGGGTCTTGGGATTGAGTCCTGCATCAGGCTCCTTGCTCAGCATGGAGCATGCTTCTCCCTCTGCCTGTCACCTCCCTCCTTGTGCTCTCTGTTTCTCTCTCTCTCTCATTCTCCCTCTCTCCCTGACAAATAAATAAATAAATAATCTAAAAATATATACTTTAATTTTGGGGCATCTGGGTGATTCAGTTGGTTAAGTGTCTGTCTCCAGGTCAGGTCATGATTCCAGAACTCTGGAATTGAGGCCCATTATGGGCTCCCTGCTCAGTATATAGTCTGTTTCTCCCTCTCCCTACACCCTGCTTGTGTTCTCTCACACTCTCTCTCTTTCTTTCTCTCTTTCTTGCAAAGAAATAAATAAAATCTTAAAAAAATACTTCACCTTTACAACTAAAGTGGTTGTTCAAATTTTGAATGTAATCCTATTGTGGGACTCCTCTTGGAATCTCTGCTTAAGAGTTTTCACTACTTGATAACTATTTATATGTAATTAAATTATGTTCTCCTTTTTATATGTTGAAACATTTTGTACTTTAAATATCGTAACTCCTGGCACAAGAGTTAGTCAGTGTGTGCATAAAACATCATGAATGAATAAAGTGATAAAGAAAATGATAAACAGCTAACTCCTATTATTGAAGCTTTAGTATGTGATCTAAAAATATTTATCCAGTAAATGTTTTATAAGAACCATATATGTTTTGATTCTGAGCTTGCACCTGAATCTACAGAGATAGAAATCCCATTGTTTTCATTTAAGTAGTTCACAGTTTGCTAGAGGAGAGAGACAGATAAACAGTAAGCAAGGTATGTGTAATGAAGTGAGTGATGAAGTCTCAGAGGATTCCGGAAATTTCACTGTTCTACATTTGTAAAAACAGGGAAACTTTCATGTTATAGGATCTTTAAAACATCTTGAACACTAAAATGTTTAAAAAACACCTTTCCAAGAAAGGATTGTTATGTTTTGTCAAATTTAGTAACATCTTTCTAAACACTTGAGGGTGTCTTCTTATATATGCTCCTGCCTTCTTTCTAGACCATATTTAACTAATGGATTTACCAAACTAAAGTTTAAAGTTATACAGAAGTGTTTTGTTTAACTCTAACTTAGCCAACTGTTTCCCCCATCATGAGAATCCATAAAATAGCACTCACTGAGGCAAAAACAAACAAACAAACAAAAAGAAAACATAGTAACTAATAAGCATCAGCCTTTATCTGTTTTTTGTTTGTTTGTTTTGTTTTGTTTTGTTTTGTTTTGTTTTCCTCCCAGAAGCCAAGGGAGAGAAAAACATCTATGGGAGATACTTATAAGAACTGGATACCAGGGACACCTGGGTGGCTCAGTTGGTTGAGCAGCTGCCTTCGGCTCAGGTCATGATCCCAGCGTCCTGGGATCGAGTCTCATATTGGGCTTCTTGCTCAGCAGGGAGCCTGCTTCTTCCTCTGCCTGCCATTCTGCCTGCCTGTGCTCGCTCTCTCCCCTTCTCTCTCTCTGATAAATAAATAAAATCTTAAAAAAAAAAGAACTGGATACCATCATTTAAATCCCTTGCTGAATGTGTCCACAGTTTTTAAGCTTGATGAACCATACTGCATTGTCAGAAGTAGAAACAGTATTAGAGATATGGCATGAGAAAGCAGTAAAAACATGACAAGGGACACCACCCTGAAATTTCACATTGAAATTTAAATTCATTATTGTCCCTGTATTATGGATCACACAGGATAAGATGAGTTAGGAGACTGTAGGGTTAAAGCAACTATTGCAATATGGAGCAAAGTCACGTATATCAGAGAAACATAGCACACTGTTCTGAGGTGTAGCTAAATCTCAAGATTCAAAAGAACAATTCTCAGTATCAGATGCCAATTCCTGCCCACATGAAACCTTAAAGTCTAGACAACAAGTTATAGTGGCATTTTGATTAATTAAGGATATGACTGCAACCATGTCAGAGTAGGCATCTCAGGGGAACTCTGTTTTTAAAATCCTCTCCATATTCTTCACTCCAATAACAGGAGTGCATTCTCAGGGAGAGGTGGGGGAATTTGGAAGAGTTAAAACTTCCCCACTCCTTCTGGCATTATCAGTTTTCTTAGAGAGAGGCGTGGGTGGAATTGAGGGAGCAGGAGAACTTGTAAATGAATAGGAGATTAAATTTTAATATGACTAGGATAAGACAATTGAAATGAGAACTACTTTCATATCTAAAAATTATAGAAATTATGGAATTGAACTAAGATATTAAGGGACACTAATCCCTGGGGAGAAAGCAAGAATTGAACTGAAAATAGGTGATAGTACTTCTTGGAACAAATGGAATATATTCATAACCCAAGTGTCACCTTCACAAGGTGGGGATCCTGGTGATTGGAGCTGAAATGATGGGGGGACTACCGACTGATAATCAGTGGATGACTTTATTTCTTACAATCACTTCTTTTATACTTTACACAAGATCCAGTTACAAACAGGATATATATTTACATGCTGGATGTGAACTGCATGTGAGATGCAAGCTCTGTACAGGACCTGGGCTACATCTGGGATGTGGGCTACGTGCAGGCAATCACGTGGGACAAGTGAACAACAATGATGATCTCTTAGCTTTAAATAACAAGAGCAAGTTAAGGGTTCTCCACACTTATCAGCTCCATCTAAAGGAGGACATGAAAGCATTCCAGGGATCCTCCCATGTTTATTTGGGCTGTTGGGTGTTAGCCCAGGAAGACTCTTGCCCTCCATCTCCTGGAGTTTTCTCACAGAATCTGACATGACCCCAGTCACACTGGCGAGGATCCGGGTTGTGTTCCAACAACCAAGATGAGATCTTTCATTAATCTGAATAGTGTTAAGCAGACAATTTATCATTTAATGAAAAAGTGCAATTTTAGATTAAAAAACTTAATAACATATTTCAAATACACCATACAACCAGTATGATTTAAATATTTCTAACATCTAAATTATTCCTGTCAGCAAATACTTGGGATAAAAGTTCAACAGAGGTAGTTGTAATCATCCAAAAAAAAAAAAGAATTTACTTATAATCAAATGTTTCATTCATATATTAATTCAGCAAATAATTATTGAGCACATATAATTTTTCAGTAACTTTCTAGATGCTAGGAATATCACAATGAAGAAAGCTTTTCTCACAGAGTTTATATCCAAGTGGTGTGGAAAGAAAGAAAAACAAAATAAAGAAGTAAACAGAAAATAATATGGTGATAAGGGCTAGGCAGAAAAATTAAGAAAGAAGGACAGAATATGACATTTCAGGGCTGGTTTTTGAGATATATCGGTAGTAAAGCTTTCACTAATAATATGACATTTCAGCAGAGAACTGAAGAAATACATTTCAAGTTTTAGGGTTTTTCTCTTCTCCCAAAACACAACACAAACCATCACTTCAAACATTCCTTGTAAACTTCAAGCTTATTTACTAATGGTCTCCAAAAGTAGGTACCCAGAAAAGAATGTCATATTTTCTGTCATAATTATACTTATCCTCAGGGGGAATTTTTATATATTGCCTACAACTATCTTTCCTATATAAAGATACCATAAAATACCATACCTATATAAAGATACCATATAGTAAGATTTTTGCACAGTGGTAGGTTGTTTTGTAATTTTGTAAATTAAATAAATATTATAAAAGAATCATACAATGTTATAATATTTGGAATTGACTTCTTCACTCAGCATAAATTCTGGAGATTAATCCAAGTTGTATGTCTAATTTTTTTTTAATTAGTCAGTAGTGTTCTGTGCTATGAATGTACAACTTATTTAACTATTCACTTGTTGAAGGATATTTGGACAAATTTCTGTTTTTGGATATTAGGGATTTAACTTTTATAAACATTCATGTACAGATTTTTTTTGTAAAAATAAATTTTCACTTTTGGGGGACAAATTCCTAGGAGTTCAATTGCTGGGTTGGACAGCAATTACATGTTTCATTTTATAAGTAACTGCAAAATTATTTTCCAAAGTATGCTGTACCATATTGCATTGGCACCATCAACATATGAGCAATCCTCTGTCACTGAATTCTTACCAGAATTCATACTGTCATTATATATATAAATATGTATATATTCTATACATATATAATGATGTGTATTATATATAATATATATTATATATATTATTAATATATATTTGTAAATATATATTTACACTGTCATTACATATATAATATTATATGTAGATATATAATATACAGACAGTGCAAATATATATATATATATAGAGAGAGAGACATTATAAATATGTGTTGATATCTCATTATGGTTTAATTTTAATTCTCATGGTGGTTAATGATGTTGAATATATTTTCTTATGTTCATTTGCCATTTATTTATCTTGTTCAGCAAAATGTCTGTCCTTGCCCTTAACTGTTTTCCAATTGGATTGTCAATTTTCATAATTTTTACTGGTAAAATTTATTGAAGTAAAATTCAGTTATAAAAATAACCACTTTGAAGTGTAAAGTATTGCAGCATGTAGGACATTTATCATGTTGCACAACCACTCCCATTATCTACTTTCAAAAAATTTCATGTCCCATAAAGAAAACCCCATACTTGTTAAACAGTCACTCCCAATTCCCCTCTCCCACCAACCCCTGGCAACTGCTAATCAACTTTTTGTCTCTACATATTTGAATATTCTGAAAACCTTATGCTGGAATGATACAATAGCTGAAATTTTGTGTTTGCCATCTTTTAGTTGTCATAACATTTTGAGGACCATTCATGTTATAACATACTATATTATTGGTGGTGGAATTATTCAATAATATATTTTGCTTAAATTTTTGAGGAACTACCAAATTTTTTTCTACAGCAGTTCAATCATTGTACATTCTCATCAACAATGCACATGTTTTCTAATTCTTATATCTTTACCAATATTTGATATACTTTTCTTTTTTAATTATAATCAGCCTAGAGTGTAGGAAGTGATATCTTTTTGTGATTGTGCACTTGATCTTAGCCTAAAGGCTGAGAAGCAATTTGTTTTTTTATTTGTATCTCCAAAATGAGTAATGTGGAGCATCTTTTCACATGTTCACCGTTTGTATATTTTCTTTGGAAAACAATGTCTATTCAAGAACTTTGCCCATTTTACTTGGGTTGCTTATCTTTTTGTTGTTAAATTGTAAGAATTTTTAAGTGTTGTATAAATTTTGGAAACTAGACCTTTATTAGATTCATGATTTGCAAGTATTTTCTCCCATTCTGTAGGATATCTTCATTTTGTTGATAGTTTCCTTGATGCATAACAGTTTTTAGTAATGATCAATCTAATTAATTCATTTTTTTTTTTACTTTGTTCCTTTCGCTTTTAGTATCCTATCTAGGAATCCATGGCAAACTCATGGTCATACAAGTTTACCCCTATGTGCCTTTTAAAAGTTTTAGTTTTAGTTTTTACATTTAGGTCTTTGATCCATTTTGAGTTAATTTTTAAATATGTTGTAAGATAGCAGCCCAACTTCTTTATTTATCATGTGGATATCCAGTTGTACCAAGAGAATATTCAATCAAAAACCAATTGATAAAAGAAGTATGGATTTATTTCTGCACTCTCAATTATATTTCATTGAGTTATATATTTATTTTTTTGCCAGTACCACACTGTTCTGATTCCTGTAGCTTCGTACTACATTTTAAAATCAGAAAGTATGAGTCATAACTTTTTCTTATGCAAGACTGTTTTGGCTATTTTTTTATGAAATTTAAAGTCAACTTCCATATTTTTGCAAAATAGGCTACTGTCAGTTTGACAGGGATTGCATTGAGTCTGCAGATTGCTTTGGATAACAATATTAAGTCATCTAGTTCACAAACATGGGATGACTTTTCATTTATTCAGAATTTAATTCCTTTTAGCAATGTTTTTGTGTTTCAATGTGCATGTCTGGTACTTCTGTAGTTAAAGGTGGGGCATTAGGCTAGCTCAGTTAGTAGAGTATGTGACTCTTGGTCTTAGGGTTGTGAATTTGAACCCCATGTTGGGTGTAGCGATTACTTAAAAAATACATAAAATCTTATATTTAAATGTATTGCTAAGTATTATTTTGATGCTACTGTGTATGAATTTTTTCTTAATTTTATTTTTAAATTGTTTATAGCTAATGTATAGAAATATAACTGTGGATTGATCTTGTATCATCCAAAATTTCTGATTATTATTAGCTGTAATAGCTTTTCATGGATCCTTTAGGACTTTTTATACAAAAAATATTGCTATATGGGAAAAGAAAGTTTTTATTGTTCCTTTCCAATTTAAATACCTTTTATTTCTTTTCTTGACTAATTGCTCTGGTTAGATCACCCAGCTCAATAATTTAATAGAAATACTGAAAGTGGGAGTACCTGTTTTGTATTATATACTTTTTGATCTTAGAAGCTAAACTATCAGTTTTCATCATTGGTGTTAATGCTAACTGTGTATTTTTCATAAATTTTCTATATCAAGTTCAGAATTTTCCTTTTTGTTCCTCTTTTGTTAAGTCATTTTGTCATGAAAATGTACTGGGTTTTGTCAAGTTTCTTTTTTTTTTTTTTCCCCTGCATGAATTGAGATGAAAATGTTTATTTTTCTTTCCTTTTAATCATGCAGCTTATTACATCAATTGATACTTCTATATTGAAATTTATTTGAATTCCTGGATAAATTCCTTTGGTCCTGGTAGATAATACTCTTAATACACTCCTGCATTCAGATTGGTAGTTTTTACGTGGAGGGTTTTTCAATCTATGGTAGTAAGGTGTATTTGCCTATTACAACTTCTTTTTATTGTGATGATTATATCTAGATTTGGTATCAGGGTAATTCTGATATCATAGAAAGAGGAAGTGTTCTCTCTTGTCTTCTTTAACTTGGGCTGCTATAACAAAATACAATGGACTGGGTATGATCTTCTCACATTTCTCATGGCTAGAAGTCTAAGATCAGGGTAGCAGCATGATCTTGTTCTGGTGGGAGTTCGTTTTCATGTACTTCAAGGTATTTTAAAATTTTGTTTGTAATTTATTCCTTCATCTACTGGTTATCTCAGAGAGTTTTGTTTCATTTGCACATATTTGTGAATTGCCCACTTTTCCTTCTGTTACTTACTTCTGGTTTCATTTATTTTGTTGAGAGAGGATACTTTGTACAATTTAATTCTTTTATTAAGGTTATTGAAACTGTTTATGTAGCCTAGAATGTGATCTATCCTTGAAAATTTTCATGTCTAACTGACAAAAATAGTTATTATCTTTTATTGGGTGACTTGTTTTTGTATAAGTCTGTATGTCTAGTTAGTTTATAATATTGTTTATATCCTCTATTTACTTAGTGATCTTATTTCTAGTTGTTGAATAGAGTATTAAAAGTAGGGCATTGAAGTCTCCAGTTTTTATTGTAAACCTATTTTTCTCTTTAATTCCATCCATTTCTGCTTTATGGATGTTGAATCACAGTTGTTTCATGTGTTTATAATTGTATCTTCCTGACCGATTTATCCTTTTCTGTCAGCATCTTCCATTGTCACTTGTAATATTTTTATCTTAAAGTCTATTTTATGCAATATTAGTATAGTTACTCTAGCAATCTTTGGTTACTATTTGCATAGAATGTTTTCCCCTATTCCTTCAATTTCAATATCTATATGTTGGTTGTAAAATGAGTCTGTTTTAGAATACATATAGTTAGATCATGTATTTTTAATCCATTCTGCATGTATCAGCCTTTTAATGGATAATTTAATCCATTTATATTTTGGATAGTTGCTGATAAAGAAGGATGTGCTTCTGCTATTTTGCTATTTGTTTTAATTTTCAAGTTTTTATTTAAGTTACAGTTATTTAACATACAATGTAACATGTGTTAAATCTAGTGATTCATCACATACATACAACACTCAGTGCTCATCACAAGTGCCCTCCTTAATATCCATCACCCATTTAACCCATATCCCTGCCCACCTCCCCTCCAGGAACCCTCTGTTTGTCTTCTATAGTTAAGAGGTTATTTTATGGTTTGCCTCTCATTTTCCCTCCTCTATGTTCATCTGTTTTGTTTCTTAAATTACACATTTGAGTGATATCATCTGGTATTTGTCTTCTTCTGACTTATTTTACTTAGAATAAGACACTATTAATGCCATTACAAATAGCAAGATTTCATTCTTTCTTACGGCTAAGTCATATTCCATTGTATATGTGTGTGTGTATGTACATATATATGTATGTGTGGAATTTGTAGAATATATATATATATATTTTTTCCTATTGTATTATCTATTTTTATTTCTCTATTGTATTAGCCATATATATATATATATGTATACATATATATATATACATACACTTTATTTTTTTAATTTCTTTTCAGCATAACAGTATTCATTGTTTTTGCACCACACCCAGTGCTCCATGCAATCCGTGCCCTCTCTAATACCCACCACCTGGTTCCCACAACCTCCCACCCCCTGCCCCTTCAAAACCCTCGGATTGTTTTTCAGAGTCCATAGTCTCTCATGGTTCACCTCCCCTTCCAATTTACCCCAACTCCCTTCTCCTCTCCATCTCCCCTTGTTCTCCATGCTATTTGTTGTGCTCCACAAATAAGTGAAACCATATGATAATTGACTCTCTCTGCTTGACTTATTTCACTCAGCATAATCTCTTCCAGTTCCGGCCATGTTGCTACAAAAGTTGGTATTCATCCTTTCTGAGGGAGGCATAATACTCCATAGTGTAGATGGACCACATCTTCCTTATCCATTCATCCGTTGAAGGGCATCTTGATTCTTTCCACAGTTTGGCGACCATGGCCATTGCTGCTATAAACATTGGGGTACAGATGCCCCTTCTTTTCACTACATCTGTATCTTTGGGGTAAATACCCAGTAGTGCAATTTCAGGGTCATAGGGTAGCTCTATTTTTAATTTCTTAAGGAATCTCCACACTGTTTTCCAAAGTGGCTGCACCAACTTGCATTTCCACCAATGGTGTAAGAGGGTTCCCCTTTCTCCACATCCTCTCCAACACATGTTGTTTCCTGTCTTGCTAATTTTGGCCATTCTAACTGGTGTAAGGTGTTATCTCAATGTGGTTTTGATCTGAATCTCCCTGATGGCTAGTGATGATGTATATATACACTTTAAATAAATATTTGATCCCATTGCCTTCTGGCTCGCATTGATTTTATTTATTTATTATTTATTTATTTATTTATTTATTTATTTATTTATTTATTCTCACCATAGCATATATCTTCCCCAATGTCCATTACCCAGCCATCCCATCCCTCAGACCCCCCTCTCCTCCAGCAACCCTCAGTTTGTTTCCTGAGATATAGAGTCTCTTCTGGTCTGTCTCCTTCTCTAGTTTCATCTTGTTTCATTTTTGCCTCCCTTACCCTATGATGCTCTGTCTTGTTCTTCAAATTCCTAATATTAGTGAGATCACATGATAACTGTCTTTCTCTGGTTGACTTAATTTTGGTTAGCATGATACCCTCGAGTTCCATCCATGTCATTGCAAATGGCAAGATTTCAGTGTTTTTTTATGGCTGCTTGGTATTCCATTGTATATATATGCCACGTCTCCTTTATCCATTCATCTATGGATGGACATCTAAGCTCTTTCCATAGTTTGGCTATTGTGGGCATTGCTGTTATAAACATTCAGATGTATGTGCCCCTTTGGATCATTACATTTGTATCTTTGAGGTGTATACCCAGTAGTGCAATTTGCTGGGTCATAGGGTACCTTTATTTTCAATATTTGAGAGACCTCCATAGTGATTTCCAGAGTGGCTGCACCAGTTTCTATTCTCATCAACAATGTAAGAGGGTTCCCCTTTCTCCACATTCTTGAAAGACCTGTCATTTTCTAACTGGTTAATTATAGCCATTTTCACTGCTGTGAGGGGGTATCTCACTATGGTTTTGATTAGTATTTCCCCGATATTGAGTGATGCTGAGCAATTTTTCATGTGTCCATTGGCCATATGGAGGTCTTTGCAGAAATATCTGTTCATGTCTTCCGCCCATTTTCTGATTGGATTATTTGTTCTTTGGGTGGTGAACTTGATCAATTCTTTATAGATTTGGGGTACTAGCCCTTTATCTGATATGTCAATTGCAAATATCTTCTCACATTCTCTTGGTTGTCTTTTGGTTTTGTTGACTGTTTCCTTTACTGTGCATAAGCTTTTTATCTTTATGAAGTCCCAGTAGCTCATTTTTGCCCTTGCTTCTCTTGCCTTTGGTTATGTTTTTAGAAAGAAGTTGCTGTGGCTGAGGTCGAAGAGATCACTGTTGGTGTTCTTCTCAATGATTTTGATGGATTCCTCTGTCACATTGAGGTTTTTCATCCATTTTGAGTCTATTTTTATGTATGGTGTAAGAAAATCGTCCAGTTTCATTCTTCTCCATGTGGCTGTCCAATTTCCCAACACCATTTTTTGATGAGACAGTCTTTCTTCCATTGGACATTCTGTCATGTTTTCTCAAAGATTATTTGGAAATGGAGTTGAGGGTCCATTTATAGGCTACCTATCTTGTTCCATCAATCTATGTGTCTGTTTTTGTGCCAGTACCATAGTGTCCTGATGATTACACCTTTTTAACAGAGCTTGAAATCTGGAATTTTGATGCTGCCAACTGTGGTTTTCCTTTTCAACATTCTTCTGGCTCTTCAGGGTCTTTTATGGTTCCATATATATTTTAGGATTATTTGTTCCATTTCTTTGCTAAGCATGATACGCTCTAGTTTGGTAATTTGATAGGGATAGAATTATATGTGTAGATTTCTCTAAATAGCATAGATATTTTCACAATATTTGTTCTTCCATTCCATGAGCATGGAAGTTTTTTTTTTCCATTTCTTTGCGTCTTCCACACTTTATTTCATGAGTACTCTATAGTTTTCTGAGTACAGATTCTTTGCCTCTTTGGTTAAATTTATTCCTAGGTATGTTATGGTTTTGGATACAATTGTGAATGGGATTGAAACCTTAATTTCTTTCTTCTGTCTTGTTGTTGGTATGTAGAAATGAAACTGATTTCTGTGCATTGATTTTATATCCTGGCACCTTACTGAATTCCTGTATGAGTACTAGCAGTTTTGGAATAGAGTCTTTTGGGTTCTTCACATAAAATATATCATCAGCAAAGGGTGAGAGTTCAACATATTTGCTATTCAGATGCCTTTTATTTCTTTTTGGTGTCTGATTGCTGAAGCTAGGATTTCTAGTACTATGAGAAATAGCAGTGGTGATAGTAGACATATCTGCTTTGTTCCTGACCTTAGGGGTAAAGTTCTCAGTTTTTCCCCAGTAAGAATGATATTCACTGGAGTTTTTCATATGTGACTTTGATGATATTGAGGTACGCACCCTCTATCCCTAAACTGTGAAGAGTTTTGATCAAGAAAGTGTGCTGTACTTTGTCAAATGTTTTTCAGCATCTATTGAGAGTATCATATGGTTCTTGTTCTTTCTTTTGTTAATGTATTGTATCACATTGAATGATTTGCAGATGTTGAACCAACCTTGTGACCCAGGAATAAATCCCTCTTGGTTGTGGTGAATATTCCTTTTAATGTACTGTTGAATTCTATGGGCTGGTATTTTGGTGAGAGTTTTTATATCTGTGTTTATCAAAGTTATTGGTATGTAATTCTCCTTTTTGATTAGGTCTTTGTCTGGTTTTGGGTTCAAAGTAATGCTAGCCTCATGAAACGAGTTTGGAAGTTTTCCTTCCATTTCTATTCTTTGGAATAGTTTCAAGAGAATAAGTATTAATTCTTTTTTAAACATTTGGTAGAATTCCTCTAGGAAGCCGTCTAGCCCTGGACTATTGTTTGTTGGGGTATTTTTTATTACTGCTTCAGTCTCCTTATGTTGGGCTCCCCGCCGAGGGGAGGAGGCGCCCGGGCCAGCCGGAGGCCTCTCCTTGGGGCTGAGCGGGATGGCGAGTGTCGCGAACCCGGAACGCACCCACAGAAGACACCAGGCTCGGGAGGTCTGTCGAAGCAGGATCTCGCTTTATTGAGCAGGGCAGCGGCTTATATGGGGTGAGGGAAGGGAAGTGAGGTCAGCAAAGTGGGGGCCAATGGGGATGTGCCGTGTCGGCGGGAGTTGGGAGAGACACGCCCTGCAGGGGGTGGAGACTCGCGGGAAACGAAACTGATGGGAAACTGAAACCGCCACTTTGGCGCCTTTGTGGTCGGCCATGTGGGTTCCCGATCCGGAAGAGAAGGCCACCTGGCGCCATCTTAGCCTCTTGGGGCCCAACATCCTTACTGTTTATGGGTCTGTTCAGGTTTTCTACTTCTTTCTTGTTCAGTTTTGGTAGTTTATACACATCTGGGAATGCATCCATTTCTTTTAGATTGTCAAATTTGTTAGTGTATAGCTGTTCATATTATTTTCTTATAATTGTATTTCTCTGGTGTTTGTTGTGATCTCTTCTCTTTCATTCATGATTTTATTAATTTGAATCTTTTGTCTTTAAGTATGGGCAGGGATTTATCAATATTATTAATTCTTTCAAAGAACCTGCTCCTAGTTTCATTGATCAGTTCTACTGTTCTTTGGTTTCTATTTCATTGATTTCTGCTCTGATATTTAGGATTTCCCTCCTCCTGCTGGGTTTAGGCTTTCTTTGCTATTGTTTCTCTAGCTCCTTTAGGATTAGGGTTAGGTTGTTTTAGACCTTTCTTTTTTGTTGAGAAAGGCTTGTATTGCTATATACTTTGCTCTCAGGACCACCTTGGATGTATCCCAAACACTTTGAACAGTTGTGTTTTCATTTTCATTTGTTTCTATGAATATATCATTTATTTATTTATTTATTTATGAATATTTTAAATATCTCTTTAATTTCCTGGTTGACCCATTCATTCCTTAGTAGGATGTCTTTAGCTTCCATCTATTTGAGTTTTTCCAACTTTCCTCTTTGTTTGAGTTCTAGTTTCAAGACACTGTGGTCTGAAAATATGCAGGGAATGATCCCAATCTTTTGGTATCAGTTGAGACCTGATTTGTGACCCAGGATGTGATCAATCCTGGAGAATGTTCCATGTGCTCTAGTGAAGAATGTGTATTCTGTCACTTCGGGATGGAATTTTCTGAGTGTATCTGTGATATCCATCTGTTCCACTGTGTCCTTTAAAACTTTTATTTCCTTGTTGATCTTTTGCTTTGATTATCTGTATCTTTCCATGATGGGGCTTTACAATTCCCTATTAGTATTGTATTATTATCCGTGTGTTTCTTTGATTTTGTTATTAATTGGCTTATATAGTTGGCTGCTCTCATGTTAGGGGCATAGATATTTAAAATTGTTAGATCTTCTTGTTGGACAGGCCCTTTAAGTATCATATAGTGTTCTTCCTCATCTCTTATAGTCTTTGGCAAAAATCTAATTTTTCTGATGTAAGGATCACTATGCTAGCTCTCTTTTGATATCCATTAGCATGATAAATTTTTTCCCACTCCCTCACTTTAAATTTGGAGGTGTCTTTGGGTGTAAAATGAATTTCATGCAGACATATCAAAAGGTCTGGTGTTTTGGTTTTGTGTGTGTGTGTGTGTGTGTGTGTGTGTGTGTGTGTGTGTTTGTTTTGCTTTGTTTTTCCATTCTGTTACCCTGTGTCCTTTTACTGGGGCATTTAGCCCATTTACATTAAGAGTAACTATTTAAAGATATGAATTTGTGCCATTATAGTGCCTATAAAGTGACTGTTACTATATATTGTCTCTGTTCTTTTCTGGTCTGTTACTTTTATGCTCTTTCTTTGCTTAGAGGACCCCTTTAAATATTTTCTGTAGTGCTGGTTTGGTGTTTGGAAATTCTTTTAGTTTCTGTTTGTCTTGGAAGTTTTTATCTCTCCTACTTTCAGTGGAAGCCTAGCTTGATATAGTACTTGGCTACATTTTTTTCTCATTTAGTGCTCTGAATACATCATGCTAGTCTTTTCTGGCCTTCCAGTTCCCTGTGGATAGGTCCACTGCCAATCTAATATTTCTACTGTTGTATGTTACAGACTTCCTGTCCCAAGCTTTCAGGATTTTCTCTTTGTCTTTGAGACTTGTAAGCATTCCTATTAGATGACGGAGTGTTGACCTATTTTTATTGATTTTTGAGGGGGATTCTCTGTGCCTTCTGGATTTTGATGCTTGGTTCCTTCCCCCAAATTAGAGAAGTTCTCTGCTATAATTTACTCCAATTTACCTTCTTCCCCCCTCTCTCTTCTTCTGGGATCCCAATTATCCCAATATTGTTTCATCTTACAGTATCACTTATCTCTCGAATTTTCCCCTCGTGATCCAGAAATTGTTTATTTCTCTTTTTCTCAGCTTCTTTATTCTCCATCATTTGGTCTTCTTTATCACTATTTCTCTCTACTGCCTCATTTAGCCTAGTGGTAAGAGCCTCCTTTTTTAAAATTCTATTTTTAAAAATTTTTGTAATTTATTTTCAGTGTACCAGAATTCATTGTTTATGCACCACCCAGTGCCCCATGCAATACGTGCCCTTCATAATACCCACCACCAGGCTCACCCAACTTTTCCCCGCCCCTTCAAAACCCTCAGATTGTTTTTAAGAGTCCATAGTCTCTCATGGTTTACCTCCCCCTCCAATTTCCCCCAACTCCCTTCTCCTCTCCATCTCCCCATGTCCTCCATGTTATTTCTTATACTCCACAAATAAGTAAAACCATATGACAATTGACTCTCTCTGCTTGACTTATTTGACTCAGCAGAGATTATGCTGTGCCTCCATTTTTTATTATAGCTCATCAATAGCATTTTTTATTTCAACTTGGTTAGATTTTAGTTCTTTTATTTATCCAGAAAGGGATTCTCTAGTATCTTCTATGTTTTTTTCAAGCCCTGGTGGGATCTTTATAATCGTCATTCTGAACTCTAGTTCTGACATCTTACTAATGTCTGTATTGATTGGGACCCAGAGGTCAGTACTACGTAATTTTTTCTTTTGTGGTGAGTTTTTCTGCCTTGTCATTTTGTCCAGAGAATAGGTGAATGAGATGACAAAATGCTAAAATGGTAACAATAACCCTAGAAAAATATAAACTTGCAGAACCAGAAGAGACCTGAGACCAGGGGGAGAAAAAAGGAAAAAAAAAATGATTATGCTGGTGAATAGAGCAGAGCTACACACTTGATTTTGGGTGTATTTGGGTCTGTTAGAAGAAACTGCCTCCCAAAATTTTAAAGAAAGAAAAATTGTGTGTGTGTGTGTGTGTGTGTATATATATATATATATATATATATATATATATATATATAGTGCTGTATATTGTGTATTGCATATTGTATATTGTATTATATATTGTATATTGTGATTGTGTGTGTGTACATATATATATATACACAATTTTTCTTTCTTTTACACACACACATATATATACACACACACACACACACACACACATATATATATATGTAAACTCAGTGAAGAGATGTGATATGATTGTGAGGATGACATTTAAAATTTTTTTTTATAGATTTATTTATTTATTTATTTGGCAGAGAGAGAGAGAGAGAGATCACAAGTAGGCAGAGAGCTAGGCAGAGAGAGAGAGGGGGAAATGTGCCCTATTGAGCAGAGAGGTCAATGTGGGGCTTGATCCCAGGACCCTGGGATCATGACCTGAGCCAAAGGCAAAGGCTTAACGCACTGAGCCAGCCAGGTACCCCAAGGATGAAATTTTAAGAAAAGATTTTTAAAAAGGAATTGATAAAAAGTTGGTTGGGAAAAGAAGAAAAAAAAGAGAGAGTATGTGATTAGGCTGGAGACTAGAATAAAATGATATGCTAGATTTAGGTTATATTTTGATCTGTTAGAAGAAACTGTATCCTAAAATTTTAAAGAAATAAAACCTTTATGTATACAAAAAATAAAGTTAAATACAATGAAAGAATAGAATATGACTATAAAATGAAAATTTAAAAAGATTTGTAAAAAGTATTGATAAGATATAATAGTTAAAAAAGGATATAATAGTTAAAATAAGTTAAAATAGGAAGGAGGAAAGTTCAAAAAAGAAAAATGGAAATAAAAAAATTAAAAAATGAAAACAAAAAAGTTATCTTTGAAAAAATAAAGAATCATGGGGAAAAAATCCATGAATTCTATGTGATGTATTACCCTAGTACTGGTGTTTTGCAATTATCATTGATCAGTAAACTTGGTCTTGGCTGGATGTTCTTGCTGATCTTCTGGGGGAGTGGTCTGTTGCAGGGATTCACAAATGTCTTTTCCCAAGTCTGAGTTGTGCCGCCCTAGCCAGGGGTCAGGTAAGCAAACTGCTCAGGTTTGCTCCTGGTAGCTTTTGTTCCCTGAAAACTTTCCATAAGCTTTGGATGACAAGAATGAAAATGGTGACCTCCCAATCTTCTGGAGGCCCTGGAGGAGCTGAGAGCTTGAGGCCCCCCTTTTCAGTGAGCCCTCAGAGAACAGCAATCAATCATTCCCATACCTGGTCTCCAGCTGCACTCCAAGCTCTCCCAGCCTGTGACAAAGGATTTCTATCTCTGGCACATGGTCCCATTTGGAGTATCCAAACCTTGAAGATTCCTGCAGTGCACTCCCATGCCACCCTTCCTGGTGGAGGAAGAGGGAGGCTCTCTGGATCTGCCACTTATGGGGTGCCTGCTCAAAGTATAGTGGTCTGACCAGGCCTCAGATCATGGTTTATGGCAGCCCTGAGCTGAAAGCCTCATCCTCAACTCTGTCTTTGCAGGCAGCTTCTCCATTCCAATACCTGGGAACTCCACACTCAGAAACCCCCAGTCTTTCTTTGACCCCGAGAGTCCTTAGACCACACTGTCCCAGTGAGGGCTCCACCCCCATTTAGCCTCTGGAGCAATGTCCCTTAGTGGAGCAGGCTTCTAAAAGTTCTGATTTCGTCCTCTGCTCCTCTATCACTTGCCAGGAACCAGCCCCTCCCCCTACAGTCTATCTTCCCATATGTTACCTTAGATTCACTTCTCTGTGTATCCTGCCTTCCAGAAAGTTGTCCCTTTTCTGTTCATAAAAGTGCTGGTATTCTTCTCTTTGATCTCTTATTGAGTTTGTAAGTGTTCAGAATGTTTTGATAACTATCTAGCTGAATTCCTGGGACCAGATGAAATTTAAGTCTCCTACTCCTCTACAACTCTATCATCTTGCTCCACCTCTGTTGGGAAATTGTATTTAAGGGTCATAATTATTTGTGAGTCAGGGATGCTTATTTTGAGTTTGTACAAAGTAAATATTATATATGCATTATGACATATATATAGCATTATGTAATAGAGTAATATTTATCATTTTTTTATAAATATAGAACTATAGTTTTGTTATGGTTATAGATACATAGTTATAATTACTGAGTTACATTATTACAAATACAGTTGGAATTACAGTTACATTTAGAGTACTATGGTAATAATGCAATAGTTACAGTGTTAGACTAATTGTTACACTTTTGTATTTATAGTGTTATAATTTATTTATGGTTTTGCAGTTTAGTTTAGTGTTATAATTGTAGAGCTATCCTTATTAATTTGTAATGAAAGCCATTTAATTATGTGGGTGATCATAACTTAGTTTTATAGTTATAAAATTATAACACTATTATAGCACTAAAATTGCAGTATAGTGCTATGATTGCATTTATAGTGATAATTATGGTTACAGTATTACTTTTATAGGTAGAGTGATAAGTGTTATAGAGTTGTAATTAAGGTTTCAATGATATAGTGTTAGCACTGTTGTTATAGTGTTAGTATTATAATTATTATGGTCATGTTATAGTGGTGATATTACAGTTATAATTACAGTGTTATAATGCTGTAGTTACAGTATTATGGTCAGAATTAAATTGTTATAGCCAAATTGTCATAACTCTTGTGATAGAGCTATAGAATTTAGTTACAGCTGGATAGTAAAAGTTGTAGAAACATAGTTACTATTAAAAGTTTAGAGTATTAGTTTTATAATCATAGTTATTAATAGTTTAAGATTTGTTGTTACTGTTACAAAGTTATAATGTTATGTTAGGGAGATGTTTATAGTCATAGTTATCATCCTATAGTTATAAGTGTAGTGGTGGAATTATAGATATAGTGCTATAGATATAGTTATAGTGTTATTAATATAGTTACAGTGTTAGTGTTATAGTGGTAGTATTATAATATTATAGTTGAGACTATAGTGGTACAGTTGTACTTCTATAGTTATGATTATATTTTTATGGTTATAATGATTGATGATGTTAATGATGCTGATTTGATGATAGTTACAATGTTATGGTTATAGTTAAATTGTTACAGACTTTGTTAGTGTTATATAGTTTAGTATTATAGTTATGGGGTTATGGTTATAATGTAATAGTTATAGAGTTTAATTATAGAGTTATGTTTTTATTTATAATTTTAGTTATAATGATGCATCATTATAATTATAATTTAGTTGTACTACCATAATATTGTTATATTTATACTGTTATACAGTTATATTATTATTTCAGTCTTATTATAGTGATTATAGTTTTGTTATACCCATAATGTTATGGTTATAGTTATATTGTTATACTATTAGTGTTGTTTTAATATTATAGTGCTGTAGTGAGAATGTTATAAAATTGTAGTTATAAAATTATGGTGTTAGTTCTGTTATAAAGTTATAGGTATAAAGCTATAGTTATATTAGGGTACTAAATCAGAGCTATGTCACTGTCATATATTTACCATGCTATAGTTTTAGATATAGTACTGTTGTACTTACAATGCTACAATTTAATAATGTTATAATCATAACAGTGATATTATTATAATTACAGTGCTATAATTACTTTTACAATGCTAGAACTATAGTGATTACTGTTATAGCTATAGAGCTAATGTAATAGTTATATAACTATTGTTATAATTATCATGCTATGATTATAGTGATAGTATTATAGTTGCAGTTATAATAACTTTAATTACACCACTATTATATAACTTTAACCTTGTGAGTATAGAACTCTAAGTGTTACTCTACACTAAAACTATGTACTACTGTTATATGTGCTATGTTACAGATTATTGAAAAATTGATAGTGTTATACTGATTTTTTTGTTTTGGTCTGAGGTCTAATTATAGAGCTATAGTTTTGGTCTGAGTTATAGGTATATTTACAGAGTTATAGGTATATTTTATAATAGCGATGATAATTCTATAATAATAGTTATAGAAATAAGGTAATAGTCATGCAGATATAATTATGGATATGGTGCTATTGATATATACTGTTAATGTATTAAAGGTTGGGGTTACAGCAAATTATGGTAATATACTAATAAATCACACATATTGTATTATAGTTATAGTGTTATAGGAGGCATAATAGTTATAACATTATAGTTTTGGTGTTAACAATATTATGAGAGTGATAGTAAAATATTAGTAATAGTGTTATGCAATGGTGATAGAGATAAGGGTGTAACTTTAGTCTCTTGGTCATAGCAATAGATTGACTATAGTTATAGAATAATAGTTATTTATAGAACCAAAGTTATAGTGTCATAATTTCAGCTATGAGTCATAGTTTCAGTTATAGTGCTATAATTATTGCTGTAGAGTTATATTTCTTCTTATCAAGTTATAGAGCTATATTTATTGTATTCTTATAGTGTCACTGCCACAATGTAGTATTGTGCATGAAATATATATGTATATATATATATACACACACATATATATGTAATACTTCAAATATATTTATAGTGCTAAGCTAATAATAGAGTTATAGTTATCACTATCAATACAGTGTTAGTATTATAATGTTTTTATTATACCTATGGTTATAGTGTTATATTTAGAAAGTATTATTCTTTTATATTTAAGTTATAGAATACTTACAGATATTTTTATAGTTACAGGGTTAACGATATAGTGTTGTAAAGTTTCAGTTGTAGAAGTATGGTTTAAGTGTTAGAGATTAAAGTTATAATTATATGACATTCATCATAATTATAGTAATAGCACTATATTTGTAGCAATAGAGTTATAGTGTTATATTGCTAGGGTATAGTTCTAGTTCTAGACCTATAGTTAGAGTGTTATTATTATAGTATTAACAATATAGTTACAGTGTTAGTGTTATAGTTTAGTATTATATTGCAATAGTAATAGGTTAAAAAAAGTACAGTGATACAGTTTCACTGATAGAGTTCTAGTGTTATAGTTATGATAACATAATAGTCATAGTGATATAATAATAGTATTGTGATTATGTTATAGTCATCATTGTAGTGTTATAAGGTTGTTAGTTTAAATTATGCTTATTGTTATAGAATCATGGGTCTAATTATAGTATACTTGATTTAAGTATTTAGTTTCCATTCTAGTTATGGAATGATAAGAGTAGTTATACTTTTATGGTTAATATTATTGTCATTTTATATATGACTATATATATTATAGTTTTATAATATAGTTTTATAATTTATTATAGTATTATAGTTTTAATAATAGGGATACAGATATAGTTGTTATTGTTCTATAGTTATAGTGTAATATCTATGGTGTTTGTGATATAGTTAGTATAGTATAGTATACTATACTATACTATACTATAGTTAGTATTATAGTGATAGTTTTATGGTTATAGTAATAGTGGTTTGATTTTTTTACATAATCTTAGGGCCATAGATATGTATTTACAATGATAAAGTCAAAGTTTTAGATTCACAATTCTAGTTATGTATTCACATTATAATTATAGTTATTCTAATTATATTTATATTATATATTCTATATATAATAAATATAGTATAAACATATTATTTAATATATAATATTATATAATATATTATATAATAATATAATATTATATATAATATACTATATATATAATATTATGTATATAATATTTCCAATTATCCCCCCAAAATATATATTATGTATTATATATAATATATATTATATATAATAGGTATATTATATATAGCGTTATATATTATATATGATATATTTATATTATATTTATTATATATTAATATTTATATTTGTATTTATAATTATATTTATATATCATTTTATATGCATAATTGTATATTACAGTTATATATTATAATTATATGATTATATTTTGTTGTAATGTTATAGTTACACAGTTATTATTCTGCTTATACTAACACTGTATTGTTATTATTATAGTGTTATAATTATTGTCATAGTGTTATAGTCATATAGTTATTTTAGAGTTTTACCATTTCCTCATGATTTCACACAAGCACATGTACATACATATACTACAACTTGAAAATTGCAAAACTTAAAATAAGGAGTTATTTTACTCTAGTTATTTTACTCCTTTAAAAACTGTGACTTTGGGGGCACCTGGGTGGCTCAATTGCTTAAGTGACTCCTCAGGTCATGATCCTAGAGTCCCTAGATTGAGTCCCAAGCTGGGCCCCCGTTTTGCAGGGAGTCTGCTTCTCCCTCTGACCCTCCCTCCTCTCATGCTCTCTCTCTCTCTGTCTCAAATAAATAAAAATAAATAACTAAATAAATAACTAAATGAATGAATGAATGAATGAATGAATGAATAAATAATGTGTCTTTTAAGCCTTATGACTTGCGTGGTGTTGGGGAGACCAGGAAAAGAGCTTGGCTGAGCTCCAGAAACAATATTGGATAATCCTCCACTTCATGGTGGAAAAGCATTATGGTGGGCTTCTTTAGCTCCCTCAGAGACTTCCCCCAACGTGCACAGTTACCATTATTTTTAAATCCAAGGTCAAAAGAGATAAGATCAAAAAGTAGTATTTTTCTTCACATGTCAAAAATGAGATAGAGAGAAGGAATAGCATGAGAAGGACTCTCCGATTATCCCTTGGGGGTTGACCTCCAGCCCACCTCAGTAATGGGACTGCATAGTGGGTTCCTGGTTTCTACCCTCTAAATAGGGGAGACCCCAGCCTCTAGACAGAGGCCCTTTATAATTTTTTATTCTGATTAGCCATTTTAAACTAAAAAGGAATAAAAAGAAATCCTGATCTAACTAATGAACTAACTAAATAAGTAAATAAACACAAAAATGTGACTTTTATTGCAAGAATCTCACTCTCTTATCCCATAGCATGAATCCAGATCATCAAATATGTTATTCCATGTTATGGACCTATGGATTCAGGAGGTAATCAAAAGTATACAATGGAAAATTGTATTGTCCAACATATACACAGCAGTCCTAGAAAAAGTTATGCTACTGTCAATACAATTAAAAATAGTTTCTTTAAATTAAGTTTTTATTAAATTCTAGCTCATTAACAAACACTGTAATATTAGTTTTGGGTGTATAATTTAGTGATTCAACACATACAATACCTAGTGCTCATTATAAGTACATTTCTTAATCCCCATCAACCATTTAACCCATCCCACCCCCAAATTCCCCACTGGTAACCATCAATCTGCTCTCTATTGTTAAGAGCCAGTTTCTTGGTCTGCCTCCTTTTTTCCCCATGATCATTTATGTTTGTTCTCTTAAAATCCATATATAAATGAAATCATACCTTATTTGTCTTTCTCTGACTGACTTATTTCACCTAGCAAAACACTCTCTAGCTCCCTACAAGTTGTTGCAAATGGCTAGATGTCATTCATTTTTGTGGCTGAGTAGATATAGATATAGATAGATATAGATATAGATATAGATATAGATATAGATATAGATATACCACATCATCTTTATCTATTCATCAGTCAATGGCCACTTGTGTTGTTTCCATATGTTTGGCTATTGCAGTAATGTTACTATAAGCATTGGGGTGCAAGTATCTCATTGAATTAGTATTTTTGTATTCTTTGGGTAAATAACTAGTAGGATGATAGAATAGTTCTATTTTTAACTTTTTGAAGAACCTCTTTACTGTTTTCTAGAGTGGCTGCACCAATGTAATTTCCACCAACAGTGTAAGAATTTCCCCCTTTATCTACATCCTTGCCAACACCTGTTGTTAAATTTAGACATTCTGACTGGTGTGAGTTATATCTCATTATAGTTTTTTTTTTATGTTATGTTAGTTACCATACAGTACATCATTAGTTTTTGATGTAGTGATCCAAGATTAATTAGTTATGTGTAACATCTAGTGTATGATACACTATGTGCCCTCCTTAATGCCCACGACAAGGGTCAACCATCCCTCCACCCTATCCCTCCAAAACCCTCAGTTGGTTTCTCAGATTCCACAGTCTCTCATTGTTCATCTTCCCCTCTAATTTCACCCCCTTAAATTTTTCCTTCCTTCTCCTATTGTTCTCCATGTATTCCTTATGCTACTTAAGTAAGTGAAACCGTATGATAACTGACCTTTTCTGCTTGACTTGTTTCACTTGGCATAATCTCATCCAGTCCTATCCAAAGTGATGCAGAAGTTGGATGATCATTCTTTCTGATGGCTGAATAATATTCCATTGTATACAGATGGATCACATCTTCTTTATCCATTCATCTGTTGAAGGGCATCTTAGCTCTTTTCACATTTTGGCAATTGTGGAAATTGCTGTTATGAATATTGGGATAGAGATGGCCCCTCTTTTAATTATATTTGTATCTTTGGTGTAAATACCCAGTAGTGCAATTATAAGGTCATAGGGTAGATCTATTTTTAATTTCTTAAGGAATCTCCACACTGTTTTCCAAAGTGGATGCACCAACTTGCATTCCCACCAACGGTGTAAGAAGGTTCCCCTTTCTCCACATCCTTTCCAACATTTGTTGTTTTCTGCCTTGCTAATTTTGGCCATTCTAACTGGTGTAAGGTTGTATCCCAATGTGATTTTGATTTGAATTTCCCTGACGGTTAATGATGATGAACATGTTTTCTACTGTCTGTTAGCTGTTGTATGTCTTCATTGGAGAAGTGTCTATTCATGTCTTCTGCCCATTTTTTGACGTGATTATCTGTTTTCTGTGTGTTGAGTTTGAAAAAAATTTTATAGATCTTGGATATCAGCCCTTTGTCTGTAAAGTCATTTGCAAATATCTTCTCCCCTTCTGTGGGTCGCCCCTTTGTTTTGTTGACTGTTTCTTTTGTTGTGCGGTAGCTTTTTATCTTGGTGAAGTCCTAAAAGTTCATTTTCACTTTTGTTTCCCTTGCCTTTGGAGAAGTTTCTTGATAGAAGTTGCTGTGGCTAATGTCAGAGAGGTCACTGCCTATATTTTCCTCTAGAAGTTGGATGGATTCCTGTCTCACATTGAGGTCTTACATCTATTTTGAGCTTATCTTTGTGTATGGTGTAAGAGAATGGTTAAGTTTAATTCTTGTATATATAGCTGTCCAATTTTCCTGCACCATTTTTTGAAGAGACTTTCCCCCTCCCCCACTGGATATTTTTTCCTTCTTTGTCAAAGATTATTTGACCACAGAGTTGAAGGTCCATATCTGGGCTCTCTATTCTGTTCCATTGGTCTATGTGTCTTTTTTGTGCCACTACCATGCTGTCTTGGTGATCACAGCTTTGTAATAAAGCTTGAAATCAGGTAATGTGATGTCCCCAGCTGTGTTTTCCTTTTTCAACAATTCCTTGGTGATTTAGGGTCTTTTCTGGTTCCATACAAATTTTACGATTGTTTGTTCCAGCCCTTTGAAAAATGCCAAGGTATTTTGATGATGATGACATTGAAATTATAGATTTATCTGGGCAGCATAGACATTTTAACGTTTATACTTCTGACCCATGAGCATGGATTTTTTTCCCCATTTTTGTGTGCCTTCTTCAATTTCTTTCATGAATATTCTATAGTTTCTAGAATGTAGATTCTTTACCTCTTTGGTTAGATTTATTCTAAGTTATCTTATGGGTTTTGATGCTATCTCATTATAGTTTGATCTGTATTACCCTGAGAATGAGTGATGAGCATCTTTTCATGTGTCTGTTGGCTGTACTGATGTCCTCTTTGGAAAAATATCTATTCATGACTTTTGTCTATTGTTTAATAAGATTATTTTTTTTTAGGGTGTGAGTTTTATAAGTTCTTTATATCTTCTGAATAGATGCTATCCTTTAGCCAGATATGTTATTTGCAAATATCTTCTCCAATTCTGAAGGTTGCCTTTGACTTTTGTTGATTGTTTCCTTTGCTGAGCAGAAGCTTTTTTGTTTTGATGAAGTCACAAGACTTTATTTTTTATTTTGTTTCCCTTGCTTCAGGAGACATCTTTAGTAAGTTTCTATGGCTAATGTCAAAGAAGTTACTCCCAGTTTTCTCCTCTAGGATTTTAATGGTTTACCATCTCACATTTAGGTCTTTTATCTATTTTGAATTTATTTCACTCATGGTTTGAGTGTGTTTAACCAGTTCCATTCTTCTGCATGTGGCTGCCTAATTTTTCCAGCACTTTTTCTTGAAGAGACTGTCTTTTGTACCATTGGATATCCTTTTCTCTTTGTCAAAAATTAGTTGACCATATAGTTGTGAGTTCATTTCTGGATTTTCTATTCTATTCCATTTATCTGTGTGTCTGTTTTAGTGTCAGTATCACCCTGTCTTGATCACTACTGCCTTGTAATATTACTTGAAGCCTAGAATTGTGATGCTTTCCAGCTCTTCTTTTCTTTCTGAAGATTGTTTTGGCTATTTTCAGTGTTTGGGGTTCCATACAAATTTGAGGATTTTTTTATAGCTCTGTGAAAATGCTGTTGGCATTTTGATAGGGATTTCATTAAATGTGTAGATTCCTTTTGGTAGTATAAGCATTTTAACAATATTTGTTCTTCCAATCCACAAGCATATAATGCTTTTCCATTTCTTTTTGTCATCTTCAATTTCTTCAGGAAGTTTTCTTTTTTAAATTTAATTTCTTTTCAGGGTAACATAATTCATTGTTTATGCACCAAACCCAGTGCCCCATGCAATATGTGCCCTCCATTATACCCACCACCTGGCTCCCCAACCTCCCACCCCCTGCCCCTTCAAAACCCTCAGATTGTTTTTAAGAGTCCATAGTCTCTCATGGTTCATCTCCCACTCCAATTTCCCACAATTCCCTTCTCTTCTCCATCTCCCTATGTCCTCTGTGTTATTTCTTATGCTCCACAAATAAGTGAAACCATATGATAATTGACTCTCTCTGCTTGACTTATTTCACTCAGCATAATCTCTTTCAGTTCCATCCATGTTGATACAAATGTTGGGTATTCATTCTTTCTGATGGAGGCATAATACTACATAGTATAAATGGACCACATCTTCCTTATCCATTCATCCACTGAAAGACATCTTGGTTCTTTCCACAGTTTGGCGACTGTGGCCAATTGCTGCTAGGAACAGTGAGGAACAGATGGCCCTTCTTTTCACTACATCTGTATCTTTGGGGTAAATACCCAGTAGTGCAATGGCAGGGTCATAGGGAAGTTCTATTTTTAATTTCTTGAGGAATCTCCACACTGTTCTCCAAAGTGGCTGCACCAACTTGCATTCCCACCAACAGTGTAAGAGGGTTCGCCTTTCTCCACATCCTCTCCAACACACGTTGTTTCCTCTCTTGCTAATTTTGGCCATTCTAGCAGGTGTAAGGTGGTATCTCAACGTTGTTTTAATTTGAATCTCCCTGATGGCTAGTGATGATGAACGTTTTATTCATGTTTCTGATAGCCATTTGTATGTCTTTATTGAAGAAATGTCTGTTCATGACTTCTGTACATTTTTTCACATGATTATCTTTTGTGTGTGTGTGGAGTTTGAAAAGTTCTTTATAGGTCCTGGACATCAGCCTTTTGTCTGGACTGTCATTTGCAAATATCTTCTCCCATTCCATGGGTTGCCTCTTTGTTTTGTTGACTGTTTCCTTTGCTGTGCAGAGGCTTTTGATCTTGATGAAGTCCCAAAAGTTCATCTTCACTTTTGGTTCCTTTGCCTTTGGAAACATATCTTGAAAGAAGTTGCTGTGGCTGATATCGAAGAGGTTACTGCCTATGTTCTCCTCTAGGATTCTGATGGATTCCTGTCTCACATTGAGGTCTTTTATCCATTTTGAGTTTATCTTTGTGTACAGTGTAACAGAATGGTCGAGCTTCATTCTTCTACATATAGCTGTCCAGTTTTCCCAGCACCATTTATTGAAGAGTCTGTCTTTTTCCCACTGTATATTTTTTCCTGTTTTGTCAAGGATTATTTGACCATAGAGTTGAGGGTCCATATCTGGGATCTCTACTCTGTTCCACTGGTCTATGTGTCTGAAGTTTTTTTTTTTTTTTAATAGTTTTTAGAGCAGAGATCTTTTACCTGTTCAGTTAGTTTATGCCTAGGTATCTTATGGTATTTGTTGTAAATATAAGTGGGATTTATTCCTTAATTTATCTTTCTTCTATTTTATTATTGGTGTGTAGATATTCAACAGAATTTTGTGCATTGATATTTGTATCATTTGACTTTCCTGACTTTTTCTATCAGTTCTAGCAATTTTTTGGTGGAATCTTTTAGGTTTTCTATAGAGTATCTTGTCATCTTCAAATAGTGAAAGTTTGAATTCTTCCTTGCCACTTTCAATGCAGTGTGTGTGTGTGTGTGTGTGTGTGTGTGTGTGTGTGTTGTCTGGTCACTGATGCTGACTTCCAGTACTATGTTAAATAACAGTGGTGGTGGGGTGCCTGGGTGGCTCAGCTGGTTAAGCAACTGACTCTAGGTTTTGGGTCAGGTGTGATCTCAGGGTCGTGAGGTTGAGCCCCATATTTGTCTCCAGGCTCAGTTCTGAGGGTCGTTGGATTCTCTCTCCCTCTGCCCTTCCCTGCATAGGCTATCTCTCTCTCTAAAAAAGTCTTTAAAAAATTTACAGTGGTGAAAGTGAACATCCTTGTCTTTTTTCTGACCATACAGGAAAAGCTCTCATTGAGGATGATATTAGTGGTATGTAGCTGTATATGGCCTTTATTATGTTCAGGTATGTTCTTCTATCCCTACTTTTTTGAGGGGTTTTGTTATGTTTGGATGTTGTACTTTTTCAAATGCATTTTCTGCATCTATTGAGAGGATTACATAGTTATCCTTTTTTTTTAATGTGGTATATTATACTGATTGATTTGAAATATTGAACTAAGCTTGCATCCCAGGAATAAATCCTATTTGACCATGGTGGTTGATTCTTTTAATATTCTGTTGCATTCAGTTTGCTAGAATTTTGTTGAAAAGTTTTGTATCCATATTCATTCAGGGATATGGTCTTTAGTTCTCTTTTTTAGTGGAGACTTTTTCTGGTTTTGTAATCAAAGTAATGCTGGTCTTGTAGATTCAGCTTCAAAGCTTTCCTTGCATTTCTACATTTTGGATAATTTGAGAAAAATAGGTTCTAACACTTATTTAAATGTTTGGTAGAATTCTCCTTGGAAGCCATCTGGATTTAAACTTTTCTGGTATATGATTCAATCTTTGAACTGAATTTTTCAATTGATATCTGATTCAACTCAATTCTTTGCTGATTATGGTTCTGTTCAAGTTTTCAATTTCTTCCTGTTTCATTTTTGGTAGTTTATATGTTTCTGGGAAGTTATCCATTTCTTCCAGAGTGCCCAATTTGTTGGAATACAATTTTCCATTATGTTCTCTTATAATTTTTTTTTTTATTTCTGTGGTGTTGGTTGTTATTTCTTCTCTTTCATTAATCATTTTATTTATTTGGGTTCTTTCTCTTTTATTTTTGATAAGTCTGACTAGGAGTTTATCAATTTTGTTAATATTTTCAAATAACCATTTCCTGGTTTCATTGATATATTCTAGTATTTTTGTTTCTATATAATTTATTTCTGCTCTAATCTTTATTATTTCCTTTCTTCGGCTGTCTTTAGATTTCATTTGTTATTTTTTGTAGGTCCTTTAGTATAAGGTTAGGTTGCATTTCAAAGATTTTTCTTACTTCTTGTTGCAGGATTGTATTACTGTATATTTCCTTTTTTTTTTTTTTCAAAATTTTATTTATTTATTTGACAGAGATCCCAAGTAGGCAGAGAGGCAGTCAGAGAGAGAGAGGAAAGGAAGCAGGCTCCTTGCCAAGCAGAGAGCCCGATGCGGGGCTTGATCCCAGGACCCTGGGATCATGACCTGAGCTGAAAGCAGAGGCTTTAACTCACTGAGCCATCCAGGCGCCCCTGTACATTTCCCTTTTAAGGCTGCTTTTGCTGCATCCCAAAGGTTTTGAACCTTTGTGTATTCATTTTCATTTGTTTCCATGCTTTTAAAAAAATTCTTTTATTTCCTGTTTGATGCATTATTTCTTTAATAAGCTATTCCTTAGACTCCATGTATTTGTGGTCTTTCCAAATTTTTTCTTGTGGTTGACTTCAAGTTTCATAGTGTAGTGGTCTGAATATAAGCACGATTTGATGTCAGTCTTTGTGTACTTGCTGAGGGCTACTGTGTGATCTATTCTGGATAGTGTCCTATGCATACTTTAAAACAATGCATATTCTTCTGCTTTAAGATGAAATATTTTGAATATATCTGTAAAGACTCTCTGGCCCAGTGCATCACTCAAGGCCATTTTTTTCTTGTTGATTTTATGCTTAGATGATCTGTCTATTGATGCACATGGGTATTAAAGTCCCCTAATATTCTTCTATTATTATCAATGAATTCCTTTATGTTGGTTATTGTTTTTTATATTTGGGTGCTCCCTAGTTGGGGCATATATTTATGTTATATCTTTTTGTTGGATAGACCCCTTAATTATGTTAGATCTTTTTTTTGGTTAGACCCCTTTATTATGGTATAATGCCCTTTCTCATTTCTTATTACAGACTTTGGTTTAAAGTCCAGTTCTTTAAGTGTAAAAGTTGCTAGTCCAGATTTCTTTTGTCCTCCATTTGGAGGGTAAATATTTCTTCAGCCCTCACTATCAATCTGAAGGTATTATTCAGCCTAAAATGAGTCTCATGTAGGCAGATTATAGACAGATCTTGTTTTTGTTTTGTTTTGTTTTTGTTCCTGTTTCTTTATGGATTCTGATACTCTATGTCTTTTGATTAGAGCATTTAGTCCATTTACATTCAGAGTAATTGTTGATAACTATGAATTTTGTGCCATTTTATTACTTGTTCCTGGAGATTTTCTCTTTTCATTTTTAGTCTTTGTTTTGTTTGGTCTTTCTTTCCCATTCAGAGACTCCTTTAGTATTTCTTGCAGGGGTGTTTTAGTGGTAATCAATTCCTTTAGTTCTTTTTTGTCTCAGGAACTCTTTACCTCTTATTATATTCTGAATGACAGCCTTGGTGGATCAAGTATTCCTGGCTGCAGGTGTTTCCCATTCAGCACACTGAATATATCATGCCTCTTTCATCTAGTCTGCCAAGTTTATGTAGAAAAACGTTTTGCTAACCTTTTTATCTTTCCTTGTAAGATAGGGACTTCTTTGTCTTACTGCCTTTAAGATTTTTCTCTTTATCTCTATATTTTTCAAATTTAAATATAACATGTTTTGGTTTTGGCCTGATTTCATTGATTTTCATGAGCATTCCCTGTGCCTCCTGGATTTGAGAGTCTATTTTCTTCCTGAGATTAGGAAGTTTTGAATTTTCTCAAATAATCTTTCTGTGCACCCCCTTTTCCCTCTCTTCTTCTTCTTGGATATTTCTACAACACAAAACTTACACAATTCAGCTCCTACTATCTGAGAAGAATATCTAGGAAGATCCCCGGCTTTAAGTCATCAGCAAGCCACACTCCTGGCAGCTGGGAGATAAATACATTGGTTCTGAATGGCAGGAACTGGGCAGTATAACGTAGCATTTACTACTATATTACAAATAGTCACAACACCTATATGCCATGGTTTCTGTTTATGTTCTTTTCTCTTCCAGTTGAAATACTTCTATTTCTGCTTGCAAATGCATTTTAAGTCTTTTCATTGGCATTGTATCCAATAAAAGTTATTATATTGATTTAAATTGAATATTGATTACATTGATTTTTTAAAATTGCACAACCTTGCTGATATTTGTGTTTGTGGATTCCTTTGGATTTTAGGGTTTTCTATATATAGAACTATGTTATCTGTAAATGCATATAACTTTATGTTGTCCTTTCCAATTCGGGAGACTTTTAATTTATTTAATTGGCTAATAACCCTAGCAAGAATGTTAAGTATAATAGTGAATAAGAATAGTGAGAATGAACATCTCATTTTGTTCCTGATATAAGGGGAAAGCATTCATTCTACCATTATTACGTATAATGGTATAGATTTTTTTCATAGATGTCCTTTATGAATTGAGGAAGTCAAATTCTATTACTCATTTTTGACTGTTTCTATTATAAAGATTTTGGATTTGGGCAAATACTTTTTCTCTACTGAGAAGATTATATGGTTTTTATTTTTTAGTAATATGATGTACTATATTGATTGATTTCCTCATTTGAACCAACCATGCATTGCTGGAATAAATTCCACTTGGTTTAAGATTATGTAAACTGGAAAGACAATTTAACTAAGACTTTTCTCATTTGAACACTTTTAGTTTTTTTTTTTTTTTTTCTTAATTGTGTGTGCAGGACATCCAATACCATGTTGAATGGAAGTGGTGAAAGTGGGCACCATTATATTGCTCCTGATCCTAGGATTAAAACTTTAAGCTTTTTACTAATAAGTATGATGTTAGCTGTGGGCTTCTCCTACTTGGTCTTTATTATTTTAATGTATATTATTTCTATAAATATTTTATTAGAATTTTTATCAAGAAAGGATGTTCTCTTTTATAAAATAGGTTTTTCTTCACCTATTGAGATGATATGTTTTTTATCCTTCATTCTATTAATGTGGTATTGTTGGGCTCACCGCCGAGGGGAGGAGGCGCCCGGGCCAGCCGGAGGCCTCTCCTTGGGGCTGAGTGGGATGGCGAGTGTCACGAACCCGGAACGCACCCACAGAAGACACCGGGCTCGGGAGGTCTGTCGAAGCAGGATCTCGCTTTATTGAGCAGGGCAGCGGCTTATATGGGGTGAGGGAAGGGAAGTGAGGTCAGCAAAGTGGGGGCCAATGGGGATGTGCCGTGTCGGCGGGAGTTGGGAGAGACACGCCCTGCAGGGGGTGGAGACTCGCGGGAAACGAAACTGATGGGAAACCGAAACCGCCACTTTGGCGCCTTTGTGGTCGGCCATGCGGGTTCCCGATCGGGAAGAGAAGGCCACCCGGCGCCATCTTAGCCTCTTGGGGCCCAACATCTCCCCCTTTTGTTTTTGTATGCATGACTTCTGTCTTAGGTCGCCGGCGGCGGGCCTTCAGGCTTACCCGTCATTGGGGAATCACACCGCTTTGGTGTACCCCCTGTCTTAGATTGCTCTGCATCCCCCACCGGTCTTACCCGTCATTGAATATCATGCCTGTATAAGGGTTTGGTCCCTGACCTGGCGTGGGTTGTTCCTGCAAGGAATCCCATCCGCCATAGGTCGTGAGACTATTGATGGGGCCCCTCGTAGGACTCATCGTCACGAGTGGCCAGTCTCTGGTATTGAACATGGATGTTCATGAGTTGAATGGCCTCCACTTTTTTTGGACGAATTGGGCAATCTTATTGATAATACAGGGGCCAAAGGTCAGCAGGAGAAGTAGGGTTAGGATGGGCCCCAGGAGGGGGGAGGAGAACGGGAAGTAAGCCATTAAAGCTTGTCCAGAAAGGGGAGGTCATCAGGGCGTGGCGGCGCTTCTCTAGGTCCTCCTGTAGCTTCTTGATTTTGTCTTGTACAATACCGGACCGGTTGTCAAAGAAACAGCATTCCTCCTGTAAAAACAAACATATGCCTCCCTTTTCAGCTGTTAATAGATCTAAGCCTCGCCGGTTTTGGAGTACCACAGTGGCTAAGGAGGCCAATTGTTCCTGGAGGTTTAAGATGGTTCCCGCTATTGTTTGGAGATCATCAATCATTTGTTGGGAGAGTGTTTTATAAAAATGGAGAGAGGTGCCCAAACCAGCCGACCCAGTGGCTACCCCGGCAGTGATGCCGAGCCCCAATAAGAGAGGGATGGCGGGATTGGCTCGAGCATTTCTCTCTGCAATTTGTTGGCATTCCTCCTTGTATAGGGCTGTCCACTTTATATATAAGGCTCCTGGAAGAACGGCCCTAGCTAGCGACCGCCAGTCAGCTGCTGTACATGAGGCATGGGCCAGACCTCGGAGGATGGTTTCTGTCCATGGGGCATTGGGCCTGTCCTCTAATACTGCCTTTTTGAGCTCCTTAAGGTCCCCAGGTTCCCATGGGTACCAAGGAGCCGGACGGTTGCCTCCTGGGTTAACGTAAACAAAGTGCTGCCAGGAGGCAGAGAAAAGATTCCTGGTTTTAGAGCTCATAAGGCCCAACAGAGGAGCAGACACCATGCTTTCCCATCAGCCAGGGGGGAGGGGTTAGGCAGTCCAAGTCAGGCCAGAGAACACAGGGAAACTTCCCCGAAACAAAGAGAGTTTCGGCAGCTGCTTGGGAATATTCCCTATAGTCTCTGTCTCGAGTTAGACCAACCCCAGTTGGCTCCAGTTATAGCCATTAACACAGGAAGTGAGTGAGGGAGAAGCCCCCACATCTATTAGGAGAAACAGAGAGAAATACGGCAAGAGTCCCCTTTGTTAGGGATGGCCCAGCAACCTGGGTTTACTAGAAGAAAGCACTAGAAGAAGGCTTATTTGCATAATTATTATCCAATATGTCAGGAGGAAATTTACTAGTTGACTCACCGAATCTGGTTTTAGCTCTTAATACCTATCTCTTATATTCCCTCCCGACATGTACGATGTCCTCAGATTCAAACGGGGCAGACATGCTCCCCTTAAACAGAATGTAACCTTAATCAAGGGAAACACAAAGGGCAACGAGAAAGACACACAAAACAATTAACGAGCCGGCAAAGAAAGACGCTGCGCGATTTCGGTACAGAACCGAAAGTACAAATTCAAACGGCCAAGGGGAACCGCGAGTTTCCCCTGTGGCCTACAAACGAATGGGGCCCCCAAAAAGCGGGCCCCTCTAATCCCTGGGGCGTCCCCCGGGTGACAGGGGAGAAGTCCGAGTTCGTCAACTCCTTCTCAAGCTGCCCAAAATACGAAGCAACAACGTTGTTGTACGAAACAGAAAACAGAGCACCGATAACTGACAGACGAGACAGACGAACAGGGGAACAGGAACATCGATATTGAAACACAAGTGCTGGCCAGCTTACCTCCCGGTGGGAGTCGGTTGGGTCCTTGGGCAGGAGTCCGATGATCTTTATTGTATCGCAGGCACCTGCGGGTGGTCAGCAGCTCCTGCTAGCTGAGCACCCCAGGCTGGGGTGGTGCAGGATTTTTATAGACAGGTACAAACAAGTTTTGGCTGGGGCGGAGCTGATTGGCTGACAATTTACTTGGTGTTAGTGGATTGGCTTTGGAGGAACCGTGCGCGAAGAAAAAGGCGGGAAGGGGGAGTGAGGAGGGGGAGTTGGACCTTATTACTCAGCAGAGAAGCATCCTGCCTACGTGACTATGCCTCGGCTATTAGCAGAAGGTATCTTGTTCAAACAGGAGACAAATGTCACACCCTAAAAGCCAAGCGGTTACAGAAAGGCAAAAGAGCGGTTAAATTGGTCAACAACTGGGGGAAGTGTCTTTCATTGCAAGGGGAGGAGGGGTATTCTTGCACAAGCGGTTACAAGAATGCAAAAGAGCAGTTAATTAGTTAACAACTAGGGGAAGGGTCTTTCATTCCCCCCCTTTTTCTTTATCATGGATAGAATCTTATATCCATTTGTCCTGTTCAGTCTGGGGCTCGGTTTGTTTAAGGAGTTGATATTGTTGCGTTAGTACCATGGTCTGGATTACTGACAAGCGGTCTTTTATAAACTGTACGAGTTTATTTAAGTTACAAGGGCCAATGGAGAGGTTTAGTAGAAGTATAATAAGGGGCCCTAAGATGGTGGATAGTAAGGTGGTGAGCCAAGGAGATCGATTAAACCAATTTTCAAACCAGCCCTGGTGGGATTCAAAATCCTTTTTTCTTTGGGCTAGTCTTTCTCTGAGTTTATCCATGGTTTCCCTAACAATCCCTGTATGGTCCGCATAAAAACAACATTCTTCCTTGAGGGCTACGTATAATCCCCCCTCTCTCAAGAACAATAGGTCCAGCCCTCTCCTGTTTTGTAGGACCACCTCGGAGAGGGAGGTTAGGGATTTTTCTAAGGCAGTGATATTGAAGGCCTGGTTACAATTGGGAGTCTCCTGGTGGAATGTTACATTCCTGCTAGCAAACATCCTTGTTAATGAGATTTAGGTTTAGAAGAAATTTAACTTTATTTACCTTTCCTTCTACCTCCACCTCCTTCAATTTTTCATGGAGGGTAGGGTGACATTAGGGCTATTGATAAGGTAACTTCTTTGTTGTAAATCTCAAGGACATTTGCAAACCAAGGGAGACTCCTACCCTGCAGGACTGTGATTTCTGCAAGTTAGCTATTTATCGTTTTATGGCAGTCAGGGGTGCCTGAGGAATGCTACACATATGGAGGGGAGCGGGTGAAGGGGGGGTGCAAGGCGCCAGCTTTTGCTTTGTCCTCAGCCAGCCTCCTGCTCCCTCATCATTCCCTCCTGAACAATTTTGACCCTTAAATCTCTAAGGTGGTTGAAGGTGGAAGGTCTCATCTTCTGTAACTTCTTCATGCTGAATAGGGGTGTAGAGCTGTCCCTACCTGCTCCAGTCAATATTGGTCAGGGTAGGGACGTATAAGGGAGTTACGAAAGGTGGAGGCAGCTGAATCCAGCGCTGACAGTGAAGAGGCGTCCTCGCGTGCGATAAGGATAAAACATTGTCCTATGCTCCGGGGGGGGGGCAATAAGGAGGCGGAGGAGTGGGTGCTGATGGTTGGAGGAAGGGGTTAGTAGAAGGGGGGCGCATAGGAGGGCCTTCAGCCCGAGATTTGGGTTGGAGATCCGGGGGCCAAGGAGCTGCATCAAAGGGATCTAGCGAGGGATAGAGCCTCTTTGGTTTTACAGGGGGGTCTCCAGTGGTGTTTGAGACGGTGGAGGCGGGCTCCTTTGAGGGCTGGTGGGATTCATTTGGGGCAGCTGTTTCGGGCGGGTTGACATGGGCTTTGCGAACTAATTGTTCGATATGGTCCCAGGTGTCCCAGTCAAAGAGATTACTTTCAGGCAGCCAAGGGGCGGCTTTAATAAGGTTTTCCCATGTTTTGAGAGCCTGGGAGTCGGTGAGGGAAAGACCGCGGCAGAAGGAAGCGTAGGGATTCTAAGGAAGGGTCATTTTTATAAAAGGACTGCCCCATAGCTTATGGGGGTACACTCACCCATAGACCGATTGGCCCGTCAGCGAGAAGAGCGAGGTTCCTCACACGGGGCACCAGTTGTTGGGCTCCCCGCCGAGGGGAGGAGGCGCCCGGGCCAGCCGGAGGCCTCCCCTTGGGGCTGAGCGGGATGGCGAGTGTCGCGAACCCGGAACGCACCCACAGAAGACACCGGGCTCGGGAGGTCTGTCGAAGCAGGATCTCGCTTTATTGAGCAGGGCAGCGGCTTATATGGGGTGAGGGAAGGGAAGTGAGGTCAGCAAAGTGGGGGCCAATGGGGATGTGCCGTGTCGGCGGGTGTTGGGAGAGACACGCCCTGCAGGGGGTGGAGACTCGCGGGAAACGAAACTGATGGGAAACCGAAACCGCCACTTTGGCGCCTTTGTGGTCAGCCATGTGGGTTCCTGATCCGGAAGAGAAGGCCACCCGGCGCCATCTTAGCCTCTTGGGGCCCAACATGGTATATCACACTTTTTGATATATGCATTGAATCATTCTTCCATCTGGAGATAAATTTCACTGGATCATGTTTTATGATGCTTTCATTTTATTTTCATATTTTTGTATGATCCTTTCAAAGTGCCCTTGAATTTTTTCTATGTTTTGTTGAAAATTTTTGCATCAATATTCACCAGGGATATTGACACATAGTTTCCTTTTCTTTTTGTGCCCTTATCTGACTTGGTATCAAGGGAATGCTGGCTTTGTAAGATGAATATTTCTTCATATTTTTAGATTTAAGAAGGATTGACATCAGTTGTTCTTTAAGTGTGGTAGAATTCACCTGTGAAGTCCTGGGCTTTTCTTTCTTGGGAAGATTTTGATTACTGATTGAATCTCCTTACTCATTATTAGTCTGTTCAGATTTTCTTTTCTTTGTGTTTCAGTCCAGGTAGATAGCACATTTCCAGGAACTTATGTTGTCTAATTTGGTGGCATAAAAGTTTTCATAACAGTCTCTCATGATGCTCTGTATTTCTGTTGTAACTTCTCTCCTATTTGTATTTTATTATTTGATTCCTCTTTTTTCTTGTTACATGTATCTATAGGTTTGTCAGTTTTGTTTATTTTTTAATAAGACACCTCCGTTTCTTTGATATTTTCTGTTTCTTTTTTTTATAAAATTTAAATGCAGTTAGCCAACTTATACTGTTTTCTTATTTTCTATTTCATTTATTTCTGCTTTACATGTTATTTTCTTTCTTATGCTAACTTTGGGTTTAGTTTGTTCTTCTAGTTCCTTGAGGTATAAATTTAGATCTTTTATTTGAGATATTTATTTTTTCTTAGCATATGCATTTATTGCTATGAACTTCCTTCCTAGAATTGTTCATGGCGTATCCCATGAGTTCTGAAATGTTTTTTTTTCCAATTTTGTTTCAAAAAATTTTTTTTAAGTTTCCCTTTGGTTTCTTCTTTGAACTACTGATTATTCAGAAATGTGTTATTCACTTTCCACACATTTATAGATTTTCAAGCTTTATTTCTGTTATTGAATTTTAGTTTCATACTGTTGTGGTTACAAAAGAGAGTAGGAATGATTTAAATCTTTTTAAATTTGCTAAGACTTGTTTTATGAGCTAACACATTATCTGTGCCAGAGAATGTTCCATGAGTACTTAATAAGTATGTGTTTTCTACTGCTGTTGGAAGGAATGATCTTTATATTTACTAGGTTTACAGGAGCTAAAGAATGGTTGAAGTCCAATGTTTCCTTACTGATTTTATGTCTGGATGATCTATACATTTTTGAAAATGGGGTATTAAACGTTCTAACATTATTGTATTTTCTATTTCTCCCTTCAATTCCATTAGTATTTGTTTAATATACTTACCATCACTGATATTGAGTGCACATATATTTACAACTGTTTTATGATCTTGGTGTATTTTATTCTTTTAACATATTATAATGGTCTTATCTCCTGTTATAGTTTTTGACTTGAGGTATACTTTGTCTGATATAAATATGGCTACCATTGTTGTCTTTTAGTTATCATTTACATGGGTTATCTTTTTCCATCCCTTCACTTTGAGTTAAATATATATATATATATACACACATATATATCTATATGTACCTATATACATTTATATATACATATGTATATATACACATATACACATATATACATATATAAATATATAAACATAAAAAATGTATGTATATATGTACCTATATACATTTATATATATATACATATACACATACATATATACATATACATATATATATACACACATATACATATATATACCTATATGCACCTATATAAATGTATATAGGTATATATATATGTACATATATATATGTGTGTGTGTGTGTGTGTATATATATATATATATATATATATATATACCCTTAAAACTCCAGTGAGTCTCTTATAGATAGCATATAGTTAGGTCTCGTTTTTTGTCTTTTCTATAATGTATGCAACTTTATTGCACTGGTCTCAAGTCAGTAAATGAATGTGCATGTAAGCCCTGGCCACATCCATGCCTCAACCCTACTCCCAGGGAGACCACAAGTCTTCATACATCTCAAGTTGTGTGTGGGGGTATAGAAGGGAGCCATAATGGCAGACCTTTCAAAAAAAAAAAAAAGGAATAAATATTAAAGTGAAGATTTATTAAAATGGACTAAATAATTCACACAAAAGCAATGCTATCATCCTCTCCTGTGTGAACTCCACAAGTACTGGCCTTTCTATCTGAGGGAGGAATGGAGTGGCTTTTGGTAAGGCAAGGGACTTCCTGTAACAGAATCTCATGATACTTAGAGTGACTATTTTATAAAAATAACACAGCAACCCATGAAATGGGAGAAGATATTTACAAAGACACTACAAAGGGCTGATATTCAAGATCTATAAAGATCTCCTCAAACTGAACACACAGAAAACAGATAATCAAATTTAAAAAATGGGCAGAAGACATGAACAGACACTTCTTCAAAGAAGGCATACAAATGGCTAACAGACACATGAAAAAATCGTCGTCATGGGAGATTCAAATCAAAATTATATTGAGATACCACTTACACCAGTTAGAATGGCCATAATTAACAAGAGAGTAAACAACAAGTGCCGGAGAGGATGTGGATAAATGGGAACTCTCTTACACTGTTAATGGGAATGCAAGTTGGTGCAGCCACTTTAAAAAACAGTGTGGTGATTCCTTAAGAAATTAAAAATAGAGCTACCCTATGACCCTGCAATTGCACTACTGGGTATTTATCCCAAAGATACAGATGTAGTGAAAAGAAGGGCCATCTGTACCCCCATGTTCATAACAGCAATGGCCACAGTCACCAAACTGTGGAAAGAACCAAGATGCTCTTCAAAAGATGAAGGGATAAAGAAGTTATGGTCCATATACACAATGGAGTATTATGCCTCCTTCAGAATGAATGAATACCCAACTTTTTCATCAACATGGATGGGTCTGGAGGAGATTATGTTGAGTGAAATAAGTCAAGCAGAAAGAGTCACTTATCATATGGTTTCACTTACTTGTGGAGCACAAGGAATAACACAGAGGACATTAGGAGAAGGAAAGGAAAAGTGAAATGGGGGAAATTGGAGGGGGAGATGAACCATGGGAGACTAAGGACAGTGAGAAACAAACTGAGGGTTTTGGAAGGGAGGGGATGTGGGGGGTTAGGTGAGTCTGGTGATGGGTATTAAGGAGGGTATGTATTGCATGGAACACTGGGTGTGGTGCATAAGCAATGAATCTTGGAACACTGAAAAAAAAATTTTAAAAAAAATGTCCAAAGCCCTTGGTCACACTGTAGGACTTTGGAGATGCTCTCCCTAACCACCTGCTGTCACCGTCACTGTTCTAGTCTTTAAATCCTGAGTAAATCACCAAAACAAACAAACAAACAAAAAAAAAAAAAAACCCACAAAAAGAAATCTAAAATAAATCAAAGACCAAAACAAATGAAGCCATGCCAATCTCATCTCATTCTCTGCACAAGTTAGGTTTTGTTAAGAAAAGTTGTGATTAAAGTAACAGTCTGCCTAAAAACATTTGCACTGGATAATGAAGTGGCCTTGCTTGTAATCCTGCTTGCTTATCCATATCTGCTGGAAGGTGGATAGTAAGCCCAGAATGAAGCTGGGGATCCACACAGAGTACTTGTATTCAGGGGGTGTGATAATCTTGATCTTCATTGTGCTAGGTGCCAAGGCAATGATCTTCTGCATCTTGTCAGCGAGGCTAGGGTATATGGTGGTCCCACCAGACAGAACCTTGTTGGTATTGAGGTCTTTATGGATGTTTCCATCACACCTCATGATGGAATTGAAGATAGTTTTATGGATACCACAGGATTCCATGCCCAGGAAGGTAGGCTGGAAGAGTGCCTAGCTAGGAGGAATATAACTGCACATTGCCAATGGTCATGATATGTCCATCTGGCACCTCTTAACTCTTCTCTGGGAAGGAGCTGGAAGTCACAGTAGCCAACTCCTGCTCAAAGTCCAGGGAAATACAGCACAACTTCTCCTTGATGTCACACATGATATCCTGCTCAACAGTGGTGGTGAAGCTGTAGCCATGCTCCATGAGGATCTCTATGAGGTAGTCCATCAGGTCCCAGCCAACCAGTTCCAGATGCAGGATGGCATGGAGAAGGGTGTATCCCCTTGTACATAAGCACAGTGTGGGTGGCCTAGTCATCAAAGATCATCACAATGTCAGTGGCATAGCAAGAAGAGTACAGGGACAGCATGGTCTGGATGGCCACCTACATGACTGGGATATTGAAGGTCTCAAATATGATATGTGTCATCTTCCCATAGTTGGGGTTCAGGGTGACCTTGGTTAGTAGCATGGGGTGCTGCTTGGGGCCACAGGCAATTAATTGTAGAAGGTGTGGTGCCAGATCTCCATGTCATCCCAGTTGTTTCCCATTGTTTCCCAATGACAATTACTATACTCAGTAAGATACTTCAGGGTCAGGAAGTCCCTCTTGCTCTGGGCCTCATCAAACATGTAGAAGTCCTCTGGCCCATGTCCACCTTCATGCCTTGGTACCATGGATGCCCCACAATGGAGAGGAAGACAGCCCTGGGCTCTTCATGGGTTATGAAGCCAGCCTTGTACATGTTTATAAAATCATTCCAGCCATTCAATGTCTTTTGATTGCCTCTAATAATTTGTCACTCTGTTTTTAGGCACATAAATAAGATTTTTATGCCTTCTTGGAGAATTGACCACTTTCTCATTATGCAATGTCCCTCTTTATTCCTGATAATTTTCTTTGCTCTGAATTCTGCTTTTGTCTGAAATTAACATAGATACTCCAGCTTTCTGGAGTATATCTCTTATTCTCATGGATTTAACTGAGTGATTTTTGTATTTGTGTATAATGAGGGATATAAATCCATGTTTTTTAAAAATGTATACACAGTTATTATCTTACTTTTTTGAAGATAAAATTCTCCTATTTAATTGTCTTGATACCATTATTGAAAATCAATCACCCATAGATATATTATTTTCTTTCAGACTTCCTATTCTATTCGATTGTTCTATACATCTAACTTTATGCCAGCACCACAGTGTTTTGATTACTATAGCTTTGTAGAAGGCTATGAAATGTGAGTCCTTCAACTTTTATGAAAATATAGCTTCATAGAATAGATTAGCAAGTGCTCCCTAATCATTTGTTTTTGGAAGAATTTGAGTAGGATTGGTGTTAATTTTTCTTTAAATGTTTGTTATAATTCACAAATGAACCATTTATTTAATGAGATTTTCTTTATTTGGATTTTTTTTTATTAATTTTTTATTTTTTATAAACATATGTTTTTATCCCCAGGGGTACAGGTCTGTGAATCACCAGGTTTACACACTTCACAGCAGGTGAGCTCTTTATTTGGATTTTTTAAATTAGAAACATTATTTTTAGAGTAATTTTAGGTTCACAGCAAAATTAAATGGAAAACACAGAGTATTTATATTTCCCTGTCTCCAACTTTGTCTTCAATCACTTCTACTTCTGACATTCTGCGCCACAGTAGTACATTTGTCATAATCAATAAACCTACATTGAAACAATTTCAATCGAAGTCCATGGTTTACAAAGAGATTCACTCTTGGTTTTGTACATTTTATTGGTTTTGACAAACTTTTAATGATATGTATCAGCCATTGTTGTACCATACAGAATAGTTTTAGTATCCTAAAAATCTTCTGTACATAGATTGGTAACTCATATATTTTTAGCATGAAATGCTCTTCTGGTTTCTGGATGAGCCAGTTTATTTATCCACTCACATACTGAAGGACATCTTAGTTGCTCACATGATTTGGCAATCACGAATGAAGTTGCTATAAAGTTTTATGTGCAAAGTTTTGTGCACATGTATGTTTTCAACTCCATTGGATAAGTATTCAGGAGTACAACTGCTGGATTGTGTAGTAAGAACATGTTTAGTTTTGCAATAATTTGCCAAACTCTCTTTCTTTTTTTTTCTTTTTTTAAATTTATTTTTTATTTTCAGTATAACGGTATTCATTTCAAACTCTCTTTCAAAGTGGTTGTACTATTTTACATTTCCACCAATAATGAATGAGAGCTCTGTTATACCATATTCTCATCAGCATTTGGTGTTGTCAGTGCTTTGGATTTTGGCCATTCTAATAGGTGTGTACTGGTATCTCATTGTGGCTTTCCTTTGCATTTTCCCAATGACAAATTATGTGAAGCATTTTTTAAAAATGGTTATTTGCCATATCTATATTTTTAAGCAGGTGTCTATTCAGGACTTTTGCTTATTTTTCATTGAGGTATTTGTTTTCTTTTTGTTGAGTTTTAAGAGTGCTTCATATGTCTTAGATAATAGTCCTTTATCAGATATGTGTTCCGCATATATTTTAACTTAGTCTGTGCCTTGTCTTTTCATTCTCTTAATATTGTCTTCCACAGCACAGGTTTTAATTTTAATAAAGTCAAGCTTATCAATTATTTCTTCGATGGATAACATCTTTGATGTTGTATCTAAAAAGTTATTGCCAAAGTACATACTTGTGAATCTTAAAGTTTTCATTCTGTCATTGATTCTTTTTTCTTTATGTTTCTTTGATTATAGTTGCAAAATATACTTTGTATGATTTCAAACTTTAAAATTTATTTAGGCTGGTTATTGTCTAACATGTGGTTTAGGAGAATGCTTCATGTGAACTTGAAAGTATATTCAGCTGTTGGGGGATATAGTGTTTGGTTTAGTCTGTTAGATATACATGGTTTATAGCATTAAGTCTTCTTTTTCTTTTATTTATCTTCCGGTTGTTCTATGCACTATTGAAAATGGAGTGTTGAAGTCTTCAACTATTGTAGAATTGTGTATTTTTCTCTTCACTTATGGCAGTTTTTTCTTCATATATTTGGGGACTCAGTTGTTAGGCATTATTTGTTCATATTTTTTATGTTCTTGATAAAAATACAATTCTATTACTATTTAATATCCTTCTTTGTGTCTTAAGTTTTTAATTGAAATTGTTTGCAATCTTTCAAGTAATATATTTCATTCATTGGACCTAAAATGAGTCTATCTAAACTGCACAAAATTGAATTATAGGTTTTTTACCCATTCTGCCAGTCTATATTTTTTATGTATTTATTGTTTTCATGGCAATCATTTGCTGGGAAACTACTATGTGTCTGACTATATTTAAAGAACACTACATATGATATTTCATTTAACTTTTCTCATAACATGTCCACTTAATTTTTACATCATTTTTATTTTAATTCCATTAGAGTTAATTTTGGTGTTATATTAGTTTCAGGTGTACAAAACAATTCTATACATTACTAAGTGCTCATAACAATAGGTCTACTCTTTTATCCCCATTACCTATTTTACCTATCTCCCCATCTGCCTCCCTCCCCCAGTAATGATCAGTTTGTTCTCTATATTTAAGAGTCTGTTCTTTGGTTTGTCTCTTTCTCTTGTTTTTCCATTGTTTTGTTTCTCCAATTACACATATGAGTGGAATTTTATGGTACTTGTATTTCAATGACTGACTTATTTCCCTCAGCATAATCCTCTCTAGCTCCATCCATGTTGTTGCAAATCCCAAGATTTCATTCTTTCTTTTTTTTTATGCCTGAAATCTTCTTTATTCCATTCATGTGTTGATGGGCACTTGGGCTGCTTCCATAATTTGGCATTTGTAAATAATGCTGAAATAAACACAAGGGTGCATGTATCCCTTTGAATTACTGTTGGGCAAATACCCAGTAGTGTGATAACTGAAACTGGGTAGTTCTATTTTTAACTTTTTAAGGAACCTTTGTGTTGTCTTTTATACTGACTATACCAGTTTGCATTCCCAGCACAAGGACCCCTTTTTTCTACATTCTAACCAACACTTGTTTTTTTCTTTTTTATTTATTTATTTTTTTATTTTCAGCATAACAATATTCATTTTTTTTGCACCACACCCAGTGCTCCATGCAATCCGTGCCCTCTATAATACCCACCACCTGGTACCCTGACCTCCCACCCTTCAAAACCCTCAGATTGTTTTTCAGAGTCCATAGTCTCTCATGGTTCACCTCCCGTACCAATTTCCCCCAGCTCCTTTCTCCTGTCTATCTCCCCATGTCCTCCATGCTATTTGTTATGCTCCACAAATAAGTGAAACCGTATGATAATTGACTCTCTCCGCTTGACTTATTTCACTCAGCATAATCTTTTCCAGTCCCATCTATGTTGCTACAAAAGTTGGGTATTCATCCTTTCTGATGGAGGCATAATACTCCATAGTGTATATGGACCACATCTTCCTTATCCATTCATCCATTGAAAGGCAACTTGGTTCTTTTGTTTTTTATTTTAACCATTCTTACAGGTGTGAGGTGATATCTCATTACAGTTTTGATTTGCATTCCCCTGATGCTGAGGGATGTTGAGCATCTTTTCATGGGTCAATTGACCATCTGTCTATTTTCTTTAGAGAAATATCTGTTCATGTATTCTGGCTATTTTTAACTGATTATTTGTGTTTTTTTGGTGTTGAGTTGTATAAATTCTTTATATATTTTGGATCCTAACCATTTATCAGATATATCATTTGCACATACATCTCCCATTCAGTAGATTTTCTTTTAATTTTATTATTTGTTTCCTTTGCTGCACAGAAGCATTTTATTTTTATGTATAGCCAAAACAATCTTGAAAAAGAAAAACAAAGCTGGATGTAACATAATTTCAGACTTAAGTTATATCATAAAGCTGCAGTAATCAAAATGGTATAGTACTGGCACAAAAATGGGCACATAGATTAATAGAATAGAATAGAGATCTATGGAACAAACCCATGCTTATATGGTCAATTAATATTCAGCAAAAGAGGCAAGATTATGCAATGGGAAAAAGTCTCTTCAACAAATGGTGTTGGGAAAAGTGGACATCTACATGCAAAAGAATGAAACTGAACCACTTTCTTACACCATACACAAAAATCAACCCCAAATGTATTAAAGACTTAAATACAAGAACTGAAACCATAAAAATCTTAGGAGGGAACAAAGGGAGTAATTTCTCTGAAGTTGGCTATAACAACATTTTTCTAGATATGGCTCCTTTATTTCCTGCAACTGAAATAAAAACAAGAATAAACTATTGGGACTATAGTCTCTGTCTTTTGATTAGAGAGCTTAATTAATTTTCATTTATACCAATTATTGACACAGAAGGACTAGTTTTATTATTTTGTTTTTGTTTTCTGTATTTTTTAAAGGTTCTATTTACATTCCAGTTAGTTCACTTACAGAGTAATATTGGCTTCAAGTGTACAATACAATGATTCAACACTTCTATATAACATCTGGTGTTCCCACAACTAGTACATTCTTTAATCCCCAACACTTATTTAATCCATCCCACATCCTACCTACCATCTGGTAACCATCATATTTTTCTCTATAGTTAAGAATCTGTTTCTTGGTTTGCCTCTCCCTCCCTTTTTCCCTCTTTATTCATTTGTTTTGTTTCTAGAGATTATAATTAACATGTTAAACTTATAACAATTTTGTTTCAATTAATGAAAGATGAACTTCAATGATATACAAAAATTCTGTTCTTATATAGCTCCATCCTTTTCCTTTCACGTTGTTGCTGTAACAAATTACATCTTTATACATCTTGTGTCTATTAATATCATTTTATAATTATCTTATTTATTTATGTTTTAAATGGTTCAAGAAAAGGAGTTATGATGCAAAATTCAATAATATTTCAAATTCAATACTATTTCAGTAAGTACTCAAAAGATACTTTTCCAGTGTTTTCTTTTTTTTTTAAATTCCTCTTTATGGCTTTGAGTTAATGTTTAGTGTTCTTTACTTTTAGCTTAAATATTTTTTAAAATTTTATTTATTTTAATTTTTTATTATGTTACGTTAGTCACCATACAGTACATCATTAGTTTTTGATGTAGTGTTCCATGATTTAGTGTTTGTGTATAACACCCAGTGCCCCATGCAATCCATGCCCTCCTTAATACACATCACCAGGCTCACACATCACTCCACTCCCCTCCCTTCAAAAACCTTGTGTTTTTCTCCTAGGGTCCATAGTCTCTCATGGCTCATCTCCCCCTCCAATGCCCCCCTTCATTTTTCCCTTCCTTTTCCTAATGTCATCCATGCTATTTCTTATGTTCCACAAATAAATGAAACCATATGATAATTGACATTCTCTGCTTGACTTATTTCACTTAGCATTTCTTTTAGGGGATATTTATTAACATTAAAATAGTTCAGCTTTTTTTCTTTTTAATCTGGGAATTTCTTAATTTCTACTTGATTTTTTAAGTATAGTTTTGTGAGATTAGAATTCTTGTTGAAGTTTATTTCACCACGTAAATATGTTATCCTAGTGCACTCTGGCTTTTATGATTTCTGTTGATAAATTGCTAATCTTACTGAAGATTCCTGTAAATAAGTTGTTTCTCAAAGACAATTCTCCTTCATCTTTGGTTCTTAGCAATTTGATTATAATGTATCTTGCTGTATATCTCTGTTTTTGTCTTACTTGAAGTTCTCTGAACTTCTTGAATTTGTAGATTTATGTATTTTATCATATTTTGGCAGGTTTGGGCCAGTATTTCTTCACATAGCTTTTAAGACCTTCCCTCTTCCCTTCTTCCTCCTGCCCATCCTCTGCCCATTTTTTTTTCTATTCCTCTGACTGGATAATTTCAATTAACCTATTTTTTAAAGATTTTATTTGTTCATGAGAGAGAGAGAGAATATGAGTGGGAGGAGAAGCAGAAGGAGAGAGACAAGCAGACTTCATGCTGAGCACAGAGCTCAGTGTGGTACTCCATCCCATGGACCCCAAGATCATGACCTGAGCTGAAACCAAGGATTAGAAGCTCAATCAACTGAACTACCCATGTACCCCTCATTTAATTTACTTTTAAGTTCACTGATTTTTTTCCTGCATTCTCAAGTATGCTATTCAAATGATTCACTATTTTTAAATTTCAGCTACTATACTTTTTATCTTAATTTCTTTCAATTTCTATAATTTCTATTTTTACTGATATTTTCTATTTGTTTAGATATTGTTTTGCTAATCTCATTTACTTCATCCACGATTTTTTTTTTTTTAGCTCTCTGAGCTTAAGAAAGTTTATTTGAAGTCTTAGTCTCATAAGGCCAATATCTTATGGCTCCTTCTGTGAATGGACCAAACATTCTTTTTCTTTAGAAAACTCATAAATCTTTCATAAAAGGTGGAAATTTTGAATAACATAATGTGGTAATCCTAGAAATCAAATATTCCCTCCTCCTCTGGCTATTGTTGTTGTTGTGCCTGGCCCTTGCCTTTTTTTTTTTTAATTTGCTTTCCTATTTTTTTTTAACTGCATTATTTAGTATGTATGATCTCTGAAGTCTCTATTCTTTAGCTTGTGTTCAGTTAGTGGTGTAATAGGGAATTCTGAAAAGAAAAATATGGAGTCAAAAAAAGAACAAAAGATAATTTCAAAAATACTTATGAAATCTTTGCAGATTGGCTTTCTGTTGGAGTACATCTTAAATACATAGCCAGGTCTACTCTTACTCTGTCTTAGCTTTCACTTCCTGCTCATGGCTATCCTCAGAATAAACTAGAGATGAAGGCTTAGCATCTTCCCAGTCCTTTTCAGAACACACGTCTAGCCATGGGAATGCATGCAGTTTTCTAAATGCTCCAATAATTCAGGAGCTTTAAGGCTCATATCCCCCAAAGTAATACTCTTCCCAACTTTTCTTCTCAGGATTTTGGTATGTCTGTTGCTTGACTCAACTCTAATATCCTGATTCAGGCAACAAGGGTTTGTTGATTTCCTTTCACCACTTTTGATGAACATTACTTAGTTGCTTTTCTTTCATGAGAGAGTTCTGATTGAGGTGAAACAGAGGCAAACACCTCTTAGAGGTCAATGAGGGGAAACCACAGAGAGGTCAAACAGACAAACACAGTTACTTGAAAATAAGGTCTATTCTGCTGCTTCAAGATACAGGTACCCTGAGCAGGAATACAAACTGCCATGGGGAGTTAGAGAGGAAAAGGGAGTTGAGGGAAATTGGAAGGGGAGGTGAACCATGAGAGACTATGGACTCTGAAAAACAATCTGAGGTGTTTGAAGTGGCGGGGGGGGGTGGGAGGTTGGGGTAACAGGTGGTGGGTATTACATAGGGCATGGATTGCATGGAGCACTGGGTGTGGTGAAAAAATAATGAATACTGTTATGCTAAAAAAAACTAATGATAAAAAATTAATAAATGAATAAATGCCAAGCTCTTTAAAAATTTGCAAAAAAAAAAGAATAAAAAAAAAGGAATACAAACTGCCACCTTCAAAATTACTTCCACACCAGGGCTAGGGTTGAGCAAAATTAAATTCAAATGGCATAAAGTTCTATTGCTCTATTCATGTCAACTATTACCTCATTCATTGTCCAAATGGAAGCTACAATCTTTTGACTATTACTCAATATCCAACAAAATTGATTCTGAAGGATTTTGCTTATTTCTTCCGTGTTTCTGTGGAAGGATAGGTCCTTAGAATCTTCTACTCTGCAATTTTTTTGTTCACATTACAGTACTTTGATTGATTTATACATTTTTTTACGAGTTTCCCTATTTCTACTTTCAAGATTTTTTTAATGTCTATTTTCCATTAGAGTCCTTAACATAGTAATAATAGTTTATCTTCCTTTTTTGATAATTATCAAGTCTGTGTTATAGATGAATTGGTCCTGATGGTTGCTTTCTCTTTTCATATTTGGATTTTTTTCCCTTTCATTACGCCTTGTGATGTATTTTTTCTGGTGTGTGTTTGTTTGTTTGTTTCAAATTTTTGTTTAAATTCTAGTTAGTTTACATACAGTGTGATATTGGATTCATCACTTACATCACTTACATATAACACCCAGTGCACTTCATAACAAGTGCCCTCCTTAATACCCATCACCCACTTAGCCCATACTCCACCCATCTCCCTCCATAAACCTTCAGTGTGTTCTCTATAGTTAAGAGTCTCTTATGGTTTGCCTCTCTCCCTCTTTTCTTCCTTTCCCTATGCTCATCTTTGTTTCTTAAATTCCACATACGTATGAAAGCATATGGTATTTGTCTTTCTCTGACTAAGTTATTTCACTTAGCATAATTCATTTTAACTCCATCCATGTCATTGGAAATGGCAAGATTTCATTCCTTTTGAGAGCAGAGTTTTATTCATATATCTATATCTATATCTATATCTATATCTATATCTATCACCTCCTCTTTATCCATTCATCAGTTAATGGACATTTTCTCTTTCCACAATTTGGTTATTGTTGATAATACTGTTGTGAAAATCAGGGAACATATGTATCTTCATATCAGTATTTTTGTACCCTTTGGGTAAATACATAGTAGTGCTAGATAATAAGGTAGTTTATTTTTAAATTTTTGAGAAACTTCTGTACTGTTTTCCAGAGTAGCTGCACCAGTTTGCATTCACCCCAACAGTATAAGAGGGGTCTGCTTTCTCTGTATTCTTAAGAACAACTGTTGTTTCCAATGTTGTTAATCTTAGCCATTCTCACAGGTGTGAGTAATATCCCATCGTGGTTTTGATTTGTATTTCCCTCATTATGAGTGTTGTTGAGCATCTTTTCATGTGTCTCTTAGCCTTCTGGATGTCTTATTTGGAAAAAAAAATGTCTATTCCTGTCTTCTGTCCATTTTTAAACTAGAATGTTTGTTTTTTGGGTGTTGGGTTTAAGGAATTCTTTATAGATTTGGGGTATTAATCTTTTATCAGATATGTCACCTGCAAATATCTCCTCTCACTCCATAGGTTGCCTTTTAGTTTTGTTGATTTTTTTGCTTTTCTGCAGAAGTTTTTTATCTTGATGAAGTCCCAATAGTTTATTTTTACTTTATCTCCTTTGCCTCCAGAGTCATGTCTAGTGAGAACTTATTATGACTGATATCAAAGAGTTGGTGCCTATGTTATCCTCTAGGATTTTGATTATTTCCTGTCTCACACTTAGGTCTTTCACTCATTTTGAATTTATGTTTGTGTATGGTGTAAGAAAGTGGTCTAATTTCATTCTTATCTATGTTGCTGTTCAGTTTTCCTAACACCATTTGTTGAAGAGGTTGTCTTTTTCCATTGGATATATTGTTTCCTGCTATTTTGGAGATTAGTTGCCTGTATAGTTGTGGTTCCATTCCTAAGTTTTCTATTCTGGTCCATCAATGTATGTGTCTGCTTTTGTGTGAGTACTATACTGCCTTGATCACTACAGCTTTGTAATATAGCTCGAATCCAGAATTTTGATGCTCCCAGCTTTTCTTTTCTTTTTCAGCATTGTTTGGGCTATTTGGACTCTCTTCTGCTTTCATGCAGATTTTATGATGGTTTGTTCTAACTCTGAAAAATGCTCATGATATTTTGATAGGTATTATATTAAATGTGTAAATTGCTTCAGGTAGAATAGACATTTTAGCAATATTTATTCTTCCAATTCACAAGCATGGAATGTTTTTCCATATCCTTGTATTATCTTCAATTTCTTTCATAAGCACTGAATAGTTTTCAGAGTACAGGTTTTTTACACTTTTGGTTAGGTTTATGTCTAGATAACTTAATGTTTTGGGTGCAATTTTAAATTAAATAATTTCCTTGATTTCTCTTTCTCCTACTTCATTATTTGTGTATAGAAATGTGGCAGATTTCTATACTTTGATTTTGTACCCTGCAACTTTGCTGAATTCATATATCAGTTCTAGCAATTTTTTGATGAAATCTATCAGGTTTTCTACATAGAGTATCATGTCATCTGTGAATACTGAAAGTTGACTTCTTCTTTTCTTATTTGGAAGTCTTTATTTCTTGTTGTTGTCTGATTGTGGAGGCTAGAACTTCCAGTACTGTTAAAAACAATGATAAGAATGGAAATCAGTGTCTTATTTCTAACTGTAGAGGAAAAATCTCTCTGTTTTTCTCCATTTAGGATAGTATTAGCTTTGGGATTTTCTAATATGGCCCTTATGATGTTGAGATATCTTTCCTAAATCCCTACTTTGTTTAAGGTTTTTATCAGGAGTGGATGCTGTATTTTGTCAAATGCTTTTTAGCATAATTGAGAGGATCATATGGTTCCGAGCCTTTCTTTTATTAATGTGGTATATCATGTTGATTGATTTGTGACTATTGAACCACCCTCACAGCCCAGAAATAAATGCCATTTGATCATGGTGAGTAATTATTTTAGTGTACTGTTAGATTCAATTTGCTAATATCTAATTAAGAATTTTTGTGTGCAGGTGTGCCTGGGGGGTGCAGTCTGTTAAGCATCTGACTGTTCCAGCTCAGGTCATGATCTAAGCGTCCTGGGATTAATCCTCATGTGGAGATACCTGCTCTGTGGAGAATTTGTTTGGGAGTCTCTCTCCCTCTGCCCCTCCTGTTCATGCTCTCTGTATCTCTAAAATAAATAAATAAATTAAAAACAACAATTTTTGCATCCATATGCATCAGGGATATTGACCTGTATTTCTCATTTACAGTGGAGGATTTGTCTGGTTTTGGAATCAAAGTAATACTTATAGGATGAGTTTGGAAGTTTTCTTTCCATGTCTATTTTTTGGAAGAGTTTGAGGAAATACTATTAATTGATCTTTTTTTGTTGTTGCTTTTTTATTCTGTTCAAATATAAACTCTGAAAAACAATCTGAGGGTTTTGAAGGGGGGTGGGTATTGGAGAGGGCACGGATTGCATGGAGCACTGGGTGTAGTGCAAAAATAATGGATACTGTTATGCTGAAAAAATAAAAAAATAAAATAAATTTTATTTTTGCCTTGAAAAGTAAAAAAAAAAAAAAGACTCATGAGGAATATCTTATATCTTTCAGGCTACCAATTTAATGTTGCATTAGAAAACAAAATGAAACAATAAAAAAAATTTCCCTACTGGCATGGTACACTTTTCTCATTATATATATCACATATGTGGAAAGCTTAGCACAGACATCTAAAAGTGGAATGAGTAAACAAGTTTTCTTTCCTATCATTTTAATTTCCTTTTTTCTTTATTGGTTTTCCATTTTTAAATTTTACTTTATTTATTCAGTGTTCCAAGATTCATTGTTTATGCACCACACCCAGTACTCCATGCAATACATGCCCTCCTTAAACCCACCTCCAGGCCCTCCCACCCCACCACCTCCTCCCTTCAAAAACTGTAAGTTTGTTTATCAGAAATCCACACTCTCTCATGGTTTACCTCTCCCTCTGATTTCCCCCAACTTATTTCTCCTCTCCTTCAGCCAATGTCCTCTGTGTTATTCCTTATGCTCCACAAATAAGTGAACCATATGATAATTGACTCTTTCTGCTTGACTTATTTCACTCAACATAATCTCCTCCAGTCCCGTCCATGTTGATAAAAAAGTTGGTATTCATCCTTTCTGATGGCTGAGTAATACTCCAATGTATCTATTGACCATTTCCTCTTCATCCATTTCTCTGTGGAAGGGCATCTTGGCTTGTTTGGCACAGTTTGGCAACTGTGACATTGGTGCTATGAATATTGGGGTACAGAGGGCCCTTTTGTTCACTGCATCTGTATCTTTGGGGTTAAAAACCCGTAGTGCAATTGCAGGGTCATAGGGAAGCTATATTTTTAATTTCTTAAGGAATCTCCACACTGTTTTCCAAAGTGGCTGCAACAATTTGCATTCCCACCAAGAGATCCCCTTTCTCCACATCCTCTCCAGCACTTGTTGTTTCTTGTCTTGTTAATTTTGGCCATTCTAACTGGTATAAGGTGGTATCTCAATGTGGTTTTGATTTGAATCTCTCTGATGGCTAATGATGATGAACATTTTTTCATGTGTCTGTTAGCCATTTGTATGTCTTCTTTGGAGAAGAGTCTGTTCACATCTTCTGCCCATTTTATTACATAATTATCTGTTTTGTGTGTGTTGAGTTTGAGGAGTTCTTTATAGATCTTGGATATCAGTCCTTTGTCTGTAGTGTCATTTGTGAATATCTTCTCCCATTCCGTGGGCTGCCTTTTTGGTTTTTTTTTTTTTTTTTTTTTTTACTATTTCCTTTGCTGTGCAGAAGCCTTTGATCTTGATGAAGTTCCGAAAGTTCATTTTCACTTTTGTTTCATTTGCCTTTAGAGACTTGTCTTGAAAGAAGTTGTGACTGATGTCGAAGAGGTTACTGCCTATGTTCCCCCTTATAATTTTGATAGATTCCTGCCTCACATTGAGGTCTTCTATCCATTTCGAATTTATTTTTGTGTATGGCATAAAAGAATGGTCAAGTTTCATTCTTATTTACATAACCGTCCCATTTTCCCAGCACCATTTATTGAAAAGACTGTCTTTTATCCACTGGATATTTTTTCCTGATTGGTCAAAGATCAGTGGACCATAGAGTTGCAGGTCCATATCTGGGTTTTCTACCCTGTTCCACAGGTCTGTATGTCTGTTTTTGTGCCAGTACCATGCTGTCTTGGTGATCACAGCTTTGTTGTAAAGCTTGAAATCAGGATACGTGATGCCCCCAGTTTTTTTTTTTTTTCAACATTTCCTTATCAATTCGGGATCTTTTCTGATTCCATACAAATTTTAGGATTGTTTGTTCCAGATCTTTGAAAAATGCTGGTGAATTCTGATAAGAATGACATTGAAAGTATAGATTGCTCTAGGCAGCATAGACATTTTAACAATGTTTATTCTTCCATCCATGAGCCTGGAATGCTTTTCCATCACTTTGTGTTTTCTTTAATTTCTTTCATGAGTACCCTGTAGTTCCTGGAGTACAGATCCTTTACCTCTTTACAGGTTTATCCCCAGGTATCTTATGGATCTCGGTACTATAGTAAATGGAATTGATTCTTTAATTTCCCTTTATATATTTTCATTGTTAGTATATAAGAAAGTAAGTGATTTCTGTACATTGACTTTATATCCTGCCACATTTCTGAATTGCTGTATGATTTCTAGTAGATTTCAGGTGGAATTTTTTTGGTTTTCCATATAAAGTATCATGTCATCTGCAAAGAGAGACAGTTTGACTTCTCTGCAAATTTGAATATTTCTAATTTTTTTTAAATTTATTTTTTATTTATTTTCAGCATAACAGTATTCATTATTTTTGTACCACACCCAGTGCTCCATGCCATCCTTGCCCTCTATAATACCCACCACCTGGTACCCTGACCTCCCTCCCCGCCGCTTCAAAACCCTCAGATTGTTTTTCAGAGTCCATAATCTCCCATGGTTCACCTCCCCTTCCAGTTTCCCCCAACTCCCTTCTCCTCTCTATCTCCTCATGTCCTCCATGCTATTTGTGATGCTCCACAAATAAGTGAAACCATATGAAAATTGACCCTCTCTGCTTGACATATTTTTTTTTATTTTTGTTGTTGTTGTATGATTGTTGTTGCTAGGACTTCTAGTACTATGTTGAACAACAGAGGTGAGAGTGGGCATCCTTGTCATGTTCCTGTTCTCAAAGGGAAGGCTGCCATCTTTTTTCCATTGAGAATGATATTCTTTGTGAGATTTTCATAGGTAGATTTTATGAGGTTGAGGAATGTTCCCTCTATTCCCATACGTTGAAGAGTGTTAATCAGGAACGGATACAATATCTTGTCAAATGCTTTTTTGCATCAGTTGAGAGGACCATGTCGTTCTTCTCTCTTCTCTTATTGATTTGTTCTTTCACATTGGTTGATTTGCAAATGTTGAGCCACACTTGCATCCCAGGGATAAAACTTACCTGGTCATGGTGGATAATCTTGGATCCTATTAGCTAGGATCTTGTTGAGAATCTTGGCATCCATATTTTTCAAGGATATTGGTCTGAAATTCTCCTTTTTGATGGGGTCTTTGCCTGGTTTGGGAATCAGAGTAATGCTGCCTTCATAGAAAGAGTCTGGAAATTTCCCTTCTGTTTCTATTTTTTTAAAGAACTTAAAAAGAATAGGCATTATTTCTTCTTTGAATGTTTGATAGAATTCCCCAGGGAATCCATCATGTCTTGGACTCTTATTTTTTGGGAGGTTTTTGATCACTGCTTCTATTTCATTACTAGATATTGGTCTATTCAATTTGTCAATTTCTTCCTGATTCAGTCTTGGAAGTTTATAGGTTTCCAGAAATGCATCCATTTCTTCTAGGTTGCTTAACTTTTTGGCATATAGCTGTTGATAATAATTTCTGATGATTGTTTCTATTTCTTAGGCATTTGACATGATCTCTCCCCTTTCATTCATGATTTTATTCATCTGCATCCTTTCTCTTTTCTTTTGTATTAGTTTGGCCAGTGGTTTATCGATCTCATTGGTTCTTTCAAAGAACTCGCTTCTAGTTTCATAGATGTGTTCTACTGCATCTCTAGTTTCTGTCTCATTTATTTCTGCTCTAATCTTGATTATTTCCCTTCTTGTGTGTGGGGTTGGATTAATTTGTTGTTGGTTTTCCAGTTCTTTAAGGTGTAAAGAAAGCTGGTTTATTCTGGATTTTAAATTTATTTGAGTGAAGCTTGGACTGTTATGCATTCCACCCTTAGAACTGTCTTTGCTGTATCCCATAGGTCTTGGACCAATGTGTCTTCATTCTCATTTGTTTTCATGAATTGTTTAAGTTCTGTGATTTCCTGGTTGATCCAAACATTTTTGAGCAGGGTGGTCTTTAGCTTCCAAATGTTTCAATTCCTTCCAAACTTTTTATTGTGGTTGAGTTTCAGTTTCAAAGCATTGTGGTGTGAGAATATGCAGGGAATAATCTCAATCTTTTGGTATCAGTTTATCCCTGATTTGTGACAGTATGTGGTGTACTCTGGAGAAAGTTTCATGTGCACTCAAGAAGAATAACTATTCTGTTGTTTTAGGGTGTTCTGTATATATCTATGAGGTTCATCTGGTCCAATGTGTCATTCAGAGCTCTTGTTTCTTTGTTGATTTTCTGATTAGATGATCTGTTATTGCTGAATATGGAGTATTAAGGTCTCCTACAATTAATATATTCTTATCAATGTATTTCTTTATTTTGATTAACTGTTGGCTTATGTAGTTTGCTGCTCCCATACCAGGGGCATAAATATTTACAATTGTTAGATCTTCTTGGTAGATAGACCATTTAAAAACAATATAGTGTCCTTCTGTATCTCTGATTAAAGTTTTTAGCTTAAATTCTAATTTATCTGATATGAGAATCACTACCCCAGCTTTCTTCTGAGGCCCAATGGTATAAAAGATGGTTCTCCATCCCTACACTTTCAGTCTGGATATATATTTAGGTTCCAAATGGGTCTCTTGTAGACAGCATATGGACAGGTACTGCTGTTTGATCTAATCTACAACCATGTGCCATTTTATGCGAATGTTTAGGCCATTCACATTGAGAGTGATTTTTTTAAAAAGATTATTTATTTATTTATGTATTTGACAGACAGTGATCACGAGTAGGCAGAGAGGCAGGCAGACAGAGAGGAAGGGAAACAGGCTCCCCACCAAGCAGAGATCCTGATGCAGGGCTCAATCCCAGGACCTCGGGATCATGACCTGAGCAGAAGGCAGAGGCTTTAACCCACTGAGCCACCCAGGCGGTCCAAGAGTGATTTTTTTTTTAAGATTTTATTTATTTATTTATTTATTTATTTATTTGATTTATTTTGCCAGACAGAGATCATACATAGGCAGAGTTGCAGGTGGGCCGGGGGTGGGAGGGAAGCGGGCTACTTGCTGAGCAGAGAGCCCAATGTGGGTCTCGATCTGAAGACTTTGGGATCATGACCAGAGCCGAAGGCAAAGGCCTTAACCTATTGAGTCATCCAGGCACCCCAGGAGAGAGTGATTATTGAAAGAAATGTTTTTATTTACATCATGGAATCTCTTCTCCCGAGCTACCCTGAGAAGATCTTGTCTAAAATTATGATTCTTAAATTTCACAAATAAGTGCCTTGTGGTCTTTCTAGATTTGTTTATCTTGCTAGGTGCTCTTACTGCTGCTAGGACATGAATGCTTGTTCTCTTCCCCAAGACTGGGAAATTTCTCATCCAGAATTTGTTTAGCTATATCTTCTAGTCTTCTTTCATTTTCCACCTCCTCAGGGATCCCAATAATTCTGATATTGGAATGTTTCATGGCATCATTTATTTCCCTAATTCTGTTTTCATGGCTTCTAAGCTATTTGTTCCAAGCCTCCTCCTGATCTTTTTTCTGTATCAGTCTGTCCTCTAGATCACTAATTCTGTCTTCTGCCTTGGTTATCCTAGTTATTAGAGTATCTAGATTAGATTGGATCTCATTGATAGCATTTTAACTTCTTCCTGGGCAGTTTTTACTTCTTCCCTTAGGGATTCTATGTTGTCACTAATGGTTTTCTTCAACTTAAACATTTCCTGGATAATTGTTACCCTGAATTCCCTTTCCTACATACTGTTTATGTCCATATCCAATAGTTCTGATAGAGAGGACACAGTATCTGAATTCTTCTTCTGTTGGGTGTTCCTCCTCTTAGTCATTTTGGTGAGAGGTGGTTGAGGAAATGTATAGCTGAGTATATCAAACACAATCCAGGCGAAGTGCACCCTGGAACGTTTCAGAACAATCAGAAGTCACCACCAAAAGGAAAGAAAAAAAGAAGGATAATGATAGAAGAAAAGAGAAAATCCAGCAGAATGAGCCCCCAAAATAAGATTTATAAAGTATATGAACAAAAAAAGACAAACAAAAAGACTAACAAGAATGAATGACAAGAAAAAAAAACAGCAAATTTAACCCCAAGGATAAGATTTATATAATACCATAACAAAAAGAAATACACAGAAACACTGACAGAAGAAAAAGATGGGAGGGTTATTATAAATCCCAGATGTGGGTGAGGAAGGTTATTTTGATTCTTCCTGGGTGTATCTTGCTATCATTGTTAAAGCCCTCAACTTTTCAGAGATAAAGGGAGATTAAAACTGGTTTATATATAGGGGTAGTATTGATTATGGAAAGAGGATTACCTTGATGCTTATATCTCTCTGTATATTTAAAAAAAAAGAAAAAAAAAGAAAAACACAGGTATATGTATGAACAAGTTCAAGTTAAGAGGTTATAATTGAATATGTTGTATTAAACCTCTAATGCAATTGGTAAGTAGGTTAAAAAATTAAAAAGAACAGGAACTGTGAGAAATTAAAAAAAAAAAAGTTGTATCTATGAAATATACAGGTTTTAGGCAATGCCAGTAGTTCAACATATTGTTTTCTCCTGATGTTGGGTTTTTACAGTTTTATGGGAACCCTGTGGTAGTTGTCCTCTCATTCTTTTGGACTGACTCTGGCAGAGGGGCCTGCCATGTTGTTTTCCAGTCAGTCTTCCTTGGGTTGTGTCGTCCTGTTCCCATCAAGGGGCTGGACTCTGTGGAAACCAGTATTACAGGCTTTTGTTCTCTGGAGGTTTTTGTTCTTTGGTGGCTTTTTGCAGCTTTCTGGGGGCTTAGTGGAAAGCAAACTGCACTCAGACCTCGGCCTCAGAGAGAAACCTCAGTCTGCTTCCCTCTGGGTGGTTCAGATCACACAGACTCTTCCTCTGCAACTCCTCTGAACATCACGATGTTTGAGAGGCCATGCACATCCCCAGCAACCATCTCAGTGGTTGCTGGAGGCACCCATTTGTATCTGAACCCCTGTGCCACTAAAACTGCAAATGATGTTGGTCCAGGGAGCCCACTTCTTGTGGCTGCCTTTGCCAGGACTGCTGTCTGGGGTCCAGACCTCACAGTTGTGCAGGTTGCAGAAGGCTGACACTGCAGAGAGACCCTGACCCGAGATGGAGCCCAGTTCTCTCAGGCACAGACTGGGAGTGTCAAGACCCTTGGCTGGTTGTAGGAGGCCAGGGTCCTAAAGAGCTCCAGCTGACATCCACACCAAGCTCTCTCTGGTGTGGGGGAAGTGTGCTCACAACCCAAGGTCTGCAGGTCATAGAGAACACAGAAGGGTGTGAACCTAGCGAGTGCACCACTGGTGCCCACACCAGACTATCTCACGTGTGGGCAGGAGTATGCCCAACTCAGCAGTGGTGCAAGCAGCTGAAAACCCTGAGCTCAGGACAACAGAGGCTCTGGCATGGGTGGTTGCTGGTGGTGTCCATCCTGGGTCGGTATGCTTAGGGTCATGTCTGTGACCACCCAATTCAACCAATTGCCCCTTAAGCTTTTTTGCTCTTTTTGAGTGCCTTCAAGGAGACTCCAAATTAATGCTGGTCCCCAACCAGAGTGCTTTTTGTACTGGGGTATTACTTTCCAGTGGGTTGCTTCTGGTGGCTCCCTCCCACCTCTACTTATCCTCTGATATCAGTCTGAGCATTCCAACTCTGCTTTACCTCTCCACTAATGTCTTCTGCCCCCGTAGATATCCAGAAGTGTATAATCTTGCATCTCAGGCTGATTTCTTCAGTGTTCAGAGTGTTCTGATAGATATTTAGCTCACTTTAGGGGACCGGTTGAAACAGATTCTCCTATTTCTTGGCCATCTTGTCACGCCTCTTAATTCATCTTTAAATGTCTGGTAGAATGTCCCTGGTAAGCCGTATGGTCCTGGACTTTTGTTTGGAGATTCTTGATTACTGACTCAATTTCTTTGCTGGTTATGGTTCTGTTCAAATTTTGTTTGTTCCTGTTTCAGTTTTGGTTAGTTAATATGCCTCTAGGAAGTTATCCATTTCTTCAGATTGTCCAATTTGTTGGGATATAATTTTCATAATATTATCATAATTGTTTGTATATCTGTGGTGTTGGTTATGATCTCTCTTCTCTCACTTATGATTTTATATATTTGGGTCCTTTTCTTTTCTTTTTAATAAGTCTGGCTATGGGATTATACATTTTACTAATTCTTTCAAGGACTATCTCCTAGTTTAACTGATCTCTTCTACTTTTTTTTGTTTGTTTGTTTCTGTGTGATTTATGTCTGTTCTAATCCTTATTATTTTCCTTATTCTCAAGGCTTTATGTTTTATTTTATTTTTCATTTCTAGCTTATTTAGGTGTAAGGTTATGTTGTGTATTTGAGACTTTTCTTGCTTTTTGATGTAGTCCTGTATCACTTATTTTCAGCTTGTTTTATGCTTCCCTCATAAGACCACTATCTGCATCTCAAAGGTTTTGGACCATTGTGTTTTCATTTTTATTTGCTTCCACATATTTTTAAAAATTTATTCTTTAAATTGCTGGTTAACTCATACATTCTTTATAGGTTGTTCTTTGGCCTCCAGGTTATTGTGGTCTGTGTTATTGTGTTTTTTCTTTTGACTTCAAGTTTCATATGTTGTGGTCTAAAAATATGCTTGTTAGGATTGCAATATTTTGTACTGGTGGAGACCTGATTTGTGACCTAGTATGCAAATCTATTCTGGAGAATGTTCCACATGCACTCAAAAGTAATGTGTATTCTGCTGCTTTAGGATGAAATATTCTGAATATATTTATTAACAAGTCCATCTGGTCCTGTGTGTCACTCAAAGCCATTGTTTCCTTGTTTATTTTCTGCTTAGATAATCTGCAAGTGGATTTGTAATATCCCCTACTATTATTGTATAGTTATCAATGAATTTTTCTATGTTTGTTATTAATTGATTTATATATTTGGGTGCTCCCAAGTTCAGGGCATAAATATTTATAGTTGGTAGATCCTCTTGTTCGATAAACCTCTTTGCTATGATGTAGCGCCCTTATTCATCTCTTCTTAGTCTTTGGTTTATAATCTGGTTTGTGTGATATAAGTATGGCAACTCTGGCTTTCTTTTGTTGCCATTAGCATGATAAAAGATTCTCCATCCCCTCAATTTGTGCAGGTATCTTTAGGTCTAAAATGAGTCTCTTGTACCATATAGTTGGGTCTTTTTTTAATCCATTCTGATACACTATGTCTTTTGAGTGGAGCATTTTTTCAGTTTATATTCAGAGTGATTATTGATAGATATCTATTTTGTGCCATTGTGCTACTTGTAAACTCAGTGTTTCTGTAGATTTTCTCTCTTCCTTCCTAGCCTTTGTTGCTTTTGGTCTTTCTTTTCCACTTGAAGAGCTCCCTTTAATATTTCTGTGGGAGTGGTTTAGTGGTTATGAACTCCTTTATTTTAATTTTTTATATTTTTTGGTATGGGTAACTCTTTATCAGTCCTTCCATTCTGAATGAAGATAGCCACTTTCTTCTTACTAGATAAAATATTCTTGGCTGCATATTCTTCCCCTTCAGCACATTGAACATATTCTGCTTTCTTCTGGCCTGCCAGATTTCTGTGAAGACATATGCTGCTAACTTGATTACTGTTCTCTTGTATGTTAGGGATTAATTTTCCTTTGCTGCTTTTAGAATTCTCTCTTTATCTCTCTATTTTTCAAATTTTACTGTTATATTTTGGTGTTGGCCTGCTTTTGTGGATTTTGATGGGAATTCTTTGTGCCTCTGGGATTTGGATGTCTATTTCCTTCCTCAGGTTAGGGAAGTTTTCAGCTATAATTTGTTCAAATAAATCTTCCTCCTCTTTTTACCTTTCTTCTTCTGGAATTCCTCTGCATCAAATGCTATTACACTTTATGAAGTTGCTGAGTTTCCTAAGTCTACATTCACAATCTGTTATATTTTTTTCTTTCACTCTTCTTTTCAGCTTCTTCTTTTCCATAATTTTATTTACTCTGTTAGTTATTCATACCTCTGTTTTTTCTATCCTTGTAGTCATTATTTCCAGTCAGCTTTGGATTTTATTTATAGGATTTTTTTTTTTTTTTGACCTGACTAGTTTTTAGGACATTTTTCTCTGCAGTAAGAACTTTTTTGTTTGTTTGTTTGTTTCTTCTATGCTTTTCTTTAGCCCACCTGGTTTCCTTATGACAGTTGTTTTAATTTCTGGTTCAGGCATTTGATATCTGTTTTGATTAGATCCATGGCCGTGACCTCTGTTGTTCTTTCTTTTGGGATGAAGTCCTATGTTGGCATTTTGTTTAGTTCTCTGTCATGTGTGTTAAGAAAGCCTATTATGTTTCCTGTTACTGATAGTAATGACTATATTAAGAAGTGTTTGTACAGTGTCTATGTCCTGGTGCTTCAGGAAATGTTTCTGGTGTATTATGCTGTGTTCGCTCTGCTGTTGTGTTTTGGCTGCTCTTTCTCTCAGGTCAGTCCTCTTCAGACTTTCTCCTTGCATACAGTAGGGAGATTTTGGACCTTACCCACTGTGTTGCAAACTTTAAGTAGGTATTTTTTGGTCTGCTTTTTAAAAGAAACTATATCCTATTTCCCCTAGTACTGAAGCTTTGCGACACTCTTTGATCAGTAGATTTGGTACATGCAAGGGGTTTGTGCTGGTCTTCTGGGGGAGGGGTTCCCTTCTGTTTGACTCTGAAGCCTACCAGCTCTAGTAGAGAAGTATCTGCAGAGTGCAGGGAGGCAAGACTTGTTGTAAGTGGCTCAAACCTCCACTGTGGGAACTGTGCTGCTCACCCAAGTCCTTCCACACTGATTGGCTGGGATAAATATAGCATTAGACTTCTCTCTCATCTCAGGAAAGGGTAGTTTTATACTCTTTGTTTTCAGGAAGCCCTCCCAGAGTGACGAACGTTCTCTGCTCCCAGGCATCACTCAGATATCTGCCTTCACTCTGTGTGTGTCCAAGCCATCTACCCACCTGGCAGTACAGTGTTCCTATGTTTTATCTCATGCATACCACTTCCATTTCAAAGCATCAAATTTTAGGGACTTAGTATGGCATGGACCCATGCTGATACTCTGGGTGAGGGTCTCATTGTATTTTGACTGGTGTCAGTTTGTCCCAGAATAACAGTCACATGAACACACAGGAGTTTGGAGTTTATGATAAAGCAGAGCTAAAAATCAGTCCAGGTTAGCTGCCCTTAGCATGTTCCTCTGTTCATATGTTAATGGGTGGAGTAGCTCAATGGTGCCCACTGGTTCTTTTGTACCTGGAAAGCCAGTGCCACCTTTTCCAAATAGAAAAAGAAATACTTCCTTCCAGGAAGGGGGACTTTCTCTCCTAGTGTGACCCAGGGGATCCTCAGACCATGCTCTCCACTCTTGGCACTTTTGGGATTCTGCCTTCCTTTTCAGAAGAGGACCTGTATGCCTACTAACGTTTATCCCAGCAATGGTGTGGACTTCTAAGACTTCAGACTTTGAGTTCCAGTGCTTGTGAAATTTGAAATGATCAGTCCCTCTTGATTTCCCTGCCAATGGTTTTGGGGAAGTGTTTTTCTTGTGCAATGCCCTGAATGCTGCATTCTCTCTCTCTCTCTCTCTCTCTCTCTTTCTCTCTTCTCTTTCTGATTAGGTCTCCATCCTCTCTACAGCACCAGTCATGTTTGTGTGATAAAGCAAGTATATGATCCCCCAACTACTCTGCCAACTTAGTCAGATCTCCTTCCCCTTGTGATATTTTTGTTGAAAGTCATTCATGTTGTATCAACAGCAGGATCTGAGGGCAGCCTGGGTGGCTCAGTTGTTAAGCCTCTGCCTTTGGCTGAGGGCATGATCTCAGAGTCCTGGGATCAAGCCCCACATCAGGCTCTCTGCTCAGTGGGGAACCTGCTTCCCTCTCTCTCTCTGCCTGCCTCTCTGCCTACTTGTGATCCCTCTCTGTCAAGCAAATAAATAAATAAATAAATAAATAAATAAATAAAAATCTTTTAAACAAAACAAAAACAAACAAACAAACCAAAAAATCAGGATCTGAGAATAGACCTATAGTGCAAATAGGTATATTAATATGGCTAGGAGTTGGACTGTTCGTGATTCTTGCTGTATCTGTAGCTGCTAGAGACTTGAAATTCCTCTTGTGTCCTTTTTGTTTCTTTTCTTGATTTTCAGCTTCCTGAGTACTTCTTCTCAGGGAACATCTGCATCTTGTAGATCTTTTATCTCTAATCCACATTATACTGCAACCTGTTGGTGTGGTAATAAGATGTGGAGGGATATGCCTTCTATTATTTTATGTTAAATCTCAGTATTTTAGTTCACCTGTGTCTCTGGACTTTTAGACTCATAAGTGTTTCTTCAGAAGTATAGGTCTTCCCACTTTGGTGAGACCAAAGTCTAGAGGAGAATGGGTTGGGAATAATGACATTCTTTCAGTTGGAATAAGGCTCTAGTCAAACATTTTTCCCTCTAGAGTCACTCTTCATTTTGGAAAAGTCTTTTGAAACAGTTTAGAAAAATTATATTCTTCCCGTACCCATGCCAGATACAAAGGGGTAGATTTTTTTTTTCAGATCTTTTTTTTTTTTTTTTGTGGTTTTTTCTTTTCTTTTTTTTTTATTTCCAGCATAACAGTATTCATTATTTTTGCACCACACCCCGTGCTCCATGCAATCCGTGCCCTCTATAATACCCACCACCTGGTACCCCAACCTCCCACCCCCCGTCCCTTCAAAACCCTCAGATTGTTTTTCAGAGTCCATAGTCTCTCATGGTTCACCTCCCCTTCCAATTTCCCCCAACTCCCTTCTCCACTCTAAGTCCCCATGTCCTCCATGCTATTTGTTATGCTCCACAAATAAGTGAAACCATATGATAATTGACTCTCTCTGCTTGACTTATTTCACTCAGCATAATCTCTTCCAGTCCCGTCCATGTTGCTACAAAAGTTGGGTATTCGTCCTTTCTGATGGAGGCATAATACTCTATCCCCAGGGGTACAGGTCTGTGAATCACCAGGTTTACACACTTCACAGCACTCACCAAAGCACATACCCTCCCCAATGTCCATAATCCCACCCCCTTCTCCCAAACCCCCTCCCCCCAGCAACCCTCAGTCTATTTTGTGAGATCAAGAGTCACTTATGGTTTGTCTCCCTCCCAATCCCATCTTGTTTCAAAACAGACTGAAGAGAAGTGAGTTTCCCCCCCCATCAAAAAATAGGTTGTCAAACAAACACCACCACCCACAACAAAAACCAGGTCGTCAGGTAAACCACCACCACAAAATTTGTAGAAATAGAAATATACAGAGTTGTGGCTGAAATTGATTTACTTGTGGCAGAAGTCACAGGATGTATAAACTTGTTAGAACACTGAATTCATAGTATCTAAACCTCTTCAATTCAGATTTTTTTTTTACTTTAATTGTAGTTTACACTGAGCCCTCAAAATTTGTCAAAATTATCACTTCAGTGTTCTAACAAGTTTATACATCCTGTGACTTCTGCCACAAGTAAATCAATTTCAGCCACAACTCTGTATATTTCTATTTCTACAAATTTTGTGGTGGTGGTTTACCTGACGACCTGGTTTTTGTTGTGGGTGGTGGTGTTTGTTTGACAACCTATTTTTTGATGGGGGGGGGGGGGAAACTCACTTCTCTTCAGTCTGTTTTGCTTTTTCTTGTTTTAAGGGTTAGAGTGATAATTTACAAATTCTTTACACTTCAGAGGTGAAAATGCAAGTTTTACGTAGTTGTTCTCCTACTGTTTTTCCTTTCTGATTTTTTAGAGTTTTAACTTCTCATTTGTTAGAATTCTTGATAGTTTACTACAGACCAGTGTAGTCATAATAATTATTTAAACACAGGGATGTCAGTTCAGAGATACATCTTGCCCAATTCCTGAAAACAGTTGCCTCATATATTTTGTTCAATTTCATAATTGTTCACAGTGTGGGGGGGGCATGAGTGAGACTCATTTCTCATGAGCAGAACACATATTCTTTCTTAAAATGGCATCTTTCTAGCTTCTACCACATTACACTTTTTTCCTTTCATCTCATTATTCTACATGAAATCCATGAACACACTAATTTAACAACTATTAATGGACAAAATCCTTTTCAAGAAATCCAAAAACGTGTTGATAGGCTCCTAAACCTGAAATGAGTGTGAAAGCAGACACATTAAAACTGGTAGTAAAATAGAAAAGACCATTTCACCAGAATCCCTGCCTCTAGCCTAGTGTCATATTATCAGAAAGAAGGCCTCAGCTCCTAGCTTTTTCTGGAGAGGGTAAATGTGTATTGCATGTCTAACATCAACTTTTCATGGGCCACCAAAAGTACTGGTTTCTGTCTTGCCTACCTCAGAATTCTGACAGGACCTGGAATGTTCTACACACCCGAGATTCACTGAGAACAAGTATAATTGTTTGGACACAACACAAGACCTCATCATCGTCCCTTCTTAGCTTCCAGATAAGCAGAGTGACTTGGTGAAAACCTCAGATCCTACTTCTATTTGGGGAGGGAGAGTTGGAGTATATGACCAATATTTTGATATCTTTGAGGCTACCTTAGGGACTGGATTTTGTCTCACTATCTCAGAGTCCTGGTGGGATAAAAGTAGTCTACATGCCAGGAAGCCTCTAACAACAATTAAGACAGTTGGACTAGCATGACATTTTGTGAAGTTCTCAGAATTTCTGTCCACTGATTGGTGAGGTCTTCTTCCTACACAAGGTTAGTCCATGAAGACTGAGAGAATGGGATGATTTTGCTAATAAGCAGATACCAACACAAAAAGTTAAGGACATTTTTTTTTAAATGGATATATTCTCCCCAAAAAGAAACAAGACTAATCTCCAGAAACTGACCCTAATGATATAGTAAGACATGATGTAGCAAACATTGTTCACAATATCCACAAAATACAGTACATAAAAAGATGTAAGATGTGATATCAGAAACACAATAAGTAGAAGGTGAGCAAAAGATAGAGTTCCATATGTAAATAAAATTACATTTTTATTAGTTTAAAATAAACTGTTTTATCAATAAATGTTTCAAATAAGCCTCAGGGTACCCACAAAGCATAAACCTAAATTAGAGCATTATAAGATAAAGAGAATAGAATAAAATAATACCACTGTGGCAAACCTTCAATTTATAAAGGAAGACAACAAGAAAGGAAATAGAAACAAGAGAGCTAAGAATAGCCAGAAAATAATTAACAAGATAGCAATAGTGAGTGCATCACCACTTCCTCATATCAGGGAGATCATATGATAGTTGTCTTTCTCTGCTTGACTTATTTCGCTAAGCATGATACGCTCCAATTCCATCCATGTTGTCGCAAATGGCAAGATTTCATTTCTTTTGATGGCTGCATAGTATTCCATTGTGTATATATACCACATCTTCTTGATCCATTCATCTGTTGATGGACATCTAGGTTCTTTCCATAGTTTGGCTATTGCGGACATTGCTGCTATAAACATTCGGGTGCACGTGCCCCTTTGGATCACTACGTTAGTATCTTTAGGGTAAATACCCAGTAGTGAAATTGCTGGGTCATAGGGCAGTTCTATTTTCAACATTTTGAGGAACCTCCATGCTGTTTTCCAGAGTGGCTGCACCAGCTTGCATTCCCACCAACAGTGTAGGAGGGTTCCCCTTTCTCCACATCCTCGCCAGCATCTGTCATTTCCTGACTTGTTGATTTTAGCCATTCTGTCTGGTGTGAGGTGATATCTCATTGTGGTTTTGATTTGTATTTCCCTGATGCCGAGTGATATGGAGCACTTTTTCATGTGTCTGTTAAAAAAAAATGAATATCACAATGTTATTAGTAGACATCAATACCTCACTTTCAACAATAGACCACCCAGAGAGAAAAATAAAAAAAACAAACATTGGACTTGAACTATAGTTTAGATCAAATTGACCTGACAGATATACAGAACATTCCACCCAACAGGAGAACATACATTTTTTTTTCCCTCAAGCACACGTAGAACGTTCTCCAGAATATGAGACAAGGATGGTTCAGCATATGAAAATCAATAAATGTGATACATCACATTAATAGAATGAGAGACAAAAATTATATGATATCTCAATAGATGAAGATAAAGCATGGACAAAATTGAACATTTTTTCATGATAAAAACTCTTGATACATTGGGTATAGGAGAAACATGGCTTAAAATAATAAAGGTCTTATATAACAAAACCAAGCTCTAACATCATACATAATGTGAAGTGTTTAAAGCTTTTTTTCCCAACATGAGGAACAAGACAAAGGTGTATACTCTCATTGGTTTCTATTCAACATAGTGCTGGAAGTCCTATAAGTAGGCAAGAAAAAGAAAGAAAAGACACCTAAATCAGAAAGGAAAAAGGACAATTACCTCTGTTTTAATGACATGATCTAATATGTTGAAAACTTTAAAAACCACACACACACACACACACACACACACACACACACACACACCTGTTAGAACTAATAAACAAATACAGTAAATTTGAAGATACAAAATCAATATACCAAGTTAGTTGCATTTCTATATCTTTACACTGAACTATCCAAAAGTAATAATAATTTAAGGAAACCATTGTATTTATATTAGCATCAAAAATAATTAAACACTTATGAATTAACTAAATAATTAAAAGACTTATGCACTGAAAGTAGGTAATGTTAACTGAACAAATTAAAGAAGACACAAATAAATGAAAAGACACCATTTCCTGGATTAGAAGACTTTATATTGTTAAAATGTCTATTTTACCCAATGTGATATGCAGAAGGAGTGAAATATCTATCAAAATCACAAGATTTTTGTTTGTTTGTTTTGTTCTTACAGAAGTAGAAAAGGCATTTCTAAACTTCATATAAAACCACAAAAGTCTCCAAACAGCCAAGGCAATCTTAGCCAAGAGAAAAAAACTTGAAGATAACACACTTTTTTATTTCAAAATTTATTAAAAAACTAAAGTAACAAAACAGCATGGTACTGACATGAAGACAGACATAAAGATCAGCAGAATAAAATGCAGGCTATAAATAAATCCACATACATATGGTCAACTGATCATTGACAAAGGTGCCAATAATACACAATGTAGAAAAGACTGTCTCCTCAATAAATGATATTGAAACAACTGGTTATCCGCATGTACAAAAGTGAAATTTAACCCTTATCTTACACCATACACAAAAATTGACTCAAAATAGATGAAGTACTTTTAAGTAAGACCTGAAACTGTAGAACTCCTAAAAGGAAATGCATGGGAAAATCTTTATGATATTGGTCTGGGAAAATGATTTCCTGATATGACCCTAAAGTCACAGGTAGCAAAAATAAAAATTAACAAGTGGGAATATATCAAACTAAAAGGTTTGCACAGCAAAGGACACAATCCACACAGTGAAAAGGAAATCTATGAAACAACAGAAAATATTTGCAAACTATACATCTGAAAACAGGTTTATCTCCAAAATTTGCAGCCTACTTCTACAACTAGCAATAAAGCAACCTGATTTTAAAATGGTCAAAAGACTTAAACAAATCGTTAAATAAGACATAAAAATGGTCAGCAAGTATATGAACAAATGCTCAATGTTACTAATTACCAGTTTAATGCAAATCAAAACCACAAGGAGGTTATCACTTCACATCTATAATATATCTGTTATCAAAAAGAAAAACATACTAGTGATTGTAAGAATGTGGGAAATTGAAACTATTTTTACACTGTTGATGGAAATATAAAATGGTGCAGCCATTAAGGAAAACCGTATAGTTTTTTTCAAAGAATATTTTTAAAAAGTAACTGCCACATTATCCAATTTCCTACTTTTATGTATTTACCTAAATGCATTTAAATTAGGATGTTGAAAAGATATTTGTACTTTAATGCTTATTGTAGAATTACTCACAATTTCAAAGATACAGAAATAACCAAAACATCTATCAAGAGATGACTGTATATAGAAAATATGGCATATTCACCTTTAAAATGGAGGAAATCCTACCATATGTGACAGTGTAAATGAACATCAAGGACATTATGCTTAATGAAATTAAACCAGCCATAGAAGAACCAATATTTCATAATTCCACCTACATGAAGTTTCTAAAATAATTACTAAACTCATAGAAGCAAAAAGTAGAATAGTGATTGCTAAGTACTGGACAAGGAGGCAAATTGAAATTTGTTATTCAAAATGTTGAAAGTTTCAGGATTTTCAATGTGCTCTACCTATACATCCCTTCTTCCACCCTCCCCCACACATTCATCTACCCCTGATCTTTTAATTATGTGTTAATTGTTTCCATGGTTTAGTCATTTCCAGAATGTTATGTAGTTGGGCTCATACATTATGTGACCCATTTAGATTGGATTCCTTCACCTAGTAATGTGTTCTTAAGTTTTCTCTGTGTCGTTTCATGGCTTGATAATTCATTACTTTTTAGCATTGAATAATACTCCATTCAGTAGATGTAATTAATGTATTCATCCACTCACCCACTGAAGAACAACTTGGTTGCTTCTACATTTTGGCAGTTATGAATAAATTCTACAAACATCCATGTACAGCTTTTTGTGTGGGCATAAATTTTCTTCTCCTTTTGGTAAATACCTAGAAGCATGATTGTTGGATTTTATAGTAAGGACATGTTTAGTTTTGTGAGAAACTACCAAACTGCCAAACTTTCTACACAATTCTGAACAACAGTGAATGAGAGTTCCTGTTGGTCCACATTCTCACCAACATTTTTGTTGTCAGCGTTCTACATTTTGGTCATTCTAACAGGTGTGTGCATAACTCGTTGTTTTAATTTGCATTTTCTTGATATATAATGTGTGGCATTTTTTTAATATGCTTATCTGCTACCTGAATATACCTATATAAATTGCAAAATGCTCAGAGACAAAAGAAAAATGAAACATATTACCAAACAAAGGAATAAAGAACGTATTTACTAGTAGTGACATGATGGTGTAAGATTTGATTGTTTGATAGATTTACAACATAACAGAGTAAGGAGCATTTTAGACAAACTTTAAGCAAAACTGGTAAAAATCATATTAAAACAAACCATTTAAAGACTATAAAATATCCTAAGAATATACAACAAATGTAGAAACATTTATTTAAGAAAATATACTGTAATTTGCTAATAACAATGAATCTGTGGTATTTGAACTGAGACTTGGTTCTTTTCTCCCCTTTCCTAACGCAGAGAGAGTTTTCAGACATGTTTAGCCAAGAACACAGAGCTTTCTGTTCCTAGAGCTTTCAGCTGGAGACTGTCTTCCAGAGAGGTACAACATTCCTCTTCTGTCCCCAGCTACCTGTAGCTAAGGCTGTAACAAGTAGATGTGAATAAGAAGTATAAATTCTCTTTTCTTTCACAGCCCATCCAATGATAACAGAGGCTCAACTATGGCACAGAAACATTAAGAATGCTGGGATCCCAACCATCCTTGCCATAGTTCATATAGTAGTAGTTCCATACCAGGAGAGGCAAGCCAAGAACACCTGAGGTTACTTCCCCCACCACTGAATGATCATATCCTATAAAATTAAAGTCTCTCAGAGAGAAATATGCTTTTGTGTTCACCCCAACTCCAGAGCCTTTTCTCAGTGATTATATCAGAAGGAAGAATCAGATTGGAAAATAAATATAGTTCCTAATTACTTCACAAATGAACCAGCTTCATTTATAACAGTGTGGAGAAATTTAAGCCTATGGCACTCTTGAAGAATACTGGAGGTGTTTGAGGAAATATTGGAAAATTCATAGATATATAGGTTAAACAGTATGTTGGGTAGTCTGCTGGAGACACGTGAAAAGAAAAAAAAGTGGAGGAAACATCCTTGGGTTATTTAAAAAACAAACAAACAAAATGAAACAACACAAAACAAAGAAACAACAATAAAAACCCCTCAAATAGTGACCTCAGGAACTGTCACTTCAAGTCTGAATCTGATTAGTTTAGAATGTGGGGAATTGTGCATAAAGGAATTTTTGAAACCAATAGAATAATCATCCCACAATTAGTGGACTTAGTAGATGGATATGGTTAGGGGAAAATAGAGTCAAAGACAGTCCTGCCAAAACCACTATCATCATCTCAAGGGGACTGTAGTCATATGCAAGGCTTCCCCCTGAAGCACAATGTCAGATGATTGATACTGCAGAGTACAACTAGACTCTATTAAAATAATCCTGCTAGTCATTAAACTAATAATCATATAGTAACAAGTCCTAGAGAAAGGGAAATACCCAGATTTGCTACATTATCTAGATTATCCAGTTTCGAACAACATCAACCAAAAGTATTACAAGACAAAAAATGAAACAAGTATGACTTTTATAAACAGGAGAAAACAGGCAAGAGAAAATATCTGTGAGAGTAACCAGATGTTTCATTTTGCAAAATCTTCCAATAAGCCATTATAAAAATGGCCAAAAAGCTAGAGAAAACCATGACCGAAGAAATAACGAAGGTTTGATAACAATGTTGCATTGAATGGAAAATATCAATAGTTAGAAATTATAAAACAGAACCAAAGGGAAATGCTGAAATTGAATATACCAATAACTGGAATGAGAAGTTCGCTAAAGGGGTTCAAAAACAGATTGAAACTGGTAGAATAAAGACTTAAATCAAATTTTGATCAATTGAGATTATGCAATCTGAAGCACAGAAATAAAAAGGAATGAACAAAAATGAACAGAGCCCCAGAAGAGTGCGGGAAGCCATTAATTACACCAACATATGCTTAATGGCTGTATCAGAAAGAGGAGAGGAAGAAGGGAACAGAGAAGAATTTCAAAAAAGAATGACTGACATTTTTCCCAATTTTTAAAACATTAATTTACACGTCCAGGAATCTCAACAACTTCAAGTAAAATAAACACAAAGAGATCCAGAAAGAGATACATCATAAAGAAAATGCAGAAAGATCAAGACAAAAAGAAAATATTGCAGGAACAAGAGAAAGATGACAGGAGGTTTACAAGAGAACATAAATAAAATAAAAACAATAGAGTTCCAATCCGAAACAGTGGAGATAAATAAAAATGGCACACATTCTTAGTATTTGATATTTGGATAAGTAGTGCTGAGATGGAATGTACAGCTTCATATGACAATGTATTAGTCAGGTTTTTCCACAAAGAGATACCAACTAATAGGACTTATATTTGTTTGGAAAGAGAAAGAAAAGAGGTGGGACAGGGAAAGAGAGAGAGAGAGAGGACACAGAGAAAGAGAGAGAGGAAAAGAGAGAGATTTTAAGGAAGTGGCTCATGCAGATGTATGGTTGGTACATCCAAAATTTGTAGGGCGGATAAGTGGGGTACTAAGTCAGATAAGAGTTAATGTTTTCCCACTTGTCTATTTTTGTTTTGTTTTCTGTGTTTCTAGGATCTTATCCATTAATTATTGCTAAGACTAATGTCATAAATATTTTTGTTTATATTTTCTTATTGTAGTCTCACAGTTTCAGGTCTTATGTTCAAGTTTTTAATCCATCTTGAGTTTATTTGTGTATGTGGTATAACATAAGTGTCCAATTTTATCATTCTGTATACGGATATCCATTTCTCCCTGCACCTTTTGTTGAAAAGACTAGCCTTTCCCCATTGTGTTATTCTCAGCACCCTTCTTGAAGATCATTTGACTATATATGCGTTATATTACATTTAGGGCTTATTTCTGGGCTCTTCATTTCATTGGTCTATATGTCTATATGTCTATCTTTGTCTTGGTATACTACTTTGAATATAGTGGCTTTGTAATATATTTTTTTAAGATTTTGTTTATTCGACAGACAGAGATCACAAGTAGACAGAGGCAGGCAGAGAGAGAGAGGGGGAAGCAGGCTCCCTGCTGTGCAGAGAGCCTGATGTGGGGCTCAATCCCAGGACCCTAGGATCATGACCTGAGCCAAAGTCAGAGGCATTAATCCTCTAAGCCACCCTAGCGCCCATGCAATATATTTAAAAATGAGGAAATGTGATATCTCCAGCCTTGTTCTTCCTTATCATAAACACTGACTATTCTAATTTGTTGTTCCATATGATTTTATAAGTCTTTTTTTATTTCTGTGAAAAACGCCATTGGAATTTTCATGGAAATAGCATTGAATCTGCAGATCAATTTGAATACTATAGACATTTGATCATATCAAGGCATCCAGTCTTTGAACATGATATATACTTCCATTTATTTTTGTCTTTTGAAATTTTTTTTATCAATGTATTTTGGTTTTCAGTGTACAAATTTTTTACTTCCTTGGTTAAGCTTATTTCTAAGTGTTTTATTCATTTTATTGCTAGTGTAAATGCAATTACATTCTTTATTTCCTTTTTGGGTAGTTTATAGTTAGTGTATAGAAACAATGAATTTCCTTTTTTTTTAAATGAAGATTTTATTTATTTGATTGAGAGAGAGAGAGCATGAGAGAAAGAGCATGATAAGGAGGGAGGGGTTAGATGGAAAAGCTTGTTCCCCATCCAGCAGGGAGTCTGATGAAGGACTTGATCTCAGGACCCTGAGATCATGACCTGAGCTTAAGGCAGATGCTTAACTGACTGAGCCACTCAGGTGCTCCCAAAACTGATTTTCTTATATGTTGACTTTGTATCTTGCAACTTTTCTGAAATTGTTTATTAGTTCTAACAGGTTTTTATGGAGATAGACTTTTTAGGGAGATATATATCTCCCTAAAAAGTCTATCTCCATAAAAACCTGTTAGAACTAATAAACAATTTCAGATATATCTAGATCTATATCTATAGACTTTTTAGGGAGATATAGATCTAGAGCTATATATAGCTCTATATATATATAGCTCTATAGCTCTCTATATATATAGCTCTAGATCTATCTATCTATCTATATATATATATCTCACATGAAGACAGAGACATTTTTACTTTTTACATTTTGATTTGGATGGCTTTTATTTCTTTTTCTTGACTATTAATCTGGCAAGAACTTCCAGTTCTATGTTGAGTAAAGATGTCAATATTAGGCATCTCTATGAAAGTTCTCCAAAGACATAGAACCAATAAGATATAATAATACCCTATAGTAGAACCAATGTATACAATAGTAATTGGCTCCCATAATTATGGAGGTTGGGAAGTCCCACAATCTACAGTTTGAAAGCTAGAGAACCAGGAGAGCTGTTGACATAATTCCGTTCAAATCTGAATTCCTGAGAACTATGGGGACCAATTATGTAATTCCTAGTTTAAGGTCAAAGGTCAGAGATGGGAGGTGCTAGTGCCAATTCCTGTAATCCTAAGCCCCAAGAACAAGGAGCTTTAATTGTTAAGGCAATGAGAAACTGAATATTACAGTTCACAAAGAGAGGGTAAAATTTTACTTTTTCCTCACCTTCCTTTTTGTTTTTTTCTATTTAGGTCCTTAAAGGATTGGATGATATTCACCCACATTGGTGAGTGTGGATCTTCTTTACTTAATCTATTGATTAAAATGCAAATCTTGGGGCACCTGGGTGACTCAGTGGGTCAAGCCTATGCCTTCGGCTCAGGTCATGGTCTCAGGGTGCTGGGATCGAGCCCCGCATCAGGCTCTCTGCTCAGCAGGGAGCCTGCCCCCCGCCATCTCTCTGCTTGCCTCTATGTCTGCTTGTGATCTCTGTCTGTTAAATAAATAAAATCTTTTAAAAAAATAAAATACTAATCTTTTCTAGAAGTATTCTAACAGACACACCCAGAAATCTTTTATCAGGTACCTGGACCTCCCTCAGTTCAGTTGACATTGAAAATTAAGCATCACAGCATTATTTTCTTGTTCCTGATCTTAGAGGAAGAGACTTCAGTTTTTTACCATTGAATATGATTTTAAAATTGGGCTTGTTGTATTTGACCTTTGGTATGTTGAGGTATATTCCTTTTATTCCTACTTTTTTGAGAATTCTTATCATAAAAAGGTATTGAATTTTGGTATTTTTTAACATATCTATTGAGATGATCATAATTTTTATTCTTCATTTAATTAATGTGCTATATCACATTGATTTGTATATGTTGAACTACCTTTGCATCTCAGGGTGAAATTCTGCTTGATCATGGTGTATCATCTTTTTAGCGTTCTATTGAATTCAGTTTACTAGAACTTGGTTGAAAATGTTTGTTTCTATATTCATCAGAGATATTGGCTTGTAATTTGTGTGTGTGTGTGTGTGTGTGTCTGCTTAGCTTTAGTATTAGCATACTTCTGGCCTTATTAAATGAGTTTAGAAGTGTTCTGTTCAGAGGTGCATGGGTGGCTCAATTGGTTAAGTGTTGGGCTTTTGATTTTGGCCAAGGTCATGATCTTAGGGTTGTTAAGATTGAACCCTCTGTTGGGCTCAATTCTCAGCATAGAGTTTGCTTGAGATTCTCTTTCTCCTCTCCCTCTGCCTTTTGCCCCCACTCACTCTTTCTCTGTGTCTAAAATAAATTTTTAAAATATTTAAAAAAATAAAGAAGAGCTCTGTTCAATTTTTTAAGACAAGTTTGAAAGACACTGGCATTAACTCTTTGAATGCTTGGTGGAGTTCACCAGTGAAGCCATCTGGTCTTGGTGTTTTCCTTCTTGGGAGGATACCCTCATGTATTCAGTCTTAGTAAGTAATAGGTTTATAGGAACTTGTACATTTCTTCTAGATTTTCCAATTTGCTGGCAAAAACTTCATGGTATTTTCCTGATTCTGTGTATTTTTCCAGATTAGTAGGATTTTTTTCCTCTTTCATTTCTAATTTTATTTGAGTCTTCTCTCTTTTCCTTAAATTAGATGAATGTCTTTTTAAAATTTTTTCTCAAAAACCAATCCTTATTTTCATTGATCTTTCATATTGTTTTCCTATTTTCCATTTTACTTATTTCTGCTCTAAGATTTATAGTTTTCTTTTCATGCTAACTTTAGGTTTAGCTTGTACTTATTTCTCTAGTCACTTGCAGTATAAAGCTAGGTTGTATTTTGAGCTATTTCTTCTTTCTAAATGTAGACATTTATCACTATAAATGGCCCTGTTAGTACTGCATTTGCTGTATCCTATAAGTCTTGGTATGTTGCATTTTCATCATTGTTTATCTCAATAAATATTTTTACTTTCTATTTGACTTTTTCTTTGCCCTAATGATTGTTCAGAAGTGTGATTATCTTAATTTGTTCAGAATTCTATCACAACAATAATAAAGATTGAATGGCTTATATACAACAGGAATTTATTTCTCACAGTTCTGGAGGCTGCAAAGTCCAATATTGAGGCATCAGCAGAATCAGTGTCTGGCAAGGACCTGCTTCCTTGGTTCATAAATGGATGTCCTCTCACTGTATTATCACATGGCAGAGGGGCAAAGAAATGCTCTGAAGCATCTTTTTAAAAGGACACTAATCCAGTGGAAAAAAGACAATCTCTTCAATAAATGGTTCTGGGAAAATTGGACAGTTATGTATATAAGAATGAAACTTGACCATTCTCTTACACCATACATGAAGACAAACTTGAAATGGATGAAAGACCTCAATGTGAGGCATGAATCTATCAAAATCATAGAAGAGGACATAGGCAGTAACTTCTTTGATATCGCCCATAGCAACTTCTTTCAAGACATGTCTCCAAAGGCAAAGGAATCAAAAGTGAAAATGAACTTTTGGGACTTCATCTAGATCAAAAACTTCTGCACAGTAAAGAAAACAGTCAGCAAAAGAAAGAGGCGACCCACGGAATGGGAGAAAATATTTGCAAATGACACTACAAAGGGCTGATATCCAAGATCTATAAAGAACTCCTCAAACTCAGTACCCCCAAAACAGATAATTGTGTAATAAAATGGGCAGAAGATATGAACAGACACTTCTCCAAAGAAGACATAAAAATGGCTAGCAGACACATGAAAAAATGTTCATCATCATTAGCCATTAGGGAGATTCAAATTAAAACCACATTGAGATATCACCTTACACCAGTTAGAATGGCCAAAATTAACAAGACAATAAGTGCTGGAGAGGATGTGGAGAAAGGGGATCCCTCTTATACCATTAGTGGGAATGCAAGTTGGTACAGACAGTTTGGAAAAACAGTGTGGAGATCCCTAAAAAAAATAAAAAATAGAGCTACCCTATGATCCAGCAATTGCACTACTGGTTATTAACCCCTAAGATACAGATGCAGTGAAAAGAAGGGCCATCTGTACCCCAATGTTCATAGCAGCAATGGCCACAGTCACCAAACTGTGGAAAGAGCCAAGATGTCCTTCAACAGATGAATGGATAAAGAATATAAGGTCCATATATACAGTGGAATATTATGCTTCCATCAGAAAAGATGAATACAAAAAAAGGATGAATAACTAAATTTTGTATCTACATGGATGGGACTGGAGGAGATTATGATGAGTGAAATAAGTCAAGCAGAGAAAGTCAACTATCATATGGTTTCACTTACTTGTGGTGCATAAAGAATAACATGGAGGACATTAGGAGAAAGAAAGGAAAAGTGAAATGGAGCAAATTGGAGGGGGAGATTAATCATGAAAGACTGTGGACTTTGAGAAAAAAAATGAGGGTTTTGAAGGGGAGGTGAGAGGACGGATGGGTAAGCTTGGTGGTGGTTATTAAGAGGGGCATATATTGCATGGAGCACTGGGTGTGGTGCATAAACAATGAATCTTGGAACACTGAAAAAATAAAATTAAAAAAGGACACTAATCCTTTTTGTTTCTAAAAAGAAACAAAAGACATTCAAATTGGCAAAGAAGAAGTCGAACTTTCACCTATTTGCAGACAATATTGTACTCTATATAAAATCCAAAAGACTGCACCAAAAATTGTTAAAACTGACACACAAATTCAGTAGTCACAGGATACAAAGTCAAAACACAGAAATCTGCTGCATTTCTATACACTAATAATGAAGCAGCAGAAAGAGAAATTAAGGAATTGATCCCATTTACAATCGCACCAAAACCCATCAGATACCTAGAAATAAACCTAACTAAAGAGCTAAAAGAGATATACTCTGAAAATTATAAAACACTTCTGAAAGTAATTGAAGATGACACAAAGAAATGGAGAAATATTCCATGCTCATGAATTGGAAGAACAAATATTGTTAAAAGATATAAATTACCCAAAATAATCTACACACATGATACAATCCCTATCCAAATACTGCCACCATTTTTCACAGAACTAGAACATACAGTCCTAAAATTTGTATGGAACCACTAAAGACCCTGAATAGTGAAATCAATCTTGAAAATGAAAAGCAAACCTGGAGGTTTGCAATTCCAAACCTCAAGTTATATCACAAAACTAGAGTCAGAAAGACAGTGTGATAATGGCACAAAAGTGGGCACATAGATCAATGGAACAAAATAGTAAACCCAAAAATGGACCCAGAATTATCTGGACAACTAATCTTTGACAAAGCAGGGAAGATTATCCAAGAGAGCATGAGTGGGAGGGGAAGGACAGAGGGAGAGGGAGAGAGAGAATCTTAAGCAAGATGCATGTCCAGCATGGAGTCAGACATGGGTTTCATTCTCATGACCCTGAGATCATGACCTGAGCCAAAATCAAGAGTTGGACACTTAACCAACTGAGCCACCCAGCCGCCATGCAAAAATGTAAATATATAATGTGTACATTTTGATGAGTTTGAACACAAGCATGCACCTGTGGCACCATTCACAATCAAGGTAATAAATGTATCCATCGTGTCCAAAAGGAAAAAGACAGCCTCTTCAACAAATGTTATTGGGATAACTGCACAACAACAGGCAAAAGAATAAAACTGGATCACTTTCCAAAACCATTCATAAAAAAAAAAATTAAAAATGGATGAAAGACTTAAATATGAGACATAAAACTGTCAAAATCCTAGAGAAAAACATAGGCAGCAACTTATTTGACTTTGGCCATAAAAACTTCTTCCTAGATATGTCTCCAAAGGCAAGGGAAATAAAAGTAAAAATGACCTATTGTAATATCATAAAGTTTGGAAAACAATCAGTAAAGCTAAAAGACAATGCATGGAATGGGAGAAGATATTTGAAAATGACATGCCTGATAAAGGTCAGCATTCAAAAGATTTAAATAATTTATAAAATTCAATAGCCAAAAATTAAATAATCTGGTCAAGAAATGGGCAGAAAACATGTTGTTTTGAAGTTTTGGGCACGTATGTTTATAATTGTTTCATATTCCTCATTAATTGACAGTTTTGGTTTTGTGTTATGATTTCTTGTCATGTGACAATTTCTGACTAGAGTCTATATTGTCTGATATATGTATAGTACCCTGCATTCTTTTGGTTACCATATGCATGGAATATTTTTTTTTCCATTTCTTCACTTTCAGTCTATATGTGTCCGTAAATCTAAAGTGAGTCCCTTGTAGCGCCATGTATTTGGGTCTTGCTTTTTCATCCATTTTTCTATTTTTGATTGGGGAATTAATTCCTTTATATTTGAAGTAATTTTGATGTAATAAGCTATTTTGTTTATTGTTTTCTGTCTATATTACACTTATTTTGTTATTTTCTTTCTTACTTATTGTTCTATTTTGTGATCTGATGGTTAAAGAATCCTGTAGAGAAGAGATAGGACGTTGTTTTTCAGTGGGTTTAAAGTCACAGCATTACAAAATGAATAGGTTCTAGAGATCTGTTGAACAATATTGTACCTGTAATTAAGAATCGTTCACACACTTAAAAACTGTTAAAAGGGTAGATCTCGTGCTAATTTTTTTTTTCCTCTAAAGATTTTATTTATTTATTTGTGAGAGAGAGAGAGAGAACACAAGTAGGGGAACCAGCAGAGGGAGCTGTAGAGGGAGAGATAGAAGCAGGCTCCCCACTGAGCAGGAAACCAATGTGGTGCTTGACCCCCAGACCCTGGATCATGACCTGAGCCAAAGGTAGGCAGGAGATGGGTATCCTGGTGAAATCCATTTTCAGAAAGTATATTTGTTCTTCCTTTACCTTTTTGGTCTATTCAGAGACTTCAGCAGTTTGAATGATGTCCACTTGCATTGTGAGGTTAATTTTCCTTACTCACTTTACCAATTTAAATGCTAGTCTTTACTAGAAATATCTTCAGGGATACACTCAGAAATGATGTTGTACAAGCTATCTGGTCATCCCTTAGCCAAGTCAAGTTAACATAAATTTAACCATCACAATGCTACCATCAGGTTCTTTCTTTTATTAATGTCTGTTAATACTTGCTTTATGTATTTTGGTGATCCTATGTTGGATACATAGATATTTATAATTGGTATGTCCCTTTGTTGGATTGATTCCTTCATCATTATGTATGTACATATTTGTCTCTTTCTACAGTCTTTGTTTTAAAGTCATTTTGTCTGATATAAGTATGACTACACCAGCCAAAAGCTAGGTTTTTTTAAAGTTCAAAGTAGAGAGAATATTATTACTGACATTATATAGATACATGAAGATTATAAACAAATACTTTGAACAATGGTATGCTGTAAGATAGGTAAATAAAATGTATTATATCCAAACAGTGGAAGGACCTGGAAGATGATATCCTAAATTAATTAAGTCAGACACAAAAAGCCTCATATTACATGCCTCCATTTATATGAAAATGGTAGAATAAATTTATAGAGACAGGAAATATATTAGTAATATTTAGTGCTCAGGAGGACAGTCTAAAGAGGGTGATAGCTGAAGGACACTGGGTTTCTTTTCCAGATATGTAAAATATTCTAAACTTGACTTTTGTAATGTTTGCATATATCAGCGAATGTACCAAAAATATGGGAATGCACACTATAAATGGGTGAATGCATTATTTGTGAAATTTATCTCAGAAAAAGCTGTTAAAAACAAGAAACACTTATGGGAGGTAATAAAAGATAGTTTTCTGAGCTCCTCTGAAACTGGATTAAGGGCATCCACATTCCAGTCTGAGCCTGTGTCTTGTGGTTACTTCTACCCCCTAGCAAAGGGAAGGGTATTTTTTAATGATCCACTCACAAAAAGTTAATTCTGCACATAAGTCATTTTTCTGGAAGAAGCCCATGGTTTGGCTGCTTCAAGTTGGTTCTAAGAGTAGGCCTTTGATTCAGTTTCATCGACATAAGCTGTCCCTGGGTATGGTCTGTCTTTCTCTTTTACATGTTTCTCCAAGCTAGGAGTATTGGTGGCTCAAAGACCCCACCCCTTAAAATCCCTTTGTTGCTCTATGGGGATAATTGTTGCCTTGGCTAGATTGTTACATAGGGGGCAATCATCACTGAAATTGCCACAGTGGGGCGTGGGCTGCCTTAAAGGGGAGAAGATTCATGGGTTGAAGATGGGGTATTCTGGGGGGTTATGGACAGTCTGCTAGGTCCTCCTGAGTGTCAGGACAACCTTTGAGACCTTTGAGAACTTTGGACGCCTGTTGTTTTAAAGCTTCCATAGGTGCCTGTTGTCATATAAGGTGGCAAAGTGGTTTTTATTTTGTTGAAGTTTGGAAGAACATGCTGCAGACATGTTTAACCCATATGTATTAGATATTCCAGCTGTAATTTTTGACAATGGATCAGGACTCTGCAAAGCAGGCCTGTCTGGAGAGATTGGACCCCGTCATGTCATCAGTTCTGTCGTGGGACATCCTAAATTCAACAAGACGTTATCAGAAGCCACTAAAAAAAAGTACCTTGTGGGAGAAAAAGCCCTATATAAATATGAGGCCTTGCATTTGCACTACCCCATTGAGCGTGGACTAGTAACAGGATGGGATGATATGGAAAAACTCTGGAAGTATCTTTTTGAGTGGGAGCTAGGAGTAAAACCCTGTCAACAACCTGTGCTCATGACTGAGCCCTCCTTGAACCCAAGGGAGACACGAGAGAAGATGACAGAAGTGATGTTTGAGACCTTCAATGTGCCTGCTTTCTACCTGTCCAATCATGCAGTGGTAGCTCTATATGCCTCTGCTTCAGTCACAGGATTAGTGGTGGACAGTGGAGATGGTGTCACTTCCACTGTCCCTATCTTTGAGGGTTATTCCCTGCCTCATGCTGTCACTAAGCTCTATGTAGCAGGAAGGGACATCACAGAGCACCTCACTCGGCTCCTCCTTGCTAGTGGAAGTAGTTTCCCTTCTATACTCAATAAAGCCTTAGTGGGTGACATCAAAGAGAAGCTGTGCTATGTGGCTTTGGAACCAGAGAAAGAGCTATGTAAGAGGCCAGAAGAGGTTCTGAGAGAATACAGACTGCCAGATGGGAATGTTATCTATATTGGAGACCAGCTACATCAGGTGCCTGAAATTCTATTTGCACCTGACCAGCTGGGTATCCACAACCCAGGACTATCCAAAATGGTGTCCAGCAGCATCATGAAGTGTGACACTGACATCCAAAAGAATCTTTTTGCAGAAATTGTGCTGTCTGGGGGTACAACTCTTTTCCCTGGGCTTGAGGAAAGACTTATGAAAGAACTGGAACAGCTGGCTTCCCTGGGAACTCCCATAAAGATCACAGCTTCTCCTGATAGATGTTTCTCTGCATGGATAGGTGCATCCATTGTGACCTCTCTGAGCAGTTTCAAGCAGATGTGGATCACTTCTGCAGATTTCATGGAATTTGGGGCATATGTTGTTCAGAGAAGATGCTTTTAAGGAATCCAGAGCACAAGGGATGGCTTAAAGTGTCAGATCACTGCTTGAAGTGTCAGATCTTGTGGACGGAGACATCTTCCCTTGGACTTTGACATGGTGTTTGATAAAATTGATATGCCATTTCCGTTTCAGTTCATTTTTGGTGTCAGCAGAGTAATTTCTGATCCAGGTAATGAATTATTTTAAATGGTTCTATTCTACCTTTTCTGTCTTAAGAATATTGTTAGTTGTTTTCTCCAGAGAAATCCTTTGTTTATTTGTTGGGGTTGTGTCTACATACAGAGTTTATAGTTAAAGCAGGTCCTTGAGCCTCATGTGCAGAAGCTTGACTCAGTAGGATCCCTGGGCCTTCATTTTAATCAAGTATCTTGGATATTTTTGACAGATCTAGTGCTAAGGTAAGAAAAAAATCACCAAAGTAAGTGGGAGAAGTGGAGGGGAATTAAGTAAAAAAACAAACAAACAAACAAAAACAACAAAACAAAACAAACAAACAAAAAACACTACCCTATTAGGGCTCAACAGAACCTTTCACTCAATTGATGCTTTATTAGCAAAATAGAGCTCTCTGCTGTTTTCAGAGGTTAGGCAGCTAAACAGGATGAAGCTCTTTCCTTGGCAAAGTGGAGAAATGTGAACAGAGATAACTATTTGATTAATGTTCTCTAAGCTCAAGCCCTTACTTCCAACTGGAGAATTAAGAATCAAGAATGCTACATTTTGATTATTTGTAATTTTAAGGATATTTATAGCCTCATTTAGAAGTAAAATAATGGAAATACTTAATGGTAATCAAAAAATAAATTGTTAAATAAATTATGGCTACATGATTTTTTTTCTTTTCTTTTTTATTTTTACTAACATATAATGTATTATTTGTTTCAGGGATACAGGTCTGTAACTCATCAGTCTTATAGAATTCACAGCACTCACCATAGCACATACCCTCTCCAATGTCTATCCCACACCCACCCCAACCCTCCTATCCCCCTCCCCTCCAGCAACCCTCAGTTTGTTTCCTGAGATGAAGAGTTACTTATGGTTTGTCTCCCTCCCGATCCCATCTTCTTTCATTTTTCCCTCCTTTGCCCCCACAACCCTCAGGCCTGCCTCTCAAATTCTTCATATCAGAGAAATCATATGGTAATTGTCTTTCTCTGATTGACTTATATCACTGAACAAATGAGCAATACCCTCTGGAATCATACACTTCATTGCAAATGGCAAAATATTATTTATTTTGATAGCTTCATAGTATTTCATTGTATATACACAATATCTTCTTTATCAATTCATCTGTTGAAGGACATCTAGGCTTTTAACATAGTTTGGTTATTGTGAACATTGCTGCTATAAACATTCAGGTGCATGTGCTCCTTCAGATCACTACATTTGTATCTTTAGGGTAAATACCCAGTAGTGTGATTGCTGGGTCATAGGGTAGCTCCATTTTAAACTTTTTGAGGAACCTCCATACTCTTTTCCAGAGTGTCTTTACCAGCTTGCATTCCCGCCAACAGTGTAGGAGAGTTCCCCTTTCTCTGCATCTTCACCAGCACCTGTCATTTCCCCACTGGTTAATTTTAGCCATTCTTACTGGTGTGAGGTGGTATCACATGGTGGTTTTGATTTGTATTTCCCTGATGCTGAGTGATGTTGAACACTTTTTTTGTGGGTCTCCTGGCCATTTGGATGTCTTCTTGGCAGAAATATCTGTTCATGTCCTCTGCCCATTTCTTGATTGGATTATTTGTTCTTTGGGTGTTGAGTTTGATAAGTTCTTTATAGATTTTAGATACTAGCCCTTTATCTGTCATATCATTTGCAAACATCTTCTCCCTTTCTGTTGTTTGTCTTTTGGTTTTGTTGACTGTTTCCTTTGCTGTGCAAAAGCTTTTTATCTTGATGAAGTCCCAATAGTTCATTTTTGCCCTTGCTTCCCTTTCCTTTGGTGATGTTTCTAGAAAGAAGTTTCTGTGGCTGAGGTCAAAGAGGTCACTGTTGGTGTTCTTCTCAAGGATTTTGATGGATTCCATTCTCACACTGAAGTCTTTCATCCATTTTGAGCCTATTTTTCTGTGTGATGTAAGGAAATCCTCCAGTTTCATTCTTCTCCATGTGACTGCCAATTTTCCAACATCATTTGTTGAAGAGACTGTCTTTAATCCATTGGACATTCTTTTCTGCTCTGTCAAAGATTGCTTGATAGAGTTGAGGGTCCATTTCTGGGCTTTCAGTTCTGTTCCTTTGACCTATGTGTCTATTTTTGTGCCAATACCATACTTCCTTAATGATTACAGTTTTGTAATAGAGCTTGAAATCTGGAATTGTGATGCCACCAACTTTGGTTTTATTTTTCAACATTCCTCTGGCTACTGGGGGCTTTTCTGGTTTCATATAAATTTTAGGATTATTTGTTATATTTCTTTGAAAAAGGTTGATGGTGTTTTGATAGGGATTGCATTTAATGTGTAGACTCTTCTAAATAGCATAGACATTTCACAATATATATTCTTCCAGTCCATGAGCATGGAACGTTTTCCCATTTCTTTGTGTCTTTCTCAATCTTTTTCATGAGTACATTATAGTTTCTGAGTAGAGATTCTTTGCTTCTTTGGTTAGGTTTATACCCAGGTATCTTATGGTTTTGGGTGCAATTGTAAATGGCATCAAATCCTTCATTTCTCTTTCTTTTGTCTTGTTGTTGGTGTATAGAAATGCAACTGATTTCTGTGCATTTATTTTATATCCTGACATAATACTGAATTCCTGTGTGAGTTCTAGAAGTTTTGGAGAGGTGCCTTTTGGGTTTTCCACATAAAGTATCATATCATCTGCAAATAATGAGAATTTGACTTCTTTGCTGATTTAAATGCCTTTTATTTCTTTTTGTTGTCTGACTGCTGAGGCTAGGACTTCTAAGACTGTGTTGACTAGCAGTGGTGATAGTGGACAGCCCTGTTGTGTTCCTAACCTTAGGGGAAAGTTCTCAGTTTTTCCCCATTATGAATGAAAATCGCTGTAGTTTTTTCATAGATGGCTCTTATGATATTGAAGTATGTACCCTCTTTCTCTACACTGTGAAGAGTTTTGAACAAGAAAGGGTACTGTAGTTTGTCAAATGCTTTTTCAGCATCTGTTGAGAGTATCCTATGGTTCTTGTTCTTTCTTTTATTAATGTGTTGTATCACATTGATTGATTTGCCAATGTTGAACCAACCTTGCAGCCCAGGAACAAATTCCATTCTTCATTGTGAATAATCCTTTTAATGTACTGTTGGGTCCTATTTGCTAGTATTTTGGTGAGAATTTTTGCATCCATATTCTTCATGGATATTGGTCTGTAATTCTTTTTGATGGATTCTTTATCTGGTTTTGGAATCAAAATAATGCTGATCTCATAAGATGAGCTTGGAAGTTTTTCATCCATTTCTCTTTTTTGGAAGAGTTTCAGAAGAACAGATATTAATATTTCTTTAAATATTTGGTAGAATTCCCCTGGGAAGCAGTCTGGCCCTGGGCTCTTGTTTGTTGGGAGATTTGTGATTGCTGCTTCAATCATCTTACTGGTTATATGTCTTTTTAGGATTTCATTTTCTTCCTGGTTCAGTTTTGGTAGTTTATAGGTCTTTAGGAATGCATCCATTTCTTCCAGATTGTCAAATTTGCTGTAGTATAATTGCTCATAATATGTTCTTATAATTGTTTTTATCTCTTTGACATTGGTTGTGATCTCTCCTCTTTGATTCATGATTTTATTAAGTTGGCTCCTATCTTCCCTTCTCTCTCTCTCTCTCTCTCTCTCTCTCTTCCCTTTTTTTTTTTTTGGTACATCTGGCCAGGGTTTTAGCAATCTTATTAATTCTTTCAAAGAATAAGCTCCTAGATTCCTTGATCTGTTCTACTGTTCTTTTGGTTTCTATTTCATTGACTTCTGCTCTGATCTTTATTATTTCTCATCTCCTACTGGGTTTAGGCTTTCTTTGCTGTTCTTTCTCCAGCTTCTTTAGGAGTAGGGTTAGGCTGTGTATTTGAGACTTTACTTGTTTCTTGAGAAAATCTTGCATTGCTATATACTTTCCTCTCAAGACCACCTTTGATGCATCCCAAACATTTTGAAGAGCTGTGTTTTTCATTTGTTCCCATGAATTAAAAAAAAAAATCTTTAGTTTCTTGGTTGGCCCATGCATTCCATGGTAAGATGCTCCTTAGCTTCCATCTATTTGAGTTCTTTCCAACTTTCCTCTTGTGTTTGAGTCCTAGCTTCAGAGCATTGTGGTCTGAAAATATGCAGGGAATGATCCCAGTCTTTTGGTACTGGTTGAGACCTGATTTGTGACCCAGGATGTGATCTATTCTGGAGAATGTTCCATGTGCACTAGAGAAGAATGTGTATTCTGTTGCTTTGGGATGGAATGTTGTGAGTGTATCTGTGATATACATCTGTTCCAGTGTGTTCTTTAAAACCTTTATTTCCCGGGCGCCTGGGTGGCTCAGTGGTTTGGGCTGCTGCCTTCGGCTCGGGTCATGATCTCAGGGTCCTGGGATCGAGCCCCGCATCGGGCTCTCTGCTCCGCAGGAAGCCTGCTTCCCTCTCTCTCTCTCTCTCTCTCTGCCTGCCTCTCTGCCTACTTGTGATCTCTGTCTGTCAAATAAATAAATAAAATCTTAAAAAAAAAAAAACTTTATTTCCTTGTTGATCTTTTGCTTCAATGATCTGTCAGTTTCAGTTGAGGGGAGGTGTTAAAGTCCCCAACCATTACTGGATTATTGTCAATGTGTTTCTTTGATTTTGTTATTAATTGATTTACAAAATTGGCTGCTCTCATGTAAGAAGCATAGATATTTGAAATTGCTAGATCTTCTTGTTGGGCACACCCTTTAAGTATGATACAGTGTACTTCATCTCTTTTTTTAAATTATTTTCAGCATAACAGTATTCATTATTTTTGCATAACACCCAGTGCTCCATGCAATCTGTGCCCTCTAGAATACCCACTACCTGGTATCCCAACCTCCCACACCCCCACCACTTCAAACCCCTCAAATTGTTTTTCAGAGTCCATAGTCTGTCATGGTTCACCTCCCCTTCCAATTTCCCGCAACTCCCTTCTCCTAACTCCTCATGTCCTCCATGCTATTTGTTATGCTCCACAAATAAGTGAAACCATATAATAATTGACTCTCTCTGCTTGACTTATTTCACTCACCATAATCTCTTCCAGTCCCGTCCATGTTGCTACAAAAGTTGAGTATTCATCCTTTCTGATGGAGGCATAATACTCCATAGTGTATATGGACCACATCTTCCTTATCCATTCGTCTGTTGAACGGCATCTTGGTTCTTTCCACAGTTTGGTGACCGTGGCCATTGCTGCTATAAACATTGGGGTACAGATGGCCCTTTTTTTCACAACATCTGTATCTTTGGGGTAAATACCTAGTAGTTCAATTGCAGGGTCATAAGGAAGCTGATCTTTTGCTTGGATGATCTGTCCATTTCAGTGAGGGAAGTGTTAAAGTCCCCTACTATTATTGTATTATCGTCAATGTGTTTCTTTATTTTGTTATTAATTGGTTTATATAGTTGGCTGCTCCCATGTTAGGGGCATAGATATTTAAAATTATTAGATCTTCTTGTTGGACAGGCCCTTTGAGTCTGAGATAGTGTCCTTCCTCATCTCTTATTATAGTCTTTGGCTTAAAATCTAATTGATCTGATATAAGGATTGCCACCACAGCTTTCTTCTGATGTCCATTAGCATGGTACATTGTTTTCCACTCCCTCACTTTAAATATGGAGGTGCATTAGTGCCTAAAATGAGTTTGCTGTAGGCAACATATTGATGGGTTTTGTTCTTTTATCCAATCTGATATCCTGTGTCTTTTGATTGGGACATTTAGCCCATTAACATTCAGGGTAACTATTGAGAGACATGAATTTAGTGCCATTGTATTGCCTGTAAGGTGACTGTTACTGTATATGTCTCTGTTCCTTTCTGATCTACTACTTTTAGCTTTCCTCTTTGCTTAGAGGACCCCTTTAAATATTTCTAGTAGAGCTGGTTTGGTGTTTGCAAATTCTTTCAGTTTTTGTTTGTCCTTGAACCGTTTTATCTCTCCTTCTATTTTAAATGATAGCCTAGCCAGTATAGTATTAGTGGCTGCATGATTTCTCATTTAGTACTCTGAATATATCATGCCAGTTATTTCTGGCCTGCCATGTCTCTGTGGATAAGTCTCCTGTCAATCTAATGTTTTTATCCTTGTATGTTGCAGACTTTTTTCCTGGGCTGCTTTCAGGATTGTCTCTTTGTTGTGAAGACTTGTAAATTTTACTATCAGGTGATGGGGTGTGGATCTATTTTTATTGATTTTGAGGGTGATTCTCTGCACCTCCTGGATTTTGATGCTTGTTCCCTTTGCCATATTAGGGAAATTCTCTCCAATAATTCTTTCCAATATACCTTCTGCTCCCCTCTCTCTTTCTTCTTCTTCTGGAGTCCCAATTATTCTAATGTTGTTTCATCTTATGGTGTCACTTATCTCTCGAATTCTCCCCTCATGGTCCAGTAGCTGTTTGTCCCTCTTTTGCTCAGCTTCTTTATTCTCTGTCATTTGGTCTTCTATGTCACTAATTCTTTCTTCTACCTCATTTATCTGAGCAGTAAGAGCTTCCATTTTTTATTGTACCTCATTAATAGCTTTCTTTATTTCAATTTGATTGGATTTTAGTTCCTTTATTTCTCCAGAAAGGGCTTTTATCTCTCCAGAGAGGGTTTCTCTAATATCTTCCATGCCTTTTTTCGAGCTCAACTAGCACCTTGAGCATCGTCATTCTGAACTGTAGATCTGTCCTATTACCAATGCCCATAGTGATTAGGTCCCTAGCCTTTGGTACTGCTTTTTGTTCTTCTTTTGGTGGTGAGATTTTCTGCCTTGTCATTTTGTCCAGGTAAGAATATATGAAGGAGCAAATAAAATGTTAAAAGGGGTGCTCACTTCAGCAGCACATATACTAAAATTGGAACGATACAGAGAAGATTAGCATGGCTGCTGCGCAAGGATGACACGCAAATTCGTGAAGCATTCCATATTTTTATCATGAGAGACTATGGACTCTGAAAATCAATCTGAGGGGTTTGAAGTGGCGGGGGGTGGGAGGTTGGGGTACCAGGTGGTGGGTATTATAGAGGGCACGGATTGCATGGAGCACTGGGTGTGGTGAAAAAATAATGAATACTGGTATGCTGAAAATAAATAAATTTAATTTAAAAAAAAAGAAAAAAAATGTTAAAAGGGTGGCAAAGACCCCGGGGAAATGTGCTTTTCTTTTTTTAATTTTTTTTATATTTTATAAACATATACTTTTATCCCTAGGGGTACAGGTCTGTGAATCGCCAGGTTTACACACACTTAACAGCACTCACCAAAGCACATACCCTCCCCAATATCCATATCCCCACCCCCCTTCTCCCAACGCCCCTCCCCCAGAGCCCTCAGTTTGTTTTGTGAGATTAAGAGTCACTTACGGTTTGTCTCCTCCCAATCCCATCTTGTTTCATTTCTTTTTCTCCTACCCACTTAAGCCCCCATGTTGCATCACCACTTTCTCATATCAGGGAGATCATATGATAGTTGTCTTTCTCCGCTTGACTTATTTCGCTAAGCATGATACGCTCCAATTCCATCCATGTTGTCGCAAATGGCAAGATTTCATTTCTTTTGATGGCTGCATAGTATTCCATTGTGTATATATACCACATCTTCTTGATCCATTCATCTGTTGATGGACATCTAGGTTCTTTCCATAGTTTGGCTATTGTGGACATTGCTGCTATAAACATTCGGGTGCACGTGCCCCTTCGGATCACTACATTTGTATCTTTAGGGTAAATACCCAGTAGTGCAATTGCTGGATCATAGGGCAGTTCTATTTTCAACATTTTGAGGAACCTCCATGCTGTTTTCCAGAGTGGCTGCACCAGCTTGCATTCCCACCAACAGTGTAAGAGGGTTCCCCTTTCTCTGCATCCTCGCCAGCATCTGTCATTTCCTGACTTGTTGATTTTAGCCATTCTGACTGGTGTGAGGGTATATCTCATTGTGGTTTTGATTTGTATTTCCCTGATGCCGAGTGATATGGAGCACTTTTTTTCATGTGTCTGTTGGCCATCTGGATGTCTTCTTTGCAGAAATGTCTGTTCATGTCCTATGCCCATTTCTTGATTGGATTATTTGTTCTTTGGGTGTTGAGTTTGCTAAGTTCTTTATAGATTTTAGACACTAGTCCTTTATCTGATATGTCATTTGCAAATATCTTCTCCCATTCTGTCAGTTGTCTTTTGATTTTGTTAACTGTTTCCTTTTGCTGTGCAAAAGCTTTTGATCTTGATGAAATCCCAAAAGTTCCTTTTTTCCCTTGCTTCCCTTGCCTTTGGCAATGTTCCTAGGAAGATGTTGCTGCGGCTGAGGTTGAAGAGCTTGCTGCCTGTGTTCTCCTCAAGGATTTTGATGGATTCCTTTCTCACATTGAGGTCCTTCCTCCATTTTGAATCTATTTTTGGGTGTGATGTAAGGAAACGGTCCAATTTCATTTTTCTGAATGTGGCTGTCCAATTTTCCTAACACCATTTATTGAAGAGGCTGTCTTTTTTCCATTGGACATTCTTTCCTGCTTTGTTGAAAATTAATTGACCATAGAGGGTCTATTTCTGGGCTCTCTATACTGTTCCATTGATCTATGTGTCTGCTTTTGTGCCAGTACCATGCTGTCTTGATGATGACAGCTTTGTAATAGAGCTTGAAATCCGGAATTGTGATGCCACCAACTTTGGCTTTCTTATTAAATATCTCTTTGGCTATTTGAGGTCTTTTCTGGTTCCATATAAATTTTAGAATTATTTGTTCCATTTCTTTGAAAAAGATGGATGGTACTTTGATAGGAATTGCATTAAATGTGTAGATTGCTTTAGGTAGCATAGACATTTTCACAATATTTATTCTTCCAACCCAGGAGCATGGAACATTTTTCCATTTCTTTGTGTCTTCCTCAATTTCTTTCATGAGTACTTTATAGTTTTCTGAGTATAGATTCTGTGCCTCTTTGTTTAGGTTTATCCTAGGTATCTTATGGTTTTGGTTCAATTGTAAATGGGATTGACCCCTTAATTTCTCTTTCTTCTGTCTTGATGTTGTTGTAGAAAAATGCAACTGATTTCTGTGCATTGATTTTATATCCTGACACTTTACTGAATTCCTGTACAAGTTCTAGCAGTTTTGGAGTGGAGTCTTTTGGGTTTTCCACAAATAGTATCATATCATCTGTGAAGAGTGATAATTTGACATCTTCTTTGCTGATTTGGATGCCTTTAATTTCCTTTTGTTGTCTGATTGCTGAGGTTAGGACTTCTAGTAATATGTTGAATAGCAGTGGTGATAATGGACATCCCTGCCGTGTTCCTGACCTTAGCGGAAAAGCTTTCAGTTTTTCACCATTGAGAATGATACTTGTGGTGGAATTTTCATAGATGGCTTTGATAATATTGAGGTATGTGCCCTCTATCCCTACACTTTGAAGAGTTTTGATCAGGAAGGGATGCTGTACTTTGTCAAATGCTTTTTCAGCAACTACTGAGAGTATTATATGGTTCTGGTTCTTTCTTTTATTGATGTGTTGTATCACATTGACTGATTTGTGGATGTTGAACCAACATTGCAGCCCTGCAATAAATCCCACTTTGTCGTGGTGAATAATCCTTTTAATGTACTGTTGAATCCTATTGGCTAGCATTTTGTTGAGAATTTTCGCATCTGTGTTCATCAAGGATATTGGTCTATAGCTCTCTTTTTTGATGGGATCCTTGTCTGGTTTTGGGATCAAGGTGATGCTGACCTCATAAAATGAGTTTGGAAGTTTTCCTTCTATTTCTATTTTTTGACAGTTTCAGGAGAATAAGAGTTAGTTCTTTAAATGTTTGGTATAATTCCCCTGGGAAGCCGTCTGGCCCTGGGCTTTTGTTTGTTTGGAGATTTTTAATGACTGTTTCAATCTCCTTACTGGTTATGGGTCTGTTTAGGCTTTCTATTTCTTCCTGGTTCAGTTGTGGTAGTTTATATTTTTCTAGGAATGAATCCATTTCTCCCGATTGTCAAATTTGTTGGCATAGAGTTGCTCATATTATGTTCTTATAATTGTTTGTATTTGTTTGGTGTTAGTTGTGATCTCTCCTCTTTCATTCATGATTTTATTTATTTGGGTCCTTTCTCTTTTCTTTTTGATAAGTCTGGCTAGGGGTTTATCAATTTTATTAAATCTTTCACAGAGCCAGCTCCTAGTTTCGATGATTTGTTCTATTTTTTTTTGTTTCTATTTCATTGATTTCTACTCTGATCTTTATGATTTCGTTCTTGTTCTTTCTCCAGCTCCTTTAGGTGTAGGGTTAGGTTTTGTACCTGAGACCTTTCTTGTTTCTTGAGAAAGTCTTGTACCGCTATATATTTTCCTCTCAGGACTACCGTTGTTGTGTCCCACAGATTTTGAACCATTGTATTTTCATTATCATTTGTTTCCATGATTTTTTTCAATTCTTCTTTAATTTCCCAGTTGACCCATTCATTCTTTAGAAGGATGCTGTTTAGTCTCCATGTATTTGGGTTCTTTCCAAACTTCCTCTTGTGGCTGAGTTCTAGCTTCAGAGCATTGTGGTCTGAAAATATGCAGGGAATGATCCCAATCTTTTGATACCGGTTGAGTCCTGATTTAGGACCGAGGATCTATTCTCGAGCATGTTCCATGTGCACTAGAGAAGAATGTGTATTCTGTTGCTTTGGGATGAAATGTTCTGAATATATCTGTGATGTCCATCTGGTCAGTGCGTCGTTTAAGGCCTTTATTTCCTTGTTGATCTTTGGCTTGGATGATCTGTCCATTTCAGTGAGGGCAGTGTGAAAGTCCCCTACTATTATTGTATTATTGTTGATGTGTTTCTTTGATTTTGTTATTAATTGGTTTGTACAGTTGGCTGCTCCCACATTGGAGGCATAGATATTTAAAATTGTTAGATCTTCTTGTTGGACAGACCCTTTGAGTATGATATAGTGTCCCTCCTCATCTCTTATTATAGTCTTTGGCTTAAAATCCAATTGATCTGATATAAGGATTGCCACTCCTGCTTTCTTCGGATGTCCATTAGCTTGGTAAATTCTTTTCCACCCCCTCACTTTAAATCTGGAAGTGTCTTCGGGGTTAAAATGTGTTTCTTGGAGGCTACATATAGATCGTTTTGTTTTTTATCCATTCTGATACCCTGTCTTTTGATTGGGGGCATTTAGCCCATTTACATTCAGGGTAACTATTGAGAGATATGAATTTAGTGCCATCGTATTGCCTGTAAGGTGACTGTTACTGTATATTGTCTCCGTTCCTTTCTGATCTACCACTTGTAGGCTCTCTCTTTGCTTAGAGGACCCCGTTCAATATTTCCTGTAGAGCTGGTTTGGTGTTTGCAAATTCTTTCAGTTTTTGATTGTCCTGCAAGCGTTTTATCTCTCCTTCTATTTTCAATGATAGCCTAGTTGGATATAGTATTGTTGGCTGCATGTTTTTCTCGTTTAGTGCTCTGAAAATATCATGCCAGCTCTTTCTGGCCTGCCAGGTCTCTGTGGATCAGTCAGCGGCCAATCTAATATTTTTACCATTGTATGTTACAGACTTCTTTTCCCGGGCTGCTTTCAGGATTTTCTCTTTGTCACTAAGACTTGTAAATTTTGCTATTAGGTGATGGGGTGTGGGCTTATTCTTATTGATTTTGAGGGCGTTCTCTGAACCTCCTGAATTTTGATGCTCGTTCCCTTTACCGTATTGGGGAAATTCTCTCCAATAATTCTTTCCAATACACCTTCTGCTCCCCTCTCTATTTCTTCTTCTTCTGGAATCCCAATTATTCTAATGTTGTTTCGTCTTATGGTGTCACTTATCTCTCGAATTCTCCCCTCGTGGTCCAGTAGCTATTTGTCCCTCTTTTGCTCAGCTTCTTTATTCTCTGTCATTTGGTCTTCTATATCACTAATTCTTTCTTCTACCTCATTTATCCTAGCAGTCAGAGCCCCCATTTTTGATTGCACCTCATTAATAGCTTTTTTGATTTCAATTTGGTTAGATTTTATTTCTTTTGTTTCACCAGAAAGGGCTTTTATGTCTCCCGAGAGGGTTTCTCTAATATCTTCCATGCATTTTTCTAGCCTGTCTAGATCCTTCAGAATTGTCATTCTGAACTCTAGATCTGACATATTACCAATGTCTGTATTGATTAGGTCCCTAGCCTTCGGTACTGCCTCTTGTTCTTTTTTTTGTGGTGAATTTTTCCGCCTTGTCATTTTTCCAGATAAGAGTATATGAAGGAGCAAGTAAAATGCTAAACGGGTGGCAACAACCCCAGGAAAATATGCTTTAACCAAATCAGAAGAGATCCCAAATCGTGATGGGGGAGACAGGGGATAACAAGAGGTTCAAAAAGAAAGAAAGAAAAAAAAAGAAAAGAATTAAAAAATAAAACGAATAAAGAAAAGTATATAAAAATATATATATATTAAACTAGTTAAAAAACGTTAAAAAAGAAATGGGTAATAATTAATAAAAATTTAGCAGAAGAAGAGAAAAAAATGAAAAAGAAAAAAATTAAATTAACTGCAAGACTAAAAAATCACAGGGAGCAAGCCATGATTTCCTTGCTTTGCTTTTTCCTCCTCTGGAATTCTGCTGCTCTCCTTGGTATTGAACCCACACTCCTTGGTAAGTGAACTTGGTCTTGGCTGGATTTCTTGTTGATCTTCTGGGGGAGGGGCCTGGTGTAGTGATTCTCAAGTGTCTTTGCCCCAGGCGGAATTGCACCACCCTTATCAGGAGCTGGGTTGAGTAATCTGCCTGGCTTTGCTTCGGGAGATTTCGTTCCCTGAACATTTTCCGTAGAGTTCTGGAGGACGGGAATACAAATGGCGGCCTCCTCGTCTCCAGCCCGGAGGAGCCGAGAGCCTGGGGCCCCACTCCTCAGTGCGCCCTAGAGAACAGTGCCCGTTACTTCTGTCTGCCTGACCTCCGGCCGCGCTCTGAGCTCACCGAACCTGCGACCGGTTCAAGATAACCCCGAGCTCTGAGCTTACTGTTGGCTCTGTCTTTATAGCCGGTTTTCCCGTTCCAATACCCGCAAGCTCTGCGACACTCAGGCACCCCTGATCCTTCTGTGACCCTGCGGGACCTGTGGCTACGCTGACCCCGCGTGGGCTTCGCTCCAGTTTAGCCTCTGGAGCGATGACCCTCAGCGGAACAGACTTTTAAAAGTCCTGCTTTTGTGTTTCGTTGCTCTGCTGCTTGCTGGGAGCCGGCCTCTCCCCCTGGGGTCTATCTTCCCATCACTTTGGATTCATTTCTCCACCAGTCCTACCTTTCAGAAAGTGGTTGTTTTTCTGTTTCTAGAATTGCTGTTCTTCTCTTCAATCTGCCAATGGATTTGCAGGTGTTTGCAATCTTTAGATAAGCTATCTAGCTGATCTCCTGGTAGCTAAAGTAGTCTCAGCCTGCTACTTCTCCGCCATCTTGACGCCTCCCTGGAAATGTGCTTTAACGAAATCAGAAGGGACCCCAAATCATGGGAAGTATAAAGGGGATAAACAAACAAACAAACAAAAAGAGAAAAGATAACAAATAAGGAAAAACTTTTTAAAAAAGAAAATACATGTATATACAAAAAATATAGTTAGATACAATGGAGGATAAAATATGAGTATAATAATGAAGGTTCAAAAAAAGATTATTATTATTATTAATATTATTATTTTGGTAAGGTATTGTTAAGATAAACTAGTTAAAAAAGAAAAAAAGTTGGGTATTCATCCTTTCTGATGGAGGCATAATACTCTATCCCCAGGGGTACAGGTCTGTGAATCACCAGATTTACACACTTCACAGCACTCACCAAAGCACATACCCTCCCCAATGTCCATAATCCCACCCCCTTCTCCCAAACCCCCTCCCCCCAGCAACCCTCAGTTTGTTTTGTGAGATTAAAAGTCACTTATGGTTTGTCTCCCTCCCAATCCCATCTTGTTTCATTGATTCTTCTCCTACCCACTTAAGCCCCCATGTTGCATCACCACTTCCTCATATCAGGGAGATCATATGATAGTTGTCTTTCTCTGCTTGACTTATTTCGCTAAGCATGATACGCTCTAGTTCCATCCATGTTGTATGGACTCTGAAAAACAATCTGAGGGTTTTGAAGGGACGGGGGGTGGGAGGTTGGGGTACCAGGTGGTGGGTATTATAGAGGGCACGGATTGCATGGAGCACGGGGTGTGGTGCAAAAATAATGAATACTGTTATGCTGGAAATAAAAATAAATTAAAAAAAAATAAAAATAAAATAACAGAAGACAGGAAAGAACATAAAAAAAAAGAAAAAAGTTAAATGAGAAAAGAGTAAAAGTTAAAAAAAATAACAGAAGAAAAAGCAAAAAAAATATATTAACTGCAAGACTAAAGAATCATGGGGAGAAAGCCATGAATTCCTTGCTTTGCTTTTTTTCCCTCTGGAATTCCGCTGTTCTCCTTGGTATGTGAAGCTGGTCTTGGCTTGGTTTCTTGTTGATCTTCTGGGGGAGGGTCTGTTGTAGTGATTCTCAAGTATCTTTGCCCGAGGCTGAAATGCCCCACCCTTATCAGGAGCCAGGCTAAGTAATCTGCTCTGGTTCGCTTTCGGGAGCTTTTGTTCCCTGAATGCTCTCTGTAGAGTTCCAGAGGGCGGGAATTCTAATGGCGGACTCCCAGTCTCCAGCCAGAGGAGCCGAGAGCTCGGGGTCCCACTCCTCAGTGCGCCCTCAGAGAAAAGCACTCAATTGCTCCTGTTTCCCTGGCGTCTGGTCATGTTTGAAGAAAAACACCCGGTCGCTCATGCCTGGAGAAAGTGCTTGGTTGCTTCCTTCTCCGTGGCCTCTGGCCGCACTCTGAGCTCACCAAGCCTGCGACCAGTTCAAGGTAACCCCGAGTTGAGAGCTCACTCCTTGGCTTTGTCACTGTAGCCGGCTTCCCCACTCTAATACCTGCGAGCTCTGAGACACTCAGACACCCCGGGTCCTTCTGTGATCATGCGGGACCTGGGGTTATACTGACCCTGCATTGGCTTCACCCAGGTTTAGCCTCTGGAGCTATGTACCTTGGTGGAGCAGACTTTTAAAAGTCCTGATGTTGTGTTCCAATGCTCTGCCACTTTCCAGGTGTCGGCCCCTCCCCCCATGGTCTCTCTTCTCCTCGCTTCGGACTCACTTCTCCGCAGTTCCTACCTTTCAGAAAGTGGTGGATTTTCTGTTTCTAGAATTGTTGCTCTTTTCTTCAATTTCCCATTGGATTTGTAAATGTTCGCAATGTTTAGATAAGCTGTCTAGCTGATCTCCTGCTACCTGATTTCAACTCAGCCTGCTACTTCTCCGCCATCTTGACTCCACCCCCCTCATCTGCCTTTTACTTTTGTTGGCTGTTTCCTTTTCTGTGGAAAAGATTTTAATCCTGATAAGGTTCCAATAGTTCATTTTAATTCTGTTTCTCTTGTCTCTGGAGACATGTCTAGGGAGAAGTTGCTGTGGCCAAGGTCAAAGAGTTTACTGCTTGCATTCTTCTCTAGAATTTTGATGAATTTCTGTCTCACATTTAGGATTTTCATTAATTTTGAATTTATTTTTGTGTGTGGTATAAGAAAGTAGTTCAGTTTTATTCTTCTATATGTGACTGTCCAATTTTCCCAATACCCTGTGTTTAAGAGACTGCCTTTTTTCCATTGGACATTCTTTCCTGTTTTCTCAAATATTAGTTGAATATGGAGTTTAAGGTCCATTTATGTGTTCTCTATTCTGTTCCGTTGATCTATGTGTTTTGTGTTTTTTGTTTTGTTTTGTTTTGTTTTTGTGTGTGTGTGTGCCAGTACTATACTGTCTTGATGATTACACCTTTGTAATATAGTTTGAAATCTGGAATTGTGATGCTTCCAGCTTTGGTTTTCTTTTTCATCACTCCTTTGGCTATTTGGTATCTGTTCTGGTTCAAAAAAAAATTTATAATCGTTTGTTCCAACATTTTGTATAATGTTGGTAGTATTTTGATAGGAATTGCATTAAATGTGTAGATTGCTCTAGATAGCATAGACATTTTAACAATATTTTTTTCTTCCAATTCATGAATGTGGGATGTCTTTCCATTTCTTTGTGTCTTCCTCAATTTCTTTCATGAGTATTCTATAGTTTCCAAAGTAAAATCTTTTACCTCTTTGATCAGGTTTCTTGCCAGATATTTCATGGTTTTTGGTGCTATTGTAAACTAGATTCATTCACTCTTGATTTCTTTTTCTGCAGGCCATTTTTAGTGGACATAAGTGCAACAGATATCTGTGGATTGATAAATGTGTAGGATTTATATCCTGCACCTTTTCTGAATACTTTTTTCAGTTCCAGAAATTTTTTGGGTAGAATCTTTCCAATTAATTATAAGCCTGGTATTAAAAAACGGATAAAGAGAAAAAAGAAGAAAGACATATAAGAAACCATAGAAAATAAGAAATAAAAAAAAATAAAAAAAAAATGTTAAGAGAAAAAACAAAGAAGTAAGCCTGGTCCTATTTCTGCCAGAACTTAACGTTTTGGAGCATTTCTTTAATCAATTGACTAGACACATACTGGGGGGCCTGTGTTGGTCTTCTGAGGTTGAGGCCTCCTGGTCTGGCTCACAAGCTGATTTGCTTTTGTAAACATGACCCTACCAGACACAGGGGAGCAGGCTTTAGTGTAGGAAACTCCAAACTCCACTGGCGGTGTTGTGTTTTCTTTCTGAAGTCTGACTGCGTTGGTGGCTGGGGGAAGGGGGAGAGGAATGGTGGAGGAGAAAGATGGTGTCACCCTTCCTTCTCTTCCCCATGTAGAGGATCTCCTGGACACCACTCTTTAGGAGGCCCTCTCAGTAAAACAAACAGTTGCTTGCGTTCTGGGTTTTCATGAGTACCCTACTCTTAACCTATCTGTTCCTGGGCTCTTGGTGCACCTGGTGCCACAAATCTCCTGTATTTTATCTCTGTCTGGTGGCTGGGATTCAAAACTCCAAGTTTTAAAGAGCCTGGCAAGTGTGGACCCACTCTGCTTCCCCAGAGGAGAAATTCAGGGGATGCCTAGCACTATTATATGCATAGAGGCTAGTTTATTGTGATGCACAGAAAAAAAGCTGCAACCAGTTTCTCTGCCATTTGTTCACAATTCAGTCCTCTACTCCATTCTGTTCCTGAAGAGAAGTCACACCTGAGAGGCTTGAATCTATTGTGGCAGACAGGAAAAAGCAATGACCATGTTGCCGGCACTCTGCCCATGTCTGCTCTCTGCTTAGTTCTGTCTTGGAAAAGCAGCCACTTGGCATGTACATGGTAGTTTAAGCCTATTGTGACTCATAGCAAAGTGCTGCTATGAGGTTATCTTCCCTCAGAGCACATCTCTGTCCATGCTGTTGAGCACCACCCATTGGCTCCCAGATGGCTTTTTGTTCTTGGAGATGCAAAACATGCTCTTCCAAATGAACTGTGGGAAGGGGAGAGATCCCTCCCAATTCAAACCAAGGGGTCTATTTACCATGGGTTATTGGGTAATCCCTAACCCCTGTTCTCTCCCTTGACTTCATTCCACAAGAAAAGGTTCTCTATCCTTGGGGACCCATGGCTTTCCTCTCTCCCTTCACAGTGCTGAACTTCATATCTGTCACATTCTCTCCCTTCATCTGTGCAGATTGCCTTCTTAAACCTCAGATCATATTCCCAGTTGTTCAAAATAGTTGTGTGTTTGGGAAACCTGGGTGATTCAGTTGGTTAAGCATCTGCCTTTAGCTCAGGTCATGATCCCTGGGTCCTGGGATTGAGCCCCACATCAGGTTCCCTGCTCAGTGAAGATCCTGTTTCTCTGTCTCCCTCTGCTGCTCCCACCTGCTTGTGCTCTCTCTCTCTCTCTCTGTCAAATAAATAACTAAAATATTTTTTTAAAAAAATGATAAAAACCATATATAAACATCTCAAAGTTAACATCATACTCAATTATGAAAAGCTTGAGTTTTCCCTCTAAGATCAGGAGCAGAATAAGGATGTCCACTCTCATCACTTCTATTTCAATATAGTATTGGAAATCTTAGCCAAAACAATAATATAAGAAAAAAATAAAATAAAAGGCATCCATATTAGTAAAGAAAAATGAACTGTCACTATTGGCAAACTACATGATATTATACAGAGAAAATCCTAAAGGCTCAACCAAACTTAGAGATGAATTCAGCAATGTGGCAGGATAAAAAAATCAATACCCAGAAATTGGTAGCATTTCTATACACTAACAACAAAAGAGCAGAAAGAGAAATTTACAAAAACCCCATTTACAACTGCACCAAAAGAGAATAAAATATTTAGGAATAAAGTAAATCAAATGAGTAAAAAACCTGTACTCTGAAAACTGTAAAACACTGCTGAAAGAAATTGAAGATGACGCAAACAAATAGAAGATAGTTCATTTCCATAGACTGGAAGAATATTGCTTAAATTTCCATGTTACCCAAAAACAATCTACAGATCCAATGCAGTCCTTATGAAAATACCCACAACATTTTTCACAACTAGAATAAATAATATCAAAATTTGCATGGAAACAAAGAAGATCTTGAATAGCTAAAGCAAAAAATGAAAAAGAACTTATCTGAAGGAATCACAACACCAACCTTGAAGATATACTACAAAAAATAGATGGATAGATCAATGGAACAGAATAGAAACACCAGAAATAAAGCTATGATGGCATGGCCAATTAATTTATGTTGAAGGAGACAAGAATATACAATGGGAAAAAGTCTCTTCAATAAATGGTCCTGAGAATACTGGACAGCTACATTTAAAGAATAAAACTGGACCACTTTATCACACCGTACACAAAAATAACTCAAAATGGATTAAGGACCTCAATGTGAGATCTGAAACCATAAAAATCGTAGAAGAGATCACAGGCAATAATTTCACTGACATCATAGTATCAACATTTTTCTGGATATGTCTTCTTAAGGCAAGGGAAATAAAAGCAAAATTAAACTATTGGGACTACATCATAATAAAATGCAGCAGAAAGACAATCTACTGAGTGGGAGAAGATACTTGCATATTATATATCCAATAATAGTTAATATCCAAAATATGTAAAGTACTTACATAACTCAACACTAAAATAAAAATGTGATTTAAAAATGGACAGAACAGGGGCACCTCAGTGGCTCAGTGGGTTAAGCCTCTACCTTCAGCTTAAGTAGTGGTCTCAGGGTCCTAGGATTGAGCCCTGCATAGGGCTTTCTGCCCAGTGGGCATCCTGCTTCCCCTCTGCCTTCCTGCCTCTCTGCCTTCTTGTGATCTCTGTCTGTCAAATAATTAAATAAAATATTAAAAAAATAAAAATGGATAGGACAACTGAATAGACATTTTCTTCAAAGAAGGCATACAGATGGCTAACAGACACATGAAAACATTCTCAGCATCACTAATCATCACGGAAATTCAAATCAAAACTAGAATGAGATATCACCTTACACCTATTTGAATGACTAAAATGAAAATGACAAGAAATAACAAGTGTTGGCAAGTATGTTGGTGGAAATATAAATTGGTTCAAGCATTGTAGAAACCAGTATGGAGGTTCCTCAAATATTAAAAAAAAAAAAGAAAGAAAGAAATGCCACATGACTCAGTAATTCCACTGTTAGGTCTTTACCTAAGAAAACTAAATCACTATTTTGAAAATTTATATGACCCTTATGTTTATTGCAGCATTAGTTATGATATCCAAGATATGGAAGCAAACTAAGTGTCCATCCATAGATGAATGGATAAGAAGATATGGTATGTATACACAATAGAATATTATGCAGCCATAAATAAAAATGAGATTGCATCATTTGAGGCAACATGGATGGACCAAGAGATAATTATGCCAGATAAAATCAGTCAGACTGAGAAAGACAAATGCCATACGATTCCACTCATAAGTGGAATCTAAAAACAAATGAAAAAACACACAAAAAGCAAAATCAAGCCTATAGAAACAGAGAACAAGCTAATGGTTGCCAGTAGGGAGAGGGGAGGGGAGTTGAGCAAAATGTGTGAAGGAGAGATGACGCACAATGTGAAACATCTCATATGCTAATTTACCATCTGTATATCCTCTTTAGTGAGGAATCTGTTTAGACCTTTAGCACTATTTTTGGTCACATTGTTTGCTTTTTGAGTTTTTATGAATTCTTTGTCTATTTTGAGTAAAAATCTTTTTTCAGGTGTTTTTGCAAATATTTTCTATCAGTCTCTGGCTTGTTTTCACATTTTCTTGATGATGTTTTTTTATGGATCAGTAGTTATTCATTTTAATGAAGTCCAGCTTATGAATTATTTCATTCATGAATTGAGTTTTTATTGTTCTATCAGAAAGTCATTATCATTTTAAGTCATCTAGGCTTTATCCTATATTTTAATAATTTTATATTTTTGTGTTTTATATTTAGATGTATGATCCATTTTGAGTTAATTTTTGTGAAGTATGTAAGAAATGTAAGTAGATTCACTTTCTTGCATGTATATATCCAATTCTTCTAGAATCATTTGTTGAAAAACATTTTCTTCATTAAATTACTTATGCTCTTTTGTCAAAGTTGACTATATTTGTGTGGGTCTATTTATAGGTTCTCTCTTCTATTCCAATGATTTATTTTTCTGTTCTTTTATCATTAACACTGTCTTGATTATTATAGCTTTATATTAATCTTTTTATTCAGTTAGTATCAGTCCTACAACCTTGTTCTTCTCCAATAATTTGTTGGCTATTCTTGACTTTGGCCCTCCAAAAAATTTTAGAATGAGATTATTTATGTACACAAAATAACATGCTGGGATTTTGACTGAAATTACACTGAATCTGAAGATCAAGTTGGGAAGAACTAACAGCTTATCAGCATCGGACCTTTCTATCTATAAACATGCAATATTTCTCCTTTTATTTAGTACTTTGATTTCAGTCATCACAGTGTTGTAGTTTTCCCCAGGTAGGTCTTGTACACACACACACACACACACACACACACACACACACACACACATTTCATATTGGGGATGCTAATGAAAATGGCATTGTATTTCTTTTTTTCTTTTTTAAGATTTTATTTATTTGACAGACAGAGATCACAAGTAGGCAGAGAGCCAGACAGAGAGAGAGAGGAGGAAGCAGGCTCCCTGCTGAACAGAGAGCCCAATGCGATGTGATGCAGGGCTTGATACCAGGACCCTGAGATCATGACCTTAGCCAAAGGCAGAGGCTTAATCCACTGAGCCACCCAGGCTCTCTGGAATTGTGTTTCTTTTTTTTTAATTTATTTTTTATTTTCAGCATAACAGTATTCATTATTTTTGCACCACACCCACTGCTCCATGCAATCCATGCCCTCTATAATACCCACCATCTGGTATCCCAACTTCCCACCCCTCCCCCTTCAAAACCTTCAGATTGTTTCTCAGAGTCCATAGTCTCTCATGGTTCACCTCCCCTTCCAATTTCCCCCAACTCCCTTCTCCTCTCTAACTCCCCATGTCCTCCATGCTATTTGTTATGCTCCACAAATAAGTGAAACCATATGATAGTTGACTCTCTCTGCTTGACTTATTTCACTCAGCATAATCTCTTCCAGTCCCGTCCATGTTGCTACAAAAGTTGGGTATTCATCCTTTCTGATGGAGGCATAATACTCCAGAGTGTATATGGACCACATTTTCCTTATTCATTCGTCCATTGAAGGGCATCTTGGTTCTTTCCATAGTTTGGCGACCGTGGCCATTGCTGCTATAAACATTGGGGTACAGATGGACCTTCTTTTCACTACATCTGTATCTTTGGGGTAAATACCCAGTAGTGCAATTGCAGGGTCATAGTTCTATTTTTAATTTCTTGAGGAATCTTCACACTGTTCTCCAAAGTGGCTGCACCAACTTGCATTCCCACCAACAGTGGAAGAGGGTTCCCCTTTCTCCACATCCCCTCCAACACATGTTGTTTCCTGTCTTGCTAATTTTGGTCATTCTAACTGGTGTAAGGTGATATCTCAATGCAGTTTTCTGATCTATGTTATTTTCCTTTAACTCAAAACAATTTATTTAACATTTCTTGAAATGCAGCTCTACGAAGCAACAAAATACCTTGAAATTTGTTTGAGAAAGTTTTATTTTCCTTTCACTTTTGAAGGATAGTTGCACAGGGCACAGAATTCTAGGTTGGTGGGTTGTCCCCCCTCCTAAAACTTTAAATATTTCATTCCACTATTTTCTTGCTTGCATGATTTTTGAGAAGTCATTTGTAACTATTTTCCTTGTTTTTCTCTCAGTAAGTCATTTTTGTTCCAGCTTATTTCAGGATTTTTTCTTAATCTTTCCCTTTTCAAAGTTTGAAACTGCTATGCCTTGGTGTAATTTTGTTGTTGTTGTTAATGGCAGTGGTGGTGTTGTTTTGGTGGTTGTGTGTGTGTGTGGGGGGGTTTTGATATTACCTGAGCTTTCTGGATCTGTGGTTTGACATTTGACATTACCCTGGGAAATTTCTGAAATTATAGTTACAGATATTACTTCTGTTGCTTTCTGTCTTTCTTCTCCTTCTGGTATTCCTATTACATATATATTATACTTTTTATATGGTACCACAGCCTTTGGATATTCTGTTCTATTTTTTTTTGTGTGTCTGTCTTGTTCTTTCTATTTTACAGTTTTGAGGTTTCTATTGATTTATCATCAAGCTCAGAGATTTTACCTCAGTCTATTAATATGCCTGCCAAAGGCAATTCTTTATTTCTGTTACAATGCTTTTTATCTCTGTTGGGGGGAGGGTTCTTTCTTAGGATTTCTGCCTACATTACCTATCTGTTCTTGCATACTATCTACTTCATTTGTTAAAACACTTAACATGTTAATAATATTTGTTTTATATTCCCAGTCTGATAATTCTAACATCCTGATATTTCTGTTTCTGATGCATGCTGTATCTCTTTGAACCACATCATATTTTATTATGTTTTATTTTTTTTTCTTGATAATCTGATATGACGTAAAAGCTAAAATGAACAGTGGTAAATAGGTTTTTTTAAATGTCATGTTAAGATGTGAGGAGAAGGGAAGAATTCTATAGTTTTGTGATGAGTTCTCAGTCTTTTAGTACACCTATGCCTCTGGTCTGTCAACTTTCCAAGTGTTTCTTAATTTTTTTCTCCTTCCTTAGGTGATGCAGAATACTTATAGGGAGCTGTAGATGAATACTTATTTTCTCCTATGTGAAAGTCTAGGGCTAACTTGAGTTGGGTATTTCCCTTCCCCAGGTCAGTTAGGTTCTGATAATACTCCAGCAGGTTAGAATCTGGTTAACTGCTTTGTTCCTGATGATAACCCTTGCTAAGAATAGAGTGCTCTGAAGCATTCCAAAATGGCTCCTTTTCCCTTCCTTTCCTACCAGAAGCACAAGAGGATTTTTCTCTGACATTTCTCTGATATGGAAGTCTCCCAATGATCCTGCCCCCATGGAGGTTTTTCTATCAGTTGACCTCACTGAGTCTCTAGCATTCTATCAATTGCAGTTCAGGTTTTTCTACACTATCCCTGGTTTCTGTGGCAGTTTCTGCTCTTAAATCTCTGCTTTGGTGAGCCTTGATTCTCTATATTCTTCTGTCTGTCTCTCCAGTCTTGAGGGTGGTGGTTTTTCCTGTGTCCTTCCCTCTCTTATGGATCCAAAGAAGAGTCAATTTTTAGTTTGTGAAGATTTTCACTTGTTGGGATGGAGTTGCAATTTCCAAGATCCTTATATGTGGAACTGAAAACTAAGAGTGCACAATGATTTTTATAGTTACTTAATTTTGAAAATTGCTGAGTATGCTCTATTCTTGCATATCCATATTTTGTATTGACTTATGAGCTCTGAAAATTTCTACAATAAAAAATGGTCTATACTTTGATGACTCCTTTATTTCCAAATGAAAGAAAGCCAGCTCAAGACAATTTATGCACTAAGGACACTATCGCCTCATACAGCTAAAAATTCAGAGTAGGAATTTATTCAGGCAAACTTAACTAGCAGTTCCCAGAATATCAGGAAGGATCCAGTTTCTCACCATCTCTTTTATCTTATTATCCTCAGGCAAATTTTTTTATCAGCTTCAACCTGAACGTTCCCCCAAAGGTGGCTCTATATGTGACTCTTGACTCCTCCCTTTAGGTATAAAGATGGCTACAGCAATTCTAGAATTTATATTATCATATCATATAATCAAAGAAGGATGAGAATAAAACTTTCCAGTTATTGCACAAATGAAAGGGAGCTTTTTTTAAAGGAATCTCTAAAAAAAGTTTTGTCTGCTTTTCATGAATCTTATTGTATTATATGTCTTCTCTGAGCTAATCACCATGACCAGAGGAGTGGAATTCATTCATCAGCTTTCCACAAGGTTGAAATGGGAAGGCTTTTTTCTTAAAGCCAGATCTGTGTTGTTACCATAAAAATGGAAATGGTTGTTGACCAGCAGAAAGAATAAATGACCCCTATACCAAAAATTCTTAATTTAACTTGAATATTAATTATTTTCCCTTTCCATACTAATTTAATGTTGATTCTGGTTATTTGATATTTGATAAAGCTTATCATTTTCACTATTATTTTTAATATTTTATTAATACAATTTATTGTGGGGGCAATTTTGACTTACAGAAAAATTGAACACAAAATTCAGGTTTCTCGGGATGCCTGAGTGGCTCAGTTGGTTGGACGACTGCTTTCGGCTCAGGCCATGATCCTGGAGTCCCGGGATCAAGTCCTGCGTCGGGCTCCCAGCTCCATGGGGAATCTGCTAACCCTCTGACCTTCTCCTTGCTCATGCTCTCTCTCACTGCCTCTCTCTCAAATAAATAAAATCTTAAAAAAATTCAGATTTCTCATATACCCTCTCACATCCTTTTCCAGGTTTTCCTATTATTCATATCATGCATTAGTGTGATACATGTGTTACAATTGATAAGACAATATTAACACATTATTAAAAATTAAAGCCCATAGTTTACATTCATATTCATTATTTCTGTTATACAATTTATGGGTCCTAGCAAATATATAATAACCGGTATCCTCCATTACAGTATCATACAGACTATTTTCACTGCCTTAAAATAATCATCTTTCCACCTATTCATCTCATTTTCTGTACATCCAAAACCCTGAGAACTGCTGATCTTTCACTCTCTCCATAGTTTTACCTATTCCAGAATGTCATCTAGCTGGAATCATATAGTACATTGTCTTTTCAGATTGGCTTCTTTTATTAGCAATATGCATTTAAGATCACTCCACGTCTTTTCATGACTTGATAGCTCATTTCTTTTTACTGATGAATAATGTTTCTTTGCATGACTGTGCCATTGTGTGCTTATCCACTTATCTATTGCAGTACATCTTTGTTGTTTATGAGTTTTGACAATTGTAAATAAAGTTGTTATAATATTCATGTCAAGATTTGTGTGTGTGTGTGTGTAAATTTTAAACTAATCTGAGTAAATACCTATTAATGTGATTACTGTATCATATGGTAAATGTATGATTTTATAAAAACCTGTAAAAATATTCTTTGGAAGATGTACTATTTTTCATTTCCACCAGCAATGAATTAATAATGTTATGGGTACCAGTATTATGAATTAGTTCCTTTTGTTCCAAATTCTTGCCAAGATTCAGGATTGCTAGTGTTCTGGATTTTAGATGTTCTGATAGATGAAAAGTAGTATCTCACTATTTTTTTAAATTTTTTATTTTTTATAAACATATGTTTTTATCCCCAGGGGTACAGGTCTGTAAATCACCAGGTTTACACACTTCACAGCACTCACCAAAGCACATACCCTCCCCAATGTCCATAATCCCAACCCCTTCTCCCAACCCCCCTCCCCCCAGCAACCCTCAGTTTGTTTTGTAAGATTAAGAGTCACTTATGGTTTGTCTCCCTCCCAATTCCATCTTGTTTCATTGATTCATCTTCTACCTACTTAAGCCCCCATGTTGCATCACCACTTCCTCATATCAGGGATATCATATGATAGCTGTCTTTCTCTGCTTACTTACTTCGCTAAGCGTGATACGCTCTAGTTCCATCCATGTTGTCGCAAATGGCAAGATTTCATTTCTTTTGATGGCTGCATAGTATTCCATTGTGTATATATACCACATATTCTTGATCCATTCATCTGTTGATGGACATCTAGGTTCTTTCCATAGTTTGGCTATTGTGGACATTGCTGCTATAAACATTCGGGTGCACATGCCCCTCTGGATCACTACGTTTGTATCTTTAGGGTAAATACCCAGTAGTGCAATTGCTGGGTCATAGGGCAGTTCTATTTTCAACATTTTGAGGAACCTCCATGCTGTTTTCCAGAGTGGCTGCACCAGCTTGCATTCCCACCAACAGTGTAGGAGGGTTCCCCTTTCTCCGCATCCTCGCCAGCATCTGTCATTTCCTGACTTGTTGATTTTAGCCATTCTGACTGGTGTGAGGTGATATCTCATTGTGGTTTTGATTTGTATTTCCCTGATGCTGTGTGATATGGAGCGCTTTTTCATGTGTCTGTTGGCCATCTGGATGTCTTCTTTGCAGAAATGTCTGTTCATGTCCTCTGCCCATTTCTTGAATGGATTATTTGTTCTTTGGGTGTTGAGTTTGCTAAGTTCTTTATAGATTCTGGACACTAGTCCTTTATCTGATATATCGTTTGCAAATATCTTCTCCCATTCTGTCAGTTGTCTTTTGATTTTGTTAACTGTTTCCTTTGCTGTGCAAAAGCTTTTGATCTTGATGAAATCCCAATAGTTCATTTTTGCCCTTGCTTCCCTTGCCTTTGGTGTTGTTCCTAGCAAGATGTTGCTGCGGCTGAGGTCGAAGAGGTTTCTGCCTGTGTTCTCCTCAAGGATTTTGATGGATTCCTTTCTCAAATTGAGGTCCTTCATCCATTTTGAGTCTATTTTCGTATGTGGTGTAAGGAATTGGTCCAATTTCATTTTTCTGCATGTGGCTGTCCAATTTTCCCAGCACCATTTATTGAAGAGGCTGTCTTTTTCCATTGGACATTCTTTCCTGCTTTGTCGAAGATCAGTTGACCATAGAGTTGAGGGCCTATTTCTGGGCTCTCTATTCTGTTCCATTGATCTATGTGTCTGTTTTTGTGCCAGTACCATGCTGTCTTGATGATGACAGCTTTGTAATAGAGCTTGAAGTCCAGAATTGTGATGCCACCAACTTTGGCTGTCTTTTTCAATATCCCTTTGGCTATTCGAGGTCTTTTCTGGTTCCATATAAATTTTAGAATTATTTGTTCCATTTCTTTGAAAAAGATGGATGGTACTTTGATAGGAATTGCATTAAATGTGTAGATTGCTTTAGGTAGCATAGACATTTTCACAATATTTATTCTTCCAATCCAGGAGCATGGAACATTTTTCCATTTCTTTGTGTCTTCCTCAATTTCTTTCATGAGTACTTTATAGTTTTCTGAGTATAGATTCTGTGCCTCTTTGGTTAGGTTTATTCCTAGGTATCTTATGGTTTTGGGTGCAATTGTAAATGTGATTGACTCCTTAATTTCTCTTTCTTCTGTCTTGCTGTTGGTGTAGAGAAATGCAACTGATTTCTGTGCATTGATTTTATATCCTGACACATTACTGAATTCTTGTATAAGTTCTAGCAGTTTTGGAGTGGAGTCTTTTGGGTTTTCCACATATAGTATCATATCATCTGCGAAGAGTGATAATTTGACTTCTTCTTTGCCGATTTGGATGCCTTTAATTTCCTTTTGTTGGCTGACTGCTGAGGCTAGGACCTCTAGTACTATGTTGAATAGCAGTGGTGATAATGGACATCCCTGCCGTGTTCCTGACCTTAGTGGAAAAGCTTTCAGTTTTTCTCCATTGAGAATGATATTTGCAGTGGGATTTTCATAGATGGCTTTGATGATATTGAGGTATGTGCCCTCTATCCCTACACTTTGAAGAGTTTTGATCAGGAATGGATGCTGTACTTTGTCAAATGCTTTTTCAGCATCTACTGAGAGTATCATATGGTTCTTGTTCTTTCTTTTATTGATGTGTTGTATCACATTGACTGATTTGCGGATGTTGAACCAACCTTGCAGCCCTGGAATAAATCCCACTTGGTCGTGGTGAATAATCCTTTTAATGTACTGTTGAATCCTATTGGCTAGCATTTTGTTGAGAATTTTCGCATCTGTGTTCATCAAAGATATTGGTCTATAGCTCTCTTTTTTGATGGGATCCTTGTCTGGTTTGGGGATCAAGGTGATGCTGGCCTCATAAAATGAGTTTGGAGGTTTTCCTTCCATTTCTATTTTTTGGAACAGTTTCAGGAGAATAGGAATTAGTTCTTCTTTAAATGTTTGGTAGAATTCCCCTGGGAAGCCGTCTGGCCCTGGGCTTTTGTTTGTTTGGAGATTTTTAATGACTGTTTCAATATACTTACTGGTTATGGGTCTGTTCAGGCTTTCTATTTCTTCCTAGTTCAGTTGTGGTAGTTTATATGTTTCTAGGAATGCATCCAATTCCTCCAGATTGTCAAATTTGTTGGCGTAGAGTTGCTCATAGTATGTTCTTATAATAGTTTGTATTTCTTTGTATTTCTTTGGTGTTAGTTCTGATCTCTCCTCTTTCATTCATGATTTTATTTATTTGGGTCCTTTTTCTTTTCTTTTTGATAAGTAGGGCCAGGGGTTTATCAATTTTATTAATTCTTTCAAAGAACCAGCTCCTAGTTTTGTTGATTTGTTCTATTGTTTTTTTGGTTTCTATTTCATTGATTTCTGCTCTGATCTTTATGATTTCTGTTCTCCTGCTGGGCTTAGGGTTTCGTTCTTGTTCTTTCTCCAGCTCCTTTAGGTGTAGGGTTAGGTTGTGTACCTGAGACCTTTCTTGTTTCTTGAGAAAGGCTTGTACCGCTATATATTTTCCTCTCAGGACTGCCTTTGTTGTGTCCCACAGATTTTGAACCATTGTATTTTCATTATGATTTGTTTCCATGATTTTTTTCAATTCTTTTTTTTTAATAATTTTTTTATTTTTTATAAACATATATTTTTATCCCCAGAGGTACAGGTCTGTGAATCACCAGGTTTACACACTTCACAGCACTCACCAAAGCACATACCCTCCCCAATGTCTATAATCCCACCCCCTTCTCCTAAACCCCTTCCCCGCAGCAACCCTCAGTTTTTTTTGTGAGATTAAGAGTCACTTATGGTTTGTCTCCCTCCCAATCCCATCTTGTTTCATTGATTCTTCTCCTACCCACTTAAGCCCCCATGTTGCATCACCACTTCCTCATATCAGGGAGATCATATGATAGTTGTCTTTCTCTGCTTGACTTATTTCGCTAAGCATGATACGCTCCAATTCCATCCATGTTGTCGCAAATGGCAAGATTTCATTTCTTTTGATGGCTGCATAGTATTCCATTGTGTATATATACCACATCTTCTTGATCCATTCATCTGTTGATGGACATCTAGGTTCTTTCCATAGTTTGGCTATTGCGGACATTGCTGCTATAAACATTCGGGTGCACGTGCCCCTTTGGATCACTACGTTTGTATCTTTAGGGTAAATACCCAGTAGTGAAATTGCTGGGTCATAGGGAAGTTCTATTTTCAACATTTTGAGGAACCTCCATGCTGTTTTCTAGAGTGGCTGCAACAGCTTGCATTCCCACCAACAATGTAGGAGGGTTCCCCTTTCTCCACATCCTCGCCAGCATCTGTCATTTCCTGACTTGTTGATTTTAGCCATTCTGACTGGTGTGAGGTGATATCTCATTGTGGTTTTGATTTGTATTTCCCTGATGCCGTGTGATATGGAGCACTTTTTCATGTGTCTGTTGGCCATCTGGATGTTTTCTTTGCAGAAATGGCTGTTCATGTCCTCTGTCCATTGCTTGATTGGATTATTTGTTCTTTGCGTGTTGAGTTTGCTAAGTTCTTTATAGATTTGGACACTAGTCCTTTATCTGATATGTCATTTTCAAATATCTTCTCCCATTCTGTCAGTTGTCTTTTGATTTTGTTCACTGTTTCCTTTGCTGTGCAAAAGCTTTTGATCTTGATGAAATCCCAATAGTTCATTTTTTTCCCTTGCTTCCCTTGCCTTTGGTGTTGTTCCTAGGAAGATGTTACTGCGGCTGAGGTCGAAGAGGTTTCTGCCTGTGTTCTCCTCAAGGATTTTGATGGATTCCTTTTGCACATTGAGGTCCTTCATCCATTTTGAGTCTATTTTTGTGTGTGGTGTAAGGAAGTGGTCCAATTTCATTTTTCTGCATGTGGCTGTCCAATTTTCCCAGCACCATTTATTAAAGAGGCTGTCTTTTTTCCATTGGTCTTTCTTTCCTGCTTTGTCGAAGATTAGTTGACTGTAGAGTTGAGGGTCTATTTCTGGGCTCTCTATACCTAAAGCACTCTACACATTTAATGCAATTCCTATCAAAGTACCATCCATCTTTTTCAAAGAAATGGAACAAATAATTCTAAAATTTATATGGAACCAGAAAAGACCTCGAATAGCCAAAGAGTTATTGAAAAAGAACGCCAACATTGGTGGCATCACAATTCCGGACTTCAAGCTCTATTATAAAGCTGTCATCATCAAGACAGCATGGAACTGGATTTTTTTCAATTCTTCTTTAATTTCCCGGTTGACCCATTCATTCTTTAGAAGGATGCTGTTTAGTCTCCATGTATTTGGGTTCTTTCCACACTTCCTGTTGTGGTTGAGTTCTAGCTTTAGAGCATTGTGGTCTGAAAATATGCAGGGAATGATCCCAATCTTTTGATACTGGTTGAGTCCTGATTTAGGAATGAGGATGTGATCTATTCTGGAGAATGTCCCATGTGCACCAGAGAAGAATGTGTATTCTGTTGCTTTGGGATGAAATGTTCTGAATATATCTGTGATGTCCATCTGGTCCAGTGTGTCGTTTAAGGCCTTTATTTCCTTGCTGATCTTTTGCTTGGATGATCTTTCCATTTCAGTGAGGGGAGTGTTAAAGTCCCCTACTATTATTGTATTATTGTTGATGTGTTTCTTTGATTTTGTTATTAATTGGTTTGTACAGTTGGCTGCTCCCACATTGGGGGCATAGATATTTAAAATTGTTAGATCTTCTTGTTGGACAGACCCTTTGAGTATGATATAGTGTCCCTCCTCATCTCTTATTATAGTCTTTGGCTTAAAATCTAATTGATCTGATATAAGGATTGCCACTCCTGCTTTCTTCTCATGTCCGTTAGCATGGTAAATTCTTTTCCACCCCCTCACTTTAAATCTGGAGGTGTCTCGGGCTTAAAATGAGTTTCTTGGAAGCAACATATAGATGGGTTTTGTTTTTTTATCCATTCTGATACCCTGTGTCTTTTGAAAGGGGCATTTAGCCCATTAATATTCCGGGTAACTATTGAGAGATATGAATTTAGTGCCATTGTATTGCCTGTAAGGTGACTGTTACTGTATATGGTCTCTGTTCCTTTCTGGTCTACCACTTGTAGACTCTCTCTTTGCTTAGAGGACCCCTTTCAATATTTCCTGTAGAGCTGGTTTGGTGTTTGTAAATTCTTTCAGTTTTTGTTTGTCCTGGAAGCTTTTAATCTCTCCTTCTATTTTCAATGATAGCCTAGTTGGATATAGTATTGTTGGCTGCATGTTTTTCTCGTTTAGTGCTCTGAAAATATCATGCCAGCTCTTTCTGGCCTGCCAGGTCTCTGTGGATCAGTCAGCTGCCAATCTAATATTTTTACCATTGTATGTTACAGACTTCTTTTCCTGGGCTGCTTTCAGGATTTTCTCTTTGTCACTGAGACTTGTAAATTTTACTATTAGGTGACAGGGTGTGGGCCTATTCTTATTGATTTTGAGAGGCGTTCTCTGAACCTCCTGAATTTTGATGCTTGTTGCCTTTACCATATTGGGGAAATTCTCCCCAATAATTCTCTCCAGTATACCTTCTGCTCCCCTCTCTCTTTCTTCTTCTTCTGGAATCGCAATTATTCTAATGTTGTTTCGTCTTATGGTGTCACTTATCTCTCGAATTCTCCCTCATGGTCCAGTAGCTGTTTGTCCCTCTTTTGCTCAGCTTATTTATTCTCTGTTATTTGGTCTTCTATGTCACTAATTCTTTCTTCTGCCTCATTTATCCTAGCAGTGAGAGCCTCCATTTTTTATTGCACCTCATTAATAGCTTTTTTGATTTCAACTTGGTTAGATTTTAGTTCTTTTATTTCTCCAGAAAGGGCTTTTATATCTCCCGAGAGGGTTTCTCTAATATCTTCCATGCCTTTTTTGAGCCCAGCTAGAACCTTGAGAATTGTCATTCTGAACTCTAGATCTGACATATTACCAATGTCTGTATTGATTAGGTCCCTAACCTTCGGTACTGCCTCTTGTTCTTTTTTTTGTGGTGAATTTTTCTCTCTTGTCATTTTGTCCAGATAAGAGTATATGAAGGAGAAAGTAAAATACTAAAAGGGTGGCAACAACCCCAGGAAAATATGCTTTAACCAAATCAGAAGAGATCCCAAATCGTGAGGGGGGAGAAATGGGATAAAAAGAGGTTCAAAAAGGAAGAAAGAAAAAGAAAGAAAAGAAAAGAATTAAAAAAAAGAAAATGAATGAAGAAAAATGTAAAAAAGAAAAAATATATATATTAGATAAACTTCTTAAAAAATGTTAAAAAAGAAAAAGGTAAAAGTTAAAAAAAAAATTTACCAGAAGGCGAGAAAAAAAAACAAAAAAATGAAAAAAAAATTAAATTAACTGCAAGACTAAAAAAATTCACAGGGAGAAGGCCATTAGTTTCGTGCTTTGCTTTCTCCTCCTCTGGAATTATGCTGCTCTCCTTGGTATTGAAGCCGCACTCCTTGGTAGGTGAACTTGGTCTCGGCTGGATTTCTTGTTGATCTTCTGGGGGAGGGGCCTGGTGTAGTGATTCTCAAGTGTCTTTGCCCCAGGCGGAATTGCACCGCCCTTACCAGGGGCTAGGCTGAGTAATCCGCTAGGGTTTTCTTTCAGGAGCTTTTGTTCCCTGAGCGCTTTCCGTAGATTTCCGGAAGACCGGAATACAAATCGCGGCCTCCTGGTCTCCGGCCCGGAGGAGCCGAGAGCCCGGGCCCCACTCCTCAGTGTGCCCTCAGAGAACAGCGCCCAGTTACTCCCATCTGCCTGACCTCCGGCTGCGCTCCAGCTCACTGAGCCTACGACCGGTTCAAGGTAACACCGAGCTGTGAGCTTACTGTCGGCTCTGTCTCTGTAGCCGGCTTTCCTGTTCCAATACCCACAAGCTCTGCGACACTCAGACACCCCGATCCTTCTGTGACCCTGCGGGACCTGAGGCCACGCTGACCCCGCATGGGCTTCGCCCCGGTTTAGCCTCTGGAGTGATGTCCCTCAGCGGAACAGAATTTTAAAAGTCCTGATTTTGTGCTCCGTTGCTCTGCCGCTTGCCGGGAGCCGGCCTCTCCCCCCGGGGTCTATCTTCCCGTCGCTTTGGATTCACGTCTCCGCCAGTCCTACCTTTCAGAAAGTGGTTGTTTTTCTGTTTCCAGAATTGCTGTTCTTCTTCTCTTTGATCTACCAATGGATTTGCAGGTGTTTGCAATCTTTAGATAAGCTATCTAGCTGATCTCTTGCTAGCTGATGTAGTCTTAGCCTGCTACTTCTCCACCATCTTGACTCCTACCCCCTCTCACTATTTTTTTAATCTGAAATTTAATGATGGGACATGATGTTGAGCATCTTTTCATATGTTTATTTGCCATTTGTATATATTCCGTGGAGATAAGTTTGTTCAGACCTTTTTCTCATTGTTTAGTTTGAGTGTTTTTTTTCTTTATGTTAAGCTTTACTTTTTAAATTTAATTTTATATTTTCATTGTTCCAAGATTCATTGTTTATGCACCACACCCAGTGCTCCATGCAATATATACCTATGACAAGGCTCACCCATCTCCCCAACCACCCCTTTTCCAAAACCCTCAGTTTGTTTCTCAGAGTACACAATCTCTCATGATTCATCTCCCCCTCTAATTTCCCCCAATTCACTTTTCCTTTCCTTCTCCTGATGTCCTCCATGTTATTCTTTATGCTCCACAAGTAAGTAAAATGATATGATAATTGACATCCTTTGTTTGACTTATTTCACTCAGCATAATCTCCTCCAGTCCCATTCATGTTGATACAAAAGTTGGGTATTCATCCTTTCTGATGGGTAATATTCCAGTGTATATATGGACCATATCTTCCTTACCCATTTGTCTGTTCAAGGGCATCTTGACTCTTTCCACAGTTTGGCAATTGTGGACATTGCTGCTATGAAGTTGGGAGTACAGGTGGCCCTTCTTTTTCCTATATCTGTATCTTTACTTTCACCATATCTGTATTTACACTATATCTGTAAATACCCAGTGGTGCAATTGCACATTGATAGGGTAGCTCTATTTTTTTTTAATTTCTTAAAGATCTCCACACTGTTTTCTAAAGTGGCTGCACCAACTTGCATTCCTACCAACAGTGTAAGAGGGTTGTTCTTTCTCCACACTCTCTCCAACACTTGTTTCTTGTCTTCTTAATTTTGGCCATTCTAACTGCTATTAGGTGGTATCTCAATGTGATTTTGATTTGAATCTCCCTGATGGCTAATGCTAATGCACATTTTTTCATGAGTCTCTTAGCCTTCGTATGTCTTCTTTGCAGAAGTGTCTTTTCACGTCTTCTGCCCATTTTTTTTGACATGATTATCTGTTTTTTGGGTGTTGAGTTTTAGAAGTTCTTTATAGATCTTGAATATCAAGCCTTTGCCTGTAGAGTCATTTGCAAATATCTTCTCCTATTCTGTGGGTTGCCTCTTTGTGTTGTTGACTATTTCCTTTGCTGTGCAGAAGTTTTTGATCTTGATGAAGTCCCAAAAGTTCATTTTCACTTTTGTTTCCTTTGTCTTTGGAGACTTGACTTGAAAGAAGTTGCTGTGACCGATGTCGAAGAGGTTACTGCATATGTTCTCTTCAAGGATTTTGATAGATTCCTGCCTCACATTGAAATAATTAATCCGTTTTGAGTTTATCTTTGTGTATGTTGTGAGAGAGTGGTTGAGTTTCATTCTTCTATACATAGCTGTCCAATTTTCCCAGCACCTTTTATGAAAGAGACTTTTTTTCCACCACTGGATATTTTTCTCCTCCTTTGTTGAAGATTAGTTGACCATAGATTTGCAGGTTCATATCTGAGCTCTCTATTCTGTTCCACTGGTCTTTGCATCTATGGTGTTGTTAGGCCAGCGCCATGCACTCTTGGTGATCACAGCTTTGTAGTAAAGCTTGAAATCAGGCTACATGATGCCCCCAATTTTTTTCAACATTTCAATAGCAATTCAGAGTCTTTTTTGGTTCCATACAAATTTTAGGACTGTTTGTTCCAACACTTTGAAAAATGCTGGTTGAATTTTGATTGAGATGGCATTGAAAGTATAGATTGCTCTGGGTAGAATAGACATTTTAACAATGTTTATTCTTCCAATCCATGGAAGAATAGAATCCATAGAATAATTTTCCATCTTTTTGTGTCTTTTTTCAATTTGTTTCATGAGTGTTTTGTAGTTCCTTGAGTACAGATTATTTACCTCCTTTGTTAGGTTTATTTCCATGTATCTTATTGATCTTGGTGTTATATATAATTTCCTTTTCTATATTTTCATTCTTAGTGTATAAAAAAGCAAGTTATTTCTGTGCATTGATTTTGTATCCTGCCACATTTCTGAATTGCTGTAGGAATTCTAGTAGTTTGGGGTGGAGTCTTTTGGGTTTTCCATACAAAGTATCATGTCATCTGCAAAGAGGGAGAATTTGACTTCTTTTTTGCCAAGCTGTAGTCAGAGATACAGAAAGAGACGACATCATTACTAAAGGGTCTATCCACCAAGAATATCTAATAATTTTAAACATTTATGTCCCCAATATGGGAGCAACCAACAACACAAACCAGCTGTTAATCAAAATAGTCATATTGATATGAAATGATATGATATGATATGATATTTTAACATGCTACTCTCAGTAATAGACAGATCATCCAAGCATAAAAGCAATAAAGAGACAAGAGCATTGAATGATGCATTGGACCAGATGGACCTCATAAATATATACAGAACATTCTACCCTAAAAACCAGAATACTCATTTTTCTCAAGTATACATGGAACATTCTCCAGTTTAGACCACATACTGGGTCACAGATCAGGTCTCAACCAAAATGTTGAGATTATTTGCTGCATATTCTCAGACCACAATGCTTTGAAACTGGAACTCAAACACAAGAAAAAGCTTGGAAGTAATTCAAACACTTGGAAGCTAAAGACCATCCTGTTGAGGAATGGGTCAACCAGGAAATCAAAGAAGAAATTGAACAATTTATGGAAACCAACGAGAATGAACACACATCAATTCAAAACCTATGGGATATGGCAAAGGCAATCCTAAGGGGAAAATACATAGCCATCAAGCCTCACTCAAAGAAAAAAAAAATCCCTAATACACCAGTTCCCTTTATACCTTAAAGATCTGGAAAATAAACAACAGATTAATCCAACCCCATGCACAAGAAGGGAAATAATCAAGATTAGAGGAGAGATCAATGAGTAAGAAACTAGAGATACAGTAAAACACATCAATGAAACTAGAAGCTGGTTTTTTGAACGAATTAGTAAGATTGACAAACCACTGGCCAAACTAATCTAATAGAGAAGAGAGAGGACTCAAATTAATAAAATTATGAATGAAAAGAGAGAGATCACTAGCACCAAGGAAATAGAAAGAATCATCAGAAATTATTATCAACAGTTATATGCCAATAAGTTAAAGAGCCTAGAAGAAATAGATGAATTCCTGGAAACCTATAAAATTCCAAGACTGAAACAGGAAGAAATTGACAACATGAATAGATCAATATCTAGCAATGAGACTGAAGCAGTGATCAAAAACCTCCCAAAAAACAAGAGTCAAAGACATGATGGATTCCCTGGGGAATTCTACCAAACATTCAAATAAGAAATAATACCTATTCTCCTGAAGCTGTTTCAAAAAAATAGACACAAAAGGAAAACTTCCAGACTCTTTCTATGAAGGCATCATTACCCAAATCCCTAAATCAGGCAAAAACCCCATCAAAAAGGAGAATTTCAGATCAATATCCCTGATGAATATGGATGCCAATATTCTCAACAAGATCCTAGCTAATAGAATCCAACAGTACCATAAAAAAGATTATCCACCATGGCCAGGGCTTTTATCCTGGTGATGGAATAATTGTTCAACATTCACAAGTCATTCAATATGATAGAACAAATCAGTAAGAGAAGAGAGAAGAAACACAAGGTCCTCTCAGTTAATGCAGAAAAAGCATTCGACAAAATACCACAGCCTTTCCTGATCAAAGCTCTTCAAAGTATAGAGATAGAGAGAACATCCTTCAACTTCATAAAATCTGTCTATGAAAAACCCACAGCGAATATCATCCTCAATGGGTAAAAGCTGACAGCCTTCCCTTTGAGTTCAGGAATACCACAAGGATGTCCATTCTTGCCATGTTGTTTGACATGATATTAGAATTCCTAGCAACAGCAGTCAGAAAACAAAAAGAAATAGAAAGTTTCTTGAGTTTAAATAGTTCTTTGTATATTTATGATAGCAGCCTTTTTCAGATGTGTCACTTGCAAACATTTTCTCCACGTCTGTAGCTTGCATTTTTTTTTTTTAAGATTTCATGGTGTTATGTTAGTCACCATAAAATGCCTCATTCATTTTTCATGCACTGTTCCAAGATTCATTGTTGCTTTTTTTTTTTTACAACACCCAGGGCTCCATGCAATATGTGCCCCCCTTAATACCCACCTCCAGGCTCACCCATCACCCCACTCTTCTCCCCTCTAAAACTCTCAGTTGGTTTCTCAGAATCCATAGTCTTTCCTGTTCATCTTCCCCTCTTATCTCACACCCTTCACTTTCCCTTTCCTTCTTCTCATGTCCTCCATGCTATTCCTTATGTTCCACAAGTAAGTGAAACTATATGATAACTGACTTTCTCTGCTTGACTTATTTCACTCAGCATAATCTCCGCCAGTCCCTTTCATATTGATGCAAAAGTTGGGTATTCATTCTTTCTGATGGCTGAGTCACATTTCATTGTATTTATTGATCACATCTTCTTTATCCATTCATCTGTTGAAGGTCATCTTGGCTCTTTCCACAGTTTGGCAATTGTGGACATTGATGCTATGAACATTGGAATACAGATGGCCCTTCTTTTCACTACATCTGTATCTTTGGGTTAAATACCCAGAAGTGCAATGTCAGGGTCATAAGGAAGCTCTATTTTTATTTTCTTAAGAAATCTCCACACTGTTTTCCAAAGTGGCTGCACCAACTTGCATTCCCACCAACAGTGTAAGAGGGTTCCCCTTTCTCCACGACCCATCCAACATTTGTTGTTTCCTGCCTTGTTAATTTTTGCCATTCTAACTGGTGTAAGGTGATATCTCAATGTGGTTTTAATTTGAATCTCCCTGATGGCTAATGATGATGAACATTTTTCCTGTGTCTTTTTATTTTTAATTTTATTTATTTATTTGACACAGAGAGAGATCAAGATCACAAGTAGGCAGAGAGGCCAGCAGAGAGAGGGGAGGAAGCAGGCTCCCTGCTGAGCAGGGATCCTGATGTGGGGCTTGATCCCAGGACTCTGAGATCATGACCTGAGCCAAAGGCAGAGGCTTAACCCACTGAGCCACCCAGGTGCCCTTTTCTTGTGTCTTTTAACCATTTGTATGTCTTCATTGGAGAAGCATCTGTTCATGTCTTCTGCTCATTTTTTGACTTCATTATCTCTTTGTTGGCTGTTAACTTTGAGAAATTCTTTATAGATCTTGGATATCAGCCCTTTGTACTGTCATTTGCAAAAATCTTCTCCCATTCCTTGGGTTGCCTCTTTGTTTTGTTGACTGTTTCCTTTGCTGTGCAGAAGATTTTGATCTTAATGAAGTTCCAGAAGTTCATTTTTCCCTTTTGTTTCTTTTGCCTTTGGAGATGTATCTTGAAAGAAATTGTTGTGGCTGATATCCAAGAGGTTACTGCCTTTCTTGTCCTCTAGGTTTCTGATGGATTCCTGTCTCAAATTGAGGTCTTTCATCCATTTAGAACTTATCTTGTGTGTAGTGTAAGCAAATAGTCAAGTTTCATTCTTCTGTATATAGCTGTCCAATGTTCCCAGCAGACTTTACTGAGGAAACTGTCTTTTTTGTATTGGATATTTTTTTCCAGCTTTGTTAAAGATTATATGATCATAGAATTAAAAGTTCATATCTGTACTCTCTATTCTCTTCCACTAGTCTATGTGTCTGTTTTTGTGCAAGTACACTGCAGTGCTGTTGATCACAGCTTTTAATATAGCATCAACTTAGGTAATGTGATGATCTAGCTTTGTTATTTTTTTTAACATTTCCCTGGTGATTCAGGTTCTTTTCTGGTTCCATACAAATTTTAGGATTGTTTATTCCAGCACTTTCAAAAATGCTGATGATATTTTGATAGGAATGGCATTCAAAATATAGATTGTTCTGGGTAGCATAGACATTTTAACAATGTATATTCTTCTGATCTATGAGCATGGAATGTTTTTCCATCTTTTTGTGTCTCCTTCAATTTCTTTTATGAGAAATTTGTAGTTCCTAGAGTGTAGATCCTTTACCTCTTTGGTTAGGTTTATTCCATGTTATCTTATGGTTTTAGGTGGTATTGTAAATGGAACTGATTTATCTAATTTCTCTTTCTACAGTTACATTGTTAGTGTATAAGAAACTAACTGATTTCTGTGCATTGATTTTGTATACTGTTACATTACTGAATTGCTGTATGAGTTCTAGTAATATGGGCGTGAAGTCTTTTGGGTTTTCCACATAAAGTATCATGTCATCTGTGAAGAGAGTTTGACTACTTCTTTGTCAGTTTGAATGTCTTCTTTCTTTTTGTTGTCTTATGGCTGTTGTTAAGACCTCTAGTACTATGTTGAACAATAGTGGTGAGAGTGGGCACTGTTGTCATGTCCCTATTCTTAAGGGAAAGGCTCTCAGCTTTTCCCCCTTGAGAATGATATTCACTATGGGTTATTCATAGATTGATTTTGTGGTATTGAGGCATGTTCTCTCTATCTCTGTACTCTGAAGAGTTTTAATCAGGATCAGATGCTGTATTTTGTCAAATGCTTTTTCTCCATCAACTGACAGAATGATGTGGTTCTTCTTTCACCTATTGATTTATTCTATAACTCCAATTTGTGAATGTTGAACTAATTTTCCATCCCAGGGATAAATCCACTTAGTCTTGGTGGATAGTCCTTTTAATGTAATGTTGGATCCTATTAGCTAGGATCTTTTTTTAGAATATTGGCATCCATATTCCTCGGGGATATTGGTCTGAAATTCTCTTTATCAATGTGGTGTCTGCCTGGTTTTTGGATCAAGGTAATGCTGGCCTCATAGAATGAGTCTGAAAATTTTTCTTCTGTTTCTATTTTTTGAAACAGCTTCAGGAGAATAGGTATTATTTCTTCTTTGAATGTTTGGTAGAATTCCCCGGGGTATCTGTCAGACCCTGGACTCTTGTTTCTTGGTAGGTTTATGATCACTGCTTCAGTCTTGTTACTAGGTATTGGTCTATTCAGGTTGTCAATTTCTTCCTGTTTCAGTCTTGGAATTTTATAGGTTTCCAGGAATGCATCCATTTCTTCTAGTTTGCTTAAATTATTGACATATAGTTGTTGATAATAAATTTTGATGATTATATTTCCTTGGTGTTAGTCATGATCCCTCCCCTTTTATTCATCATTTTATTAATTTGGGTTCTTTCACTCTTTTTTTTTTGGATTAGTTTGGCCACAATAAAGATCTTATTAATTCTTTCAAGGAGCCACCTTCTAGTTTCACTGGTGCATTCTACTGTATGTCTGGTTTCTAACTCTTTGATATCTGCTCTTATATTAATTACTTCCCTTCTCATGTGTGGGGTTGGCTTAATTTGTAGTTGATTCTCCAGTCTTTAAGATGTAAATAGAGCTGGTGTATTCAGGATTTTTATTTCTTTTTGCATTTGAGGCTTGGATGGCTATGTATTTCCCCCTTAGGACTAGTTTTGCCAGATCCCATATTTTTGGACCGATATGTCTTCATTCCATTGGTTTCCATGAATTGTTTAAGTTCCTTGATTTCCTGGTTGATCCAAATGTTTTTGAGCAGGATGGTCTTTAGCTTCCAAGTGTGCGATTTCCTTCCAAACTTTCTATTGTGGTTGAGTTCCAGTTTCAAAGTATTGTGGTCTGAGAATATTCAGGGAATAATCTCAATATTTTGGTTCCAGTTGATACCTGATTTGTGACCCCATATGTGGTCTATTCTGGAGAAGGTTGCATGTGCACTCTAGAATAATGAGTATTCTGTTCTTTTGGGGTGGAATGTTCTGGTATATCTATGAGGTCCATCTGGTCCAATGTGTCATTCAAAGCTCTTGTTTCTTTATTGCTTTTCTGCTTGGATGATCTGTCTATTGCTGAGCGTTCCATATCAAGATCCCCTATAATTAAAATTTCTTATCAATATGCCTCTTTATTTTGATTAACAGCTGGATTATGTTGTTGGCTGCTCCCATTTTGGAGGCATAAATATTTGCAATTGTTAGATCTTGTTGGATAGATCCTAGACAAATGATGTAGTCTCCTTCTGCATCTCTGGCTATAGTCTTTAGTTTAAAATGTTAACTTATCTGATAAGAGAATCACTACCACAGCTTTCTCCTGAGGCCCATTGGTGTTAAAGATGGTTCTCCATCCCTTCACTTTCACTCTGAATGTATCTTTAGTTTCAAAATGCATCTCTTGTAGACAACATTTGGATGGGTCCTGTGTTTTTATCCAGTCTGCAACCCTATGTCATTTTATGGGAGCATTTAGGCTGTTCATGTTGAAAGTGATCATTGAAATATAAGTTTTTATTAACATCATGTTGCCTGTGAAGTCCTTGTTCCTATAGATTGTCCCTGTAAATTTCTGTTTTATATCATTCTTGGGATTTTTCTTCTATTATGGAGTCCCCCTTAATATTTCATGTAGAGCCACCTTGGTGGTCGCATAATCTTTTAGTCTTTGTCGGTCTTGGAAGATCTTTATCTATCCATCCATTCTGAATGTCACCCTTGCCACTAGAGTATTCTTCACTGCATGTTTTTTTTCTCATTTAGTACCCTGACTATGTCTTGCTAGCCCTTTCTGGCTTATCAGATTTCTCTGGACAGGTCTGACATTATTCTGATATTCCTTCCTCTGTATGTAAGGAATCCATTCCCCCTAGCTGCCCTTAAGACATTTTCTCTGAATTTATAATTCCTGAATTTTACAATTACATGTCTGGAGGTCTTTCTGCCCTTGTTGGTCTTGGCATGTATCTTCTATGTCTGTAGGACACGAGCACTTGTTCCATTTGCTAGATTAGGGAAATTCTCATCTAGGATTTGTTCAACTATATCTTTTTGTCCTTTTTCTCTCTCTCCACCCTCTCAGGGATCCCAATAATTCTGAAGTTGGAATATTTCATGGCATCATTTAATTATCTAATTCTGTTCTCATGGTTTCTAAGCTATTTGTTCCCAGCCTCCACCTGATCCTTCTTTTCTATCAGTTTGTCTTCTAGATCACTAATTCGACCTCTGCCTCATTTACACTTGCTGTTAGAGTATTTAGATTAGATTTGATCTCATTGATATAATTTTTAAGTTCTGCCAGATGAGCTCTCACTTGTGCCCTTAGAGAGTCTATGTTGCTACTAATGGCTTTCTCCAACCTAGCCATTGTCTGGATAACTGTTACCCTGTATTCTGTTTCTGACATATTGTTTATGTCCATATCCAAGAGTTCTGTGGCAGAGGTCACAGTCTCTCAGTTTTTCCTCTCTTGGGTGTTCCTCCTTCTAGTCATTCTGGTGAGAGGTGGTTGAGCATATGTGTAGTTGGAAATATCAACCAGATCCAGGGAATGTGAACCTTGATTATATTATATCCATAGGAATTCCACAATAAATGTCAAGGGAAAATCCAAGTTTATCAACGAATGCTTAAGATGAAGATTTTCTTTAGAACACTCTGTCTCCTGTGCAGCCCAACCACAAGGGAGCAATTAAAATTATACATGAAAAGGAGTACCACATTTTTCACATGATGCTTAGGGTTGAAGTTTCCCACATGCTGTGGGCCGAGGGAATACAACTGAAGAAGAATCATACTCTTCCTTCTCAATTCCTTCTAGAGATGTAGGAATGATGTTAGGGTTTGAAGCCTAAAGCCAAGAAAGTATTCTTGAGATACCTTTGTTGCAAAAAGGTGGTTTTGTTAAAGCAGTGGGTTAGAAACTGTGGGATGAAAGAGCTGCTTGTAGCTTGTATTTTCTTTTTTTAATAGTGTCTTTCACAAAGCAAAAGTTTTGAACTTTTTAATTCAATGTACCTTTTTTTTCATGGATTTTGCTTTTGGTATTTTTTTTTCATCATGAATATATACTTTATTAACATTAAAGTATCAAGGCATTTTATCTGCATTTCATTTTTCTCTGACAGAATGTTCATATTTTAAATGTAAATATTTTCCTTTTTGAAAAATGCCTGCAAGATAAAATTTAGGCAGAGATTCCTTCAAAATTGTACTATTTACTTGACAATGATAAAATAAATTCAGGCCTTATTCTGAAATTAGTCCCCCCCCTTCCTATCTCATCAACAGAATTAATTATGGATAATTCAATCAATCCCAATAAAGTGTTAATACAATTAAAAACACTAAGGTAACCATATTAGGCCCCAGAGCTTTTTTGTTCATCTATTAACAGTTCTTACTTCTTTAAAAATAATGGAGCTGTAGGCAACTACAGGCCGTCTAATATATGGGCTTTGCAAAGATTTTTTTTTTTTTTGATATATATATTTTTTTAAAGTCATCATCATACCCAAAGCCATCTAGGTTTTCTATTTTATTTCCTAGAAGTGCTATAGTTTGGCATTTAAAATTTAGGGGTATGACCCATTTTAAGTTAATTTTTGTGAAGGTCTAAGATCTGTTTCTAAATTTATTTTTTTGCCTATATATATTCAATTTTTCTGTCACCATTTGTTGAAAAGTTTATTCCTTATTGCATTGTCTTTGCTCCTTTATCAAAGATCATTTGACTATATTTGTACTCTCTTTAAATGTTTTTCTTTCTTAAAATATATGTCCTTTCATATTAATTTTAAAATAATTGCTTAATGTTCAGAAAGGAAAGAAGGAAAATTTTATTTATCTTCCTATCCAAGAATGTGGAATATTTGTTTCAAGTTTTTCAGTTCTTGTGTCCTTATGTAAGCTACTATAATTTATTTCATAAGGTGCCTATTTTTTGTGTTAAATTTAATCTTTGTTAATTTAAAATTTTGTCATTATTGTGAATGGGTGATTTTTCCACATCAGTCTTCAACTAGTTTTTATAAATACAAAAAAATAAAGGATTCTATATTTTAATCTTAATTTTCATAACTTTCACTATAATTTCTTGGGTTTTCCAGTTGAAAAATCAAATTGTCTGAAAATAAAAATAATTATGCTTCTTCTTTTCCAATATTTATACAGAATTTTAATTAAATTTTCTTTTTTTTAATATTATATTTATTTATTTGACAGAGAAACACAGTGAGAGGGGGAACACAAGCAGGGGGAGTGAGAGAGGGAGAAGCAGGCTTCCCACCAAGCAGGGAGCTTGATGTGGGGCTCGATCCCAGTACCCTGGGATCATGTCCTTAGCCAAAGGCAGACACTTAGTGACTGAGCCACCCAAGTGCCCCTTAATTACATTTTCTAACTACACTTGTGAGATCTACAAATTAATGTTGAATAATAGTGATTAAATAATAGTAGTTATAGAGGACAGTTCTAAGTTATTCTTGCTTATTAAGAGAAATGGCTTCAGAAATTCTACTTTAAGACAAAGCTTGCTTCTTTATTTTTTGTTGTGTAAGCTTTATAATTTTAAACATGTTCCCTTTATATCTACTTGAGTTTGGATGATTTATTGGAAACATCTGATGATTTTATCAATAACTTTTTGGCATTGATTTATATAATAATATACTTATTGTTGCAGTGAATTTTTTTATACAGAAAATGATGTTTGAACTATTACTTTGTCATGCTCTATTATTCTTTTGATATATACTTAAGTTGTATATTTTACTCTGTCATGGATTTTTTTTTTCATCAACATGAATGGGTAAGGTGGAATTCTACTTTGGTTTATATTGTGGAAGTATGCCAAACCCAATCACAGCTATAGTAAAACATAATAATGGATAAGATAGTAACCACATTTTCCTTAACTCTATTAAAAATAATAAATGCATAAATGCCCTAATGAATTTAATTTCACAGAGGTCTAGGCTTCTCATATGTGAACAAAGAGAAGTAATTTTTCTCAATTATAGTCTAGATTGAGTATCGATTTAGGGTGTCAGGAGTATGTAGAATTAGTGGTTGTGTCACATATTAAAAAAAGAATTTGCAAGGTAGAGGATAAAACAGAGTTCAAAATTGCAGTATAGGGGTGCCTGGGTAGGTCAGTGGGTTAAAGCCTCTGCCTTCGCTCGGGTCATGATCCCAGGGAACTGGGATCGAGACCCACATAGGTCTCTATCGGGCTCTCTGCTCAGCGGGGAGCCTGCTTCCTCTTCTCTCTGTCTGCCTCTCTACCTACTTGTCATTAATATGCTTGTTTATACCTATACTGTCTGTCAAACAAATAAATAAAATCTTTTAAAAACTGCTGTATAGACTTATGTAATGGATTGGAATTAAAAACATTCTTTATAACATTTTTATTTATTTATTTATTTATTTATTTATTTATTTATTTATTTATTTGAGAGGGAGAGAGAAAGCCCATAAGCAAAGGGGAGAGGCAGAAGGAGAGGGAGAGAGAGAATCTTAAGCCGGCTCCATGCCCAGCTCAGAGCTAAAATAAGAATTTGATGCTTAACTGGCTTTGCTACCCAGGTACCCCAGAAACAAAAACATTTTTGAACTCAAAAATAAATTACTCAACCTACTAGTCCAGCCATCTTCCGCCTCACACTGGGAATTTTGTTAAGTAAATTAAAGTGGAAATGGTGCTTGAAATAAAATAAATATACTCTCATATTGGACAGTTTAGTTATGCTTATATTTCAGGGCATTGCCAAAGTTAAATTTAAATTTGAGCCATGACTGAAGTCATGACTAAACTTATTACAAGAGCATACATTGACAAGATCAAATGTATTAGTCTCTCACTAGGGATAGTTGGATATAAGGTCAGTGAGAGAGCGCCTTAATCTAATTTAAAACCACAAGGCAAGACATTCTAGTTAAATCAGTGGCCTAGAGTTTGCTCAGTGCATTCTTAGAAACCATAGTAGTGACTTCACAGTAAAAGATGGATAGAATGTATGAATGTATAAGATATATCAAGAGTGATATGGAAACTCCACAAGAGAAGAAATGGAGATCTTACTGAAAAATGTAATATGTGCAGTGAAAAATGTTCATATAAACAGCCAACTGGGCAACAGAAGAAAATGATGAACTTAATGTCAGAATAATAGAAATTTTATGAAGTCAAACATAATGAACAACAATAATAGTGAACAGAGTATCAGTGGCCTGTTGAGATAATGTCAAGTAGATGTGTCTGTGTTATTTTTCACTATAAGAGGAATTTTCGTGAGATTTAGAAGTGGCAGCAATTATTCTCTTATGATAGGCAATTACCAGATGTGATGACAAATACATATACCAGTGGGTTCCAGCTTATCGTTTTTCTACTCTGCTCTGTGTTAAGCTTTTCTTTCTGACTGTTGGTCCCACTGGTCAATGACATTTATTAACCCATTGAGGCAATGTATCCCTAAAGATTTATTCAACAGGTACCTATTTACCATCCCACACTTGGGCTTTCACCCTTCTTTCCTCTCTAACAGACTGATGACTTCACTGATACTATCACTATTATTTGTAGACTTTCACTGCTGGACACCTATCAAGACTGTGTAAGGTTAATATCTATAATAACTACATTATCCCATAGCTCATAGTGTTTATGTGTTTTTTTATTTACTCTAAAATTAATTTGAAATTTGATATTGACTTAAATCCCTCACTAATTTTTAAATTTTCAACCATTTTTGACTTGGGAAGGTTATTATAGGATTCTTGATGAATTTGATCTTTTCAGTGTTACTTTATCCTGACAAGATAAATTTGAGCCATGACTATAATATCCTAAATGTTCACTTTGGTTCCCTATATCATCTGTAAATTTCAGGATTGCTAGTTAAATGATTAGTGAAAATGTTGATGCAACATATTCTAGAATATTGTGCTGTTCCACTATATATGTCTTTCTAAGTTGACATTATTATTTTATTCATATGGTTTACCTTTAAATATTAATGATTAAAAAAACCTGAATGTTCTGAAACCTTACATTTTGTTATATGAACATAGACATAACATAAAATGTACTGTTTTAACCACTTTTAGTGTACTGCAAAATGGCATCAAGCACTGTCACAATCCTGTACAACAATTAACACTATCCATTTCCAGAACTTTTTCATCATCCCAAGCATAAATCTATATCCATTAAATAACAACTCCATATTTTTCTTTCCCCAGTCCCTTACAATTTATATTCTATTTTTTGTCCTTATGTATTTGCCTATCCTATGTATCTCATATAAGTGAAACCATAAAATATTTGTCATTTTGTGTCTTGCTTATTTCAATTAGCATCATGTTTATAAGGTTTATTATTGCTGCAATTTGTATCAGAGTTACATAGAATTTTAAGACCAGATAATATTCCATTGTATATAACTCTACACCATATTTTGTTTATCCATTCATTTATTGACATCTGGGTTGTTTCCACATTTTGACTATTGTTCTGCTATGAACATGGGGATACAAGCATATGTTTGAGTTCCTGATTTCAATTATTTTAAATACATAACTAAAAGTGGAATTGCTGGGATCCTGTGATAATTCTATATTTAATTTTTAAGGAACAGCCAAACAGTTTTCCACAACTGATGGACCATTTTACATTTCCACCAGCAAAACACAAGTGTAATTTCTCCACATCCTTGCAAACACTTTTTTACTTTTTGTTTTGTTTGATTTGTGTTTGTTTGTATTTATAATCCATCCTAGTGGGTATGAAGTGCAATATCATAGTACTTTTGACTTGTATTACCCCAGTCCAATGGATGTTGAGCATATTTTCATGTGGTTTTTGGCAATCTATATATCTTATTTTGAGAAATGTCAATTTAAGTCTTTGCTTATTTTTGAGTTGAGTTGTTTATTATTGAGTTGTTTTTATATATTCCAGATTAATCCCTTACCATGTATATACTTGTCAAGTATTTTATCCTATTCTATAGCTTCTTTTTCACTCTCTTGATATTGTCATTTAATTTTAATGAAGTCAAGTTCATTTATTCTTTTTTTTTCTTTCATTGTCTATTATTTTGGTGCTATAACCAAAAAACTGTGGTACAATATTATAAAGTTTTACTCCTATGTTTTCTTCTAAACATTTATAGTTTGATCTCTTAAACATATCTTTAATTTTAAATTAGTTTTTGTAAATGTTGTAATGTAAGGGTTCAATTTTGTTTCACATGTTGATATTCAGTTTTCCCACTATTTGTTGAATAGACTTGGCATCATTATAAAAAGTCCATTAAGCATATATAATTTTTTTTCTTATTATGTTATGTTAGTCACCATACAGTACATCATTAGTTTTGATGTACTGTTCCATGACTCATTGTTTGGATATAACACCCAGTGCTCCATGCATTATGTGCCCTCCTTAATATACATAACCAGGCTAAAACATCCCCCACTGCCTCCCTCGCTAAAACCCTCAGTTTGTTTCCCTGAGTCTATAGCCTGTCATGGTGTTCCTCCCCTTCTGATTCCCCCCCTTCCTTTTCCCTTCCTTCTCCAATGTCCTCTTTTCTATTCCTTATGTGCCAGATCTGAGTGAAAACATATGAAATTTACTTTTTCTGCTTAAGTTATTTCACTTAGCATTATCTTCTCCAGTTCCATCCATGTTGATGCTAAAGTTGGGTATTCATCCTTTCTGATGGCTGAATAATATTTCATTATATATATGGACCATATCTTCTTTATCCATTCATCTGCTGAAGGTCATCTTGGCTCTTACCACAGTTTGGTGTTTGTGGACATTGCTGCTATGAAAATTAGGGTGCATGTGGCCCTTCTTTTTTACTACATCTGTATCTTTGGGGTAAATACCCAGTAGTGCAATTGGGTCATAAAGGTCTTAAAGTAGCTCTATTATTAAGTTTTGGAGGAACCTCCACAATGTTTTCCAAAGTGGCTATACCACCTTGCATTCCCACCAACAGTGTAAGAGGGTTCCCCTTTCTCCACAACCCATCCAACATTTGTTTTTTCTTGCTTTGCCAATTTTTTTCCCATTCTAACTGGTATAAGGTAGTATCTTTTTTTAAAATTTATTTTTTATTTATTTTCAGCATAACAGTATTCATTATTTTTTAACCACATCCAGTGCTCTATGCAATCTGTGCCCTCTATAATACCCATCACCTGGTACCCTGACCTCCCACCACCCCGCCATTTCAAATGCCTCAAATTGTTTTTCAGAGTCCATAGTCTCTTATGGTTCACCTCCCCTTCCAATTTCCCCCAACTCCCTTCTCCTCTCTAACTCCCCGTGTCCTCCATGCTTTTTGTTATGCTCCACAAATAAGTGAAACCATATGATAGTTGACTCCTCTGCTTGACTTATTTCACTCAGCATAATCTCTTCCAGTCCCATCCATGTTGCTACAAAAGTTGGGTATTCGTCCTTTCTGATGGAGGCATAATACTCCATAGTGTATATGGACCACATCTTCCTTATCCATCCGTCCATTGAAGGGCATCTTGGTTCTTTCCACAGTTTGGCGACCATGGCCATTGCTGCTATAAACATTGGGGTACAGATAGCCCTTCTTTTCACGACATCTGTATCTTTGGGGTAAATACCCACAAGTGCAATTGCAGGGTCATAGGGAAGTTCTATTTTTAATTTCTTGAGGAATCTCCCCACTGTTCTCCAAAGAGGTTGCACCAACTTACATTCCCACCAACAGTGGAAGAGAGTTCCGCTTTCTCCACATCCCCTCCAACACATGTTGTTTCCTGTCTTGCTAATTTTGGCCATTCTAACTGGTGTAAGGTGATATCTGAATGTGGTTTTAATTTGAATCTCCCTATGGCTAGTAATGATGAACATTGTTAAAATGTCTATACTGCCTAGAGCAATCTTTACTTTTTTTAAAATTTATTTTTTATTTATTTTCAGCTTAACAGTATTCATTATTTTTGCACCACACCCAGTGCTCCATCTTAATGTGGTTTTGATTTGAATCTCCGTAATGGCTAATGATGATGAACACTTCTTCATGTGTCTGTTAGCCCTTCATATGTCTTCTTTGGAGATGTGTCTGTTCATATCTTCTGCCCATTTTTTGACATGATTATTTGTTTTTGGGTGTTGAGTTTGAAGAGTTCTTGATATACCTTGGATATCATATCTTTGTCTGTAGTGTCATTTGCAAATATCTTCTCCCATTCTATGGTTTCCTCTTAGTTTTGTTGACTGTTTCCTTTGCTATCCAGATACTTTTATTCTTGATGATGTCCCAAAAGTTCATTTTTGCTTGTTTCCCTTGCTTTTGGAGACTGTCTTGAAAGAAGTCATTGTGACTGATGTTGAAGAGGTTACTTCCTATGTTCTACTCTAGAACTTTGACAGAGTCTGTCTCACTTTGTGGTCTTTCATCCATTTAGAGTTCACCTGTGTGTGTGTGTGTGTGTGTGTGTGTGTGTGTGTGTGTGTGTAAGAGAATGGCCAACTTTCATTCGTCTGCATATAGCTGTCCGATTTTCCCAGCAACATTTATTGAAGAGACTGTCTTTTTTCCATTGGACATTTTTTCCTGATTTGTTGAAGATTTGACCATGGAGTTGAGGGTTTATATCTAGGCTCTATATTCTCTTCCACTTATCTATGTGTCTGTTTTTGTGCCAGTACGTTGATGTCTTGTTGATCACAACTTTATAATATAGCTTGAAATCAAGCAACGTGATGCCCCCAGTTTTGTGTTTCTTTTTCAACCTTTCCTTGGTAATTCTGGGTCTTTTCTCTTTCCATACAAATTTTAGGATTTCTTGTTCCAGCACTTTGAAAAATACTATTGTTATTTTGATCAGAATAACATTGAAAGTATAAATTGCTCTGGACACCTTAGACATTTTAACAATGTTTTTTTTCTGTTCCATGAGCATAAAGTGTTTTTCCATCTCTTTGTGCCTTCTTCAATTTCTTTCCTAAATCTTCTGTAGTTTCAGGAATATAGATACTTCACTTCTTTGGTTAGGTTTATTCCAGGGTATCTCGTGGGGTTTTTTTTGGTGCTATTGTGAATGGGATCAATTCCCTAATATCTCTTTCTACAGTTACGTTATTAGTGTATGGTAATGCAACTAATTTCTGTGCATCGATACTACATCCTGTCACATTACTGAATTGCTGTATGTGTTCTATTAATTCAGTTGTAGTCTGGGTTTTCCACTTAAAGTATCATGTCATCTGCAAAGAGAGACAGTTTGACTTTTTCATTGCCACTTTGAATATTTTACTTCTTTTTGTTGTCTGATTGCTGTTGTTAGGACTTCTAGTACTACATTGAACAATAGTGGTGAAAGGAGGAATCCTTGCTGTATTCCTATCTTAAGGAAAAGACTCTCAGCTTTTTCCCATTGAGACTGATATTTGCTGTGGGCTTTTCATAGATTGTTTTTATGAAATTGAGGAATGTTCCCTCTATCCCTATACTTTGAAGTGTTTTAATCAGGAATGGATGTGGTATTTTGTCAAATTCTTTTTCTGCATCAATTGAGAAGACCATATAGTTCCTGGCTTTGCTTTTATTGATGTGCTCTATCAACTTGATTGATTTATGAATGTTGAACTACCCTTGCATCCCAGACATAAATCCCACTTGGCTGTGGTGAATAACCCTTTTAATGCATTATTCAGGAAAACATGCAACCAAGAATACTTTATCCAGAAATGCTGTAATTCAGAATGGATGGTGAGATAAAGAGCTTCCAGGAGTGACAGAAACAGAAAGAATATGTGATCACCAAGCCAGCCCTGAAATAAATACTAAGGGGAATTCTATAAAGGAATAAAGATACCAAGAGTAATATAGATCAGGAATATATAGAGAGAATACATAGAAACAGGGACCGTACAGACAATAGGATGATATTGCATACATATCTTTCAGCAGTAACCTTCAACATGAATGCCCTAAATACTCCCATGAAATGGAACAGGTTTGAAGATTGTATACAAATATAAAACCCACCCATATGGTCTCTACATAAGACTCAATTTTGAACCTAAAGACTCACTTCTCCAATAAAGACATACAAATGGCTATCAGACACGTGAAAAAATGTTCATCATCACTAGCCATCAGGGAGATTCAAATTAAAACTAAATTGAGATATCACCTTACACCAGTTAGAATGGCCAAAATTAGCAAGACATGAAACAACATGTGTTGGAGAGGATGTGGAGAAAGGGGTACCCTCTTCCACTATTGGTGGGAATGCAAGTTGGTGCAGCCTCTTTGGAGAACAGTGTGGAGATTCCTCAAGAAATTAAAAATAGAACTTCCCTATGACCCTGCAATTGCACTCTTGGCTATTTACCCCAAAAATACAGATGTGAAAAGAAGGACCATCTGTACCCCAATATTTATAGCAGCAATGGCCATGGTCGCCAAACTGTGGAAAGAACCAGATGCCCTTCAACAGATGAATGGATAAGGAAGATGTGGTCCATATACACTATGGAGTATTATGCCTCCATCAGAAAGGACGAATACCCAACTTTTGTAGCAACATGGACGGGACTGGAAGAGATTATGCTGAGTGAAATAAGTCAAGCAGAGAGAGTCAACTATCATATGGTTTCACTTATTTGTGGAGCATAACAAAAAGCATGGAGGACATGGGGAGTTAGAGAGAAGGGGATTGGGGTAAATTAGAAGGGAAGGTGAATCATGAGAGACTATGGACTCTGAAAAACAATCTGAGGGGTTTGAAGTGGCAGGGGGCTGGGAGGTCGGGGTACCAGGTGGTGGGTATTATAGAGGGCATGGATTACATGGAGCACTGGGTGTGCTGAAAAAATGATACTGTTATGCTGAAAATAAATAAATGAAAAAAAAAATAAAGACACCTCCAGACTAAAGTGAGGGAATGGAGAAAGATTAATCATGCCAACAGACATCAAAATAAATCTGGGGTAGCAATTCTTACATCAGACAAATTGGATTTTAAGCTAAAGACTGTAGTTAGAGACACTAAGAATACTATATCATTCTCAAAGGGTCTATCCAACAAGAGGATCTAACAACTGTATCTATGCCCCCAACATAGGAACAGCCAACAACATAAGCCAGCTGTTAGCCAAAATAAAGAATCATATTGATGACAATACATTAATAGTAGGAGATTTTAACATTTCACTCTCACCATTGGACAGATCATCTAAACAAAAGATCAACAAAGAAACAAGAGATTTGAATGACACTTTGGATCATATGGACTCCATACATATATACATCACACTCCACCCAAAAATGACAGAATACTCATTCTTCTCAAAAACACATGGAACTTTCTCCAAAATAGATCACATGCTGGATCATAAATCCGGTCTCTGCCAATACCAAAAGACTGAGATTACTCCCTGCATATTAACAGACCACAATGCCTTGAAACTGGAACTCAATCACAAGAAAAAATTTGGAAGGAATTCAAACAGTTGGAAGTTAAAGAACATCCTGCTAAAGCACAGTTGGGCTGACCAGAAAATTAAAGAAGAACCTAAACAATTCATGGGAACTAAAGAGAATGAAAACACACCGGTCCAAAACCTATGAAATACTGCAAAGATGGTCCTAAGAGGAAAATACATAGCCATTCAGGTCTCTTTTAGAATATTAAAAAAATCCCAAATGCACAAGCTAATCTTACACCTAAAGGACCTAGAGAAAGAACAGCAAATAAAACCTAATAACAGCAAATAAACCTAATAACAGCAAATACACCCAGCAGGAGAAGAGAGAAATAACAAAGATTAAAGCAGAGGTCAATAAAATAATAAAGATTAGAGCAGAGATCAATGAAATAGAAACCAGAAAAACAGTAGAACAGATCAACAAAACTAGAAACTTATTATTTGAAAGAATTAATAAGATCAATAAACAATTGGCCATACTTCTCCATAAAAAAAGTGAAAATACTCAAATTAATAAAATAATGAATGCCAAGGGAGAGATCATGACTAACACCAAGGAAATAGAAGCAATTATTAGAAACAGTTACCAGCAACTATATGACAACAAATTAAGCAACTTGGAAAAAATGGATGCCTTCCTGGAAACTTACAAACTACCATAACTGAAACAGGAAGAACTAGATAATCTGAATAGAACAATAATCAGTAACAAAATTAAATTAATTAAGCAGTATTCAAAAATCTCCCAAAAAACGAGTCCAGCGTCAGATGTCTTACCAGGGAAATTCTAACAAAGCATATAAAGAAGAAATAATACCTGTTCTATGAAGCTGTTCTGAAAAATAAAAACAGAAGGAAAACTTCAAAACACGTTCTTACCAGCATTACCCTGATCCCAAAACCAGGGAACGACCCCCATGAAAAAGGAGAGCTACAGACTGATATCCTTGATGACCATGGATGCCAAAATGCTAAACAAGATTCTAGCTTATAAAGAGAATTTCTAATACCTCTTCTATACTCTAAGATCCTGAAAAATTTTCTTAAGATGATTTTCACCAATAATATGCATTTTTTAATGTTCACTTATGATTCTCAGACATATAACTAAGATTTAAGGTTTCTTGTATGGGGGAAAATATTGTCTCAATTTTCAAAAAAGTGTATAATATTTTTGAAGAAGTTATATTCATGAACAATTTATTGTAAGCAAACCTATGTCTTAAGATAGTATACTACTTTTATTCTATATGTTAATTAACTGATTTTGTTTAAATCAGTTAACATACAACATATTATTAGTTTTAGAGGGAGAGTTTAGTGGTTCATCAGTTGCATATAGCACCCAGTGCTCATTACATCAAGTGCCTTTCTTATTACCCATGACTCGGTTATCTCGTTCCCCACCCACTTTCTCTCCAGCAATTCTCAGTTTGTTTCCTATAGTTAAGAGTCTTTAATGGTTATGCTGCATTAACAAACAACAACCAATCTCAGGGGTTTAAAACTTTCTTCCATCATGAGACAGCTAAGAGCGGTGTTCCATATTATCATTATGCACCTTAGGGGGCCAGTATGATAGATCTGCTGCTATGTAGAAGAGAAGGCAAATCAGGTAACATTTCTTTAAGCTTTTCCTCAGTACTGGTGTATAATTTTTCAACATATATTTCATCACCCAAGGCAAATTTCATGGTCTTTCCAAAGTAAAAATTACATGGATATTCTATGGCCACCAGTTTCTTGATATCAATTCACTATTGGTTTCATTGACCAAGATACTTTCTTCAGATAGTTCTCTAGATCAACGACTCTTAAAGTGGTTTGACTACCTTCAGTGGATTCATGAGGTCCTCTTTTCTCCAATTACATGTCTATAAGAGGTCAAATTATCTTCATATAACTCAGTCAAAACACTGTATCATGAAAGACAGAATGCAGATGCAGATAAGAGGAACAAATTCTTGAGTGTGTGGGTGGCTCAGTCAGTTAAGTGTCTGACTTTTTGGCTCATGTCATGATTTCAGGGTCCTAGGATCAATTCCCATTTTGGGCGCCCAGGTAAGTGTGGAGTCTGCTTCTCCCTTTCCCTCAAACCCTCCCTCCACTCATGATCTCTCTCAAATAAATAAAATATTTTTAAAAAATAGAATCCAATTGTCTTCCATTAAACTATACATTAAAAAGATGTGTAAAAATGTGAAATAATCCACTCTGCTCTTTCCTGTAAATATTATTTCCATATAATATTCTTATTTTTGCTTGTAATTTGCTTAGTAAACTTAAATTATCTGTTCTAATAATGTATATTATAAATATCAGTTATATGATTAATATTAGCAAAACATTTTTGCATTCACAACAGGAACTAAAATAAAAATGTTTAAGAGCCACTGACCTACACAATTTTAAAAGAAATAGAAATTTTGGTCTTCTTAAGGGAAGAACATGGCAGAGTAGGAGGACCCTACTAACTTTTGGGACAAGTTAGTCTTGTCCCACAAACTAACTAGATAACCACCAAATGATTCTAAATACCCCAGAAATAGACTCAAAGACTGGAAGAACAAAGTCCAAAGCTAAAGGGAGAGAAGAGGCAACATCAAAGAAGGTAGGAAGTGCAGAAACCTGGTTTAGGCAAGAAATGCAGGTGCTGCAGAAGGGGTGGAGCCATGGTCACAGAGAAGAGTGAAAGAGGAACACACAGGAGAATAGACAAGGAGGACATTTTCCCAAAGCCATTGCTTGGAAAACAAAAGAAGCTAAAATTCATGAGTTCTTGCAGTCAGCAGGGCTTAAAGCCTAGAGATTTAATTATCAGTGATTTTGGCTGGAATGCAGCCCAGAGGGCACTGCGATGCTCCTGGAGAGAAGGCAGGCAAAAAACTCAGGGGAAGCTAATATGGAAGCAGTGATCTGAAGACCACCAAGGACACAAATTGTGGAGATTATTTGCTCTTTTTGTAGAGTATCCCTGAGAGGCAGTATTCATGGAGACACTCTCTGGTAACAAAGGAGCTGGCCTCAGCATAAACAGTAAAAGATTGATACTGTTTGTTTAACTTGCTTATACCAAGTCCTACCCCACTGTGTTCTGGTGACACTGTCCTTCTCAGGCAAACTTATTTGGTCCCAACTCAGCAGGACCCTCCCAAGAAGACCGGTACAAGCACCAGCCCACACCACATATCCTGAACAGAGAGAACTTCAGGGCTTCAGTTCCAGTTGAAGGGGTGACAGGTATTATTTCACAAGCATATAAGAGAAAACCTAGTTAAAAATCACCACATGCAGGCCTGGGACCAAACAATTCCCAGAGCAAGCAAGGAGAACCTCTGTAGGAAACTGGACTAAAAGAACAGCCAAAACACAAAGCAGAGTGCATACAGCACACACCAGAGAAACTGAAGTGCCAGGCCTTGGGTGCTATGTGACCTTTTCTTCATAAGGTCTTTACTTTCCAGTGAAGAAAACAGAACTGCCTTCTCTAACATATAGAAGAAGGCAGATACCTAGGCAAAATGTGAAGAAGGAGGAATTTATCCCAAATAAAAAACAAGATAAGGCCATGGCCAGACATCTAAGCAAAACAGATCTGAGTAACATGACTGTTGGAGAATTTAAAACAACAATCATAAGAATACTGACTGGTTTGAGAAAAAATGAGACATCAGTGAGGCCATTAGCATATAGATAAGAGTTAAAAGAAGATTAAATCAGAGATGAAGAGTGCAATAAATAAGATTAGGAATGTGATGCAATGTACAGCAGGCTGGAAGTAGCAGAAGAATGAATTAATGATCTAGAAGGCAAAATAATGGAAAACAATGAAGCTGGCAGGAAAGAGAAAGAAAGGGGCACCTGGGTGGCTCAGTCTTTAAGTGTCTGCCTTCAGCTCAGGTCATGAACCCAGGGTCCTGGGATCGAGCCCCACATCAGGCTGCCTACTCAGTGGGGCACCTGCTTCTGCCTCTCATACTCCCCGTGTTTGTGTTCCCTCTCTCTCTGTGTCAGATAATTTTTTAAAAATCTTTAAAAAAAGAGAGAAAGAAAAATTATGCAGGGCCCCTGGGTGGCTCAGTGGGTTAAGCCTCTGCCTTTGGCTCAGGTCATGATCCTGGGGTCCTGGGATCCAGTCCCGCATCGGGCTCTCTGCTCAGCAGGGGGCCTGCTTCCTCCTCTCTCTCTCTGCCTGCCTCTCTGCCTACTTGTGATCTCTGTCTGTTAAGTAAATAAATAAAATCTTTAAAAAAATTATGCAACAGGAGAGTAGACTTTGGGATCTCAGTGATTCCATCACATATAATAACATTCATATTATAGGAGTCCTAGAAGAACAAGAGATAGAAAGTGGGCAGAAAATTTACTTAAAGAAATAATATGCTGGAAACTTTCCTAGTGTGGGGAAGGAAACGAGCATCTCGATCCAGGAAGCAGAGAGAACTGCCATCAAAATCTATAAAAGCAGACCAACAGCAAGATATATTGTAATTAAATATGCAAAATATAGTAATAAAAAATATTAAGAGCAGCAAAACAAAAGCAGTCCTCAACCTATAAGGGAAAATCCATAAAACTATGTTTTATGATTTTTTTCCAAATTGAGAAATTTGGAGATTTCTCAACAGAAAGTTCACAAACCAGAAGAGAATGACATAATAGAGTCAAAGTACTAAATGGGTAAAATCTTCAGTGAAGAATATTCTATCTGTCAAAGCTATCATTCAGAATAGGAGACATAAAGAATTTCCTGGACAAACAAAAATTAAAGGAGTTTGTGACTACTAAATCAGCCCTGCCAGAAATATTAAAGGAAACTCATTGAGTTCAAATAAGACACCAAAAGTTATAAACACAAGGAAGGATCAGAGAAAATCTCCAAGAGCAAAGAAAAACAAATAATAAAATGCACTAAATACATATATATTTATAATTACTTTGAATGTGAGTGGACGGAATGCTCCAATCAAAAGACATAGGGAGTCAGAATGGATTAAAAAAAAAAAAAGACCCATCTTTATGCTGCCTAGAAGAGATTCATTTCGACCTAAAGACCCCAGCAGATTAAAAGTGAGGGGAGGGGATGGAGAAATATTTATCATGTAAATGGAGGCAAAAAAAAAAAAAAAAAGCAAAAGTTGCAATATTTATATCAGATAAATTAGACTTTAAAGCAAAGACTGTAACAAGAGATAAAGAAGGGCACAATATAATCACAAAGGGGACAACCCAAAAATAAGGTCTAACAATGGTAAATATTTATGCACCCAACAGGGAGCATCCAAATATGTAAAACAGTTAATAAAAAACAGAAAATAACAAACTGATAATAATACAATAATAATAGGGGATGTTAGCACCTCACTTACATTAATGGACAGATAATCTAAACTGAAAATCAACAAGAAAACAAAGGCTTTGAATGGCAAACTAGACCAGATGCTCTTAACAATTATACTGACAACATTCTATCATAAAAGAACAGAAAACTAATTCTTTTCTCTTTTTTTAAGATTTATTTATCTATTTATTTGACAGACAGAGATCACAAGTAGGCGGAGAGACAGGCAGAGAGAGAGACAGAAAAGGAAGCAGACTCCCTGCTGAGCTGAAAGTCCAATTAAGGGCTCTATCCCAGGACTCCAGGATCATGACCTAAGCGGAGGGCAGAGGCTTTAGCCCACTGAGCCACCCAGGCACCCTACTCATTATTTTCAAGTGTACATAGGGCCTTCTCTAGAAAAGGTTATAAATTTTGTCACAAAACAGGCTTCAACAAATACAAAATGATTGGACTAATACCATGCATATTTTCTGGCCACAATACTATGAAACTAGAAGTCAACCATGAGACAGAAATTACAAAGACCATAAATGCATGGAGGTTAAACAATATGCTACTTAACAATAAATGGGTCGACCAAGGAGTCAGGAAGATATTAAAAAAGAAATACAATGAAACAAATGAAAATGAAAACACAATAGCCCCAAACCTTTGGGTCGCAGCAGTAGTGGTCCTAAGAGGGAAGTATATAATACATGTTAAGTTTAACAGACACTTCTCCAATGAAGACATACAAATGGCTATCAGACACATGAAAAAATGTTCATCATCATTAGCCCTCAGGGAGATTCAAATTAAATCCACATTGAGATACCACCTTACACCAGTTAGAATAGCCAAAATTAGCAAGACAGGAAACAACATGTGTTGGAGGGGATGTGGAGAAAGGGGAACCCTCTTCCACTGTTGGTGGGAATGCAAGTTGGTGCAGCCATCTTGGAAAACAGGGTGGAGTTTCCTCAAAAAGTTAAAAATAGAACTTCCCTATGACCCTGCAATTGCACTACTGGGTATTTACCCCAAAGATACAGATGTAGTGAAAAGAAGGGCCATCTGTACCCCAATTTTTATAGCAGCAATGGCCATGGTCGCCAAACTGTGGAAAGAACCAAGATGCCCTTCAACGGACAAATGGATAAGGAAGATGTGGTCCATATACACTATGGAGTATTATGCCTCCATCAGAAAGGATGAATACCCAACTTTTGTAGCAACATGGACAGGACTGGAAGAGATTATGCTGAGTGAAATAAGTCAAGCAGAGAGTAAATGATCATATGGTTTCACTTATTTGTGGAGCATAACAAATAGCATGGAGGGCATGGGGAGTTAGAGAGGAGAAGGGAGTTGGGGGAAATTGGAAGGGGAGGTGAACCATGAGAGACTATGGACTGTGAAAAACAATCTGAGGGTTCTGAAGGAGTTGGGGGGGTGGGAGGTCAGGGTACCAGGTGGTGGGTATTATAGAGGGCATGTATTGCATGGAGCACTGGGTGTGGTGCAATAATAATAAATACTGTTATGCTGAAAATAAAAAAAAATTAAAAAAGGGTATCTAGTTTGGAAAGAGGGAAGTGAAATATCTCAGTTTAGAGATGATATCTTAAATATAGAAAATCCTACACACTCCATCAAAAATTGTTGAATGGGGCACCTGGGTGGCTCAGCCAGTTGAGTATTTGACTCTTGCCTTCAGCTCAGGTCATGGTCTTGGGGTCCTGAGATCAAACCCCACATCAAGCTTCACACTCAGTGGGGAGTCTGCTAGTCTCTCCCTCTTCCTTTCTCTCCCCCTCCCCCTGTTCACGTGCTTGCTCTCTCTCTAAAATAAATAGATAAATCTTAAAAAAAAACTGTTAGAACTAATAAACAATTTCAGTAGTTTTGGGATGAAAAATCAACATACAAAAATTACTTTATTTTCTATTCACTAGAAATTTACTATCCAAAAAGAAAATTAGGAAAACAATCCCATTTATAGTAACATCAAAAACAATAAAATTCTTAAGAATTAATTTAACCAAGGAGGTAAAAAATCTGTGCATTGAAAACTATAATACATTGATGAAAATAATTGAAGACAAAAACAAATAGAAAGATGTTCTGTGTTCACGAATTTGAAGAATTTGTATTGTGAACATGTTCAGACTTCCCAAAGTAATCCTTAGATTCAGTGCAATCCTTATCAAGATTCCAATAGCATCTTTCACAGAAATAGGGGGAAAAAAGTCCTAAAAATTATATGGAAGTGTTGAAGACCCCAAATAATGAAAACATGCTGAGATAGAAGAGCAGAGTTGGGGACATTACACTTCCTGATTTTAAATTATATTACAAAATTATAGTAATAAAAACATTGCACGTAAGTTTCTATTACTTGACAGGCAAAGGTCTTGGTCACTTGCCATGTTACTTCACAACTATATATGTCTTAAATTTTATATCTATACCTGAAATATTCCTAATATAACTTGTTCTCTCACTTAATGTGAATTCATATATTGAGGGAGAGTATATGATTGTGCTAAATAAAATCACTTCACATTTATAATCAAAAGTTAGCAAGGTTTACTGACAGACAATTCTATCATACTTCTCTAATTAATCATTTTTACACTGTTTAAAATGACTAGTTTACAGCTATGTCTCCTAAAAACACCACCCATACCTTACATAATAAATTCCATAAAAATTTATGAAACAAATAGGCAGAGGATATTTCACTTGATTATCTTAAATACTACCAATTTACCAACATATATTTGCACATATTCTCCCTTCTTTCCTTTTATAATAGAAGTGCCTCTTAATCTATGTGAAGCCAAAACCTCCATTTGATTTCATTCTTTAGTCATACTCTCTTCATCCACAAGAATGATATAGCTGCCTAATAGATATTTCTACATGGATGCCTGGTATGTATTTCCAACTTAACATTGACATAATTAAACTCTAAAATGCTGGGTTGTTTTATTGTTACTCAATTGTCCTACCTTATTTCTGTCTCAGGACTTTGTTACTGCTATTCCTCCTGCTTGTGGTACCATTTCTTCAGATGTCTTCATAGATTTTTTTCTCCTCATAATTTATGTCTTACTTCAAAGTTTGAATCATCCAGAGAAGACTTAGGCAACATCTTAAGCTAAAATAATTATTCTGCCAAATTATTGGTTGCATTCTATTATACTTCTGTGTTTTATTGATACCATAAAATTATCAGTACTTGATATCATACTATTTATTTGTTTGTTTTGTATTCATTATGATCTCAACCTAATAGAATCTAAGACACTTTCAGGTATGTGTTATATCTTTCTAGTACCTTCATGTACCCAAAACATGTATAATATGGTCTGGCACATAATGGTCCATATTATTATTTTTGCAACTGACTTACTCCTTAAAAAAAAAAAAAAAAAGACACCTCAATGTTCATGTAAGTGTCTTGGAAAATTAAACATTTTTAAGAAACAGATTATTTGACAAATAAGGGCAACTTCTGGATAATATTACTCCAATATAATTCTAATGTAGATTGATTGGTTTCACTTAGTTAAATGTTGATGGATTTATAAAATATATATACTTTACATTGAATGATTCATAAAGAGAACTATCTTAATGTAGACATTTTTATAGCAGTCTTTTTATTTGAATCAAGGTTACGATGATACTTCACATTTTATTTTAGAACTGTATCAATAGAGTTATGATGATCATTTATAAAACAATGTAAAAATATTTTTCTAATTTTATTTGCCCTCTAAGTAACACAATTATCACAAACACATGCATGCACATTTGTAAAATTAGAGATACATTAAAAATTCAAGTTTTTTTTTTTAAGTTTGTTACATTATTCTACTAATTTCTTAATTTTACCTAGGGCTATAATCATACAAAATATATTTTTTTTTCTTTTATTTATTTTCAGCATAACAGTACTCATTATTTTTGTACCATACCCAGTGCTCCATGCAATCCATGCCTTCTATAATACCCACCACCTGGTTCCCTCCCACCCGCCCGCCACTTCAAACCCCTCAGATTGTTTTTCAGAGTCCATAGTCTCTCATGGTTCACCTCCCCTTCCAATTTCCCCCAACTCCCTTCTCCTCTCTAACTCCTCCATGCTATTTGTTATGCTCCACAAATAAGTGAAACCATATAATAATTGACTCTCTCTGCTTGACTTATTTCACTCAGAATAATCTCTTCCAGTCCCGTCCATGTTGCTACAAAAGTTGGGTATTAGTCCTTTCTGATGGAGGTATAATACTCCATAGTGTATATGGACCACTTCTCCCTTATCCATTCATCCGTTGAAGGGGATCTTAGTTATTTCCACAGTTTGGCGACCATGGCCATTGCTGCTATAAACATTGGGGTACAGATGGCCCTTCTTTTCACACAGTCTGTATCTTTGGGTAAATACCCATTAGTGCAATTGCAGGGTCATAGGGAATTTGTATTTTTAATTTCTTGAGGAATCTCCACACTGTTCTCCAAAGAGGCTGCACCAACTTGCATTCCCACCAACAGTGGAAGAGGGTTCTCCTTTCTCCATATCCCCTCCAACACATGTTTCCTGTCTTGCTAATTTTGGCCATTCTAACTGGTGTAAGGGATAAACTCAAAATGGATAGAAGACCTCAACGTGAGACAGGAATCCATCAGAATCCTAGGGGAGAACATAGGCAGTAATCTCTTCGATATCAGCCACAGCAACTTCTTTCAGGATATGTCTCCAAAGGCAAAGGAAACAAGCAAAAATAAACTTTTGGGACTTCATCAAAATCAAAAGCTTCTGTACAGCAGAGGAAACAGTCAAGAAAACAAAGAGGTAACCCACAGAATGGGAGAAGATATTTGCAAATTACAGTACAGACAAAGGTTGATATCCAGGATCTATAAAGAACTAAAACTCAACACACACAAAGCAGATAATCATATCAAAAAATGGGCAGAAGATATGAACAGACACTTCTCCAATGAAGACATACAAATGGCTATCAGACACATGAAAAAATGTTCATCATCACTAGCCCTCAGGGAGATTCAAATTAAAACCACATTGAGATATCACCTTAAAAAAATTTATAATGTAATACTTGTTATGGTGCTTATGCTTATAGCAGTCTCTACCTAAACTGTTTTACACACATAAAACTTTTATCACCTATACACGCTGTCTTCACTTACTGAAATGAGAGTATTATAAATTTATTATCTACCTTTACACTTCAGCTAAACCTACTTCATGAATAAACTTATAATGTCATATTGTGTCTTTCTCTTCCCTGAAATCACAATATTGGGGTTATATAGCTCCCTTACATACTCACTTATCACTCTATATATGCCTTTATGAAAACATTTATCAGATTTATTAAAACTATTTTTATTTCAATACTCTTATCACCTTATACCATGTCCTAAATCCAATAGATACTCAATTATCCCCACTATTTTGAAATAAATTTTGCCTTATTGTGGTGTGATAAGATTAAATTACTGCTTTTTGAGACAGATTCTCTTACACTCATAATCAATAGATCACCTGGATAATTGAATTCATGACCTTTATTGTTCCACATTGTCTTATCAAATGAGTTACCTTTACTCTGATATAATAGTATTTGTTCTTAAGGTGTATCATACATATAATCACAGTTAGTCATCATAGTGATACAGGAGGATGGATGTTCAAAATTATGCCCCCACTATTCCTTTGTTTATTCATTCTTGTACCATTTCACAAACATCAGAACATCTATATTCCTTACTTTGTACTTTCCTGACCTTACTTACAGCAATTGAAGTAGTTAAGATAATATATGGAATGTAATGACTATTTTTAACTCCTGTGGAACTATTTTAGAAATTATATAATAGAATATGAAATTTACACTATTCAGACTATCAAGTTGTGATCTCAGAGGTAATATTCTGCCTTGGAGTGAATAGTTTATTTTAACCTGTATTCTTCAATGCTCAGTTTTCAAACTGTTCTTAAGATGAAGTTCAGGGTAGACCCCTTAAGAATGATGTAGTGTCTTTCTTTATCTCTGACTACAGACTGTAGTTTAAAATCTAATTTATCTGATATAAGAATCACTACCCCAGCCTTCTTTTGAGGCCCATTGGCGTAAAAGATGCTTCTCCATCCCTTCACTTTTAGTTTGGATGTATCTTTAAGTTCAAAATGGGTCTCTTGTAGACAACGTATGGATGCGTCCTGTCATATTGTCTAATCCACAACCCTGTGCATTTTATGGGTGCACTTAAGCCGTTCATGTTGAGAGTGATTATTGAGAGATATGTTTTTATTCATATCATGTTGCCTGTGGAGTCCTTGTTTCTATAGATTGTTTCTGTAAATTTCTGTTGTGTGACACTCTTGGATTCTTTCTTCTTTTATAGAACCCCCCCTTAATATTTCTTGTAGTGGTGGCCTGGTAGTCACATACTCTTTTAAACCTTGCCAGCCTTGGAAGCTCTTTATCTCTCCATCCATTTTGAACATAAGCCTTGTTGAATAAATTATTCTTGTTCTTTTCATTTAGTGTTCTTTTCATTAGTGCCCTGCATACATCTTGTCAGCTCTTTCTGGCTTGCTAGGTTTCTGTGGACCGGTCTAATGTTATTCAGATGGGCCTTCCTCCTCTTCCCCTAGCTGCTTTCAAGAGTCCTGTCTAAAATTATGATTCATCAGTTTCACAATCATGTGTCTTGAGGCCTTTCTAGATTCTATTGTCTTGGGGGGTGACCTTTCTGCCTCTAAGACACAAACACTGGTTCCATTCTCCAGATTGGGAAAATTTTCATGGAGAATTTTTTCAACTATATCCACTAGTCCTCTTTCTTTTTCCTTCCCCTCAGGGATTCCAATAATTCTGATGTTGGAATGTTTCATGGTGTCATTTATTTCCCTAATTCTGTTTTCATGGCTTCTAAGCTATTTGTTCCAGACCTCCTCCTGATCCTTTTTCTCTAACAGTTTGTCCTCTAGATCACTAATTCTATTTTCTGTCTCAGTTACCCTAGGTGTTAGAGAATTTAGATTAGATTGGAACTCATTGATAGCATTTTTAACTTATTCCCAGGTAGCTTTCACTTCTGCCTTAATTGATTCCATGTTGTCATTAATGGTTTTCTCCAACCTAGCCATTGTCTGGATAATTGTTAGCCTGAATTCCCTTTCCAACATACTGTTTATGTCTATGTCCAATAGCTCTGATGGAGAGGGCACAGTCTCTGAATTGTTCCTCTGTTAGGCATTCCTCCTCCTAGTCATTTTGGTGAGAGATGGCTGAGGGGATATGTAGCTGAATGTATCAATCATGATCCAGGCAAGGTGCACCATGGAATGCTTCTGAGCAAACGGGAGTCCCCACCAAAAAGAAAGAAAAAGGAAAAAATAAGAGAGAAAGAGAAAGACAGGAAAAAAAAAAAAAGAGAAGACCCAACTACAATGGGCCCCAAAGGTAATATTTATAAAGCATACAAACAAAAACGGACAAACAAAAAGACTGACAAAAGTAAATGACAAGAAGAAAAAAAAACCCATCCAAGTTGAACACCAAGGATAAGATTTATATACTAAGAGAACAAAAACAAATACACAGAAACACTGACAGAAGAAAAAAAAATGGAGGGTGGTTATAAATCCTCAGTGCGGGAGAGGAAGGTTATTTTGATTCTTCCTGGGTGTATCTTGATATCTTTGTTAAAGGACTCAACTTTCCTGAGATAAAGGAGGATTAAAACTGGATTATATATAGGGGTAGTATTGATTGGGGAAAGCAGATTTCCTTGAAGCTTATCTCTATATGAGTATTAAAAAATAGAAAAGCTAAAGAAAAACACACGTATATGTATCAAAAAAAATCAAGTTAAAAGTTAATTATGGAATTTGTTGTATTGAACCTCTCGTGATGATAAATAAGTTAAATTTTTTAATTAAAAATAATAAGAATATTGGGAATGAATTAAA